>NC_092339.1:171965000-173200000 GCF_046630445.1 Rutidosis leptorrhynchoides
TAAAAAAAACGATATAATTAAACTAAAAAATAATAAAGGGAAATGCGATTAGAACGTCAACTCAGTGTGATTTATTTATCTTCCAAAAGTAATAAAGAGAAATGCGATTAGAACGTCAACTCGGGGTTTCTTTTATACCGTTCCACTGATCATCTGTTCGGAGATATGTAGTGGACAATTCCGGAACACAGTCATCTTCGTAATACAAGACGTCCGTGTGTTCGAACGGAACCATTTCTTTCAAAAAGTATAAAAGGTCCTCTAAACCTACGTCACGAACATCAATTTCTTCGAACGTAGATTTCGAACTACTCGTATAATCGTAAAGTTTCATTTCATTACTGAATTTACTTTCGTAATACACTTCTAATGAGACAATCAACGGCGGAAGGGTCAACATTTTCGGTGTGTTTGATGTGTGTTTGACGTGTGCAATGTTGTTGATAATTGACTCTATAAATATGAAAAAACTGTCAAAACTGTCGTCCCCAATAGGCTTTAGGGACGACATGTCGTTCCCAAATATGGCGCCAAAATTTTTGTTCTTTTGGAGGAAATTTTTTCCCCACCGACAAAAATAAAAATAAAAATGTTTTCGTTTTGGGAACGACATATAGGGACGACATGTCGTCCCTAAAAAATTGGCGCGATTTTTTTTGCTTTTTGGAGCCAGTTTCTGGCACGAGAAATAATTAAAAAATTTAAAGTTTATTTCGGGACGACATGTCGTCCCTAAATGTCGTCCCTAACAAAATGGTCAAACTTTTGGTAAAAAGCCGCCCAGTTTTTTGTCCTTTAGCGTATTTTTGGGGACAACTTGGTGTCGTCCCTAATACCGTCGTCCCCAATGTTAGATTTTCTTGTAGTGTGACCCTTTGTCTTGAGCTTCACAACCTAGTGCATCTTAACGTTATTTCTAAACACATCACAACAAGAGAAATCCTTAAGTCCACTTGAACTCGAAACATCCAAAGAAACCGATTTTCCAAGAATTGAGCCAACACCATAATCAACCAAAGGATCAACATGATCCGCTGAGGACACCAAATCATTCTTCTATATTATGTGGATTGTTGAAAAGATGCAGTCGTGAAAGAGTATGATATTTTTCTATAAATGAATACTAATAGTTCGACTTTTCAGCCATATGATCAATTAATCGTGAATAAATGCTAGCATCCCACTAACCACCTCCTATGACTGACATTTATTTGTTTAAGGACTTCATCCACAGTATCAACGGTAAATGTGTTGGGATTTAACAAGTTCCATTATACTTAAAACATTTTAAGAATCAAACTTAGCGGAAGCATGTAAAGATTACCATTTTAGAACTTGTTATACATTAACCATTTAAAGTTAAATCCCAATTCGGATCAAGTCATGAAATATACTTACAAACTACAAGCAAGAAAAGAGTTTATACATACTCCTAGCTTGTTGGTGTATGATGAAGATGATGATGATAAATGGAGCTCCAAAAGTATGAAACCTCAAGTTGTTATACCCCAAACTTTGCACCAACACCCTAGCTTTTAGTTAGGATTTATTTGACACTTAATTAGAGCTTGCAAAACCAAGTGAAGAACCTTTTTTTCTCCCATAAACCTCACGGCAATCAGCAGCAGCAGGAAGGTTTTTTTTGCAGTTTTTCTTGATGTGTTTTTGTGTATTTGCATGTGTTTGTAGTCTCCAACATGTCTAGGTAAATATGCTTAAGGCATGGGAAGTAACTAATAAACAAATGCATGCTTAAACAAATGCATGCTTACTTCAACTCCCATGCCACTTCCATGTAATAATATAAACTAGTTTTTATAAAACTAGATTTTATAAAACTAATTTTTATAAACTAGATTTTTATTAAAACTAGATTTTATAAAATACATTTTATAAACTTGCATATTATTTGTTATGTACATTTTGTAAAACTAATTTTATAAAATGTAACATAACTTCATTAATTATTTAACCTATAAATAATTAAATCCTTATCATATAAGCTATTCAATAATTTATGTATACACACATCAAGTAATATAATTTTAGAAAACCATTTTTCCTAAAATTCAAATGTCGCGTATTTAATCAACGATTCAATCGCTAAGATCAAATACGAATAAGGTGTTGGTATGCTTGTTATTGGGTATGACCCAACTTTGATCATAACACATTAGCCACAATAATTTAATATATCTCTCGGGCATACGAAATACCTTCAAAATGTATACGTTTTACGTTTATGTCTTTATCCGTTTGCAAATTTACTTTTATGTGTTCAAATTACGTTTTACTTTTCGCGTTTCAGTTTTGCATTTTAATTTTTCTGTTTCACGTTTCATTTTTCTATTTAATGTTTGATTTTTATGTTTCATTTTTGCTACTTTTTTAATGATCGCGGGAAGTTACATTATGAAGATGGGTCTGGTTTGGTTTGTATGGTTGTGTTTTGTTTGGCTATGTTTGTAGTGACCCGAACTTTTTCATGTTTATATATATATTAAATGAAATTGTTATTTACATGATTAAGTGTTTCCAACATGTTAAGCAATCAAACTTATTAAGACTTGATTAATTGAAATAGGTTTCATATAGACAATTGACCACCCAAGTTGACCGGTGATTCACGAACGTTAAAACTTGTAAAAACTATATGATGACATATATATGGATATATATATATAGTTAACATGATATTTGATAAGTAAACATATCATTAAGTATATTAACAATGAACTACATATGTAAAAGCAAGACTACTAACTTAATGATTTTGAAACGAGACATATATGTAACGATTATCGTTGTAACGACATTTAAGGTATATATATCATATTAAGAGATATTCGTACATCATATTATCATGATAATATAATAATTTAAAATCTCATTTGATATTATAAACATTGGGTTAACAACATTTAACAAGATCGTTAACCTAAAGGATTCAAAACAACACTTACGTGTAACGACTAACGATGACTTAACGACTCAGTTAAAATCTATATACATGTAGTATTTTAATAGGTATTCATACACTTTTGAAAGACTTCAAGACACTTATCAAAATACTTCTACTTAACAAAAATGATTACAAGTACAATACACAGCTTTTAGATGTATGTACTATTGGTATATACACTCCAATGATCAGCTCTTAGCAGCCCATGTGAGTCACCTAATACATGTGGGAACCATCATTTGGCAACTACCATGAAATATCTCATAAAATTACAAAAATATGAGTAATCATTGATGACTTATTTACATGTAAACAAAATTACACATCCTTTATATCTAATCCATATACCAACGACCAAAAACACCTACAAACACTTTCATTCTTCAATTTTCTTCATCTAATTAATCTCTCTCAAGTTCTATCTTCAAGTTCTAAGTGTTGTTCATAAATTCTACAAGTTCTAGTTTCATAAAATCAAAAATACTTCCAAGTTTGCTAGCTTACTTCCAATCTTGTAGATTGATCATTCAACCTCAAGAAATCTTTATTATTTACAGTAAGATATCTTTCTAATACAAGGTAATACTCATATTCAAACTTTGATTCAATTTCTATAACTATAACAATCTTATTTCGCGTGGAAATCTTACTTGAACTTGTTTTCGTGTCATGATTCTGCTTCAAGAACTTTCAAGCCATCCAAGGATCCTTTGAAGCTAGATTCATTTTTCTCATTTCCAGTAGCTTTATCCAGAAAACTTGAGGTAGTAATGATGTTCATAACATCATTCGATTCATACATATAAAGATATCTTATTCGAAGGTTTAAACTTGTAATCACTAGAACATAGTTTAGTTAATTCTAAACTTGTTCGCAAACAAAAGTTAATCCTTCTAACTTAACTTTTAAAATCAACTAAACACATGTTCTATATCTATATTATATGCTAACTTAATGATTTAAAACCTGTAAACACGAAGAACACTGTAAAACCGGACATACGCCGTCGTAGTAACACCGGGGGCTTTTTTGGGTTAGTTAATTAAAAACTATGATAAAATTTGATTTAAAAGTTGTTCTTCTGGGAAAATGATTTTTCTTACGAACATGAAACTATATCCAAAAATCATGGATAAACTCAAAGTGGAAGTAAGTTTTCTAAAATGGTCATCTAGACGTCGTTCTTTCGACTGAAATGACTACCTTTACAAAAACGACTTGTAACTTATATTTCTGACTATAAACCTATACTTTTTCTTTTTAGATTCATAAAATAGAGTTCAATATGAAACCATAGCAATTTGATTCACTCAAAACGGATTTAAAATGAAGAAGTTATGGGTAAAACAAGATTGGATAATTTTTCTTGTTGTAGCAACGTGAAAATTGGTAACAAATCTATATTAATCATACCCTAGCTAACTTATATTGTATTATACATGTATTCTAATATATTATGTAATCTTGGGATACCATAGACACGTATGCAAATGTTTTGACATATCATATCGACCCATGTGTATATATTATTTGGAACAACCATAGACACTCTATATGCAGTAATGTGGGAGTTAGCTATACAGGGTTGAGGTTGATTCCAAAAATATATATACTTTGAGTTGTGATCTAGCCTGAGACGTGTATACACTGGGTCTTGGATTGATTTAAGATAATATATATCAATTTTTTTTGTACATCTAACGTTGGACAACTAGTTGTAGGTTAGTAACGAGGACAACTGACTTAATAAACTTAAAACATCAAAATGTATTAAAAGTGTTGTAAATATATTTTGAATATACTTTGATATATATGTACATATTTGTTATAGGTTCGTGAATCGACCAGTGGCCAAGTCTTACTTTTCGACGAAGTAAAAATCTGTGAAAGTGAGTTATAGTCCCACTTTTAAAATCTAATATTTTTGGGATGAGAATACATGCAGGTTTTATAAATGATTTACAAAATAGACACAAGTACGTGAAACTACATTCTATGGTTGAATTATCGAAATCGAATATGCTCCTTTTTATTAAGTCTGTTAATCTAAGAATTAGGGAATAGACACCCTAATTGACGCGAATCCTAAAGATAGATCTATTGGGCCTAACAAACCCCATCCAAAGTACCGGATGCTTTAGTACTTCGAAATTTATATCATATCCGAAGGGTGTCCCGGAATGATGGGGATATTTTTATATATGCATCTTTTTAATGTCGGTTACCAGGTGTTCACCATATGAATGATTTTTATCTCTATGTATAGGATGTATATTGAAATATGAAATCTTCTGGTCTATTGTTACGATTTGATATATATAGGTTAAACCTATAACTCACCAACATTTTTGTTGACGTTTAAAGCATGTTTATTCTCAGGTGAATATTAAGAGCTTCCGCTGTTGCATACTAAGATAAGGACAAGATTTGGAGTCCATGTTTGTATGATATTATGTAAAAACTACATTCAAGAAACATATGTCGATGTAATATATTTCTATTGTAAACCATTATGTAATGGTCGTGTGTAAACAGTATATTTTAGATTATCATTATTTGATAATCTAATATTGATAAAATAAAAGTTATGGTTGTTTTAAAAATGAATGTAGTCTTTGAAAAAGTCTCATATAGAGGTCAAAACCTCGCAACGAAATCAATTAATATGGAACGTTTATAATCAATATGAACGGGACATTTCAGTTGGTATCCGAGCGTTGGTCTTGGAGAACCAGAATTTTGCATTAGTGTGTCTTATCGTGTTTGTTAGGATGCATTAGTGAGTCTAGACTTCGACCGTGTTTATTTGAAAAATGATTGCTTAACAAATTTTGTTGGAAACTAGATATTTTTAACATGTGAATATTATGTGATATATTAATCTCTTAACGTGTTTGATATTATGTGATAGATGTCTACCTCTAGAACAAGTCCCATTGACTCACCTAATAATAATGAAGAGTCAAATGTAAATTGGAATGATTTGTGGACTGATTCACAAGTTCCCGAAGAGGAACCGGAAGAAGAGTCGGAACCGGAAGAAGAATCGGAACCGAAATAAGAATCGGAACCGGAAGAAGAAATAGAACCAGTGGGGGAAATAATAAAATGGTTAAGTAGAAGAAAATCCTCAACCAACCGACCAAAGTTAATTATGGTCAATGGTGTTTCCGCCAAGGAAGCAAAGTATTGGGAGGATTACCAATTCTCCGATGAATCGGATCCCGACAAGGATTCCGATGATGTTATAGAAATTATCCCAACACAATTTAATAAGGCAAAAGAGAACAATAAGGGAAAGGGCATAAAAATAGAGAAATTTGATTCCAAACACGATGAACTTTATATGTATCGTCAACACCCGTATTTCTTAAGTTGTGACAATAACCCGGGAACCTCTAAACCACTAGGTTTTTCTAAACCAATGTGGAAAATGACAGCTCGTATTAGGGGAACATCATATATCCCTAGAAACTTGGCAAAACGAACCAAAACAGAAGAAGAAGAAACGAGCGAGTCGGAATAAGATAGTTGTATTCGTGTGGTGTAATATATGTAATATAGTGTGCTTATGCTTTATGATATATGTAAAAAAATTGCTTGTATTAATAAGTATTTTTTTTATGAATCTAACTCTTGTCTATTTTACAGTATAAAAACACAAAATGAATATACAACCCAATATTTTAAGAGACCTACCCGGAGACACGATTGATGAAATCTTGTCTAGAGTCGGTCAGAATTCCTCGGCACAACTATTTAAGGCGAGATCAGTTTGTAAGACATTCGAAGAATGTTCCAAGAATGCCTTGGTTTATAAAAGGCTTTCGTTCGAAAGATGGGGGATATCACATTGGGAAATCCATAAGTTACGATGTGTTTACTTTGACGCATATATTGCGGGGAACCCAAATGCTATTTTACGCAACGGGTTAAGAAATTATTTTGACTCAATATATCCGAATATAGGACTTCGTGATTTAGAAAAAGAGGCTAACATGCAACATAAAGAAGCATGTTATGCTTACGGGTTAGTAATGTTCGCTTCTCACCAAAGTGAGAAAAAGAACATCGGGCTACAACTATTAAACAAAACGTTTCCACAAGTGACGGAGTCGGTAATTGGGGTAAGAAATGAGGTTTTTAGGTTATTACGAGACTGTTGGTCATTACGTAACCTTCATCCTTTTGACGACGTTAGAACACATTGTCTTACTATCGGTCACAACGGTTATGTTCCACAAAACCAAGGATGGGAAGTGGTATTAGTAAAACCAGAATGCATGACTTGTTTCTGGACGTATGAATTACGTGTCTTTATTGCCTTTGCTGAACGCCTTATTTATTAACTAGAATTATCTTCGCAACTACTTTGTATCAAAGTTTTATGTGCTATATTTCATGCTATATGTAAAATAGCGGTATTGTAAGTTTGCAAGTTATTGTATAAAGGTTTGAATATGATATATATATATTTTTTTTTTGTTGTGATTAGTTTTTCATATAGAATTGTAGTAGTTGAAATGGTATGTTAGCTACTAAGTATAAACTTAACGGGTAGGTACTACCCGAATTAAAGAGTATAAAACGCTAATATGAAGAAAGAGCTTTTATAAATAAGTTCATATTACGCTACGAAATACTGTTGACTACTCTTGATATTCTATATGATTAACTCGTTTCATTTGACTATTTTGAAGGAAATGGCACCGACTACTCGACAAACCATGAATATGAGCGAAGAGGAATTTTGTACCTTTCTTGCTTCAAACATAGCTGCAGTACAGGCTGCGCTACATACCAACAATAACTTCGAATCTAGCAATGCAGCTAACGGCGCAAGAAATCGTGTAGGATGCACCTACAAAGAATTCACTGCCTGCAAACCTTTGGAATTTGATGGAACCGAAGGACCGATCGGATTGAAACGGTGGACCGAGAAGGTCGAATCGGTGTTTGCCATAAGTAAGTGTACTGAAGAGGAAAAAGTGAAGTATGCTACGCATACCTTCACAAGTACTGCGTTAACATGGTGGAATACCTATCTAGAGCAAGTGGGACAAGATGATGCTTACGCACTACCGTGGTTAGCATTCAAGCACTTGATGAACGAGAAGTACCGTCCCAGAACCGAGGTCAATAAGCTCAAGACAAAACTTAGAGGGTTACGAACCCAATGATTTGATATTACCACGTACGAAAGACGATTCACAAAATTATGCCTATTGTGTCCGAGAGCGTTCGAAGATGAGGAAGAGAAGATCGACGCGTTTGTGAAAGGATTACCGGAAAGAATCCAAGAAGATATAAGTTCACACGAGCCCGCCTCCATACAACAGGCATGTAGAATGGCTCACAAACTAGTGAGCCAGATTGAGGAAAGAATTAAAGAACAGGCGGCTGAAGAGGCCAATGTGAAGCAAGTCAAAAGAAAGTGGGAGGAAAACGGTGATAAGAATCACCAATACAACAACAACAGCAATTACAACAATAATCGCAACAACTATCCCAACAATCGCAACATCAATCGCAACTACAACAAATGGCCCAACAACAACAACAACAACCTGAAATCCCGGAATGGAAATGGGAAAACATTACCATGGATTTCATTACTGAATAGCCAAGGACTGCAAGTGGTTATGATACTATTTGGGTAATAGTTGATCGTCTCACCAAGTCAGCACACTTCCTGTCAATAAGAGAAGATGACAAGATGGAGAAGTTAGCACGACTGTATTTGAAGGAAGTTGTCTCCAGACATGGAATACAAATCTCTATTATCTCTGATAGGGATGGCAGATTTATTTCAAGATTTTGGTAGACATTACAGCAAGCATTAGGAACTCGTCTAAACATGAGTACTGCCTATCATCCACAAACTGATGGGCAGAGTGAAAGGATGATACAAACGCTTGAAGACATGCTACGAGCACGTGTTATTGATTTCGGAAACAGTTGGGATCGACATCTACCGTTAGCAGAATTTTCCTACAACAACAGCTATCATTCAAGCATTGCGATGGCGCCATTTGAAGCACTTTATGGTAGAAAGTGTAGGTCTCCGATTTGTTGGAGTGAAGTGGGGGATAGACAGATTACGGGTCCGGAGATAATACAAGAAACTACCGAGAAGATCATCCAAATTCAACAACGGTTGAAAACCGCCCAAAGTCGACAAAAGAGCTACGCCGACCTTAAAAGAAAAGACATAGAATTTGAAATTGGAGAGATGGTCATGCTTAAGGTTGCACCTTGGAAAGGTGTTGTTCGATTTGGTAAACGAGGGAAATTAAATCCAATGTATATTGGACCATTCAAGATTATTGATCGTGTCGGACCAGTAGCTTACCGACTTGAGTTACCTCAACAACTTGCGAATATACATAACACTTTCCACGTCTCGAATTTGAAGAAATGTTTTGCTAAAGAAGACCTCACTATTCCGTTGGACGAAATCCAAATCAATGAAAAACTTCAATTCATTGAAGAACCCGTCGAAATAATGGATCGTGAGGTTAAGAGACTTAAACAAAATAAGATACCGATTGTTAAGGTTCGATGGAATGCTCGTAAAGCACCCGAGTTCACCTGGGAGCATGAAGATCAGATAAAGAAGAAATACCCGCATTTATTTCCAGAAGATACGTCAACACCTCCAACTGCTTAAAATTTCGGGACGAAATTTATTTAACGTGTAGGTACTGTAGTGACCCGAACTTTTCCATGTTTATATATATATATATATTAAATGAAATTGTTATTTACATGATTAAGTGTTTCCAACATATTAAGAAATCAAACTTGTTAAGACTTGATTAATTGTAATAGGTTTCATATAGACAATTGACCACCCAAGTTGACCGGTGATTCACGAACGTTAAAACTTGTAAAAACTATATGATGACATATATATGGATATATATATAGTTAACATGATATTTGATAAGTAAACATATCATTAAGTATATTAACAATGAACTACATATGTAAAAGCAAGACTACTAACTTAATGATTTTGAAACGAGACATATATGTAACGATTATCGTTGTAACGACATTTAATGTATATATATCATATTAAGAGATATTCATACATCATATTATCATGATAATATAATAATTTAAAATCTCATTTGATATTATAAACATTGGGTTAACAACATTTAACAAGATCTTTAACCTAAAGGTTTCAAAACAACACTCACATGTAACGACTAACGATGACTTAACGACTCAGTTAAAATGTATATACATGTAGTGTTTTAATAGGTATTCATACACTTTTGAAAGACTTCAAGACACTTATCAAAATACTTCTACTTAACACAAATGCTTATAATTACATCCTCGTTCAGTTTCATCAACAATTCTACTCGTATGCACCCGTATTTGTACTCGTACAATACACAGCTTTTAGATGTATGTACTATTGGTATATATACTCCAATTATCAGCTTTTAGCAGCCCATTTGAGTCACTTAACACATGTGGGAACCATCATTTGGCAACTAGCATGAAATATCTCATAAAATTACAAAAATATGAGTAATCATTCATGACTTATTTACATGTAAACAAAATTACACATCCTTTATATCTAATCCATATACCAACGACCAAAAACACCTACAAACACTTTCATTCTTCAATTTTATTCATCTAATTAATCTCTCTCAAGTTCTATCTTCAAGTTCTAAGTGTTCTTCATAAATTCTACAAGTTCTAGTTTCATAAAATCAAGAATACTTTCAAGTTTGCTAGCTTACTTCCAATCTTGTAGAGTGATCATCCAACCTCAAGAAATCTTTATTATTTACAGTAAGATATCTTTCTAATACAAGGTAATACTCATATTCAAACTTTGATTCAATTTCTATAACTATAACAATCTTATTTCGAGTGGAAATCTTACTTGAACTTGTTTTCGTGACATGATTCTGCTTCAAGAACTTTCAAGCCATCCAAGGATCCTTTGAAGCTAGATCCATTTTTTTCATTTTCAGTAGCTTTATCCAGAAAACTTGAGGTAGTAATGATGTTCATAACATCATTCGATTCATACATATAAAGCTATCTTATTCGAAGGTTTAAACTTGTAATCACTAGAACATAGTTTAGTTAATTCTAAACTTGTTCGCAAACAAAAGTTAATCCTTCTAACTTAACTTTTAAAATCAACTAAATACATGTTCTATATCTATATTATATGCTAACTTAATGATTTAAAACCTGGAAACATGAAGAACACTGTAAAACCGGACATACGCCGGCGTAGTAACACCGGGGGCTGTTTTGGGTTAGTTAATTAAAAACTATGATAAAATTTGACTTAAAAGTTGTTCTTCTGAGAAAATGATTTTTCATATGAACATGAAACTATATCCAAAAATCATGGTTAAACTCAAAGTGGAAGTATGTTTTCTAAAATGGTCATCTAGATGTCGTTATTTCGACTGAAATGACTACCTTTACAAAAATGACTTGTAACGTATATTTCCGACTATAAACCTATACTTTTTATGTTTAGATTCATAAAATAGAGTTCAATATGAAACCATAGCAATTTGATTCACTCAAAATGGATTTAAAATGAAGAAGTTATGGGTAAAACAAGATTGGATAATTTTTCTTGTTGTAGCAACGTGAAAATTGGTAACAAATCTATATTAATCATATCCTAGCTAACTTATATTGTATTATACTTGTATTCTAATATATTATGTAATCTTGGGATACCATAGACACGTATGCAAATGTTTTGACATATCATATCGACCCATGTGTATATATTATTTGGAACAACCATAGACACTCTATATGCAGTAATGTGGGAGTTAGCTATACAGGGTTGAGGTTGATTCCAAAAATATATATACTTTGAGTTGTGATCTAGCTTGAGACGTGTATACACTGGGTCGTGGATTGATTCAAGATAATATATATCAGTTTTTTTCTGTACATCTAACGTTGGACAACTAGTTGTAGGTTACTAACGAGTACAGCTGACTTAATAAACTTAAAACATCAAAATGTATTAAAAGTATTGTAAATATATTTTGAATATACTTTGATATATATGTACATTTTTGTTATAGGTTCGTGAATCGACCAGTGGCCAAGTCTTACTTCCCGTTGAAGTAAAAATCTGTGAAAGTGAGTTATAGTCCCACTTTTAAAATCTAATATTTTTGGGATGAGAATACATGCAGGTTTTATAAATGATTTACAAAATAGACACAAGTACGTGAAACTACATTCTATGGTTGAATTATCGAAATCGAATATGCCCCTTTTTATTAAGTTCGGTAATCTAAGAATTAGGGAACAGACACCCTAATTGACGCGAATCCTAAAGATAGATCTATTGGGCCTAACAAACCCCATCCAAAGTACCGGATGCTTTAGTACTTCGAAATTTATATCATATCCGAAGAGTGTCCCGGAATGATGGGGATATTCTTATATATGCATCTTGTTAATGTCGGTTACCAGGTGTTCACCATATGAATGATTTTTATCTCTATGTATGGGATGTATATTGAAATATGAAATCTTGTGGTCTATTGTTACGATTTGATATATATAGGTTAAACCTATAACTCACCAACATTTTTGTTGACGTTTAAAGCATGTTTATTCTCAGGTGAATATTAAGAGCTTCCGCTGTTGCATACTAAAATAAGGACAAGATTTGGAGTCCATGTTTGTATGATATTATGTAAAAACTGCATTCAAGAAACATATGTCGACGTAATATATTTCTATTGTAAACCATTATGTAATGGTCGTGTGTAAACAGTTTATTTTAGATTATCATTATTTGATAATCTACGTAATGCTTTTGAAACCTTTATTGATAAAATAAAGGTTATGGTTGTTTTAAAAATGAATGCAGTCTTTGAAAAACGCATCATATAGAGGTCAAAACCTCGCAACGAAATCAATTAATATGGAACGTTTATAATCAATATGAACGGGACATTTCAATGTTAGCCGTTGGTCATTATTAGTTGGTGTTGTTTGCCTTCTATCGTTTTCCTTGTACTGATTGTCTATATTTTAGCAATAAAATTTACTGGGTGAATACCCTTTACCAAAAAGAAAAGATAAAACTGAACACTGAAATTGAAAAGATAATAAAAAATAAGAAGTTATATATATATATATATATATATATATATATATATATATATATATATATATATATATATATATATATATATATATATATATATTGTAACAACCCTAATTTTTTCCATTACTTCCGTTAACCTTCCGTTAGTTTACTTAACGGCGATTAATTTAACTTTTGTGCGTTTACGTGTCATAAATGCGTACTTGACCTTTGGAGGGTTACAATAATTAATATGAGTTGATATTAATTCAAATAAATATTTCGGATAATAAAATACGATAAAAACGATACGATTTTGATAACTGATTTTTCAGCAACGAAATGCTCGGGTTTATTTTAATAATTAGTTTATTAATTATTAACTTTTAAAAATATTTGATTTATTGAGTTTTTAATAAATTAAACGGTTGGTTGCGTTTTAATGATCGGTTTAGCGTTTCGGGTTTTCGGAACGGTTAAACGGCACTTTAAACGGACCACGAGTACAAGCTTTTGCGAAACACGAGCCCGGGACACCATGGTGGGTCCCATTAGGCCAAAACCCCACATCCTTCCCTTTTATTTTTAATTTTTGCAATTTGAGGGGCTTATGTGCTAAATTAGTGAAACTAGGGCTTAATATAAATACTAAGTAATACCCTAATTACCCAAACCCTTCCCCATTATATTTTTTTAGTCGACATCTGCTTCTTCTTCCTCCCTCTCTACTGCTCGTCGACCATCAACCCTAGCACCATCAAAAATTCGATTTTTGCTCAAGCCTTGAACATCAAACTTGCAATTCTCGTTGTCCTCTACGCATGTGTATCATTAATTTTGTGATCAAAGGTATAAACTTGTTAACCCTAATTCTTAAAATCAGATTTATATTAAGGTTTCATGATTTAGGTTGTCTATTGCTCAAGTCTTGATGTATGATTGTTGTTAGATGCGATAAATTGTCCGTTTTGATCATTTATTGTGAAAACTGAATTTGTTCTTGGTGTATACAGAAATTTGAATTTTTCAATTTCCTGATATTATGATATAATTAGAATCTTCATGAAAAACTATTGATTTTAGGCTTTGGATTCGCTTGATTTCGTTTTCGTATGATTAAGTTATGTCAATTTGAATTATCGTTGTGTTTTTGTTGCTTGATCAGAAATCTGGTATTGATAGACAAAGAATTGGAATGTAAGACTTATACCAATGGAAAGATAATTTAAAAACACTCAATTTGGACTAGGATATCATGTCGTTTGCTTATGTATAACCCGAGATATGCTTGAATTAGTGTAAAAGTAGTTTTATACAGCACTTGCATGAAAATAACCATGTATGATAAAATGTGTTAATCTCTGTGATTAAAGCTTTGCATATTTGAAAATTAGACAAAAATTAATTCATCTTTCATGTGGATATCATAGGCTAGTTGTATCTAGATCTTCGGATAATCGCGTGCGAATGTGACTAGCTAAATGAGAATCGAATCTGTAACTTGCTCACGGTTTTGTAGTTTGTGGATTGTGTGAATTGCATGAGCATGTATTCTTCTGGAAAATGAAACTTAACATGATACGTGACTTATTGTTAGTTTATGTAAATCTCTGAAACCTTATGCATTGGGCACAATAGAGCCATACTTTATGTGAATTCTGATTTGAGCTGAAAACTGAATGTTCAACTTGCACGAATAAACTGTACAAATTGGCTAAACAAAAGTTTCTAGATTTTTGATATGTGTTACTTTTATTTGCCTTTGAACTATAGCCATTGGTCTTGTATCAATTTCATGTTCCTAACTCCGGTTATAGCCAAAATGAAATCAGTGCGCGGTCAGAAACTGACTTGGCAAACCCCAAATGTATCCCTTCTGATTCCAGACTTTTAATTGTCGTATGAGTCCCTGGCCGGACTTTTTGGAATTGATTTTAAGTATATTTATTATCTGGAGTTTTTCATGAAATTTGTACTATGAGATAATGTGCTAAGTATGCTACGTGTTCATGAACTTTGTGCATAATGATAAACTGAAATTGTGAAAATGATCATTCATGACCTAAAACGTATTGTTTGACTTAGGTTTGACATGTTGACCAATATTTTACATGAACCTACTTATGTTGACTTTAGTTGACCATATTGACCAAGTTTGACTTTCGGTTTGACTTCGGTTGACTTTGTTTGACTTGCGTGAATTACTTGACTACATGTTGACTTTTACTTTGAAACGCGTCGAGTCGAGCAATAAGACAACGTACACTATGAAACCACACTTATTTAAGATACATATATTGACCAACCTAAATACGTATACTTAGGTTGCATTACTCGGCTATAAACCGTACAAGTTAAATGTCCACTTTTCAATCCGAGCTTTATTCAAAGGCGAGTCTACAGTCCTGCTTTTTACATGTTTTCAGGGATGAGAATACATGCTGTTATATTTACATTATCAAATACTTTGTATTGACATGAGTACTACATATATGCATAATGAGTTTGTTCAAAAAGCCTCTAGCTTGAATACTTTTAATACCATCGGTGTAAGCACAATTTAGATGGACGGATCCGTTAGGTTGACAACCTCACCCGCTATAAAAACTATGGTACATTTACTTTGAACATTAAATACATTTGAACAAGTGTATAACATTTTACGAGGTAAGGCGGGTATAGTAGCTTCTATACTCGGGTCATTGCTAGTATTCAGGTGCTCGGTTTATGCAAACGATAGAATCTCGTGGTCAAGGAAACTAAACTATTTTTCTGATAACTGTTTTTCAGATACTGTTATATTACTTTAAACCCGTAGATTCACTCAACATTATTGTTGATTCGTTTTGCGTGTTTTATTCTCAGGTATTAATTGCTTCCGCTGTAGAATATTGCCGTTACGTAGAAGTCAAGCCAAACACTGGGACCAGAGTTAATATTCCATTAAAGGGAATTTTGACGGGGTGTTACATTTGGTATCAGAGCTGTGGCTATAGGGAACTAGGATACATTAATGTGTCTAACCGTAGGGCGCATTAGTGAAGTCTAGTCTATAGCTGTAACGACCCGGATTTTTCCGCTATATATAAGATTAATATTTACATAATTAAATGTTTCCAACATGTTAAGAATCAAACTTGTCAAGATATATATATTTGGAATGGATTTTATGCAAATGTTTGACCACCCAGTCTGTATGACGATTCACGAACGTCATAATTTGTGATAATCATTAAATAGAATATATATTTGGATATATATATTTATGACATGTTAAAATGATATTTAAGTATTTCATTAAGTATATTAATAATTGGTTATATATATAAAATGAGACTACTAACTTAAAGACTTCGAAACAATATACATATATGTAACGTTTTTTGACGTCTTAAACCCTAATTTAAACTAAATGAATATGTATTGTATTAAGATGTATTAATACACTTTTGAAAGACTTAAATACATATATCAACATAATTATACTCAACAAAGATAGCTATACTCATAATCTCATTCAATTCTATCAAGAATTCTACTCGTATTCATTCGGTATTTATACCCGTATCATACCCAGCTTCTAAACGTATTTACTATTGGTATATACATACCAAATCATTGATCCTATCAGCCCTCAATCAGTTGTTAGACATGTATAAACATTATGGAGACTTGTGGGAACCATCCTTTGTCATTAACCATGACTTATTTGTAACAAAACAAAACTATACATATCATATATCTATATCTATATTCACGTATGTATGTATGTGTATATATACACATCTCATTTCATTTACATCTTCATTTTAACTCACTATTAAACATATACTCAAAGTATTCAGCAACCTTTCATCATATATCTCATAAACCACTTCAAGAACAAGCTTAAAACATCATAACAAGAATCATTCAAGAACATATCAAGATAACCTTCCAACATGAAGAAGTTTACTTCCAATCTTTCAAGCTAACTCAACAACTCTTTAGGATCACTAATTCTACTTTCTTTCCAGTAGCTTTTCATCTTATAATCAAGGTAATAATTATATATAAGCTTTAGTTCAATTCATATACTTATAACTATCTTATTTCAAGATAGAATTCTTATTCGAACTTTTGTTCATTTCATGATTTTACTTCAAGAATTCCAAGCCATCAAGGGTATCTTTGAACTCAAGATATTCTCCTTATTTTTCCAGAACCTTTTTTCATTTGATTTGAGGTAGTAGCCTTATTCATAATCTTATTTGATTCATATTCACATAGCTATCTTATTTTGAGTTATAACTAATAACAACAAGAACATAGTTTAGATTATTTCTAAACTTGTTTGCAAATAAACTTAATCCTTCTAACTTTACTTTTAAAATACTTTAGCACATGTATTATGACTATATGTCAAGCTAACATAAGGATATAAAACTTGTAAACACGAAGAAAACCTTAAAATCGAATATACACCGTCTTAGTCGAACGGGGGCTGTTTTGGGTTTAATTTTAAAAACCTATCTTAAACTTCGAATTAAAAGATTTCCTTTGGTGAAAAATCTTATTATATATGGATATGAAATATATCCAAAATCCATGGTTTTACTCTAAGTTGAAGTATGTTTTTCAAAAGGGTCATCAAGATGTCGTTCTTACGACGGATATGACTATCTTCTCTTATTTGACACCTAAGCTTTATTTTTGACAATAAACCTATACTTTTTATGTTAAGATTAATAATGTTGAGTTCGATAAGAAACCATGGAAACTTGAATCACTCAAAACGGATTTGTAACTAAGAAATTATGGGTAAAACAAAATTGGATATTTTTCTTAATTTTTAGCTACGGATATGATTCATAAAAATGGATGCTAACCTTATCCTAGCTAACTTACCTTGTATCCTACATGTATTTATACATGTCTTGTTCCCGAACTTATGGAAATACAATTTATAATAGTCGTGATTAAGTTCTACGACAATATATTATAGTCTTAATAAAGATCGTAAGGCACCATATATATATATGACTTGATCACCATGGATTCGTATACAAAGTTTTGACATATCATTTTGACTTCTTCTATATATATTATTGGAACGAACTATAAGACACCATTGGCAGTAATCTCGAGTTAGCTGTGGGTCGAAGTGGATTCCAAAATATTATATACTTTGAGTTGTGATCGAGCTTGAGACATGTATACAATGGGTCGCGGATTGCTTCAGACAATATACATATTATGTGTCTTATTATATTAAGACAATATATTATAGTGTTAGTGAATTCTAACACAATATACGCATTTATATTTATATATATATTTATACTGTTTGACTATTGGACTACGAACGTTGGACTACTAACAATGGACAATTAAAATTATCATAAGTATGGATATATATATATATATATATATATATATATATATATATATATATATATATATATATATATATATATATATATATATATATATATATATATCTTGACACAAGAATATTTGATAATGCTAAAAACGAACATATATTTCATAGCATTATCCCTCAAGAAAGACAAGCTTTTAGTTGCAATTGTTCTATTTACAAGTGATATTCGTTTAAATAATAAAAGGTGAAGACAAAAGACAGATTCGACGAATTGAAGACGCAAACGACTAAAAAGCTCAAAAGTACAAAGTACAATCCAAGAGGTTCAAATTATTGATGAGAAACGTCTCGAAATTACAAGAATACAAGACGCGAAACGCAAAGTACAAGATATTAAATTGTACGCAAGGACGTTCAAAAATCCGGAACCGGGACCTGAGCCAACTAACAACGCGCGACGCAACGGAGAAAAAATTACAAGTCAACTATGTACATAAATATAATATAATATATAAATAATTCTTAAAATTATTTATATATTATATTTATTTATTAAAACGTCGGCAAGCTAGGAAACAAAGTCATGTGAGCTGGAAAAGTAGGCCATGCGATCGCATGGTCTAGCCATTATAAACCCATGCGATCGCATGGTGAACAGTTTCTGGTGACATCCTATAGATTTCGCGTGTTTTGGCCAGTTTAAACACATCTTTTTCTCTTCTTACTCTCAAACGTATATATATATATATATATATATATATATAGATATATATATATATATATATATATATATATATATATATATATATATATATATATATATATATTATAATTTTAATTTTAATTTTAAATTTTAATTTTAATAATAAGGGTATGTTAGCGAATGTTGTAAGGGTGTAAGTCAAAATTATGTCCGTGTAACGCTACGCTATTATTAATCATTGTAAGTTATGTTCAACCTTTTTAAATTAATGTCTCATAGCTAAGTTATTATTATGCTTATTTAAGCCGAAGTAATCGTGATGTTGGGCTAAAATATTAAGACGGGGTAATTGGGCTTTGTACCATAATTGGGGTTTGGACAAAAGAACGACACTTGTGGAAATTAGACTATGGGCTATTAATGGGCTTTATATTTGTTTAATTAAATGATAGTTTGTTAATTTAATATAAAGATTTACAATTGGACGTACCTATAAATAACCATATACACTCGATCGGACACGATGGGCGGGATATTTAAAAGTACTAATAATCGTTCATTTAACCGGACACGGGAATGGATTAATAGTTAATGGACTTATTAAAACAGGAGTGAATTATGTACAAGGACACTTGGTGTAATTATAGTTTAAGTCCCCAATTAGTTGGAATATTTGACTTCGGATATAAGGACAATTTAACGAGGACACTCGCACTTTATATTTATGACTGATGGACTGTTATGGACAAAAACCAGACGGACATATTGAATAATCCAGGACAAAGGACAATTAACAGATGGTAATAAACTAAAAATCAACACGTCAAACATCATGATTAGGGAAGTTTAAATAAGCATAATTCCTTTATTTCATATTTAATTGCACTTTTAATTATCGCACTTTAATTTATTTTCATTTTATTTATCGTACTTTTTAATTATCGTTATTTACTTTACGCTTTAATTTAAGTTATATTTATTTTTAATATTTTACATTAGGTTTTAACTGCGACTAAAGTTTTAAAATCGACAAACCGGTCATTAAACGGTAAAAACCCCCTTTTATAATAATAATACTACTTATATATATTTTTGTATTTTTACAATTATAAGTTAAAAATATAGCGTTAAACTTGGCGAGTTCCCTGTGGACGAACCGGACTTACTAAAAACTACACTACTATACGATTAGGTATACTTCCTATAAGTGTTGTTGCAAGGTTTAGATATATCCACTCTATAAATAAATAAATAACTTGTGTAAAATTGTATCGTATTTAATAGTATTTCCTTGTAAAAATACTACTATTTTGTACACACCTCGCATAACTATCAATATTATTATTAGGTTCGTGAATTTGTCAAAGGCCAAGTCTTATTACCATCTATTCGGAAATCATCACAAGTGAGTTATAGTCCCATTTTTACTATCTAAATTATTTTGGGATGAGAATACATGCAAATTTATAAATATTTTACAAAATAAGCACAAGTTCATGAAACTACATTCTACGATTATTTTGTTATACCGGATATCTGTATTTATTATTATTATGCTTGGTAACCTAAGAATTAGTGAAAAACACTAATTGACGCGAATCCTAAAGGTAGATCTACGGGCACCAACCACCCCCATTTTCAAATAGTGGAAATGCTTTAGTACTTCGAAGGGTTCTTGTCATACATTTGAATAGTGGAATGTATGATGCCAGATATCTTAAGCACTCTATGTTAAGGTCGGTTACCAGGCGACTCATCGTATGAATGACTTTTGCAGTTGTAATTATCCTGCACATTTAATTAAATAAAATCTTGTGGCTTATTAAATATTATGATTATTGTATAGAAATTAAACCTATGACTCACCAACATTTTTGTTGACGTTTTAAGCATGTTTATTCTCAGGTGAATATTAAAAACTCTTCCGCTATCGTATGCCAACTCAAGGTCAAGATTTGGAGTCGGCATAATTGTTTATATTGTTTAAACTTGCATTCGGAGTGTTTGTTGTAATATATTTGATTATATTGTAATGGGTTGTGTAAAAACTTATTTATTTGAGGAGATTATCTTTGATAGACAATCTAAATTATGTCATTAAAACCTTTATTCAATAATAAAGGTTATGGTTGTTTTTTTTTTTAAAACGAATGCAAGATTTGAAAAACGTCTCACATAGAGGTCAAAACCTCGCAAAGTAACCAATTAATATGAAACGTTTATAATTAATATGAACGGGGCATTTCAGTTGGTATCCTAGCGTTGGTCTTAGAGAATCAGAAAATTTTTCATTAGTGTGTCTAACTGATTTTTGATGCATTAGTGAGTCTGGACTTCGACCGTAATTGTTTTAAAAATGATTGCTTAATATAATTGTTGGAAACATAAGATTATTAACATATAAATATTATAAGATATATCATTCTCTTAACGTGCCTGCTATTATGTGATAGATGACTCCATCCGATCATATAAGCATCTCTAGTGATTCAGATTTCATTTACTTATCAAGTGATTCGGAGGCTGAGTCAAAGCATACGACTTATGAACCAACGGAAAAGTTAACTTTTGGTGCTACCATTAAAGTGGAAAATTGTTGAGAAAATTGGAAAGATTCACAATTTCCAGTAGAGGTTCCAGAAGAGGATCCAGAAGAAGATCCCGAAGAGGAACCCGAAGAAGAGGATCCTGAAGAAGTTGTGGAAATTACCGAACCACAACGTGATTTGAGAAAATCTTTGGCTGTTATACCCGATCCCAAACCTGATGAACCTATTATGACCTAAAATGTTTGTGATCATCCACCTGAACCACCTAAGAGACCAGTTTATAAAATGACCGCTCGTATAACGACTGTTGGTTTTGCTCCCAAACAATTAGCCGAAAGAACCAATTGGGAGGAATTGTAAAAAGAACTATCCAAACGAAAATCCTAATGTTTGGCCAAGAAAGAAACAACGTCAACATCTAAGAAATCTCGCCGTTATTGAACCATCGGTAGCTATCCTGTATTCCAGGCATTGTGAAATATGTATTATATTGTATGTTTAAGTTTGTAAGAAAATCCGCAATGTAATTTTTCTTATGATTGTATAATAATAAGAATAAGCATGGAAGGTTTATTATTATTATTACAACTTATTATTATGTAGTAACGTAATAAATTACCATAGTTTTTCATATTAGAATTTTAGTAGTTAATTTGTGTGTTAGCTGCTAAGTATGAACATTATTACAGTTATAAAATGCTAATATGAAGAAAAGGCTTTTATAATAATACGTTCATATTAAGCTACAAAATACTTTTTGGCTACTTCTAAAAATTCTATATGATTAACTCATTCAGCTATTTTTGAAGGAAATGGCTCCTCCAGCTACTAGACAACAACAATTGAACACAGAAGAACTTCAAGCTTTCGCTGCAAATGTGGCTGCAGTGGTGAATGCAATGAACAACAATAACCAATCGGGTTCCAGCAGTGGAGGAAACAATGGCAACCGGATAGGATGTTCCTACAAAGCTTTTATGGCCTGCAAACCCAATGAGTTTGAAGCAACCGAAGGACCCGTTGGACTAAAGTGGTGGACAGAGAAGGTTGAAGCTGTGTTCGCAATCAGCAACTGCGCAGAAGAGGATAAAGTTAAGTATGCCACACATACTTTCAGGGGTACTGCTTTGACATGGTGGAATACCTACATGGATTACGTAGGACAGAATACAGCCTACGTACTTCCATGGTCCACTTTTAAGCACATGATGACGGAAGAGTACCGTCCTAGAACCGAAATCAACAAGCTCAAGACAGAGCTTAAAGTACTGACAACCCAAGGGTTAGATGTCACTACCTACGAGCGACGTTTCAATGAACTGGCTTTAATGTGTCCTGGAGCATTTGAGGACGAAGAAGCAAAAATTGAAGCATTCATAAAAGGGTTGCCGGAACGAATCCAAGAGCATGTAGGTGCTAACGACCCTGCAACAATGCAGAAAGCAAGTCGTATAGCCCACAAATTGATAGGCCAAATTACAAGAATGATAAAGAAAGAAGTGGCCGAAGAGGCCATAATGAAACAGGGGAAAAGAAAGTGGGAGGAAAGCGGTGATCAGGGTCACCAGTACAACAACAACAATAATCAAAACAACAATTACAACAACAATCGCAACCACCCCAACAACAACAATAATCTCAACAATAACCGCAACAATAACCGCAATAACCATCCCAATAATAATAACAACAATAAGAATCCCAATCACAACAATAACAACAACAAACGTCTCAACAACAATAACCCTAACAACAACAACGGCAACAAAAAGTAAAGGACTATATGCCCAAGGTGTGATACGTTTCATCCAGAATGGTTTTGTAGAGAATTATGTACCAAGTCCAATAGGAATGGCCATATTGCGGCAAAGTGTGAAGTCTACAGACCAAATAGAAACAGAGGAGCAAATAATGCCGGAACAAATAATAACGGCATTGTTTGCTATGGATGTGGAAAACCGGGCCATACCATAAACCAGTGCCAGAATGGAAATAGGCAAGGCCGTGGGAGAGCTTTCAACATTAATGGGGAGAAAGCACAGGAAGACCCGGAACTTGTTACTGGTACGTTTCTTATCAACAATACACCTGCTTATGTTTTATTTGATTCGGGTGCCGATAGAATTTATATGAGTAGAGAATTTTGTGCCAAATTAAATTACCCGTTAACGCCTTTGGATAAAAAGTGTATAGTTGAAGTAGCAAACGGTAAACTAATTAAGGTTGATAAAATTTGCCGAAATCGAAAAATTAGTTTAGTTAGCGAAACGTTTGCAATTGATTTAATACCGGTGGAATTGGGAAGCTTCGACATAATTATTGGAATGGACTGGATGTCCAAGGTGAAAGCCGAAGTTGTTTGTCATGAGAAGGCGATTCACATTCCGAGAGAAGACGGATTACCCTTAATGGTGTACGGAGAAATGGGTAATGCCAAATTAAATCTTATTAGTAGTTTGAAGGCGTGCAAACTAATAAGAAAAGGTTGCTATGCCGTACTAGCACATGTCGAGAAGGTTGAAAAAGAAGAAAAGAAAATCGATGACGTTCCCGTTGCAAGAGAATTTCCTGAGGTGTTTTCGGACGAATTACCGGGACTACCTCCACACCGATCCGTTGAATTCCAAATAGATCTTGTACCAGGAGCCGCACCAATAGCTCGTGCTCCATATAGACTTGCGCCTACCGAAATGAAAGAATTACAAAGTCAGCTACAAGAATTATTAGAACGTAGTTTTATCCGACCGAGTACGTCACCATGGGGGGCTCCAATTTTATTCGTTAAAAAGAAAGATGGGTCTTTTCGCATGTGTATCGATTACCGTGAGCTGAACAAAGTAACCATAAAAAACCGATACCCTTTACCCCGAATCGACGATCTATTTGATCAACTCCAAGGTTCGAGCGTATACTCCAAAATCGACTTAAGGTCGGGTTATCATCAACTGAGGGTTAAAGAAGCCGATATACCAAAAAAAAGCCTTCAGAACTCGTTATGGCTATTACGAATTCATGGTTATGCCATTCGGTCTAACCAATGCACCCGCAGTTTTCATGGACCTCATGCACCGAGTATGTAGTCCATATTTAGATAAGTTTTTTATTGTCTTTATTGATGACATCCTTATCTATTCGAAGAATAACCAAGAACACGAACAACACTTGAGACTTGTGTTAGAGTTGTTAAGAAAAGAACAACTTTATGCTAAGTTCTCTAAATGTGCTTTTTGGTTAAATGAAGTACAATTTCTTGGCCACGTAGTCAGTAGTAATGGAATCAAAGTAGATCCCGCCAAGATTGAAGCTATCAAAAATTGGGAGACCCCGAAAACTCCAACGCAAATACGTCAATTTTTGGGTTTAACCGGTTATTATAGGAGATTTATTAAAGATTTCTCCCGAGTAGCCAAACCTTTAACCGCATTGACACATAAGGGGAAGAAGTATGAATGGACTTCTGAATAAGAGGGTGCCTTCCAATTGTTGAAAAAGAAGTTGACTACGACACCTATTTTATCGTTACCTAATGGAATGGAAGATTTTGTTATCTACTGCGACGCATCAAGAATGGGTTTTGGGTGTGTTCTTATGCAACGGAAGAAGGTAATTGCATATGCTTCTCGACAACTCAAAATTCATGAACAAAACTACACCACACACGATTTAGAATTGGGTGCCGTTGTTTTTGCATTAAAGATGTAGAGACATTATCTATATGGGGTCAAGTTCATCATATACACTGACCACAAAAGTCTCCAACACATTTTAAATCAAAAGCAATTAAATATGAGGCAGCGTATGTGGGTTGAGCTGCTAAATGATTATGATTGTGAAATCCGTTATCACCCGGGGAAAGCAAATGTGGTAGCCGATGCCTTGAGTCGAAAGGAAAGAGAACCTATTTGAGTAAAAGTTATGAACATGATTATTCATACTAATCTTACTACTCGAATAAAAGAGGCACAACAAGAGGTTTTGAAGGAAGGAATTTTTGGAAGGGAAATACCCAAAGGATTAGAAAAACAGCTTAATATTCGGACAAATGGAACCAGGTATTTAGCTGAAAGAATTTGGGTACCAAAGAATGAAAATATGAGGAAAGTGGTACTAGATGAAGCACATAAAACCAGATATTCAATACATCCCGGAGCGGGGAAAATGTACCAAGACCTCAAGAGAAACTTTTAGTGGCCAGGAATGAAGGACGGTATAGCCATATATGTAGGAGCATGTTTGAATTGTTCTAAAGTCAAAGCTGAGCATCAGAAACCATCGGGTCTACTCCAACAACCTGAAATCCTAGAATGGAAATGGGAAAACATTACCATGGATTTCAATGCTAAGTTACCGAGAACCGCAGGTGGTTATGATATGATTTGGGTAATATTTGATCGTCTTACTAAGTCAGCACACTTTCTGCCAATAAAAGAAGAGGATGGTATAGAGAAATTAGCACGATTATATCTGAAAGAAGTTGTTTCTAGACATGGTATACCAATATCTATTATCTCTGATCGTAATACCAGATTTACTTCTAGATTCTGGCAGGCATTACACGAAGCACTGGGAACTCGTCTAGATTTAAGTACTGCCTATCATCCACAAACTGATGGGCAGAGTGAAAGGACGATTCAGACACTCGAATATATGCTACGAGCATGTGTTATTGATTTTGGAAGCAGTTGGGATCGACATCTACCATTAGCTGAGTTTTCCTACAACAACAGCTATCATTCTAGTATTGAGGTGGCACCATTCGAGGCACTTTATGGGAGGAAGTGCAGGTCTCCAATTTGTTGGAGTGATGTGGGGGAAAAACAGATTACAGGTCCGAAAATTATCCAGGAAATTACCGATAAGGTCATTCAGATTCAGCAACGATTGAAAACAGCCCGGAGTCGGCAAAAGAGCTACGCGGATGTTAGAAGGAAACCTTTAGAGTTTGAGGAGGATGATATGGTTATGCTTAAAGTATCACTTTGGAAAGGTGTTATTCGTTTTGGAAAGCGAGGGAAATTGAGCCCAAGATACATTAGGCCATTCAAGATCGAAAAACGCATTGGGCCGGTGGCCTATCGACTTGAACTACCTCCACAATTAGAAAAGATTCACAACAACTTCCATTTTTCGAACCTGAAGAAATGCCTAGCTACCGAAGATCTCATTATCCCTTTAGACGAAATTAAGATTGACGAGAAACTAAATTTCGTCGAAGAATCCGTCGAAATTATAGATCGTGAGGTCAAACGACTCAAACAAAGTAAGATACCAATCGTTAAGGTTCAGTGGAATGCTCGTAGAGGACCTGAATTCACTTGGGAAAGAGAAAACCAAATGAAGTTGAAGTACCCACATTTGTTTTCCGATATCGCACGTTAACTAGGTACTATTCTAAATTTCGGGATGAAATTTAATTTAACGGGTGTGTAATGTAATGACCCGGATTTTTCCGCTATATATAAGATTAATATTTACATAATTAAATGTTTCCAACATGTTAAGCAATCAAACTTATCAAGATATATATATTTGGAACGGATTTTATGCAAATGTTTGACCACCCAGTCTGTATGACGATTCACGAACGTCATAATTTGTGATAATCGTTAAATAGAATATATATATTTGGATATATATATTTATGACATGTTAAAATGATATTTAAGTATTTCATTAAGTATATTAACAATTGGTTATATATATAAAATGAGACTACTAACTTAAAGACTTCGAAACAATATACATATATGTAACGTTTTTCGACGTCTTAAACCCTAATTTAAACTAAATGAAAACGTATTATATTAAGATGTATTAATAAACATTTGAAAGACTTAAATACATATATCAACATAATTATACTCAACAAAGATAGCTATACTCATAATCTCATTCAATTCTATCAAAAATTCTACTCGTATTCATTCGGTATTTATACCCGTATCATACCCAGCTTCTAAACGTATTTACTATTGGTATATACATACCAAATCATTGATCTTAGCAGCCCTCAATCAGTTGTTAGACATGTATAAACATGATGGAGACTTGTGGGAACCATCCTTTGTCATTAACCATGACTTATTTGTAACAAAAGAAAACTATACATATCATATATCTATATCTATATTCACGTATGTATGTATGTGTATATATACACATCTCATTTCATTTACATCTTCATTTTAACTCACTCTTAAACACATACTCAAAGTATTCAGTAACCTTTCATCATATATCACATAAACCACTTCAAGAACAAGCTTAAAACATCATAACAAGAATCATTCAAGAACATATCAAGATAACCTTCCAATCTTTCAAGCTAACTCAACAACTCTTTAGGATCACTAATTCTACTTTATTTCCATTAGCTTTTCATATTATAATCAAGGTAAGAATTATATATAAGCTTTAGTTCAATTCATATACTTATAACTATCTTATTTCAAGATAGAATTCTTATTCGAACTTTTGTTCATTTCATGATTTTACTTCAAGAATTCCAAGCCATCAAGGGTATCTTTGAACTCAAGATATTCTCCTTATTTTTCCAGAAAATTTGTTCATTTGATTTGAGGTAGTATCCTTATTCATAATCTTATTCAATTCATATTCACATAGCTATCTTATTTTGAGTTATAACTAATAACAACAAGAACATAGTTTAGATTATTTCTAAACTTGTTTGCAAATAAACTTAATCCTTCTAACTTGAATTTTAAAATACTTTAGCACATGTATTATGACTATATGTCAAGCTAACATAAGGATATAAAACTTGTAAACACGATGAAAACCTTAAAATCGAATATACACTGTCTTAGTCGAACAGGGGCTGTTTTTGGTTTAATTTTAAAAACCTATCTTAAATTTTGAATTAAAAGATTTCCTTTGGTGAAAAATCTTATTTTATATGGATATGAAATATATCCAAAATCCATGGTTATACTCTAAGTGGAAGTATGTTTTTCAAAAGGGTCATCAGGATGTCGTTCTTACGACGGATATGACTATCTTCTCTTATTTGACACATAAGCTGTATTTTCGACTATAAACCTATACTTTTTCTGTTAATATTAATAATCTTGAGTTCGATACGAAACCATGGCAACTCGAATCACTCAAAACGGATTTGTAACGAAGAAATTATGGGTAAAACAAAATTGGATATTTTTCTTAATTTTTAGCAACGGACATGATTCATAAAAATGGATGCTAACCTTATCCTAGCTAACTTACCTTGTACCCTACATGTATTTATACATGTCTTATTCCCGAACTTATGGAAATACAATTTATAATAGTCGTGATTAAGTTCTACGATAATATATTATAGTCTTAATAAAGATCGTAAGGCACCATATATATATATATATATATATATATATATATACATATATATATACATATATATATATATATACATATATATATATATACATATATATATATACATATATATATATATACATATATATATATATATATATACATATATATATGACTTGATCACCGTGGATTCGTATACAAAGTTTTGACATATCATTTTGACTTCTTCTATATATATTATTGGAATGAACTATAAGACACCATTGGCAGTAACCTCGAGTTAGCTGTGGGTTGAAGTGGATTCTAAAATATTATATACTTTGAGTTGTGATCGAGCCTGAGACATGTATACAATGGGTCGCGGATTGCTTCAGACAATATACATATTATGTGTCTTATTATATTAAGACAATATATTATAGTGTTAGTGAATTCTAACACAATATACGCATTTATATTTATATATATATTTATATTGTTGGACTATTGGACTATTGGACTACGAACGTTGGACTACTAACAATGGACAGTTAAAATTATCACAAGTATCATAAGTATGGAATATTAATTATATATATATATATATATATATATATATATATATATATATATATATATATATATATATATCTTGACACAAGAATATTATTATTAGGTTCGTGAATTTGTCAAAGGCGAAGTCTTATTACCATCTATTTGGAAATCATCACAAGTGAGTTATAGTCCCATTTTTACTATCTAAATTATTTTGGGATGAGAATACATGCAAATTTATAAATATTTTACAAAATAAGCACAAGTTCATGAAACTACATTCTACGATTGTTTTGTTATACCGGATATCTGTATTTATTATTATTATTATGCTTGGTAACCTAAGAATTAGTGAAAAACACTAATTGACGCGAATCCTAAAGGTAGATCTACGGGCACCAACCACCCCCATTTTCGAATAGTGGAAATGCTTTAGTACTTCGAAGGGTTCTTGTCATACATTTGAATAGTGGAATGTATGATGCCAGATATCTTAAGCGCTCTATATTAAGTTCGGTTACCAGGTGACTCATCGTATGAATGATTTTTGCAGTTGTAATGATCCTGCATATTTAATTAAATGAAATCTTGTGGCTTATTAAATATTATTTTTATTGTATAGAAATTAAACCTATGACTCACCAACATTTTTGTTGACATTTTAAGCATATTTATTCTTAGGTGAATATTAAAAACGCTTCCACTGTCGTATGCCAACCCAAGGTCAATATTTGGAGTCGGCATAATTGTTTATATTATTTAAACTTGCATTCGGAGTGTTTGTTGTAATATATTTGATTATATTGTAATAGGTTGTGTAAAAACTTATTTATTTGAGGATATTATCTTTGATAGATAATCTAAATTATGTCATTAAAACCTTTATTCAATAATAAAGGTTATGGTTGTTTTTTTTTTAAAACGAATGCAAGATTTGAAAAACGTCTCACATTGAGGTCAAAACCTCGCAAAGTAACCAATTAATATGAAACTTTTATAATTAATATGAACGGGGCATTTCAATAGCCGTGTGTCTTGGACGACTTTTATACACCATACCTGCACTATTTGCTTCACAATGCTACATGTAGGGCTACACATTACACCACATACAAATACGCCTTATACCATGCAACATGGACTTGGACTAAATATACTATATCACGAAACACATACGTACACCCGAAGCCATATTTAACTAAATTAAGTTGACTACGCCATCTTGAACTTATGGAGTGATGTCGAATGTAAATGTGAGATAGCGTAATGTAATGACCGGGATTATATTACGGTAACTCATATAGAAGTTCTGACATCTCGAAATAAAGAATTGGGGCCGAGTCAAGTAGGTTACCTGGATAGACAACGTTTAGAACACAAACCGTATAACCCCGAATGTGAGAAGAAACTTACCATGTGCAAATTAATTGTTAATATAGCTTGTAAGTAACTTGTGATCTTGACCCAACTCATCACTGCTCGACACTGTGTGTCACCACCAATCACTACTTGTCACTACTAAGACACTACTTGAACACACTCGTCATCTCATACCACTACTCAGTACTGTTTATCACTGATAACTACTACTCAACGCCGCCTCTTACTGCTAGTCACGACTGATCACTGCTTCTCACTGCTTGTCATTACTAAATACTACTTACTACTACCCCTTGCTACTTGCTACTACTCAATACTACTCATTACTGCTTACCACTACTAAGTAATACTCGACACTACCAACACCTCCGCATTTTACTACTCGCCAATGTGCATCACAACTCATTTCTGATACGTCTTTAGATGAGGAATTCCTGATAACCGCCCGCACAATACGTAGTAGATATTGTCCACTCGATTACCAACTTACCTATCATTCAGCCATCCGTCGTCCATGATTTTGTTTTCCAACACGAGCCTGCCGACTGAAGACTATTATGCCTTATTGGGTGCATTAGAGTGCATGTGCATATACTTATGATGTGAGCATGCTATCTAACAACTTATACGTCACTACTATCATCACTGCTTATCACAACCCATCGCTACTTATCGCTAATGCCACCACTCATTACTACTAGTAATACTACCTGTTACCATATCCCTCATCATTTTGTTCCAACATACTATTCTTAAGCGACAATCATTTTCATTATACCCACAAACATTACCAACCAACTTTGAACACATCGACGCGAACTACACTTCATCTTTTCCTGCGAGACACACCCGTCTGGGAGTTTGTACCAACCTTTTTCGATTAAATATCAGATTTTGTTTGAGTTGCCATTACACCTTGTTCATTTTTGTTTTCCATGAAAATCATCACATTCTCGTTCATCAACCATAATGTTTATATACGCTGTCAACACCGGTGCTGAGAGAAGCTTTAACGCTAGAGAAATTGGTCACGACATTTATAAACCTGTACCTTCCTTAGACAACATGTACTCTATAAAACTATTAAACTGGGAAGTTTTAACTTAGTGGTTGAAACACACTGGTTATCTCACGATACATCCGAGGCAGCTACGACCAGAAGACTATTCGAATTTCTTTCAACGAAGATAATAGTGTACGAAGAAGAGATCAGTACACCGTCATGTTACACTAATTACTCGAAGGTCCATACAGGAGATGAGAATGTCTCGCAATTCTGGCACATGTGAGTAAAGATGAGCCGACATTTAAGAGACCCGAATATTTCCTAACTATTAGAGATTGTCCTGAGGTTACACGTCCACCCCATCGTGGAGTCAAATTTCGGATTGATTTGGTGCCAGCAGCTACACCCATTACGCGTACAATAAACGCATTTGCACCTTTAGAACTACAAGAGCTTCCCATAGTGAAGAACATGAGGGTTGTAATGCCCTAAATTATGACATGTACTAGAAGGTGTGTCACATAATCACGAATTCCTAAGTTGGAGCTCTAGTCTTGTTTGTTAAAAAGAAGGATGCGTCGATGAGATTGTGTATCGACCAAAGAGAAATTGAACAAGTTGACAATCAAGAATCGATATCATCTACCGAGGATTGATGACGTATTTGATCAGCTACAGGGATCCAGTTGTTATTCGAATATTGATTTAAGATCCGGGTATCACCAATTGAGAGTCAAAGAAGCTGATGTCCCGAAGACAGTGTTTAGAACACGTTATGGATATTATGAGTTTACAGTGATGTCGTTTGGTTTGACGAACGCACCGGAAGTGTTCATGGACCTCATGAACCGTGTGTGTAAGCCATACCTAGATAATTTCATCATTGTGTTCATTGATGATATATTAGTGTACTCCAAGAACAGAGAAGAGCACGAGCAGTATCTACGTTCGATATTGACTATGCTTTGAGAAGAGAAGTTGTATGCAAAGTTCTCTAGGTGTGACTTTTGGTTACCAGAAGTACAATTTCTTGGCCATGTTGTAGTGACCCGAACTTTTCCATATTTATATATATTAATTGAGATTGATATTTACATGACTAAATGTTTCCAACGTGTTAAGCAATCAAACTTGTTAAGACTTGATTAAATGAAATAAGTTTCACATAGACAATTGATCACCCAAGTTGACCGGCGATTCACGAACGTTACAAATTTGTAAAAACTACATGTTGTGGTATATATATACATATATATATGGTTGACATGAGATTATGATGAGTAAGTATCTCACTAAGTATATTAACAATGTGTGATATACATAAGAAATGAGATTACTAAATTAAGAAACTCGAAATGATATATATAACGATTATCGTTATGATAACGTCTACTAAATACATATGTATCATATTAAGATATTGATACACTATATTTAACATGATAAAATGATATTTAAATATATCATTAAGTGTGTTAACAATGAACTACATATGTAAAAACAAGACTACTAACTCAAGAATTACGAAACGAGACTTAAATGTAACGATTATCGTTGTAACGATATTTTAATGTATATATCATATTAAGAGATATTCATACATCATAATATCATGATAACATAATAATTTAACATCTCATTTGATATAATAAACATTGGGTTAACAACATTAATTGAGATCGTTAACTTAAAGGTTTCAAAACAACACTTACATGTAATGACTAACGAAGACTTAACGACTCCATTAGAATGTATATACATGTTGTGCTTTGATATGTATTCTTAAACTTTTGAAAGACTTCAAGACACATATCAAAGTACTTCTACTTAATAAAAATGCTTACAATTACATCCTCGTTCAGTTTCATCAACAATTCTACTCGTATACACATGTATTCGTACTTGTACAATACACAGCTTTTAGATGTATGTACTATTGGTATATACACTCCAATGATCAGCTCTTAGCAGCCCATGTGAGTCATCTAACACATGTGGGAACCATCATTTGGCAACTAGCATGAAATATCTCATAAAATTACAAAAATATTAGTAATCATTCATGACTTATTTACATGAAAACAAAATTACATATCCTTTATATCTAATCCATATACCAACAACCAAAAACACCTACAAACACTTTCATTCTTTAATTTTCTTCATGTAATTGATCTCTCTCAAGTTTTATCTTTAAATTCTAAGTGTTCTTCATAAATTCCATAAGTATAGTTTCATAAAAATCAAGAATACTTCCAAGTTTGCAAGTCTACTTCCAAGCTTTCTAATCCATTCCAAGTAATCATCTAAGATCAAGGAACCTTTGTTATTTATCGTAGGTTATCTTTCTAATTCAAGTTAATATTCATATTCAAACTTTGATTCAATTTCTACAACTATAACAATCTTATTTCGAGTGAAAATCTTACTTGAACTTGTTTTCGTGTCATGATTCTGCTTCAAGAACTTCGAGCCATCCAAGGATCCGTTGAAGCTAGATCTATTTTTCTCATTTCCAGTAGGTTTAACCAAGGAACTTGAGGTAGTAATGATGTTCATAACATCATTCGATTCATACATATAAAGCTATCTTATTCGAAGGTTTAAACTTGTAATCACTAGAACATAGTTTAGTTAATTCTAAACTTGTTCGCAAACAAAAGTTAATCCTTCTAAATTGACTTTTAAAATCAACTAAACACATGTTCTATATCTATATGATATGCTAACTTAATAATTTAAAACCTGGAAACACAATGAACACCATAAAATCGGATATACGCCGTCGTAGTGAAACCGGTAGCTGTTTTGGTTTGGATAATTAAAAACTATGATAAACTTTGATTTAAAAGTTTTTCTTCTGGGAAAATGATTTTTCATATGAACATGAAACTATATCCAAAAATCTTGGTTAAACTCAAAGTGAAAGTATGTTTTTCAAAATGGTCATCAAGATGTCGTTCTTTCGACGAAAATGACTACCTCTTTAGTAATTGACATGTAACTTAAATTTATGACTATAAACCTATACTTTTTCTGTTTGGATTCTTAAATTAGAGTTCAATATGAAACCATAGCAATTTGATTCACTCAAAACGGATTTAAAATGAAGAAGTTATGGGTAAAACAAGATTGGATATTTTAGATCTTTTTAGCTACGAGAAATGTTTAACAAATCTATACAAATCATATCCTAGCTAACTTATATTGTATTATACATGTATTCTAATATATTATGTAATTTTGGGATACCATAGACATGTATGCAAATGTTTTGACATATCATATCGAACCATGTATATATATTATTTGGAACAACCATAGACACTCTATATGCAGTAATGTTGGAGTTAGCTATACAGGGTTGAGGTTGATTCCAAAAATATATATACTTTGAGTTGTGATCTAGCCTGAGACATGTATACACTGGGTCGTGGATTGATTCAAGATAATATATATCAATTTATTTCTGTACATCTAACTGTGGATAACTAGTTGTAGGTTACTAACGAGGACAGCTGACTTAGTACACTCAAATCTTTAAAACATAATAAAAATGGTTGTAATTATATTTTGATCATACTTTGATATATATGTACATATTTGTATAGGTTCGTGAATCGATCCGTGGCCAAGTCTTATTTTCGAGGAAGGAAATATCTGTGAAAGTGAGTTATAGTCCCACTTTTAAAATCTAATATTTTTGGGATGAGAATACATGCAGGTTTTATAAATGATTTACAAAATAGACACAAGTACGTGAAACTACATTCTATGGTTGAATTATCGAAATCGAATATGCCCCTTTTTATTAAGTCTGGTAATCTAAGAATTAGGGAACAGACACCTTAATTGACGCGAATCCTAAAGATAGATCTATTGGGCCTAACAAACCCCATGCAAAGTACCGGATGCTTTAGTACTTCGAAATTTATATCATATCCGAAGGGTGTCCCCGAATGATGGGGATATTCTTATATATGCATCTTGTTAATGTCGGTTACCAGGTGTTCACCATATGAATGATTTTTATCTCTATGTATGGGATGTGTATTGAAATATGAAATCTTGTGGTCTATTGTTACGATTTGATATATATATATATATATATATATGTTAAACCTATAACTCACCAACATTTTTGTTGACGTTTAAAGCATGTTTATTCTCAGGTGAATACTAAGAGCTTCCGCTGTTGCATACTAAAATAAGGACAAGATTTGGAGTCCATGTTTGTATGATATTGTGTAAAAACTGCATTCAAGAAACATATGTCGATGTAATATATTTCTATTGTAAACCATTATGTAATGGTCGTGTGTAAACAGTATATTTTAGATTATCATTATTTGATAATCTACGTAATCTTTTTAAAATCTTTATTGATAAAATAAAGGTTATGGTTGTTTTAAAAATGAATGCAGTCTTTGAAAAACGTCTCATATAGAGGTCAAAACCTCGCAACGAAATCAATTAATATGGAACATTTATAATCAATATGAACGGGACATTTCACATGTTGTAGGGGCCAATGGAATACAGGTCGATCCAGCAAAGATTGAGTCGGTTAAGAATTGGGAAACTCCAAAGACACCAACGCAGATTAGGCAATATTTGGGTCTAGCTGGTTACTAAAGGAGATTCATTAAAGGATTCTCTAAGATTGTCCGACCATTAACCGCATTGACTCATAAGGGCAAGAAGTTTGAGTGGTCAGAACCGCAAGAGAGACTGCATTTCAGTTGTTGAAAGAGAAGTTAACAACTGCACCAGTATTGTCTCTACCCAAGGGAAGTGAAGATTTTGTTATGCCTAACGTCAAGGAATGGGTTGCGTGCTTATGCAACGAAAAAAGGTTATTGCTTATGGATCGCGTCAGTTAAAGATTCACGAGCAGAACTACACTACGCACGACCTTGAGTTAGGAGCTGTTGTCTTTGCACTTAAAATGTGGAGACACTACCTGTTTGGAACCAAGTTCACTATCTTCACTAACCATAAGAGTTTACACCACATATTCGATCAGAAACAGCTCGACATGAGACAACGACGTTGGATGGAACTACTTAACGATTATAACTGCGAACTTCAATACCATCCGGGCAAGGCGAATGTTGTGGCGGATGCCTTAAGCAGAAAGGAGCTAGAGTAACCTCTTAGGGTTAAAGCGCTTAGCATAGTTGTTCATACGAATCTCACATCACAAATCCGTGAAGCACAACAAGAAGCCATGAAACAATAAAATGTCGATGTTGAATTTCTCAGAGGAATGGATAAGAAGTTTGACATCAAAGAGGATGGAACACGGTACTTTGCTAACCGAATTTGGGTACCAAAGTTTGGTGGATTGAGAGAACTAGTGTTGGAGAAAGCACACAAGTCGAGATACTCAATTCACCCGGGATCAGATAAGATGTACCAAGATTTGAAGGCGTTTTATTGGTGGCCAAATTTGAAAGCTGACATTGCTATCTATGTCGAAAAGTGCTTGACTTGCGCTAAAGTCAAGGCTGAACATCAGAAGCCATCAGGATTATTAACTCAACCAGAGATTCCCCAGTGGAAGTGGGAAGGTATTTCCATGGACTTCATTACGAAACTGCTGAGAATGGCGAGAGGTCACGATACTATTTGGGTTATCGTGGATCATCTCACTAAGTCCGCACACTTCTTACCGATAAGAGAAACTGATAAAATGGAGAAGTAGGCTCAGATCTACATTAAGGAAGTCGTCTCTAGGCATGGAGTGCCTATATCCATTATATTCGATCGCGACAGCAGATTTACTTCCAGGTTTTGGCAATCATTGCAGAAAGCAATGGGGACCCATTTAGATATGAGTACAGCATATCACCCCCAGACGGATGGCCAGAACGAACGAACTATTTAGACTTTTGAGGACATGTTGAGAGCATGTGTAATTGATTTTGGAAACGGATGGGATAAGTATTTACCACTTGCTGAGTTCTCATACAATAACAACTACCATGCGAGCATTAAAGCTGCACCTTTCGAAGCGTTGTACGGAAGGAAGTGTAGATCTCCCATTTTTTGGAGCAAATTGGGAGATAGTCAGTTGACAGGTCCTGAGATTATTCAGGAGACAACTGAGAAAGTCTTACAGATTCAGGAATGACTAAGAATGGCTCAAAGTTGTCAAAAGAGTTATGTCGACGTTAGATGGAAGGACATAGAGTTCCAAGTTGGTGACAAGGTTATGCTTAAAGTATCACCTTGGAGGGGTGTTGTACGATTTAGGAAACGAGGTAAACTGAGTCCTAGATATGTTGGACCGTTTGAGATAACTAAAAGAGTTGGACTACTAGCTTACAGATTGGAATTGCCATAAGTACTCAGCGGTGTTCATTACGTTTTCCATGTATCCAATCTAAAGAAGTGCCTAGCAGATGATAATTTGATTATTCCTTTAGAGGAACTACGTATCGACGACAAACTTCATTTCATTGAGGAACCTGTTGAAATCTTGGGCCGTAAGGTCAAACAGCTGAAGCAAATAAGAATTCTTATCGTAAAAGTTTGGTGGAACGCGAAAAGAGGACCAGAGTTCACGTGGGAGCGTGAAGACCAGATGAGGTTGAAGTATCCGCAATTGTTTCCCAAAAAAACTACTTCAGCAGACGATCACTAAAATTTCGGGACGAAATTTTCAATAACAGGTGGGTAATGTAACAACCCTGATTTTTTCTGTTACTTCCATTAACCTTCCATTAGTTTACTTAACGGCGATTAATTTAACTTTTGTGCGTTTACGTGTCATAAATGCGTACTTGACCTTTGGAGGGTTACAATAATTAATATGGGTTGATATTAATTCAAATAAATATTTCTGATAATGAAATACGATAAAAACGATACGATTTTGATAACTGCTTTTTCAGCAACGAAACGCTCGGGTTTATTTTAATAATTAATTTATTAATTATTAACTTTTAAAAATATTTAATTTATTGAGTTTTTAATAAATTAAACGGTTGGTTGCGTTTTAACGATCGGTTTAGCGTTTCGGGCTTTCGGAACGGTTAAACGGCACTTTAAACGGACCACGAGTACAAGATTTTGTGAAACACAAGCCCGGGGCACCATGGTGGGTCCCACTAGGCCAAAACCCCACCTCCTCCCCTTTTATTTTTATTTTTTGCAATTTGAGGGGCTTATGTGCTAAATTAGTGAAACTAGGGCTTAATATAAATACTAAGTAATACCCTAATTACCCATACCCTTCCCCATTATATTTTTTTAGTCGACATCTGCTTCTTCTTCCTCCCTCTCTGCTGCTCGTCGACCATCAACCCTAGCACCATCAAAAATTTGATTTTTGCTCAAGCCTTGAACATCAAACTTGCAATTCTCGTTGTCCTCTACGCATGTGTATCATTAATTTTGTGATCAAAGGTATAAACTTATGAACCCTAATTCTTAAAATTAGATTTATATTAAGGTTTCATGATTTAGATTGTCTATTACTCAAGTCTTGATGTATGATTGTTGTTAGATGCGATAAATTGTCCATTTTGATCATTTATTTTGAAAACCGAATTTGTTCTTGGTGTATACAGAAATTTGTATTTTTCAATTGCCTGATATTATGATATAATTAGAATCGTCATGAAAAACTATTGATTTTAGGCTTTGGATTCGCTTGATTTCGTTTCCGTATGATTAAGTTATGTCAATTTGAATTATCGTTGTGTTTTTGTTGCTTGATTAGAAATCCGGTATTGATAGACAATGAATTGGAATGTAAGACTTATTACAATAGAAATATAATTTAAAAACGCTTAATTTGGACTAGGATATCATGTCGTTTACTTATGTATAACCCAAGATATGTTTGAATTAGTGTAAAAGTAGTTTTATACAGCACTTGCATGAAAATAACCTTGTATGATAAAATATGTTAATCTCTGTGATTAAATCTTTGCATATTTGAAAAGTAGGAAAAAATTACTTCATCTTTCATGTGGATATCATAGGCTAATTGTATCTAGATCTTCGGATAATCGCGTGCGAATGTGACTAGCTAAATGAGAATCGAATCTGTAACTTGCTCACGGTTTTGTACTCTGTGGATTGTGTGTATTTCATGAGAATGTATGCTTCTGTAAAATGAAACTTAACATGATATGTGACTTATTTTTAGTTTATGTCAATCTCTGAAACCTTATGCATTGGGCACAATAGATCCATACTTTATGTGAATTCTGATTTGAGCTGAAAACTGAGTGTTCAACTTGCACGAATAAACTGTACAAATTGGCTTAACAAAAATTTCTAGATTTTTTATATATGTTACTTTGATTTGTCTTTGAACTATGGCCACTGGTCTTGTATCAATTTCATGTTCTTAACTCCGGTTATAGCCAAAAGGAAATCAGTGCGCGGTCAGAAACTGACTTGGCAAACCCCAAATGTATCCCTTCTGATTACTGACTTTTAATTGTCGTATGAGTCCCTGGCCAGAATTTTTGGAATTGATTTTAAGTATATTTATGATCTGGTGTTTTTCATGTTTACGTGAATTTTGTACTATGAGATAATGTGCTAAGTATGCTACGTGTTCATGAACTTTGTGCATAACGATAAACTGAAATTGTGAAAATGATCATTCATGACCTAAAACGTATTGTTTGACTTAGATTTGACATGTTAACCAATATTTGACATGAACCTACTGATTTTGACTTTATTTGACCATATTGACCAAGTTTGACTTTTGGTTTGACTTCGGTTGACTTTGTTTGACTTGCGTGAATTACTTGACTACATGTTGACTTTTACTTTGAAACGCGTCGAGTCGAGCAATAAGACAACGTACACTATGAAACCACACTTATTTATGATACATATATTGACCAACCTAAATACGTATACTTAGGTTGCATTACTCGGCTATAAACCATACAAGTTAATTGTCCACTTTTCAATCCGAGCTTTATTCAAAGGTGAGTCTACAGTCCCGCTTTTTAGATGTTTTCAGGGATGAGAATACACGCTGTTATATTTACATTTTCAAATACTTTGTATTGACATGAGTACTACACATATGCATAATGAGTTTGTTCAAAAAGCCTCTAGCTTGAATACTTTTAATACCATCGGTGTAAGCACAATTTAGATGGACGGATCCGTTAGGTTGACAACCTCACCCGCTATAAAAACTGTGGTGCATTTACTTTGAACATTAAATACATTTGAACAAGTGTATAACATTTTACGAGGTAAGGCGAGTATAGTGGCTTCTATACTCGGGTCATTGCTAGTATTCAGGTGCTCGGTTTATGCAAACGATAGAATCTCGTGGTCAAGGAAACTAAACTATTTTTCTGATAACTATTTTTCAGATACTGTTACATTATTTTAAACCTGTAGATTCACTCAACATTATTGTTGATTCGTTTTGCGTGTTTTATTCTCAGGTATTAATTGCTTCCGCTGTAGAATATTGCCATTACGTAGAAGTCAAGCCAAGTACTGGGACCAGAGTTAACATTTCGTTAAAGGGAATTTTGACGGGGTGTTATATATATATATATATATATATATATATATATATATATATATATATATATATATATATATATATATATATAGGGATGCATTTTTTGGGGGGAAGTAAATTTTTTTCGTTTATCTCAAAAAAAAAAAAAAAAAAAATTTCAGACATCAAGTTTAGGTGAAAATATGAACATTTAAAAAATACACTTTGTGATGAATATTAATATTTTGGCGGTAAAACGTTCGAAGAAAAAAAATGAAAATATTCAATGCATTGAATGTTTTGATTCTGAGTTTATTTGCATCGTTTTGTTTTCATCTTGTGTGAAGTGTTTTTTTCGAAATTTAGCCCGATTTAGAGTTTAGGGTTTAGTGTTTTAGGTTTATCCCTAAACTCAAAACCCTAAACCCTAAACTCTAAACCGTTCGTGCTAAAATATTTAATCTAAACCCTAATTTTTAAACCCTAAACCCTAATTTCTAAACCCAAAACCCTAATTTCTAAATCCTAATTTTTAACCCCCTAATTTCTAAACCTTAATTTCTAACCACTTAAAAAAAAACTCAGAATCAAAACATCCAATGCATTGAATGTTTTCATTTTTTTTCTTCGAGCGTTTTACCGCCAAAATAATAATATTAATCACAAAGTGTCTATTTTAAATTTCATATTTTCATGTGATCTTGATGCCTGAAAAAAAAAATTTCGAAAAAAAAGAAAAAATTACTTCCTCCCCTTCCCCAAAAAAAAAGTGTTTTCCTCTTGATTAAATCTCTCTCTCTCTCTCTCTCTCTCTCGATATATATATATATATATATATATATATATATATATATATATATATATATATATATATATATATATATATATATATATATATATATATATATATATATATATATATATATATATATATATATATGTATATAATATTTCTTATATTCTCTTTTCAGATCCATTCAACATATCAAAGAACTGAAGCCTTTCATTTGTAAAAAAATAAACTTTGAACAGCGTTAAGGAGTCACTTACGTGATACACCAGAAGTGACGCCAGTCACCCGATGATATATATGCTATGTGTCGGGAGGAGACAACAGTACCCACACCCAGAAATTAACCCGTCCAACTAGAAAACCCTCCATGGTGTTCGATCGCAAGACGTTTAATAACCCGTTCATATCGATTATAAACGAATTACAATAGTTGATTACATTGCGAGGTATTTGACCTCTAAATGATGCATTTTACACATATTGCATTCGTTTTTAAAAGAAAAACTTTTTATCACATCGAATGTTGACGGCATGCATACCATTTCGTAATATATCCAACTATAAATGACTTAATAATATTCTTGATGAACTCAACGACTCGAATGCAACGTCTTTTGAAATATGTCATGAATGACTCCTAGTAATATCTCTAAAATGAGCAAATGCACAGCGGAAGATTTCTTTCATACCTGAGAATAAACATACTTTCAAGTGTCAACCAAAAGGTTGGTGAGTTCATAGGTTTATCTTAAACAATCATTTCAATAATTTCAATAGACCACAAGATTTAATTTTCATAGTTAACTGCAGAAACACTCATCTGCAAAAATTATAATACAGGAACACTCATCTGTATAAAAAATTCATTCATATGGTGAACACCTGGTAACCGACATTAACAAATGCATATAGAATATCCCCAAATATACAGGTACACTCTTCTGTATATAAAAATCAAAGTACTAAAGCATCCATAACCTGGATGGGGTTCGTTAGGCCCATAGATTTATCTTCAAGATTCGCATCAATTAGTGGCGTTCACTAATTCTTAGGATACCAAGCTAAAAAGGTGATATTTAATTTCGATAATCCAACCATAGAATGTAGTTTTGATTACTTGTGTCTATTTCGTAAAAAAATTATAAAAGCAGCACATGTATTCTCAGTCCCAAATATATATATATATATATATATATATATTGCAAAAGCATTTAAAAAGGGAGCAAATGAAACTCACTATACGATATTTTGTAGTAAAAATATGCATACGACGGAACTGAACAATGCAAGGTTGGCCTCGGATTCACGAACCTATATCAGATATATATATTAAAACATATAATTAACATGTAATAATAATCAAATCAGTTTATATATATTATTTATTTAATTTAGTAATATATTTGTTATTTTGAAGGTTATATATATATATTTATTTTGTATATTAATATTTATATATATATAGTTATATTAATATATTTATAGATTGATAACATTATATTGTAAATCAATAATTTGTTATATAAAAATAATAATAATTATGATAAAAATCATGATGATTCTAATAATAATAATAATGTTAATAAAAATGAAAATGTTTTTAATATTAATAATAATGATAATACTACTAAAAATAAATAAAAATGTTATATGTTAATAATATTACTAATATTTGTGATAATAATAATGTTAATGATATTAATTATAATAATAGTAATTTTACTAATAATAATACTAATAATGAAAATAATAATAATAATAATAATAATAATAATAATAATGATAATAATAATGAGTAATAAGTAAACTACCTCAAAGAAGTATTCCTAAAAAAAATGCCCAAGTCCGGGTTTGAACCCGCAACGTCCCGCTAACCCGATAACAACCTAAACCATTACGCTAAACCGCAACACACTTAACCATTTGACCATCATTGTTTTTCTGAAATTATAGCAACCTAAATCTATAAAACCCATTTTTCTGTTTCTCCCTTTCTTATTACATCATCATAACTATATCTTCATTTTAACACCATCATTATCCTTCATACTTATTTATCATCACGATCTTTATCTATATCGCCATCATTATCATCATGTGTTCGCATCATCATCATCATAATTAACACATCATTATCATTAACTACCATACATGCATCGTATCATCATCATTCTTTTATCTATCCTAACAAATCACGGATCATCACTATCATCTAACATTATTAACATCATCATCGAAATCATATCCATGAATATCACCATATCATCCATGTAGCATCACGTCATCATCAATATAACCGAGCATCATTATCACCATCTAATTGGTTATCAATATACCATCATCATTCATAACCGAAACAACATGATTATCATACTATTAACATCACCACGATCTCGTTCGTCCCCATCATTTATTGAATTCATTATCAACTTCCATCATCAAACTCTAGTTACGTTTCCGCTAGTCACGTACCATCATAGGTTCATCATCAATATAATCATATAACATCGTCATCTTTATTATGTTATGTATCATCACCCATCATCAAATATCATCATCTTCCTAATCATCTATATCATCATACTCACCTTCGTCACCACCATACACGTTTTATCATTTTTATCATCATTATCATAATGCTTGCATAATCACGAAGCATCATTAAGCTTCACTCAACATTATAACAGAAAGTAAGAGGGAATTAAAACTAAAAACGATCATTAGCAGTAACCTTGGTAATAGATTTTAACGTGTGAGATGTCCAACCCTTATAATCTAACCCATGATTTCTTCGGCCCATCAGAAAGCTGAATTTGTGGCCCAACAAACAATAATCTCGCAGCCCAAAAAAGAAATCTGAATTCGTGTGGCTTTAGTCGGGTAACATAACTTTTTTGATAGTAATACACAAGAAAAAGAAAATGGCGTGCAGGAGATTAATATTAATAGCACCAACACTTTACCATAAATAATTCAAGTGGGGTTATGATTGTCGTGATTGTGAGAGGCAGAAAAGAATAACAACATGTATCATTATCTTTCTTCTTTGTTTCTATACTTCGATCACACAGAAAGGGATTAACAACAATTGCTGTAGTTAAATTTAAATGTGTCACTATCACCTCATGATTCCTTGTGATATTAATAATCGAAGTTTGAAACATAATTATGAGCTGTACAATGAACCAAAGGCAGCAGTAAAAATAATTCGAGTTTGGTTTGAGGTTGTTTGACAGCTGCAGAAATAGAAACCTAGTAACGAAACAGAAAAAGAAAAGTATATACAGAAGCAGGAGTATTATATGATGGTGGGTTTCGATGATGGATTGTAGTTGTGTGCTTAGTCATCACAACAAAAGCTGGACAGCGATGTAGCATTGATAGGAAGAAAACAGCAACAGTTTAGTCGAAGTGGGTGGTGATTCTAGATGGTGGTGATGAAGAAGGTTGGGGTGGTGGTGATTCAATATATCACCCGTACGTATGTATGTGTATATATCTCTAGATGCTTGTGTATACATAGATATAGATGGTGGTGGTGGACGATATTCGTGAGGGTTGATGAATATGGTGGCGGGTTATCTCCGGAGTGGTATTAGTGATGGTAAGGCCGATGGTAGTTTGATGATTATAATTGATTGTTTTGTTGTTTGAACGAAGACAGAAATAATGAAGTGGTTTTCGGTTGTGGAGGTAAGTTAATAGAGGTGGTGATCAAATGGCGATGATGGGTTCAAGGTGGTGGCGGTGTGGTTTGGTTCTTGAACGTAAACAGAAACAGCCGGATGGTGAAAAAGTAGGGTGAAGATGGCTTGTAATATGTATGGACATATGTTGTCTATATATATATATATATATATATATATATATATATATATATATATATATATATATATATATATATATATATATATATATATATATATATATATATATATATATATATATATATATATCTTATATTTCAAATAAAGTAGTATATAATATATAGGAATTATAAACATGGTGAATGAATCATGAGGCAATAATGGATGGATAGTACAGACAATCAATTTGAAACAGTATATTGGTTGATTAATTCAAATTCATGGATTAATTGACTGTTACTCTACCGACACTTCTAACAGGAATAGTATTTCGTACTCCGTTATTGATCAGTGGAGAATAATAGCCTTCAGAAATATCCCAAATTTTTAAATAAACTATATTTATTTATTTTGGTCATTATGGTATAAAATTCGATCCTTAATTTGTTAAATAAAAATTACATCAATTTTCCCTCTCAATTCTGGGTAAAATATAAAAAGTGTTAAAACTTAACAAATAGTTCCTAAATACATTTTAAATAAGCCTAAAATTTATAGAACTCATTTTCGTATCACCGTTTATTTTAAAATTACATAAGTTAGAATTTAACTTGCTTAATATCAATCGAAACATCAAACGAGTATTAAAATCATTTAATATTTATTTTTAATATACTTTATTTATATATAGAGATATATTTTAAATAATAATTATTATAATATCCTATTTTTATTTTATTAATTTTTAATAACAATAACATATAATACTTCAAATTATATTTCGAATTATTATTTATATATACATACACACATATCTATTTACAATTAATTATTCGTGAAGGTCAATTGAATATAAGAAACATTTCAAACTTTTTGAGACTCACCATTACATACTTTTCTTATCGTGTTGAAATCATATAGAGATTAAGTTTAAATTTGGTCAGAAATTTACGGGTCGTCACAGTACCTACCCGTTAAAGAAATTTCTTCCCGAAATTTGAGTGGAGTCGTCATAGCTAACAATAAGAATGTTTTCATGACGAATATTAGTTGATAAATAGGATTTTATCAATATTGAGTAATATGGATAAAATAATTCGATCACTCGAAGCGTACGAGTGAAGTTATCACAAAAGAGTGAAATGAAATAAATAGAGGTTTGTCTTAACCGATGACGTAGTCACGGTTGAATTTCCGGATTTCAAGGAATTTAGAGATAATCTTTGAAATCTATATAAGATTCGGTTCTTCGATAATTAAGGAAATTAGAATCCTCCTTAGTTAAATGCGATGATCTGTTTCGATTGCTCTGTCGGATATTTCACTATAAATCTACTCACTTCGTTTCCTTTATATTTTGGAATTCCATACTTTTTTTTTCTTTTTCCCGAATTTAAGTCAAGCGAATAATGGTCCAGAATTCATAGGTATGGAGTTTCGAATAATCCTAATGTTCTAAGTAGAAAGGAACGTAATAGCACGATCTTGATTGGTTAAATTACCAGAATTCAAGATAAAAGACAGAACTATCAAGGGAATATGTTATTGATATGTTTAGAGATTAGATTGAATGTAAGAGTCGTGTAACATGGCACATGATGCCGTTATAATCTGTGAATCATCACATTCCATTAAAAACTCAACATGACTTACTATAATATAATCACGTTGATCAAGTGTCATTATATTATACTAACTCATGCTCCAGTTCCCAACACTACTTCAAAAACATTCATACTTTAAACTCGAATGTATACAGAATATAGAAACAAAATAGTTTCTTTTCTAATGTAAAACTGATATCGCGAAGAGATAAATGATTTCAGGTAAGAATAGTTATGAACATTTCTTCAGAAATATCGAGGATACTTATAATGAAAGATACGATGATATCTTAGAATTTCTAATATCGATGGATGATGATGAAGATTTGTTTCGAAAAAGTGTAGAGTCAGGAGTAAAGTATTTGTTAATGACTTCAGCAGATATTGAATCATTTGGATTCTTTGAAGGCAGGTTTAGTCTTTGTGATTTGTTCACAGCCTCCTTCATGGTTTGCTCAATCCGTTTTCCAGTTCCAAATTTTCTCTTTTTCTGAGCTTTACCAACACATTATTCTTTATCATCAATATTTCAACTGTTAAGGTCGTTTACAGTTTTTGCTGCTTCATTCAGCTTTTTCAACATTCCGAGTATTGATTCTACAGGGTGCCTTTTTAGAATCTCAGAATTGAAGATCATAATTATAAGAGATAAATGTTATATGTATACATATAACTATTGATGTAGAAATGCTGCGAGATTCAAAATACTGATTGCTGATTTCCCGGTACTTGGTATGGCAATTCTCGTTATAAGATGCGGATGAATATATGATAGGGTTTCAATGGATATAATGATTTTTTTTTTTTGGAAAATCAAAGATCAATGAAGTTGCTGGTACATCTGCTGATAATGTGGTGGAATATAAAAGGTTCCCCGGTAACAATAAAAGAGCACGTATATATATTAAGGTTATAATAAGGTTGTTTCGAACGAAAAGTCGAAGTTGACTTGCTGGAGCTGTGATAAAATTGTCTAATTTGAAAAGGAATTTCAAAGTTATTTTCGGTAATAATAACGTCAAAGGAGCTAGCACAGCTATGTGTTAAACGTTTACTCTGGTTTTGAGTGTTTTTTCAGGTGCATAACTATATGCATCAATCTTTTCTTCCGTAGATGAAGTGCTGTTAGTTCATCCTCCCGATTGAGGTGTTTTCAAGATTCATGAAAGGTTTGAACGTAGATTGTAATTGTCAAGATACAAGTGAGGTTTAATATGAAATCAAGTGGCAAACTTGACGAAATGTTTAGTTTCATATGTTATAATCAATATTTTAATTCATTTTAATTGTCCACAGTTAGTAGTCCACAGTTAGTAATTCAATAATTCATATATATAATATTCGAATTAATTAATACGTATCGTGACCCATTGTATACATGTCTCAGACTCGATCACAACTCAAAGTATATATATTATTTTAGAATCAACCTCAACCATGTTTAGCTAACTCGAACATTACTGCACATAGAGTGTCTATGGTTATTCCAAATAATATATATAGATGCGTCGATATGATATGTCAAAACCTTGTATACGTGTCCCGATATTTAAAGTGCGTAAAGTAAATAACAGAAATTAAATGACGATAAATAAAATTTGCGAGAATTAAAATGTAATAAGGAATTAACAGTTAGCTAGGAACAGTTAGCAAGGATTTTGTTAGCGTGAATTCTTAACAAAATTTCTCATAGTTAATGTGTTTGTTTCTAACAAATTTTATTTTGTCCAATGTTTTCTTCATTATGCCACTTGTTGAATTCTGATAAGTCAAAATCCAAATATGAAATTGAATGAAAATGGTTATTCTGTGGTGAACAGATTCGTATATCCGTGGATGTAAATAAGATAGTAAATGACTGTTGAATCAGATTGGAAGAATGTACAGTGTAACTTATTAATGTGAAATCTAAATATTCCTCTTGTATTACCTACCCGTTAAAAGATTTTCACCATTAACAGTTTGTACGAAAGAATTTTTAATTACAATCTTTATGAAAATATATATACATATATATTTTCTTCAAATGTAATCATGGATTTAATGAGTTAATATGATATTGAACTCATCTGATTTACGGTTAGAACTAGAGTACATAATCTCTAAAACATTAAAGATTACATAATCATCATGTCGAACGGAGATAAATGATGTAGAACGTCATGTAGAACGATGATTATACTCGAGGTACAGAATGAGATGTTGAGGCATGTGATGTTGAAACTTGGGTTATTGGTGGTACTGGTGTTGATGTTGGTGGTACTGTTAGTGCTGGTGATGTTGCTGAAGCTGGTAGGTTTTGCACCATATTCTCCAAATTGATTACTCGAGTGCGAATTTCGTTGACTTCTTCTATTACTTCGGGATGGTTGACGGTTGGAACGAGCAGACGAATAAGGTTTAGAATTATGGATAGAATATAATCGTGTCGAGCTACCCTGGAAATGAGGCTGAAAATGGTGTTTCGGACTGTTTCGCCAGTAAGTGCTTCAGGTTCATCGCCAAGAGGTGAATTCGGTTGGTGGAAAGGATCGCCTTCTTCTTGTCTCCATTGATTAAGTCAACTACGAACCCATCCCCAATTCATCTAGAATTGATAATGGCTGGTTGGTTGATTTTCCGGTTACACTGCTTTCTGAGTTTGAGTGAAAATCCATATCGGAATAGCTGTCAGAATCTAAGGAATTTGAACTAGTTGTGAGTTCCATCTTGTACGGTTAGATAAAGGGTTTTCGATATGAAATGATTTTTGGATATCCGATGATATTCTAATTACATAGAATACTTATGTATAGTACAGAAGATCCCGTAGATTACGGAGAAATTTTCGGAAGCTGTCAGGCAAAGTTTACAGTAACAGATACGCTAAGATACGAATTTATCTATACACTATCTATGCAATAGAGGCAGTAAGACGTGTCTAGACTTTAAGGATGATAAGCAAGTAATTTTCGACATGAAATGATAAGCAAAACTTTTGAAATGCAGACACGGTCGAAGTCCAGACCTACTAATGCATCTAAACAACTATCAGTTAGACACACTAATGCATGACATGGTTCACTAAGACCACCGCTCTGATACCAACTGTAATAACCCGTTCAGATCGATTCTAAACGAATTACAATAGTTGATTACATTGCGAGGTATTTGACCTCTAAATGATACATTTTACAAACATTGCATTCGTTTTTAAAAGACAAACTTTCATCACATCGAAAGTTGACGGCATACATACCATTTCATAATATATCCAACTATAAATGACTTAATAATATTCTTGATGAACTCAACGACTCGAATGCAACGTCTTTTGAAATATGTCATGAATGACTCCAAGTAATATCTCTAAAATGAGCAAATGCACAGCGGAAGATTTCTTTCATACCTGAGAATATATATGATTTCAAGTGTCAACCAAAAGGTTGGTGAGTTCATAGGTTTATCTTAAACAATCATTTCGATAATTTCAATAGACCACATGATTTAATTTTCATAGTTAACTGCAGGAACACTCATCTGCAAAAATTATAATACAGGAACACTCATCTGTATAAAAAAATTTATTCATATGGTGAACACCTGGTAACCGACATTAACAAATGCATATAGAATATCCCTAAATATACAGGTACACTCTTCTGTATATAAAAATCTAAGTACTAAAGTATCTATAACCTGGATGGGGTTCGTTAGGCCCATAGATCTATCTTCAGGATTCGCGTCAATTAGTGGCGTTCACTAATTCTTAGGCTACCAAGCTAAAAGGGTGATATTCAATTTCAATAATCCAACCATAGAATGTAGTTTCGATTACTTGTGTCTATTTTGTAAAACATTTATAAAAGCAGCGCATGTATTCTCAGTCCTAAAAATATATATATTACAAAAGCATTTAAAAGGGACCAAATGAAACTCACTATACGATATTTTGTAGTAAAAATATGCCTACGACGGAACTGAACAATGCAAGGTTGGCCTCGGATTCACGAACCTATATCAGTTATATATATTAAAACATATAATTAACATGTAATAATAATCAAACCAGCTTATATATATTATTTATTTAATTTTGTAATATATTTGTTATTTTGAAGGTTATATATATATATATATATATATATATATATATATATATATATATATATATATATATATATATATATATATATATATATATATATATATATATATATATATATATATATTGTATATTAATATTTATATATATAGTTATATTAATATATTTATAGATTGATAACATTATATTGTAAATCAATAATTTGTTATATAAAAATAATACTAATTATGATAAAATTAATGATGATTCTAATAATAATAATAATGTTAATAAAAATGAAAATGCTTTTACTATTAATAATAATGATAATACTACTTAAAATAAATAAAATTGTTATATGTTAATAATATTACTAATATTTGTGATAATAATAATGTTAATAATATTAATTATAATAATAGTACTTTTACTAATAATAATACTAAAAATGAAAATAATAACAATAATGATATTAATAATGAGTAATAAGTAAACTACCTCAAAGAAGTATTCCTAAAAAAAAATGCCCAAGTTCGGGTTTGAACCAGCAACGTTATAACTACCCGTCCTAATCCATCTGGACGAATACATTACATTTGGTTACATCGCGAGGTACTTGACCTCTATATGATACATTTTACAAACATTGCATTCGTTTTAAAAGACAAAATTTCATTACATCGACAGTTGACAGGCATGCATACCCTTTCGTAATATATCCAAACTATAAATGACTTAATAGTAATCTTATTGAACTCAACGACTCGAATGCAACGTCTTTTGAAATATGTCATGAATGACTCCAAGTAATATCTCTAAATTAGCAAATGCACAGCGAAAGATTTCTTTCATATCTGAGAATAAACATGCTTTCAAGTGTCAACCAAAAGGTTGGTGAGTTCATTAGTTTATCATAAACATTCATTTCCATCATTTTAATAGACCAAAAGATTTCATATATTTAATTGTACACGTAACCTAAGTACAAAATAACACGCGTAACCCGTGAATTAAAAATCATGCATATGGTGAACGCTTGATAACCGACTTAACTTTAATGCATAGAATATCTCCAAAACAGAACCTCTCGTCTGTATAATAATAATAATCTCGAAGTACTAAAGCATCCGTACCCCAGATGGGACTTGTTAAGGTCCATAATCTATCTTTAGGATTCGCGTCAATTAGGGGCCATACCCGTTTCCTAATTATTAGGTTACCAAGCTAAAAAGGGGTGATATTCAATATTCATAATCCAGCCATAGAATGTAGTTTTTGATCACTTGTGTCTATTTCATAAAACATTAATAAATTCAGCGCATGTATTCTCAGTCCCAAAAATATATATAAAAAGGGAGTAATGAAACTCACAATACTGTATTTTGTAGTAAAAATACATATGACGACATTGAAAAATGCAAGGTTGGCCTCGTATTCACGAACCTATATCATTCATATATGTATTAATACATATACTTGTAATCGAATAAATCTATATATTATCATTAATGATATAATTATTTATATTAGTAACTCATATAAAAAATATATTAAATCTTGTTATGTTATATAGTTTATATATATATATATATATATATATATATATATATATATATATATATATATATATACACACGTTCGTTTGTTAAAATTAGTAATTATAATAATACCAAAATGTTATTTGAAATGGTAAAAATGATAATAATAATAATAATAATAATATTTAATGTTACTAGTAAAAATATTAAAGTTAGTAATTTTGTTAATAATAATATTAATGATAGTTTTTAATTATAAATCTCATAATGATATATCAGTAGTTTTTGATAAGTTGAACAATTAAATAATAATGGTAGTGCAAATAATAATTTTTGATATTAGTACATAATACCTAATAATAATAATAATTATAACAATCTTATTACTAATGGTAATCTTAATAATAATACTTTTATTAATAATCAAAATAATTCTAAAAATAACCCTTTTATTACTAATGCTAATAATGTAAATAATTATAATACTAGTAATAATAATAATAGTAATAATAATTATAATTCATAATATCTATAGTGATATTACTTTTACTAATAATAATAGTGATATTAATAATAATAATACTTATAATACTATTAATAATGATAATAATATTAATAATAATTATAAAAATGTTAATAATAATACTAGTGCTTATAAATTATACTAATACTAATATTTAATGAAACTAATAATCACATAATGACAATGATAATTTTAATCATTCTCATAATAATATCGGTATTTCTAATCTTTTATATACATATACTTCTATGCATCATGATAATATTTTTATAACCTTTTATATCCATATGTTCATCTTAGTATATTTATGATCATAATCATAACATAATAAATGTCATTTTTATACAAATATCATTATATTATTATTAAGGTTACGATTTATGATAATATTAATAACAATACTAATAGCAATAATAATAATGTTAATTAATTATAATAATAATAATAATAATAATAATAATAATAATAATAATAATAATAATAATAATAATAATAATAATAATAATAATAATAATAATAATATTAATAATAATAATAATAATAATAACAAATAGGAAACTACCTCTCAAAGAGTTCCAAAAAAATAGTTGCCCACGCTCGGGCTCGAACCCAAGACCTCTCGCTCCCACGAACACACACTTAACCATTGAACCATTTATGTTTTTCTGTAAATATACTACCCTAATATATATATAACTCGTCCTTTCTGTTTCACCTTCTTCTTCCTTCCTTGCAGACCCAAACAAACTACCAATTCAATTCATAAACAATGAATTATATGTTTGACTTTGAGTTTGAAATTAAAGTATAACAACCTGATTTGTATACGTTTGATCAAAAGACAAACAAAAACAAAAAAAAAAATTGCTGCTTACAGCCTCGCGATGAACATCATCTACTCAAACATCAAACTTGAATTCAAGAACGTTTTAGACCACGATTCCTTAATGAAAAATATTTTAAATCATCATTAGAAACTATCTGGGTCATCAATTAAACCTAAAACAACAAAACAAGCTCGAATTTAACGATGAACAAATACTTTGACTTTTTGAAATTTAACTTTGAATTCAAAATTGGAACTCGATAGGAAAAATTGGATTTTGAGATTTTGCAGATAGTTTAAGTACAAGATTCCTAACACTTCTACATTTTTAGATTTTGAAGATTGATACCAATTCGAGTTTTGGCTGAAAAGAATTTAAGAACAGAGGTATCAGGACTGTCTCCCTTGTTTTCTGTTTTCTTTAGGAGATATAATGAAAACCAGCTGTTGTAATTATTATTGATAGTGAAATGGAAATTGGGTGAATACATTACAACGTAAATTGATCAGTTTTATAGCAATATTGTAGTCGACATCTTCTCAATCATGAACATGACATTTTAAAAACAAATTCAACCGTATTGTTAATTAGATTGGTACAAATGATAATGATACATAACAAACTGAAGATAGAAACAAAAATTAAACAATATTTGAAAGGAACGTGAACTGATTTGGATTCCAAAATTATACGTATGGTTTTTATATAATTATTATTAATAATTAATAATTATAATTATATTAATAAAAATCTAAATAAAAATAATAATAATAATAATAATAATATTAATAATTCTAAAATTATAATAATTGTATTATTACTGATAATAATAACAGATTATATTAATTTCTATTAATAAATACTATACTAATAATGATATTAATAATAATAATATTGATAAAGATAATAATAATACATAATCATTAATAATAACTAAAATTGTAATTTTACTACTAATTATGATATTAACAATAATACTAATAATACTAATAATAATAGTAATTATATAATAAATCAATCGTATCAAATTTCATATTTATGTATTATACATAATAATAATAACACTGATATTAATATCAAATATTTTATTCTAATAATAGTAATGAAAGTAATAATAATATTAGTAAAGATGGAAAATTCAATGTATTAAATTTTATATCTATATATTATCTATAATAATATAAATAATACTGATAGCAATTATTAATATTTGTATTAATAATAATAATGAAAATAATAATGATCTTATTATAAAAACTATATTTTAATTTGTTAATAATATATTATTAATTATGTAATATGTAATAATCATATAATATATTATATAATATCTTTTATTGATTTTTTTATTTAATTATAATATACATATAATAATTATATGTAGAAATCATATGTCTTTATATATAGTTTCATTTTAAATTACACTTAATTATTTTGCATCTTATTCTACATATTAGATCTTATTATATTTTATTACTTTCAATTATTATTTATATATTTACATTTATTTTTATATATATAATTATTATTATTTTTTTTATTTACAACAAAGGTTCGTGAATCGTCGGGCATAGTCAAAGGTTAAATGAATCCATGTAAATAGTTCAAAAATTTTGAGACTCAACATTACAGAATTTTCTTATCGTGTTGAAATCATATAGAGATCAAGTTTTAAATTTGGTCAAAAATTTCCTGGTCGTCACAGTACCTACCCGTTAAAGAAATTTCGTCCCGAAATTTGATTGGGATGGTCATGGCTGACAATATGTATGTTTTCAGGACTCATTTGAGCTGATAAATAGAGTTTTATTACAATTGAGTAATACGGATAAAATAATTCAATTATTCGAAGAGTACGAATGGAGCTATCACAAAAGAGTGAAATATGAAGGATAAAGATTCGTCTTACTTTTGACGTAGTCACTGTTGAATTCCGAAATTCAAGGGATTTAAAGAAATCTTTGTAATAATATTTGATTCTTCGGGATTTAAGGAAATTAGGATCCTCTTTAAGTAAATGCGATAATCTGTCTCGATTGCTCACTATAAATCCACCCTCTTCGTTTTCTTTATATTTTGGAATTCCATCTATTTGTTTTCTCTTCCTGACTTTAAGTTAAAGGAATAATGGTTCAGAATTCGTAGGTATGAAGTTTCGTATGAACATGACTAATGTTCTAAGAGAGAGATTGTAATAGCACGATCTTGATGAATCAAATTACTAGAATTCAAGAGAAAAGATAGAACTATCAAGAAATTATGTTCCTAATAGGTTTGGAGATTAGGTAGAATGTAAGAGTCGTATGACATGGTACATGATGACGTTATGATCTATGAATCATCACGTTCCATTTAGAAACTCATCATGACATACCGTAATATAATCACGTTGATCAAGTGTCATTATATTATACTAACTCATGCTTCAGTTCCCAACACTACTTCAAAAACATTCATAATTTAAACTCGAAAGTTTACAGAATATAGAAACTAGACAGTTTACTTTATGATGTAATACAGATAGCGCAAAGAGCTAGATGATTCAAATAAGAATAGTTATGAAAATATCTTCAGAAATATCGAGGATATTTATAATGAAAGATATGATGATAACTTCTAAGATCAGATGATGATGAAGGATATTGTCTGTAAGGGTTTAGAGTAAGGAGCAAGGCATTCGTTAATGACTTCAGTAGATACTGAATCATTTGGATTCTTTGAAGGCAGGTTTAGTCTTTGTGATTCGTCCACAGCCTCCTTCATGGTTTGCTCAATCCGTTTTTCAGTACTAAATTTTCACTTTTTCTGTGCTTTGCCAACACGCTAATCTTTATCATCAAACTTTTGACTGTTAAGGTCGTTTACAGTTTTGTTGCCTCATTCAGCTTTTTCAACATTCTGAGTATCGCTTCGCAGGCTGGGTGCTTTTCAGAATTTCAGAATGGAAGATCATAATTCTAGGAGATAAATGTTATATGTATACATATAACTGTTAATGTAGAAACGCTGCGAGATTCAAAATACTGACTGCTGATTCTCGATAATTAGTATGGCAATTCTCGTTATAAGATGCAGATGAGTATATGATAAGGTTTTAATGAACAATTATAATGGTTCTTTCGAGAAACTTAAGCCAATGAGTAATGAAGTTGCTGGTAAGTTTGTTACTAATATGTTGGGATATAAACGATTCCCTGGTAACGATGATGAAAGGCAACTTATATATCAAGGTTATAATAAGACCAATCTGGATGAAAAGTCGAAGTTGATATGTTGAAGCTATGACAAAATTGGCTACTTTAGAAAGGGAATGCAAAGTTATTTCATTAATAACAACGCCAAAGGAGCTATCACAGATACGTGTTGAACGTTTACTCAGGTTCCGAGTATTTTCAGGTGCATAACTATATGCATAAATTTTTCTTCTCGTAGATGAAGTGCGGTTGGTTCATTCTCTCGATTGAGGTGTTTTCAAGAATCATGAAAGGTTTGAACGCAGATTGTAATCGTCAGGATACAAATGAGGTTTAAGATGAACTCAAGTGGCAAACTTGAAGAGATGAGTTTCATATGTTATAATTATTATTTTAATTCATTTTAATTGTCCAATGTCATTAGTCCACAGATCATAGTCCACAATTAGTAGTACAACAATTCATATATAGTTTAATATATAATATTCGAATTAATTAATACGTGTCGTGACCCATTATATACATGTCTCAGACTCGATCACAACTCAAAGTATATATATTATTTTAGAATCTACCTCAACCCTGTATAGCTAACTCGATCATTACCGCATATAGAGTGTCTATGGTTATTCTAAATAATATATATAGATGCGTCGATATGATATGTCAAAACATTATATACGTGTCCCGATATTTAAAATGCGTAAATAACAGTATTTAAATGACGATAAATAAATTGCGTAAAATAAATAACAGAAATTAAACGACGATAAATAAAATTGTGAGAATATAAATTGCGATAAATAAAATGTAATCAGTTAGCTAGGAATAGTTAGCTAGGAAGAGTTAGCGTGGATTCTTAACAAATTTTTTTTTCTCATAGTTAATTTGTTTGTTTCTAACAAATTTTATTTTGTCCAATGTTTTCTTCATTATGCCACTTGTTGAATTCTGGTAAGTCAAAATCCAAATATGTAATTGAATTAAAATGGTTATCTGTGGTGAACGGATTTGTATATCTGTGGATGTAAGTAGGATAGTAAATGACCGTTGAATCAGATTCGAAGAATGTACAGTGTAACTTATTAATGTGAAATCTAAATATTCCTCGGGTATAACCTACCCGTTAAAATATTTTCACCATTAACAGTTTGTACGAAAGAATTTTTAATTAAAATATTTATGAAAATATACTTACATATATATCTTCTGCAGATGTAATCATGGATTTAATGAGTTAATACAGTATTAAACTCATTTGGTTTACCGTCATAACTAGAATACATAATCTCTATAACATTAGAGATTACATAATCGCCATGAAGAACGAAGATAATTGATGTAGTACGATACGTAAAACGATGATTATACTTGAGGTACAGAATGAGATGTTGAGGCATGGATTGTTGATGGTACTGTTGTTGCCGATGATGTTGTTGAAGCTGGTAAATTTTGCGCCATATTCTCCAAAAATCATTACTCATGCGCGAAGCTCGTTGACTTCTTCGATTACTCCGGGATGATTGTCGGTAAGAACGAGCGAATGAGTAAGGTTTAGAATTGTGGATAGAATATAATCATGTCGAGCTAATCTGAAAATGAGGCTGGAAATGGTGTTTCGGATAGGTTCGCCGGTAAGTGCTTCAGGTTCTTCGCCAAGAGGGCAATTTGGTTGGTGGAAAGGATCGCCTTCTTCTTGTCTCCAGTGATTAAGTAGATCACGAACCCATCAGATGAATTGGTTGATTCATTATGGTGACACTGCTTTCGGAGCTTAGGTGAAACTCCATATCAGAAAAGCTGTCGGAATCCGAGGAATTCAAACTGGTTGAGGGATTCATCTCGTACGATCAGATGAAGGATTTTAGATAAGAAATAGATTATAGGATGTAGATTAGTACCCTGCAATACTTAATTTACATATGCATATATGATACTAAAATCCCATAAGTTACGGAGGAATCTACGGAAGCTGTCAGGCAAAGGTAACAATAACAGATACGCTAAGATATGAATTTATCTATACACTGTCTATGCAATAGAGGCAGTAAGACATGTCTAGACTTTAAGGATGATAAGCAAATAATTTTCGACACTAAATGATAAGAAAAACTTTTGACATGCAGACACGGTCGAAGTCCAGACCCACTAATGCATCTAAACAACTATTAGTTAGACACACTAATGCAAGACCTGGTTCACTAAGACCACCGCTCTGATACCACCTATAACTACCCGTCCTAATCCATTTGGACGAATACATTACATTTGGTTACATCGCGAGGTACTTGACCTCTATATGATACATTTTACAAACATTGCATTCGTTTTAAAAGACAAACTTTCATTACATCGATAGTTGACAGGCATGCATACCCTTTCGTAATATATCCAAACTATAAATGACTTAATAGTAATCTTGTTGAACTCAACGACTCGAATGCAACGTCTTTTGAAATATGTAATGAATGACTCCAAGTAATATCTCTAAATGAGCAAATGCACAGCGGAAGATTTCTTTCATACCTGAGAATAAACATGCTTTCAAGTGTCAACCAAAAGGTTGGTGAGTTCATTAGTTTATCATAAACATTCATTTCCATCATTTTAATAGACCAAAATAACACGCATAACCCGCGAATTAAAAATCATTCATATGGTGAACGCTTGATAACTGACTTAACTTTAATGCATATAATATCCCCAAAACAGAACTTCTCATCTGTATAATAATAATAATCTTGAAGTACTAAAGCATCTATAACAACCCTCACTTTTCGACTTCCGATTTTACTAAAATACCTAGAGTTGTTATATACGAATAAATTTAACGTTGACCGAATAAACGTCGCTTAAAATAAATAATATAATTATAAATATTATAAATAAGGTTATGTTATATAATATAACATAATTACATCAATGAATATATATAATATTTATATTACTTTTGTTATTTAGTTAATAGAATATATAATTAACTAAATAATAAATAATATTATAACATTTATAAAACTAATAAAAACTATAAAGTAATAATCATAAATTTTAATTTTAATTATAAAAACTGAATATAATAATAATTTTTATATAAAATTCGTATTTAATAATTAAACAAATATAGAAATAAAATGGTAAATGTTCTTAGAAATGTATTAAATGATTTTTTTAGAATTTTATAAAAAAAAAATCAAAACTATATCTACTTTTAATAAATAAATACAAAAATATAAACTACTTTTTCTTATTTTAACTTTTAAGAATTACTTTAAATAAAAATACAAACTACTTTTTCTTATTTTAACTTTTAAGATTTACTTTTAATAAAAATACAAACTACTTTTTTCTTATTTTAACTTTTAAGATTTACTTTTAATAAAAATACAAACTACTTTTTCTTATTTTAACTTTTAAGATTTACTTTTAATGAAAATACAAACTACTTTTTCTTATTTTAACTTTTAAGATTTACTTTTAATAAAAATACAAACTACTTTTTCTTATTTTAACTTTTAAGATTTACTTTTAATAAAAATAGAAACTACTTTTTCTTATTTTAACTTTTAAGATTTACTTTTAATAAAAATACAAACTACTTTTTCTTATTTTAACTCTTAAGATTTACTTTTAATAAAAATACAAACTACTTTTTCTTATTTTAACTTTTAAGATTTATTTTTAATAAAAATACAAACTACTTTTTATTTTAACTTTTAAGATTTATTTTTAATAAAAATACAAACTACTTTTTCTTTTTTTAACTTTTAAGATTTACTTTTAATAAAATTACAAACTAATTTTCCTTATTTTAACTTTTAAGATTTACTTTTAATAAAAATACAAACTACTTTTTATTTTAACTTTTAAGATTTACTTTTAATAAAAATACAAACTACTTTTTCTTATTTTAACTTTTAAGATTTACTTTTAATAAAATTACAAACTACTTTTTCTTATTTTAACTTTTAAGATTTACTTTTAATAAAATTACAAACTACTTTTTCTTATTTCAACTTTTAAGATTTACTTTTAATAAAAATACAAACTACTTTTTCTTATTTTAACTTTTAAGATTTACTTTTAATAAAAATACAAACTACTTTTTATTTTAACTTTTAAGATTTACTTCTAATAAAAATACAAACTACTTTTTCTTATTTTAACTTTTAAGATTTACTTTTAATAAAAATACAAACTACTTTTTCTTATTTTAACTTTTAAGATTTACTTTTAATTAAAATACAAATTACTTTTATTATTTTATTTTATTTTACCTAACATTTTCAACTATAAATACCACATACACTTCTCATTTCAAACTTGCAGCTTAATCTCTCATTTCTCTCTTGAAGAACTACTTCTAGTTGATATCCCGGTCACTTACTTGCTTTACTTTCTTTTCTTGCGTGGAATACTTCAACTGCTATTTAAGGTGAATTCATAGCCCCTCTTTATTGCTAGCAAAACTTACTTACTTTTGGGGTGAGACACATGCTGTTTTTTTTTTACTTTTTACACTTTAGACACAAGCACCAAATTGCTTAAACTATGCTATACCCGGCGTTGTTCGGCTAAAGTCCCTACAGTGATATTTTTAAGTGCTCGACATGCTAGGTTATTGGGGGTAGGCCTATCGGGAGTAACGTCCCTGATACATTTGACTATGTCTTTGTATTACTTGATAATGAAATTAAACCGACAAGTAGAACTAACTTGTCATGGGGCATACTATCGTTTAGTTTAAATATCACGAATTGGCATAACTATTTCTTTCGATCTTTCGAGATCAACTTTACAAACTAAATCTTGTGGTCTAAAACAACGGTCAAACTTTTTGTTAAACCTATGAACTTCACTCAACCTTTTTGGTTGACACTTTAAGCATGTTTTGTCTCAGGTGACGAATAAAATGATTGCCATGACTGCTACTTGATGAATTGAATGCTGCTACATGGAGTCTTCATTTCATTACATTTACTTTACATTAAGACTACTTTTATTATTTCAGTTTGAATTTGATGTAAAACTTTTAATGCTTCCGCTGTTTTATTAATAAATGTTTTATTCAAAACGTCTCATATAGAGTCGTTCTCGTTTATACAACTGTGATTTGATATAATTAGTCACAAATACCCTAGGCCCTATTTGGGGGTGTGACAGATTGGTATCAGACCAGAGTTGTTGTAGAGAACCAGGATTGTATTTTATATGTGCCTTATACAATTAGGTACCTTAGCAATGTAGGACTACAACTTTCCTTGACTATAGTGCCTTTAATTATTGCCTTTAACTGTTAAATGCAACACTATACTTTAAAAACTTTACTTATCTTAGAATGCCAAGCCAATCTAAGAATTTTCCTAAGTACTATCCAATTACGCCACCGCATTTAAATGCGACACCATGATTTCTGAAATTCTTGACATTCCTATGTCATCTATCATGGTTTTGTGTATTACATATGTATTACATGAAATATTATCCATGATTTTTGAAACTCCTATATTTGTTACTACTCACACTCAAACGTATGTAACTCCCTGTTATATATATCACGTACCTATATGCCTTATGCCTTTATGCATCGGTTTGCAAACCGGAAAATGTCATTGGGTTATCACAGTATACGAATTGAAAGTCTTTAATCAAAAGATTATTAGATTGCATACTCATCATTTTATGATCTCGACAAGTCATACTGCCATTATTGGAGTATAGACAAATCATATCTTATCATATCTATCCCAATATACCTTGTCTGACACATTTCCTTAATTCCCTCCGTAATCTACGGGATCCTTTTTACTATATATAGGTATTCTATGTAATTAGAATATCATTCGATATCCAAAAAAAATCATTTCATATAGAAAAATCCTTTATCTGACCTTGTAAGATGGATCCTGCACAAAGTTCGAGTTCCTATAGTTCTGAGGGCGATTCTGAAGACTCTGAAGGTAGTGTGACCGAAGTGCCTCAACTGGTTGACTACACTTCTTTCTGGAGGAGATGGAGATGGGTTCGAGACATACTCACTAGATGGAGGAATGAAGAGGGTGAACCCTACAAGGAACAAAATTTACCTTCCAACATCAGAGAACTTGACGCGCTCACCGGACAACCAATTCGCAATACCATTTTCACACTCTTTGCCAGAATATTCCGCCTCGAGGAGCGCATGCATAGAATTATGTTGGTAATTCAACCCCTACTCCCGACTACTAATCAAGTAGGATTAGTGGAAGAAGTCAGGGAGCTTCGTGATAGGCTTGAAGAAAGAATAGCGTCTCTGGAAAGTACAATACGCATTTTAGAAGGTAGACTTACGCCTACTACACTAATAGCAGCAATACCCGCATCAGCATCATCACCACTAGTACTACCAACAACAACATCCACATCCCACGCCTTAACATCACACTCAGTACCTCAAACATCAACATCATACGCCCCATAGATACCAAGGAATATTAGTAATAATGAGTTAAGATGTATTGACTCATTCTTCCTGAAGAATTATATATGTATACTTTATATATATATAGTTTGAAACAATAATAAACCTTTTCACACTAAGCTATTACGTGTGAATCTTAACTAGTATGTACTACTTGGTTAATTCATATCACTAGTATGCTATGATGTACCTCCTTCGTTAATGACTTAACAATCATTAATCACTGCTTCACCACAATAAACTTCATTTCATAATAAACCAAGTGTATTGCTCAAATACATGATTGATTGTATACTTTCATTTTCGATGTACTCGAAACTTTCTAGAAAACATCATTAGTGCCTTATGAATTTCACAAGAATTCCACGAGCACCAACTTCATATACCGAAGTATATCAACAATAATGAACGATGAAGTATTGATTCATAACTTCATTAGTGAAATATTCCGCGACAAATATGAAATCTCTAAGGTTTTGGAGATTATTTATTCTCGTTTCAACCGTAAATCAAACGAGTTTAATCTTATATTAACTCATTAAACCCATGATTACATCTGAAGAATATATATATATATATGAACGTATATCTTCATAAAGATTGTAATTCTTTTGTACAAACTGTTAATTGTGAAAATATTTTAACGGGTAGGTAAAACCCGAGAAATATTTATATCTCACTTTAATATGTTACAATGTACATTCTCCAATTCTGATTCAATAATCAGTAACTATACTACTTACATCCACATATGTATCCGTTCACCTTTTGCATACAAATTCAATTACATATCTGACATATCAGAATCCAAGAAAAGCTTTAGCAGATGTTATCTTCCTAAAGATCACTACATTCATGAATTATATTCATTCGTATTCTATGATGAATTATCCCATCAACCCACCGAAATTATCATTCATTACTTTTGAAATCAACAACTCCTATTCATCAACCATTAGATCCGTTGACGATCACAATCAGCGTTTAATCATCTAAAAACAAAATTTCTTAAAACCATCTCGGATTGATAACCGATGATTCAAATATGGCTGCATCAAATGCAGAGGAAACAGCAAAATTGTAGAAGGCCTTAATGGACAAAAGTTTGATAATAAAGAATGGTACGTTGGAAAAGCTCAAAAGAAAATTTGGAACTGAAAAATGGATTGAGCTAACCATAAAGGAGACCAAGGACAAATACAAGGACCAAACCCTATATTCAAAGAATACAGGTAATTCTGGGTCCGATGAAATCTTTAGAGAATATCTTACTCCTAAATCATGTTAAAAGCTTGCGGAAAATTTTTCTTCATCAACTTTCGAACTTAGAAATTCCAAAATATCATCATAAATATCCTCTATATTTCTGAAGATATCTTCATAATGATTCTTGTCCGCAATTAAGTATCTCTTTGCGATATATTTATAAAGGAAAACTGTTTTAGTTTCTATATTCTGTAAAATCCAAGTTAACTTATAAATGTTTTGAAGAAGTGTTGGGAATTGAAGCATGAGTTAGTATAATGTAATTACGTCAGGCCAACGTAATTATATTACAGTAAGTCATGCTAAATTTTAATGGAAGATGATGATTCATAAACTTTATAATCATCATTTGCCATGTTACACGACTCTTACATTCTACTTAATCTCTGAACATATCAAGAAAATATATTCTTGATAGTTCTATCCTCAGTAATTCTGGTAACTTACCAAATCAAATCGTGATATTACACTCAGAACATTAGGTTCATTCGAAACTTCATACCTACAAATTCTGGACCATTATTCGCTTGACTTGAGGTCGAGAAGCGAATAAAAAGGCAAAGAGCTCCGACATATAAGGGAAAATATAAAGCCCGATAATGATACCGAGATTACAAACCGTGGATATCAATGCGTATAGCAACATAAAGACACAGGAGAATTAAAAACACTATAACCCCAAGGGCATAGTAGAAGTAAATAGATTCCTCTGGTGGTAAAAGAAAAAGAAAAATGACTGCATATATGGTCAATATAATAACAAGTATCAATACGGGATTGAGCATATTAGCAAATCTTTTGGAAGTATGAATTTAGGAAGAAAGTATAGAAGTGGTGAAGATAATGAAACGGAAGAAGCTAATTTATAGCAAAATTCCAAACACAGCAATTGAAGCAATTCACCGCATTTAATCAAAGAAAATTTCAAATTCCTTAATTACCGGAGAATCAAATCTTATGGATTACGAAGATTTCCTTTAATCCCTTGAATTCCGGAAATCAACCGTGACTACGTCAAAAGTTAAGGCGAACATTTAATTTTCTTATTCACTCTTTTACAATAGCTTCGCTTATACGCTTCCTATAATCAAATCGTTTTATCCATATTATTCAGTAGTGATAAAACTTTATTTTTTCAACTTATATTCATCATTACAATATTCGTGTTGTAAACAATGATGATCTCTATCAAACTTCATGACTACAATTTTCATGAACTACTCTCTGTTTTATCTACCCTAATATTTTGGCATAAACACTCAAAGTTTTAAATAAGCTCAATACTATTCATAACACATTTCATGTGTTCAGTTTACTAAAATGCTCGTATAGCACCATCATCCCTTTTGAGGATAACCTAGTCAAATGACACTCTTATTAATCCTTTAGATAACCTCCGCATTAATGATAAAATGCACTTTATAGAAGAACCTGTAAGAAATTAGGGTTCAAATGCATGAAACAGAACAACATTCTATCCGTTGGAATTCACGAAAGGCCCCGAACATACCTGGGAACGTGAAGACCAAATAAAACGTAAATATCTTCGTCTATGTACGAACAACGCCGATTGATGGCAAAAACTAAATTTCGGGACGAAATTTCTTTTAACGGGTAGGTACTATAACAACCCTCACTTTTCGACTTCCGATTTTACTAAAATACCTAGAGTTGTTATATACGAATAAATTTAACGTTGACCGAATAAACGTCGCTTAAAATAAATAATATAATTATAAATATTATAAATAAGGTTATGTTATATAATATAACATAATTACATCAATGAATATATATAATATTTATATTACTTTTGTTATTTAGTTAATAGAATATATAATTAACTAAATAATAAATAATATTATAACATTTATAAAACTAATAAAAACTATAAAGTAATAATCATAAATTTTAATTTTAATTATAAAAACTGAATATAATAATAATTTTTATATAAAATTCGTATTTAATAATTAAACAAATATAGAAATAACATGTTAAATGTTCTTAGAAATGTATTAAAAGATTTTTTTAGAATTTTATAAATAAAAAAAATCAAAACTATATCTACTTTTAATAAATAAATACAAAAATACAAACTACTTTTTCTTATTTTAACTTTTAAGATTTACTTTTAATAAAAATACAAACTACTTTTTCTTATTTTAACTTTTAAGATTTACTTTTAATAAAAATTCAAACTACTTTTTCTTATTTTAACTTTTAAGATTTACTTTTAATAAAAAATACAAACTACTTTTTCTTATTTTAACTTTTAAGTTTACTTTTAATAAAAATACAAACTACTTTTTCTTATTTTAACTTTTAAGATTTACTTTTAATAAAAATACAAACTACTTTTTCTTATTTTAACTTTTAAGATTTACTTTTAATAAAAATACAAACTACTTTTTCTTATTTTAACTTTTAAGATTTACTTTTAATAAAAATACAAACTACTTTTTATTTTAACTTTTAAGATTTATTACTTTTAATAAAATTACAAACTACTTTTTCTTATTTTAACTTTTAAGATTTACTTTTAATAAAAATACAAACTACTTTTTATTTTAACTTTTAAGATTTACTTTTAATAAAAATATAAACTACTTTTTCTTATTTTAACTTTTAAGATTTACTTTTAATAAAATTACAAACTACTTTTTCTTATTTTAACTTTTAAGATTTAATTTTAATAAAAATACAAAATACTTTTTATTTTAACTTTTAAGATTTACTTTTAATAAAAATATAAACTACGTTTTCTTATTTTAACTTTTAAGATTTACTTTTAATAAAATTACAAACTACTTTTTCTTATTTTAACTTTTAAGATTTACTTTTAATAAAAATACAAACTACTTTTTCTTATTTTAACTTTTAAGATTTACTTTTAATAAAAATACAAACTACTTTTTATTTTAACTTTTAAGATTACTTCTAATAAAAATACAAACTACTTTTTCTTATTTTAACTTTTAAGATTTACTTTTAATAAAAATATAAACTACTTTTTCTTATTTTAACTTTTAAGATTTACTTTTAATAAAAATACAAACTACTTTTATTATTTTATTTTTTTTACCTAACATTTTCAACTATAAATACCACATACACTTCTCATTTCAAACTTGCACCTTAATCTCTCATTTCTCTCTTGAAGAACTACTTCTAGTTGATATCCCGGTCACTTACTTGCTTTACTTTCCTTTCTTGCGCGGAATACTTCAACTGCTATTTAAGGTGAATTCATAGCCCCTCTTTATTGCTAGCAAAACTTACTTACTTTTGAGGTGAGACACATGCTGTTTTTTTTACTTTTTACACTTTAGACACAAGTACCAAACTGCTTAAACTATGCTATACCCGGATTTGTTCGGCTAAAGTCCCTACAGTGATATTTTTAAGTGCTCGGCATGCTAGGTTATTGGAGGTAGGCCTATCGGGAGTAACGTCCCTGATAAATTTGACTATGTCTTTGTATTACTTGATAATGAAATTAAACCGACAAGTAGAACTAACTTGTCATGGGGCATACTATCATTTAGTTTAAATATCACGAATTGGCATAACTATTTCTTTCGATCTTTCGAGATCAACTTTACAAACTAAATCTTGTGGTCTAAAACAACGGTCAAACTTTTTGTTAAACCTATGAACTTCACTCAACCTTTTTGGTTGACACTTTAAGCATGTTTTGTGTCAAGTGACGAATAAGATGATTGCCATGACTGCTACTTGATGAATTGAATGCTGCTACATGGAGTCTTCATTTCATTACATTTACTTTACATTAAGACTACTATTATTATTTCAGTTTGAATTTGATGTAAAACTTTTAATACTTCCGTTGTTTTATTAATAAATGTTTTATTCAAAACGTCTCATATAGAGTCGTTCTCGTTTATACAACTGTGATTTGATATAATTAGTCACAAATACCCTAGGCCCTATTTGGGGGTGTGACAGCATCCGTACCCCGGATGGGACTTGTCGAGGTCCATAGATCTATCTTTAGGATGCGCGTCAATTAGGAGCCATACCCGTTTCCTAATTATTAGTTTACCAAGCTAAAAAGGGGTGATATTCAATATTCATAATCCAGAATAATCCAGCCGTAGAAATTAGTTTTTGATCACTTGTGTCTATTTTGTAAAACATTAATAAAATCAGCGCATGTATTCTCAGTCCCAAAAATATATATAAAAAGGGAGTAATGAAACTCACAATACTGTATTTTGTAGTAAAAATACATATGACGACATTGAACAATGCAAGGTTGGCCTCGGATTCACGAACCTATATCATTCATATATGTATTAATACATATACTTGTAATCAAATAAATCTATATATTATCATTAATGATATAATTATTTATATTAGTAACTCATATAAAAAAAATATTAAATCTTGTTATGTAATATATATATATATACATATATATATATATATATATATATATATATATATATATATATATATATATATATATATATATATATATATATATATATATATGTATGTATGTATATATATATATGTATATATATATATATATGTATATATATATATATATATATATATATATATATATATATACGTTTGTTTGTTAAAATTAGTAATTATAATAATACCAAAATGTTATTTGTAATGGTAAAAATGGTAATAATAATAATAATATTTAATGTTACTAGTAAAAATATTAAAGTTAGTAATTTTGTTAATAATAATATTAATGATAGTTTTTAATTATAAATCTCATAATGATATATCAGTAGTTTTTGATAAGTTTAACAAGTTAATAATAATGGTAGTGAAAATAATAATTTTTGATATTATTACATAATACCTAATAATAATAATTTTAATAATCTTATTACTAATGGTAATCTTAATAATAATACTTTTATTAATAATCATAATAATTCTAAAAATAACCCTTTTATTACTAATGCTAATAATGTTAATAATTATAATACTAGTAATAATAATAATAGTAATAATAATTATAATTCATAATATCTATAGTAATATTACTTTTACTAATAATAATAGTGATATTAATAATAATAATACTTATAATACTATTAATAATGATAATAATGGTAATAATAATTATAACAATGTTAATAATAATACTAGTGCTTATAAATGATACTAATACTAATATTTAATGAAACTAATAATAACATAATGACAATGATAATTTTAATTGTTCTCATTATAATATCGGTATTTCTAATCTTTTATATACATATACTTCTATGCATCGTGTTAATATTTTTATAACCTTTTATATCCAAATGTTCATCTTAGTATATTTATGATCATAATCATAACATGATAAATTTCATTTTTATACAAATTTCATTATATTATTATTAAGGTTACGATTTATGATAATATTAATAACAATACTAATAGCAATAATAATAATGTTAATTAATTATAATAATAATAATAATAATAATAATAATAATAATAATAATAATAATAATAATAATAATAATAATAATAATAATAATAATAATAATAATAATAATAATAATAATAACAACAGATAGGAAACTACCTCTCAAAGAGTTCCAAAAAAAATAGTTGCCCACGCCCGGGCTCGAACCCAAGACCTCTCGCTCCCACGAACACACACTTAACCATTGAACCATTTATGTTTTTTCTGTAAATATACTACCCTAATATATATATAACTCGTCCTTTCTGTTTCACCTTCTTTTTCCTTCCTTGCAGACCCAAACAATTTACCAATTCAATTCGTAAACAATGAATTATATGTTTGACTTTGAGTTTGAAATTAAAGTATAACAACTTTGAGTTTGAAAAAAATTGCTGCTTACAGCCTCGCGATGAACATCATCTACTCAAACATGAAACTTGAATTCAAGCACATTTTAGACCACGATTCCTTAATGAAAAAGATTTTAAATCGTCATTAGAAAATATCTAGATTATCAATTAAACTTAAAACATCAAAACAAGCTCGAATTTAACGATGAACATATACTTTGACTTTTTAAAATTTAACTTTGACTTCGAAATTGGAACTCGATAGGAAAAATAGGAGTTTGAGATTTTGCAGATAGTTTATGTACAAGATTCCTAACACTTCTGCATTTTTAGATTTTGAAGATTGATACCAATTTGAGTTTTGGCTGAAAAGAATTTAAGAACAAAGGTATCGGGACTGTCTCCCTTGTTTTATATTTTCTATAGGAGATATAATGAAAACCAACTGTTGTAATTGTTATTGATAGTGAAATGGAAATTGGGTGAATACATTACAACTTAAATTGATCAGTTTTATAGCAATATTGTAGTCGACATCTTCTCAATCAAGAACAGGACATTTTAAAAAAAAATTCAACCGTATTGTTAATTAGATTGGTACGAATGATAATGATACATAACAAATTGAAGATAGAAACAAAAATTAAACAATATTTGAAAGGAATGTGAACTGATTTGGATTCCAAAATTGTACGTATGGTTTTTATATAATTATTATTAATAATTAATAATTATAATCATATTAATAAAAATCTAAATAAAAATAATAATAATAATAATAATAATAATAATAATAATAATAATAATAATAATAATAATAATAATAATGATATTAATAATCCTAAAATTATAATAATTATATTATTACTGATAATAATAATAGATTATAGTAATTTCTATCAATAAATACTATACTAATAATGATATTAATAATAATAATATTGATAAAGATAATAATAATGCATAATCATTAATAATAACTAAAATTGTAATTTTACTACTAATTATGATATGAACAACAATACTAATAATACTAATAATAATAGTAATTATATAATAAATCAATCGTATCAAATTTCATATTTATGTATTATACATAATAATAATAACACTGATATTAATATTAAATATTTTATTCTAATAATAGTAATGAAAGTAATAATAATATTAGTAAAGATGGCAAATTAAATGTATTAAATTTTATATCTATATATTATCTATAATAATATAACTAATACTGATAGTAATTATTGATATTTGTATTAATAATAATAATGAAAATAATAATGATCTTATTATAAAAACTATATTTTAATTTGTTAATAATATATTATTAATTATGTAATATGTAATAATCATATAATATATTATATAATATCTTTTATTGATTTTTTTATTTAATTATAATATACATATAATAATTATACATAGAAATCATATGTCTTTATATATAGTTTCATTTTAAATTACACTTAATTATTTTATATCTTATTCTACATATTAGATCTTATTATATTTTATTACTTTCAATTATTATTTATATATTTACATTTATTTTTATATATATAATTATTATTATTTTTTTTACAACAAAGGTTCGTGAATCGTCGGGCATAGTCAAAGGTTAAATGAATCCATGTAAATAGTTCAAAATTTTTGAGACTCAACATTACAGAATTTGCTTATCGTGTCGAAATCATATAGAGATTAAGTTTTAAATTTGGTCGAAAATTTTCGGGTCGTCACAAACGTCCCGCTAACCCGATAACAACCTAATCCATTACGCTAAACTGCAACACACTTAACCATTTGACCATCATTGTTTTTCTAAAATTATTGCAACCTAAATCTATAAAACCCATTTTTCTGTTCCTCCCTTTCTTATTATATCATCATAACTATATCTTCATTTTAACACCATCATTATCCTTCATACTTATGTATCATCATGGTCTTTATCTATATCGCCATCATTATCATCATGTGTTCGCATCATCATTGTAACATCCCGCCTTTTCCGTTTAATTTCCGTTTAACTATTTTAAAGTCCGTTATATAATAATAACATCTTTCGTTAATACGCGTTTTAAAATATTTTATTTAGGTAATTTACGCACCCGATTTAAACTCGAAGGACTAAAGTCGCCAAAGGGTCAAACTAGTGACTAGGTCAACTAGTCAACCCTTCTCCTCCATCCACTCATTCATCCTCCCTTTTCTACTTTTGATACATTCAAGTTCTCTCAACTCTCAAACAAAGAATCACCATCTATTTCAAATCGAGCAAGCATCAATCCAAACAAATTACATATTTGGAATCCTCGCATCTTCCTCTTCGATTCCATACCGATTTCATTACATTTGGGTAACTTTCTAAAATCACTAGATTTTGTGTTCTTGATGATTTTTACTTATAAAAGTGTTAATTAGTGTCTATGGCTCAAGTCTAACATGAATATGTGATTTATATGCTCGATCTCGTTATTTTAAGTAATTAGCATGAACTTGAAAGTTTGGTGTGTTTGATCTTGAGATTTGGTTGCTTAAATGTTGTTAGATGTTATAAATGCATGTATTAAATATGTTCCTAACATCACTAGCTTCAAATTGATTTGTAGGTTCACATTGATTAGCTTCATAAGTAAAATTGTTAAATTCGTGAATTTGGGTTAGGGTTTAATAGGAGTAAAATGAACCTTTAATGCATTGAATGCTTTGCAATGTTGTTTGTAAGTGTTTAATTACATTGTATGCGTAATTATCTAAAAAATGGCGTATCATATGTGTGCATTTATTTCCCGAATCATAATTATGCATTTATGAAATTGAAGCATTTATGTTGAGCATTAATTGATCATTTAATTTGGAAATTTTGATTATTTCAAATGACGTCTTTGATTGATGAAAAGTGTTTAATTGTGTTCCTTGTCAAATTACCTTTCCAACGATATAAGATACATGTCGTAAGTATTTACGGTTTGTGAATTGTGCTAAATTGAAGATTTAATTTAGACTTGAACAATTGAAACTGACCAGGCACCAGACCACGTTAAGTGTCACGGCGCGGCCCTCCTTGGTCGCGGCGCGGCATTTGCCATGTTTGGTTTCTGACCTACATGGTCAAATTTCGAAAAATGTTTGCTATACTACGCACCTTCGATTCATATATAACTTGTTCTAACATACTTATATATGAATAACAACCTCAGAAAAATAGTTCGGGACCCGGCCCGAACGTGTTGACTTTTTCATTGACTTTGACTTGACCAAAGTTGACTTTTGTCCAAACTTAAACAAATACTTATGCAATCATTCTAACATGCTTTTATACTTGTAACTTGCATGAAACTTGACAATTTGATTCACATGCTATAATATTCGAGTCGTAACGAGCCATAGGACTAATTGAACATCTTTGACTAACCGTGTTTACCGTTATTGATACAACCTATTTGTTTAGGTCAAGACTAGCATTCGATCTTGCACACGTTTACTTATTGAAGTACTTTTATACGCTTGCACTCAAGGTGAGATCATAGTCCCACCTTTTCAAAAAATTTTACGTTTTAAACTATGGGATGAGAAACATATACGTATCATATTTTTATACTTTGAACATAAGTACGAAAACAAACATTCCACGTGCGAGTTTGAATAAAAAGCCTCAATTCAATTATCATTAGTTACACTTGCAGGGTGTAAACGAGAACTTATATTATGTGATCACATGGGCCTGACGAGCCTCATTCGGACGGTTCGCTACCATTAGCGGATGAAATATATTTTCGAGTATAGTGTATGTTCTAACACTATGTAACAGGGTACAAAACAGTTAAGTCTTGATAATTGGGTGCTCGCGAACATACTTTTGGAATACAAACGATTTGGATAATGAACTATATTAAATCTTGTGGTTCAAAAACAACGTTACTAATACACCTATGATTTCACCAACGTTTTTCGTTGATAGTTTTCTATATGTTTTCTCAGGTCCTTAAACGCTATGTGATACTTGCTTCCTCACTCTTTTTGATACTTGCTTGGATGTCGAGTATATATGCATACATGGAGCATCTTTTGGATCACTTTCAAAAATTGTGTCGCATAGGTTTCATTTGTACGTTAAACATTGTAATGTAACTAGTCGTGGAACTACCTTTGTAACCTTGAAACACTTTTACATTTGAAATGAATGCGACATATTTTGGTCAAATGTCATTTTAAAGACTTATGACCACGTAACGGGACCTAAGTAGACGGTACCGTCAATGACGATTTTTTCGGGTCGCTACAGATGGTATCAGAGCCTTGGTTGTAGGTATTTAGAGTTCATTGGTGTCAACCCCGAGTCATAGGGTACATTAGTGAGTCTAGACTGCAACCGGCATATAGACTTGAAGTAGAAATTACTTGACTACTTGTGCATTTATACTCGAACTCTTCTATTCATATCAACTCTTATTACATCTTAATCTCACATTGTTTAATTTGATTGACACGCCACCTTGACTTAGTGAAATAATGTCGAATGTACATATGAATTAGGGTAATATAATTTCCAGGATTATATTACGGTGACTCATATAAACGTTCTGACATTATGACATGAAGAATTTAAGGCGAGTCAAGGAAAACTTTTCTCTCTATCCTTATTCTATATCATGATTAGTACTATTGAAAATACTAATCAACGGTATTCTTGTGTTTTGAAGGAACAATGCCTCCTCACCGTGTGCCACGCCATGAGACTCCCGAACATGCCCTTCAACGGATGATAGCCACAGCCGTGGATGCGGCCATGGCTGGTCACTCCTCCAACAACAACAATAACAACAATCACAACAACAATCAAGGGGCCGGTAACTCAAGCGAAGGGTGCTCCTATAAAGCCTTCATGGGGTGCAAACCTCATACTTTTGATGGGATCGGGGGACCGGTTACTCTCACTCGATGGTTCAAATAAACGGAGGCCATTTTTAGCATAAGCAGTTGTCGGGACCAAGATAAGGTCAAATACTCCACTCACACTTTCGCTGGTGTCGCCCTCACATGGTGGAACACCTATGTACAATCGGTGGGTACCGATGAAGCTGACGCCCTCTCTTGGGCCTACTTAAGGGAAAAGATGATCGTCGAATATTTCCCTCATGAAGAAACCCGAAAGCTCGAACAAGAGCTAAGAACTTTAAAAGCGGTCGGAAACGACCTCAAGGCTTATAATCAACGATTTTCCGAATTAGCCTTGATGTGCCCAAACCTTGTGAACCCCGAGTCTTCAAGGGTTGAACTTTACATGGATGGTCTTCCAAAGAGCATCAAACATGGGGTAATGTCATCCAAACCCACTAATCATCAAGAAGCTCTGAACATGGCCCGTATATTGATAGAAACGGTGGACGAAATCGTGGTACTGGCACCTAAAGATGAGGATAAGTCGGGTAGCAACAAAAGAAAATGGGAAGCCACTCCATCAAGCAACTACAACAACGACTTCACCAAAAAGCCTTTCACCTCTGACGCTAAGAAAAGTTATGGCGGAAATAAAAACCTTTTGCAACAAATGCCACAAGCATCAATATGATGAATGTGACAAATCATTTTGCCACCGGTGCCAAAGGAGTGGTCATGTGGCCAATGATTGTAGAAGTGCCACCCCCGTCGCTCAAAAGGGGCACAATGCACCAAAACCGGGTGCTTGTTTTGAATGTGGCCAAACCGGTCATTTTAGAAATGCATATCCGAAGAAGAAAGCTAACCCCAACACACGCGGCCGAGCCTTCAACATTAACACCTAAGAGGCCCGAGATGACAATGAACTAGTCACGGGTACGTTTCTTCTCAACAAAACTTATGTTTCTTGCTTATTCGATTCGGGTGCCGATAAATGTTTTATATCCAAGACTTTGGTCCATACTCTTAGCACTCCATCACTCCCCCTAGATACTACTTATGCCATTGAGGTGGCCAACAGGAACTATTGAGTGCCGACACATATTACCGGGGGTGTACGTTAAACATTTTGGGAAATGAGTTTGAAATTGACTTGATACACATGGAACTAGGGAGCTTCGATGTAATAATTTGTATGAATTGGTTAGCCAAAATGAAATCTCACATCCTTTGTGATCTTAACGCAATCCGAATTCCTATCGAGAATGGTGAACCCTTGATTGTTTATGGCGATAAGAGTTGCACCGAACTCAACCTCGTCTCGTACCTTAAAGTTAGAAAACTACTCCATAAGGGTTGTTTTGCGATCCTTACCCATGTTAAGAAAGTCGAGTCCGATGAGAAGCATATCGATGATGTGCCAATTGTTAGTGACTTTTCCGACGTATTTCCCGACGAATTGCCGGGTCTTCCACCTCATCAACCGGTAGAATTCCAAATCGATCTTTTTTCGGGAGCCGCACCCGTAGCACGTGCACCGTATAGACTTGCTCCATCCGAAATGCAAGAATTGCAAAGTCAAATCCAAGAACTACTTAACCGTGGTTTCATCCAACCTAGCCATTCACCATGGGGCGCTCCGATTTTGTTTGTTAAAAAGAAAGATGGATCCCTACGAATGTGCATCGATTATTGTGAACTAAATAAATTGACGGTTAAGAACCGATATCCTCTTCCTCGCATCGATGACCTCTTTGATCAACTACAAGGATCTCATGTATATTCGAAAATCGATCTCCGCTAGGGTTATCATCAATTAAGGGTTAAGGGGGAAGATGTCTCCAAAACCGCTTTCTGAACTCGTTATGGTAGTTATGAATTTCTTGTAATGCCATTTGGTCTCACTAACGCACCGGCGGTGTTCATGGACCTTATGAACCGCGTGTGCAAACTGTATCTCGATAAATTCGTTATTGTGTTCATCGATGACATCTTGATCTATTCTAAATGTGAAGAAGAGCATGAACAACACCTCCAAATCGTACTCGAACTTCTTAGACAAGAACAACTCTACGCCAAATTCTCCAAGTGTGAATTTTGGTTGAAGGAAGTTCAATTTCTTGGTCATGTTGTAAGTGATCAAGGTATTAAAGTCGATTCGGCAAAAATCGAAGCCATTAGTAAATGGGAGACTCCTACTCACATTCGTCAATTCTTGGGTCTCGCCGGGTACTATCGTAGATTCATCGAAAACTTCTCCTTGGTTGCTCGTCCTCTAACCGCGTTAACTCACAAGGGAAAGAAATTCATTTGGGCAACCGAACAAGAATCAGCATTTCAAATCTTGAAGACAAAGCTAACCACCGCTCCTATCTTGTCTCTTCCCGAAGGCAATGATGATTTTGTTGTATATTGCGATGCCTCGAAACATGGTTTTGGGTGTGTATTGATGCAACGTAATAAAGTCATTGTTTATGCCTCTCGACAACTAAAAATTCATGAACGGAACTACACGACACATGATCTCGAACTCGGAGCAGTTGTCTTCGCACTTAAAATGTGGAGACACTATCTTTATGGAACCAAGAGTACTATCTTCACCGATCACAAAAGCCTTCAACACATCTTTGATCAAAAGCAACTAAACATGAGACAACGACGGTGGATTGAAACTTTGAACGATTACGATTGTGAGCTTCGTTACCATCCGGGAAAGGCAAATGTAGTAGCCGATGCCTTAAGTCGAAAACAAAGGGCGGTGCCTCTTCGTGTCCGAGCTTTAAACATCACCATTCACACCAACCTCAATAGTCAAATTCGTGTAGCCCAAGATGAGGCTCTCAAGGATGAAAACATCTCCCTCGAACACTTGAACGTCCTCACCTCTCGATTCAAAGTTAAGGAGACCGGACTTCGATATTTCGTCGAAAGGATTTGGGTGCCTAGTTATGGGGATTTACGAAACCTCATTCTAGATAAAGCCCACAAGTCACGATACTCGATTCCCCCCGGCGCCAATAAGATGTACCACGACCTCAAAGAACAATATTGGTGGCCGAACATTAAAAGGGACGTCGCTACTTATGTTGGAAAATGCCTAACTTGCTCCAAAGTCAAAGCCGAACATCAAAGACCGTCCGGACTACTTCAGCAACCCGAGATCCCGCAATGGAAGTGGGAAAGGATAACGATGGATTTTATCACCAAACTAACAAAGACGGTGGGCTGTTATGATACTATTTGGGTTATTGTTGACCGCCTCACAAAATTCGCGCACTTCCTAGCCATGAAGGAAACTGACAACATGGAGAAACTTGCACAACTTTACATTAAGGAGATCATAGCCTGTCACGGTGTGCCCTTATCAATTATTTCTGACCGAGATGTCCTTTTTGTTTCTAGATTTTGGCGTACTTTACAAGAAGCGTTGGGAACGCGTTTAGACATGAGCACCGCATATCATCCACAAACCGACAGACAAAGTGAATGCACAATTCAAACTTTGGAAGACATGCTACGAGCTTGTGTTATCGACTTTGGAAAAGCTTGGGATAAGCACTTGCCTTTCACCGAATTCTCCTACAACAATATTCATCACGCGAGTATCAACACCGCACCATTCGAAGTAGGTCATACACAAATCACCGGACCCAAACTCATTCATGAAACAACCGAGAAGATCGTTCAAATCCGAGATAGGCTTAGGATGGCCCAAAGTTGTCAAAAGAGCTTTACCGACAAACGACGCAACGACCTTGAATTTCAAGTCGGTGATCGCGTAATGTTAAAAGTCGCACCTTGGAAAGGTGTAATCCGTTTTAGGAAACACGGGAAGCTAAATCTGCGGTATATTGGTCCTTTTGAAATCTTGGAGCGTGTTGGAACTGTTGCTTATCGTTTAGATCTTCCACCTCAACTGAGCTCCGTTCATCTTACTTTCCATGTATCGAACTTGAAGAAGTGTTTTGCCGAACCCGAACTCGTCATCCCTCTTGCAGAACTTACTATTGATGACAAACTCCACTTTGTGGAAGAACCGGTTGAAATTGTACACACCTCCGTCAAAACGCTAAAACAAAGCCGAATCCCGATTGTTAAGGTCCGTTGGAACGCCAAAAGAGGACCCAAGTTTACTTGGGAAAGGCAAGATCAAATGCAAAAGAAATACCCTCATTTATTCGTGGATTCGGAAACGCAAGATCTCGAGGAAGAAACAACGACTACTACGCCAACTTAAATTTCGGGACGAAATTTCTTTTAAGGAGTAGGTAATGCAACATCCCGCATTTTTTCGTTTACTTTCCGTTTAACTATTTTAAAGTCTGTTATATAATTATAACATCTTCCGTTAATACGCGTTTTAAAATATTTCGTTTAGGTAATTCACGCACCCGATTTAAACTCGAAGGACTAAAGTCGCTAAAGGGTCAAACTAGTGACTAGGTCAACTAGTCAACCCTTCTCCTCCATCCACTCATTCATCCTCCCTTTTCTAGTTTTGATACTTTCAAGTTCTCTCAACTCTTAAACAAAGAATCACCATCTACTTCAAATCGAGCAAGCATCAATCCAAACAAATTACATATTTGGAATCCTCGCATCTTCCTCTTCGATTTCATATCGATTTCATTACATTTGGGTAACTTTCTAAAATCACTAGATTTTGGGTACTTATAAAAGTGTTAATTAGTGTCTATGGCTCAAGTCTAACATGAATATGTGATTTATATGCTCGATCTCATTATTTTAAGTAATTAGCATGAACTTGAAAGTTTTGTGTGTTTGATCTTGAGATTTGGTTGCTTAAATGTTGTTAGATGTTATAAATGCATGTATTAAATGTGTTCCTAACATCACTAGCTTCAAATTAATATGTAGGTTGACATTGATTAGCTTCATAAGTAAAATTGTTAAATTTGTGAATTTGGGTTAGGGTTTGATAGGAATAAAATGAACCTTTGATGCATTGAATGGTTTGCAATGTGTTTGTAAGTGTTTAATTACATTGTATGCGTAATTATCTACGAAACGGCGTATCATATATGTGTATTTATTTCCCGAATCATAATTATGCATTTATGAAATTGAAGCATTTATGTTGAGCATTACTTGATCATTTAATTTGGAAATTTCGATTATTGCAAATGATGTCTTTGATTGATGAAATGTGTTTAGTTGTGTTCCTTGTCAAATTACCTTTCCAACAATATAAGATACGTGTCGTAAGTATTTACGATTTGTGAATTGTGCTAAATTGAAGATTTAATTTAGACTTGAACAATTGAAACTGACCAGGCACCAGACCACGTTAAGTGTCGCAGCGCAGGCCTTCTTGGTCGCGGTGCATCATTTGCCGTGTTTGGTTTCTAACCTACATGGTCAAATTTCGAAAAATGTTTGCTATGCTACGCACCTCCGATTCACATGTAACTTGTTCTAACATGCTTATATATGAATAAAAATCTCAGAAAAATAGTTCGGGACCCGACCCGAACGTGTTGACTTTTTCGTTGAATATGACTTGACCAAAGTTGACTTTTGTCCAAACTTAACCAAATACTTATGCAATCATTCTAACATGCTTTTATACTTGTACCTTGCATGAAACTTGACAATTTGATTCACATGCTATAATAATCGAGTCATAATGAGCCATAGGACTAATTGAACATCTTTGACCAACCGTGTTTACCGTTATTGATACAACCTATTTGTTTAGGTCAAGACTAGCATTCGTTCTTGCACCTGTTTACTTGTTGAAGTACTTTTATACACTTGCACTCAAGGTGAGATCATAGTCCCACCTTTTCAAAAACCTTTACGCTTTAAACTATGGGATGAGAAACATATAAGTATCATATTTTTATACTTTGAACACAAGTACGAAAACAAACATTTCACGTGCGAGTTTGAACAAAAAGCCTCAACTCAATTATCATTAGTTACACTTGCAGGGTGTAAACGAGAACTTATATTATGTGATCACATGGGCTTGACGAGCCTCATTCGGATGGTTCGCTACCGTTAGTAGATGAAATATATTTTCGAGTATAGTGTATGTTCTAACACTACGTAACAGGGTACAAAACAGTTAAGTCTTGATAATTGGGTGCTCGCGGACATACTTTTGGAATACAAACGATTTGGATAATCAACTATATTAAATCTTGTGGTTCAAAAACAACGTTACTAATACACCTATGATTTCACCAACGTTTTTCGTTGACAGTTTTCTATATGTTTTCTCAGGTCCTTAAATGCTATGTGATACATGCTTCAGCACTCTTTTTGATACTTGCTTGGATGTCGAGTATATATGCATACATGGAGCATCTTTTGAATCACTTTCAAAAATTGTGTCGCAAAGGTTTCAATTGTACGTTAAACATTATAATGTAACTAGTCGTGGAACTACCTTTGTAAACTTGAAACACTTTTACATTTGAAATGAATGCGACATATTTTGGTCAAACGTCATTTTAAAGACTTATGACCACGTAACGGGACATAAGTAGACGGCGCCGTCAATGACGATTTTGTCGGGTTGCTACAATCATCATCGTAATTAACACATCATTATCATTAACTACAATACATGCATCGTATCATCATCATTCTTTTATCTATCCTAACACATCACGGATCATCACTATCATCTAACATCATTAACATCATCTAACATCATCATCGAAATCATATCCATGAATATCACCATATCATCCATGTATCATCATGTCATCATCAATATAACCGACCATCATTATCACCATCTAATTGGTTATCAATATACCATCATCATTCATAACCAAAACAACATCATTATCATACTATTAACATCACCACGATCTCGTTCGTCCCCATCATTAATTGAATTCATTATCAACTTCCATCATCAAACTCTAGTTACATTTTCGCTAGTCACGTACCATCATAAGTTCATCATCGATATAATCATATAACATCGTCATCTTTATTATGTTATGTATCATCACCCATCATCATATATCATCATCTTCCTAATCATCTATATCATCATACTCACCTTCGTCACCACCATACACGTTTTATCATTTTTATCATCATTATCATAATGCTTGCATCATCACGACGCATCATTAAGCTTCACTCAACATTATAACAGAAAGTAAGAGGGAATTAAAACTGAAAATGATCATTAGCAGTAACCTTGGTAATAGATTTTAACGTGTGAGATGTCCAGCCCTTATAATCTGACCCATGATTTCTTCGGCCCAACAGAAAATTGAATTCGTGGCCCAACAAATAATAATCTCGTAGCCCAAAAAAGAAATGTGAATTCGTGTGGCTTTAGTCTGGTAACATAACTTTTTCGATAGTAATACACAAGAAAAAGAAAAAGAAAAAGGCGTGCAGGAGATTAATATTAATAGCACCAACACTTTACCATAAATAATTCAAGTGGGGTTATGATTGTCGTGATTGTGGGAGGCAGAAAAGAATAACAACATGTATCATTATCTTTCTTCTTTGTTTCTATACTTCGATCACACATAAAGGGATTAACAACAATTACAGTAGTTAAATTTAAATGTGTCACTATCACCTCATGATTCCTTGTGATATTAATAATCGAAGTTTGAAACATAATTATGAGCTGTACAACGAACCAAAGGCAGTAGTAAAAATAATTGGAGTTTGGTTTGAGGTTGTTTAACAGTTGCAGAAATAGAAACCTGGTAACGAAACAGAAAAAGAAAAGTATACACAGTAGCAGGAGTATTATATGATGGTGTGTTTCGATGATGGATTGTAGTTATGTTCTCAGTCATCACAACAAAAGCTAGATAGTGATGTAGCATTGATAGGAAGAAAACAGCAATAGTTTAGTCGAAGTGGGTGGTGATTCTAGATGGTGGTGATGAAGAAGGTTGGGATAGTGGTGATTCGATATATCACCCGTACATATGTATGTGTATATATCTCTAGATGCTTGTGTATTCATAGATATAGATGGTAGTGGTGGACGATATTCGTGAGGGTTGATGAAGTTGGTGGCGGGTTGTCTCCGGAGTGGTATTAGTGATGGTAAGGCCGATGGTAGTTTGATGATTATAATTGATTGTTTTCTTGTTTGAACGAAGACAGAAATAATGAAGTGGTTTTCGGTTGTGGAGGTGAGTTAATAGAGGTGGTGATCAAATGGCGATGATGGGTTCAAGGTGGTGGCAGTGTGGTTTGGTTCTTGAACGTAAACAGAAACAGCTGGATGGTGAAAGAGTAGGGTGAAGATGGCTTGTAATATGTATGGACATATTTTGTCTATATATATATATATATATATATATATATATATATATATATATATATATATATATATATATATATATATATATATATATATATATATATATATATATATATATATATATATGTATATATATCTTATATTTCAAATAAAGTAGTATATAATATATAGGAATTATAAACATGGTGAATGAATCATGAGGCACTAATGGATGGATAGTACAAACAATCAATTTGAAACAGTATATTGGTTTATTAATTCAAATTCACGGATTAATTGACTGTTACTCTACCGACACTTCTAACAGGAATAGTATTTCGTACTCCGTTGTTGATCAGTGGCGAATAATAGCCTTCAGAAATATCCCAAATTTTTAAATTAACTATATTTATTTATTTTGGTCTTTATGGTATAAAATTCGATCGTTAATTTGTTAAATAAAAATTACATCAATTGTCCCTCTCAATTCTGGGTAAAATATAAAAAGTGTTAAAACTTAACAAATAGTTCCTAAATACATTTTTAATAAGCCTAAAATTTATAGAACTCATTTTCGTATCACCGTTTATTTTAAAATTACATAAGTTTGAATTTAACTTGCTTAATATCAATCGAAACATCAAACGAGTATTAAAATAATTTAATATTTATTTTTAATATACTTTATTTATATATAGAGATATATTTTAAATAATAATTATTATAATATCTTATTTTTATTTTATTAATTTTTAATAACAATAACATATAATACTTCAAATTATATTTTGAATTATTATTATATATAGAGATATATTTTAAATAATAATTATTATAATATCTTATTTTTATTTTATTAATTTTTAATAACAATAACATATAATACTTCAAATTATATTTTGAATTATTATTTATATATATACATAAACACATATCTATTTACAATTATTATTCGTGAATCGTCGAGAGCAGTCGAAGGTCAATTGAATATAAGAAACAGTTCAAACTTTTTGAGACTCACCATTATAGACTTTTCTTATCGTGTCGAAATCATATAGAGATTAAGTTTAAATTTGGTCGGAAATTTACGGGTCGTCACAAGACGTTACGTAACCTAAATATACAACTGATATCACACCCCCAGTTAGGGCATGGGTGAATGTGACATTAATATAAAAAATACCAACATATTATATAATGAGAACGACATTATATGATAAAAACAAACTTTATTGAGTACGCAGCAGAAAGAAATGGAATGTCGTTACAAGGATGTAAATAAATGCATAAATAATAAATGTAACTCTTTCTTCAAGTCCTAAAGTCCACGTAGCATTACACAGATAAGAGTAAGCTGATCAATCGTAACCTGAGACAAAACATGTTAAAGTTTCGACCAAAAAGGTTGAGTGAAGTTCATAGGTTTAACAAAATAGTTGACCGTTGTTTAGACCACAAGATTTTTATTTATAAAAGTAGATCTCGCAGGGATCTAAAAGTAGTGCCAAGTTTGTGATATTTAGACTAAACAGTTTCAAAGTTTGCCCCGTGACAAGTTGTACTGTCCTTGTCGGTTTGAATCATTATTAAGTAATACAATGACTTGGTCAAATGTATTGGGGACACTACTCCCGATAGGCCTACCCCCAATAATTAAGAATGCGTTATGTAAAAGCAATTAAAAATATCACAGTGGGGACTTGCAGGACATAGCCAGGTATAGCACAGTTTAATAGTTGGTACTTGTGTCTAAATTGTAAATATTAAAAGAAGCATGTGTCTCACCCCAGTAAGTTTAAATAAATTGCGCAATAGTATGTGGGGCTATGAAGTTCACCTTAGTAAGTAGGAGAAGAGTTTGTTATTCCTCGGATAAAAAAGTTGGATGATTGTGAGCAGAAAGTCAACCTAACGACATTTAAGAGTAGTTAAATGTTTGCCCAAGTTTAAGTTAAGTATGCAAGTGTATAGTTCGTTTTACTAAGTTCCCATTCTTAGTAAGTTTCCACTTTTAGTAAATTTCTATGTTTAGTAAGTTAGTGTTGAACACTAGTGAGTTGTTCTCAATAAGTCCACCACTTATTTATTAAGTGTGTAGGTGACTAGGTGTTGTTCACTTAGTGAGTGTATGATTACTATAGTCGGGTTTGATATTGTGCACCATACCCAAATATCTATGCCACCGCCGAGTCACTGAATGATCTATTTTTACCGGTCAGCCCAGGATCTCTTAACCAGAATCTAAGTCTTGGTATTCGAGATCCACAAGCATCCAATAATGGTACCAATGATCACCCTAGGCCATAAGTAGCGTTGACGTTCGAGTAATTTCACATTATCGTGTATGTTATCATTATTAATTTAAGTTATAAGTATTATTCTTTATTATTGATTTTTAATTTTTTTAATTCTTTAGTATAATAGGGAAAGGAATTAATTAGTTATTATAAGTATTATTTTGATGTTTTATAATAATAGTAATAATATAATATTAATGTATTTATATGTATTTAATTAGTTTAGCCGAATTATATACATATACGATTTAATTTGTTGATTAATTCCATTAGTCACCTAGAAATTATGTTCACAATTTTTGTAACTCTAGTTAGGTATATGAATCAGTAGAAATATTTTACAAAAATAATTTTTCCAAGTTTTTATATTTATTTCCATTTTTCTTTGCATATGTTCTCGATTTCGATTAAATCAAAATTAATTAGGTAATAAATATCAAATCGACCTAAATAAATAATTTTATATTTTTTACAGGTTCAATATTCTGTAAAAATGTTATAAAAATTATTAAATCAAATTTTATACCGAAATATTATTTATTTAATGTTTTCTAATTATTTAACCATTCTAATCGGTCTATAATTAAATAAATAGGTTTTATATTTTTTACAGTATCTAGTGATGCTACTAATCATATAAAAATTTTATAAAAATAGATTTAATACACGTTTGTATTTATTTTGTATTTTCTTTATTATTTCTCTAGGTTTAGAATAATGCAAAAGTAAATTCTATTTAAATAACAATCAACCCATTTATTTAATTTTTATAATTTTTGCTTGTCTATAAAATTATAATAATCTCAAAAAAAAAAAATTATAATTATTTTTATTACTATTTAATATTTTATTATGAATTTTATATGGTTTTTGTGTTTAATTAGTACTTAATTCGTAATTAATTACAAATAATATTCCAAAACTTATCATAATTATTTTTATAAGTACTACTACTGTTATAAATAAATTCCAAATAAATACTGCTGATGTGAATATTTATTAACAATTTAAAATAACAATTGGCTAAACAAAATACAAGAAATAAATAAAATGAATAAAAATAATTAAGAAAATTAAAAGGAAAGATTACCTCAAGAGTTCTTCAATATTTTTAAAGAGCAAGCGGGTTAAGTGTGTGCAAAAATGAACTAGTTTGGATCTCTTTTTATAGGACACAAGATGGAGCTTAAGTCAATAAGAGGATGAACTAGTTTATGATTTTTTTTATTTTTATTTATTTTTAGTCAACATAAAGATGTATTTGTTTAGTCTATATCCTTTATATATATATATATATATATATATATATATATATATATATATATATATATATATATATATATATATATATATATATATATATATATATATATATATATATATATATATATATATATATATATTATTTTTTTATTTTTTACAGAATATAGATTTATATATTTCAAAAACTTTTTATCAAATTATTTTTATTTTTTATTTAATTAATAAATACGAATTTATATAAAAATATAGTAATTTCGGTAATATGTATATAATCAATAATTATGATTTTAATTTAATTACAATTATTACTTATAGTTTTATCAGTTTCCTAAATTACATTTATTATATATATATATATATATATATATATATATATATATATATATATATATATATATATATATATATATATATATATATATAACCTGTATTTATAATATAGTTAATTATATAATACATTAATTATATAACAAAAGTTATATAAGTTATATATTTAAATTAATAAGAAAAAGTGTTACATTAGATAAATTTATATAATATAACCTTGTTTATAATAATTATATTATTTATTTAAGTGTACGTTGTTGACTAAAAATCACTATTCGGTCAACGTTCATTAAATCGTACATATAACAACCCTAATTAATTAATACATATAGTCATGCAGAAAAACCTAGGGATATTTTAGTAATTTCAGAAGTCGAAAAGTGAGGGTTGTTATAGTACCTCCCCATTAATAAAAACTTCATCCCGAAGTTTTAGGTAGACTTCTCGGATGCATCAGCGTTTGAGAAGAGATGGGGATATTTCCGTATCATTTGGTCTTTGCGTTCCCATGTATATTCGGGGCCTCTACTCGAATTCCAACGGACTTTAACGATAGGTATGTTGCTTTTACGCGTTTGTTTGACCTCTTCATTCATGATTTCTATAGGTGCTTCAATGAAGTGCATTTATTCATCAATGCGGATATCATCCAAAGGAATAACAAGTGTGTCATCAGCAAGACACCTTTTAAGATTCGAGACATGAAACACATCATGTACTTGGCTAAGTTCAGTTGGTAGTTCTAATCGGTACGCCACGGGACCGACTCTTTGAGTGATTGTGAAAGGTCCAACATATCGTGGACTGAGTTTACTTCGTTTACCGAAGCGGACAACACCTTTTCAAGGGGATACTTTCAACATGACTTTATCTCAAACTTGAAATTCTATATCCTTCTGATGCTTATCAGCATAGCTCTTTTATCGGCTGCAGGCAGTTTCTAATCGTTTCTTAATCTGAACGATCTTTTCGGTAGTTTCATGAATAATTTCAGGACCAGTTAAATGTCTATCCTCTAATTCATCCCAGCACAATGGGAATCTAAATTTCCATCAGTATAAGGCTTCAAAAGGTTAAGCCTTAATACTTGAATGATAGCTGTTGTTATAGGAAAATTCAGCTAAAGGCAAGTGCATATCCCAACCTTTGCCGAAATTGATTGGACAAGCACGTAGCATATCTTCCATTGTTTGGATGGTTCGTTTACTTTGACCATCAGTTTACGGATGATAGGCTGTACTCATGTCGAGTTGAGTTCCAAGAGCAGATTTCAAAGTTTTCCAGAATCTAGAAACGAATCAAGTGTCGCGATCAGAAATAATTGAGATAGGAACTCCATGGCGTGAGACAATTTCTTTAATATAGAGTTGTGATAATTTCTCCATCTTATCGGTTTCCTTGATCGGTAAGAAATGTGCAGATTTAGTAAGACGATCAAATATGACCCAAATAGTATCGTTACCATTTGAATTCTTAGGCAACTTAGTAACGAAATCCATAGTGATACATTCCCACTTTCACCGTGGGATATCGGGTTGTGTCAACAGACCAGAAGGCTTTTGATGTTCAGCCTTGACTTTCAAACAAGTGAGACACTTACTAACATAAGTAGCAATGTCGGCTTTCATGTTAGGCCACCAGTAGAATTCCTTCACATCGTGGTACATCTTACTGGAACCGGGATGAATAGAGTACCTAGTCTTATGAGCTTCGTCCAAGAGTAGATCACGGAGACTACCGAAGTGAGGAACCCAAATTCTGTTACCAAAGTACCGTGTACCATTAGCTTTCACTTGGAGTTGGTTCTCAAATCTGATAGGTCCTTCACCTTCGATAAGTGTTGGTTTAATAGCTTCAAGTTGAGCTTCACAGATTCGTGATATAAGATTCGATTTGATTTTCAGGTTTAAAGCACGAACATGTCTAACATTGTCTTTTCGACTAAGGCCATCGGCAACTACATTTGCTTTGCCAGGATGATATCGAAGTTCACAATCGTAGTCATTTAATAACTCAATCCAACGCCTTTTCCTCATGTTTAATTGCTTCTAGTCAAAGATATGCTGAAGACTTTTATGATTGGTATACACCATGATTCTAACCCCATAGAGGTAATGTCTCCACATCTTTAGTGCAAATACGACGGCTCCTAATTCCATGTCATGTGTCGTATAGTTCTTCTCATGTTTCTTCAACTGTCTAGATGCATAGGCAATAACCTTTTCACGTTGCATTAAAACACAACCAAAGCCTTGCTTTGAGGCATCGTAGTAAACAACAAAATCGTCAGGGCCTTCAGGTAAAGATAGAATCTGGGCGGTGGTCAATTTCTCCTTCAGAACCTTAAATGCATATTCCTGTTCTTCGGACCACTCAAACTTCTTCCCTTTGTGAGTTAACTTTGTAAGGGGTTTAGCAAGGAGGGAAAAATCTTTTATGAATCTTCGATAATAATCGGCAAGTCTCAAAAATTGACGAATATGCTTCACAGTCTTTGGTATCTCCCAATTCTGAATAGTGGTAATCTTAGCTGGATCGACTTGTATTCCGTTACTATCAACAACATGTCCAAGAAATTGTACGGTTTTGAGCCAAAACTCGCATTTTGAAAACTTAGGGTAGAGTTGTTCCTTTCGTAAGAGTTCAAGAATTATGCGCGAATGCTGCTCATGTTCTTTCTCACTCTTTGAGTAGATTAAGATGTCGTCAATGAAAACAATGACAAATTTGTTGAGATATGGTTTGCAAACATGATTCATAAGATGCATGAACACGGCGGGAGCATTAGTTAAGCCAAAAGGCATGACACAAAATTCATAGTGACCATAACGAGTACGAAAAGCTGTCTTAGGAATATCGGATTCCTTGACCCTAAGTTGGTAATAACCGAACCTCAGATCAATTTTTGAATAACACTCGACCCTTGAAGTTGGTCAAATAGATCATCAATACGCGGTAATAGATAACGGTTCTTGATAGTAAGCTTGTTGAGTTTGCGGTAATAAATACACATCCTTAGTGTACCATCTTTCTTTTTAACGAATAGAATAGGAGCTCCCCATGGGGACGAGTTTGGATGAATGAAACCTTTATCCAATAGTTCTTGGAGTTAGTTGGAAAGTTCCTTCATTTCGGAAGGTGCTAAATGGTATGGTGCTTTAGCAACAGGAGCAGCACCAGGAGATAAATCATTCTGAAATTTGACTTGTCGAGGAGGTGGAAGACCAGGAAGATCTTCAGGAAATACATTGGGATAATCTCTAACCACCGACACGTCATCAATAAGCTTTTCCTTTGGTTCGACTATCTTAACATGGGCTAATATCGTAGGATAACCTTTCATAAGGTATTTACGGGTTTTGATGCAAGAAATGATGTTGAGCTTGGAACCACTCTTGTCGCCTTGAATGACGAGAGTCTCTCCATTTTCCAATGGAATGTTAACGGTCTTATCGAAACATAAGATTGCAGCATGTAATGGACGTAACCAGTCCATTCTGACTACGACATCGAAACTTGCTAACTCGACCGGAAAAAGGTCAATCTTAAATTCTTGGTCGGCTAGCTTTAGATTACAGTTTTTATAGATGTAAACAACTTTCATAACTTTTCCGTTTGCTACCTCTACTAGTCGTTTAGTTTCTAGGGGTTGTGGTTTCTCTGTGAATAAGGTACAAAACTCACTAGACACGTAACTCTTATCGGCACCCGTATCGAATAAAATTTTTGCGTAGCAATTATTGACAAGAAATGTACCCGTAATGACTTCATCTTCCTCATGGGCTTCCTCAACCGTTATGACAAACGCACGGCTCTTCACATTGGTGGTATTGGCTCCAGTAGCAGGGGTATCTTTCTTCCTCGGGCAGTGGGGACTAATATGCCCCTTCTCTCTGCAGGTGTAACAAGTAGGAGGAGCTTTAGCAGGAATAACAGCTTTATCTTTTGGAGGAGTCTTACAAGTCTTAGATACATGTCCCACTTTCTTACATAAAGAACAAGTAGTTGTGCACCGCCCTGGGTGGTGCCTTTCACAACGAGCACAATAGGCCTTAATCCCTATATAACCGGTCCTAGTAATATCAGCAGGCTTCTTAGCAATATTCTTGTTTGAACCCTGAGACGGCTCAAATTTTCTTTTACTATCACTACTCTTAGTATCAACTTGCTTACTAGCCAAAGCGCTTCTTCTTTTGGCCATCATCAGATTTTGAGCCATGAGAATCATGGCATCAAGGGTAACTTTCTCAGCAGCGATAACATTTCCCTGAACATCCTCAAGGAGACCTTCAATGTACCTTTCGATCTTTCTCGGCTCAGTAGGAAACATTTCAGGACACAAGGTAGAAAGCTCAAAAAAACGATTAGTGTAGCTTTCAATGTCGCTACCCTTAACTCTGAGTTCCCAGAACTCGGCTTCAAACTTTTGGACTTGACTTCTAGGACAAAACTTAGTAACCATCATGCCTTTGAGTTCATCCCATGGGGTTGCATTAGCATTATCGATTCCCATAGACTTAGCATGAGCGGTCCACCAAGTCATAGCATTGCCAGCTAATGAACTAGTGGCATATTTAACTCGGTCATTGTCCCCGCAGTTGCAGACACGGAAGATGGACTCTAGTTTTTTGAACCATCTGACTAATTCAACGACCTCTTCACTTTCCTTGAAAGCGGGAGGGTTGCAGTTCATAAAGTCCTTGTAAGAACAAGGTTTTGGTTGATTGTTAACATGATTAGGTTGGACGTTGCCTTGGGTGGCAGCAATTAATTGTTGAAATTGCTCATTAGTCAACACAATGTTGTTAACGGTAGGTGTGCGAACCATGATGCTTCACTACATAAAAGTGAACATAAGTTTGATAAGTTGACAAGTTATAAGTTTGGGAAATTACAAGTATGATAAAGATAAAGTATTGATATCAACATGATATAAATGAAACACTTTATATTATTAGAAACGAGGCATTAAATAAGCCTTTTTATTACACGAGTTGGATATAGAAATAGTTTTAGGCAAAGCCTTTACATAATTAGGAAATAAAAGAATGGAAAAACAAAACAAATGTCGGGTTCACTTCTTCTTCTCAGCCTCATTCATAAACTTCTCTACTTTCTCATTCTTCGCCTTTTGCTTCTCGTAAAGGAACTCGAGATTATCATAGAGATTAGTAACACTACTATTGACTACATTGCATTTGTAGTCTCTTAGAGCAATTTGGTGTTTGACACGGTTTTCCTCCATCTTCAATCTAAAGTCGACATCTTCTCTCAAATAAGCGAGAGATTGCTTCCCCCATCTGTAGAGACCCGTCCTAATCCATTCGGACGAAGTCCATATCGATTATAAACGATTCACAATAGTTGATTACATCGCGAGGTACTTGACCTCTATATGATACATTTTACAAACATTGCATTCGTTTTTGAAAAGACAATCTTTCATTACATCGAAAGTTAACAACATGCATACCATTTCGTAATATATCTTACTATAATTAACTTAATAATAATCTTGATGAACTCAACGACTCGAATGCAACGTCTTTTGAAATATGTCATGAATGACTCCAAGTAATATCTATAAGATGAGCAAATGCACAGCGGAAGATTTCTTTCGTACCTGAGAATAAACATGCTTTAAAGTGTCAACTAAAAGGTTGGTGAGTTCATTAGTTTAACATAAATAATCATTTCATAACTTTAATAGACCACAAGATTTCATATTTCCATTTCTCATAAACATGCGTCCCATGCATAGAGACAAAAATATCATTCATATGGATTGAATACCTGGTAACCGACATTCACAATATGCATATAAGAATATCTCCATCATTTCGGGATCCTCCTTCGGACATGATATAAATTTCGAAGTACTAAAGCATCTGGTACTTTGGATGGGGCTTGTTGGGCCCGATAGATCTATCTTTAGGATTCGCGTCAATTAGGGTGTCTGTTCCCTAATTCTTAGATTACCAGACTTAATAAAAAGAGGCATATTCAATTTTGATAATTCAACCATAGAATGTAGTTTCACGTAATTGTGTCTATTTTGTAAATCATTTTTAAAAATTGCGCATGTATTCTCAGCCCAAAAATATAAAGGGTAAAAAGGCAAATGAAACTCACCTAATGTATTTTGTAGTAAAAATACATATGACTATATTGAACAATGCAGAGTTGGCCTTGGATTCACGAACCTATATATATATATATATATATATATATATATATATATATATATATATATATATATATATATATATATATATATATATATATATATATATATATATATATATATATATATATATAAAATTAATAAGTTTCATTATATATATTTTCAATTTATATATAGAATTATTGATATAGTTAGGTTATATATATATATTAAATATGTTTTTGTATATATAATATTTGTCTGTTGAAATTAGTAATTAATAATACTAATTAATATTTGTAATGGTAAAATGATAATACTTAATAGTATTGATAAAAATAATAATGTTAATAAATTTTATTAGTGACCAATATAATGATGTAAATAAAAATATTAGTTTTACTGTTAATGATAGTTTTAATGATAAATCTTATAATATTGACAATAATAGTTTTTAATAAAATGAAAATTTAAGTATTGACGGTAAAGAAAATAATTATTTTGATAATAATACTTAATAATAGTAATTTTAACAATTTTATTATTAATAATAATATTAACAATAATACTTATGTTTATAATAACAATTCTAATGTTTATACATTAATACTAATACTACCATTAATGAAAATAATAATAAATTTTATTATCCTCATAATCATAATCATAATAATGATAATAATATTAAAATGATAACATTTATAATAATAGTAATATTAATAATACTTATAATAATTTATAACAATAATAATAATACTTAAGGATGGTACTAAAATGGTAATATTATTCACGATACATATATTAATACTATAACAATAATCATAATAATAATAATAAATGATAACTAATAATAATAGTAATAATTATAATACATATTAATAATAACAATAATAATAATAATGATTTGGTATTGAAAAACTAACTTTCAAGCCTTTCTAAAAAAAATATGCCCCATGCAGGGCTCGAACCCGGAACCTCCTGGAAACCCACAAACAGTCCTAACCATCGAGCTATTCTTGATTTTCTGATTTAAATCCCAACCTAATTAATATAAACCGTATTCTGTTTTCAGCTTCTTCCTTTCAAAATCAGATTCAACCCATGACCCATTAATCATACATAAGGTTTATGATTTCAATTAGGACTTTTCCAACAGAGTACCATTGATCAGTATAATCTTTGAACCACATGAGAACGAAAAAAAATAAAAAAAAAGAAAAAAAGAAAAAAAAAATGCTGCTACAGCAGCTTACGATTTTTAAAAAAACAAGAAATTGATTTCAGTTTTAGAAAAGTCATAGGAATAGGTTATAACTCGAAATGTGTTTCAAATCAATCCTAAAAACTTCCTCAAACGTCAATTTAACTTAAAACATCATAACGAATTCAAATTTATCAAAATACAAATCATTTGACTTTTATTCAAAATATTTGACTCGCAAAATTCGAAACGAATAATAGGAATTGAACACCGAAAATTTACAGATAGTTTGAGTGGATCCTTCCTAACAAGACTGCATATCCAAAATTTTAATTTGTGTTTGAATTTAAGTTTTGATTAAAAAGCATAAGAACAGAGGACGACGGGATGATTTTTGTTTCAATTATAAATGAAGAGGCTGTTATATAAAATGAAAGTTTATGTTCTTAATTATTAATTGATATGGACGTATAACAATTTCGACAAGAACAAATTTCGTTACAGTATTGATGGATATAGTTAACCACTTCGTACGTTTATTAACTTATATAATAATAATAATATTAATAATAATAATAATAATAATAATAGTAATAATAATAATAATAATAATAATAATAATAATAATAATAATAATAATAATAATAATAATAATAATAATAATAATAATAATATTAAATAATACTGATTTCCTTATTATTTATATATCTCTATTTTTACATATCTCTTTATTTATTTATTTATTTATTTATTTATTTATTTATTTATAGATTATAATTAATCTTAATATTAAGTATAACTATAATGATAATACACTTAATGTTATAATATTACAAATTCTTAATAATATAATAGTAATAATAATATTACTAATGATAATGATAATAATTACCATAAAATATATAACAATAATATTGTCAATATCAATAATACTAATATTATTAATAATAACAACAATATTAATAATGATAATACTTTATCAATCTATATATATATTAATTTCATCTCTATAGATTATTAATAACACTAATATTGATGCTAATATTGAAAGTAATAACAATGTTATTATAACAACTATAAATTTTACTTGTAATTACATTTAATATATAAATTTTACATTTTATTACATATGTAACACTCATTTTGTATAATAACATATTTAAATATTTAACGTATATATATATATATATATATATATATATATATATATATTACAATATAATAATTATTAATAGAAAACATATCTATACGTGTTCACTTTAAATTACACTAAATTCTTTATTTTTACATATATGATTTTATGATTTAAATTATATTTTAGTACTTTCAATTATTATCTATATAGTTACATTTATTTATATAGATAAATACTTTTTTTTATAACATTGGTTCGTGATTCGTCGGGAATAGTTGAAGGTCATATGCAGTTATGCAAACAGTTCAAAGTTTTTGAGATTCCACATTACAGACTTTGCTTATCGTATCGAAATCATATAAAGATTAAGTTTAAATTTAGTCAAAAATTCCCGGGTCGTCACACCATCGGGCACTTCTTTCACTTTCATATTTCACCAACTTTATCTCTTTCTTTAACTCAGCATTCTCCTCCAATAGTTTCTTGATTGCTAGGTCTTTTTCATCCATTCGAGCCTCGACCCTTGCAACATGGTGAAACAAGCCATCAAAGTTCTTCTCGATAGTTTTTCGCAGATTCATGATTTCACACATGGCGTTATAGTTATCGTAGGAAGGAGATCGGGCTCTTTTCTTAGACGGGTCATCTTCTTTAAAATCAGCAGGGCTTTTCCCTTTACTTTCCGATCTTGGAGTCGGGTGGTATTCGGGAGACTTAAATGAATCTTGGAGAGTGTTTGGACTGTAGTTCAATGGTGGTGGGTCAGGACCATAAAGAGGGCTTCGGACTGGTCTTGCAGTTGAAGAGTATCCAGTATCTTCTTCAGTGGCAGGTTTGAAGTGAGCCATTACTTCAGATGGTTTGAAGAGAGTTATTTTGTTGGTTTGATTAAAGCTTGACATCCTAACATTAGGAGAGAGACTTCGATTAGAATTTTAAGCCAAGATTATTAAAGCAAGGTTGTTAAGATTATAAGGCAATCCTAAGTGCTTTAAGTCTAAGGCACGAAAGGTTATAGTTTCTTAGATTGCTAAGGCACCCTAGCTAGCAAGTAAGGCACACATAAAAATGCAATCCTAGTTCTCTATAATAGCTTAGTTACGCTCTGATACCAATCTATCACACCCCTAGTTAGGGCCTGGGTGAATGTGACATTAATATCAAAAATACCAACATATTATATAATGAGAACGACACTATATGATAAAAACAAACTTTATTGAGTACGCAACGGAAAGAAATGGAATGTCGTTACAAGAATTGAGATTACAAGAATGTAAATAAATGCATAAATAATAAATGTTACTCTTTCTTCAAGTCCTAGAGTCCAAGTAGCATTACACAGATAAGAGTAAGCTGATCAATCATAACCTGAGACAAAACATGCTAAAGTGTCAACCAAAAAGGTTGAGTGAAGTTCATAGGTTTAACAAAATAGTTGACCGTTGTTTAGACCACAAGATTTTTATTTATAAAAGTAGATCACGCAGGGATCTAAAAGTAGTGCCAAGTTTTTGATATTTAGACTAAACAGTTTCAAAGTTTGCCCCGTGACAAGTTGTACTGTCCTTTTCGGTTTGAATCATTATTAAGTAATACAATGACTTGGTCAAATGTATCGGGGACGTTACTCCCGATAGACCTACCCCCAATAATTAAGAATACGTTATGTAAAAGCAATTAAAAATATCACAGTGGGGACTTGCAGGACATAGCCAGGTATAGCACAGTTTAATAGTTGGTACTTGTGTCTAAATTGTAAATATTAAAAGAAGCATGTATCTCACCCCAGTAAGTTTAAATAAATTACGCAATAGTAAGTGGGGCTATGAAGTTCACCTTAGTAAGTAGGAGAAGAGTTTGTTATTCCTAGGATAAGAAGAGTTGGATGATTGTGAGCAGAAAGTCAACCTAACGACATTTAAGAATAGTTAAATGTTTACCCATGTTTAAGTTAAGTATGCAAGTGTGTAGTTCGTTTTACTAAGTTCCCATTCTTAGTAAGTTTCCACTTTTAGTAAGTTTCTATGTTTAGTAAGTTAGTGTTGAACACTAGTGAGTTGTTCTCAATAAGTCCACCACTTATTATGAGTGTAGGTGACTAGGTGTTGTTCACTTAGTGACTGTATGATTACTATAGTCGGGTTTGATATTGTGCACCATACCCGAACATCTATGCCACCGCCGAGTCATTTGAATGATCTATTGTTACCGGTCGGCCCAGGATCTCTTGACCAGAATCTAAGTCTTGGCATTCGAGATCCACAAGTGTCCCATAATGGTACCAAGGATCACCCTAGGCCATAAGTAGCGTTGACGTTCGAGTAATTTCACATTATCGTGTATATTATCATTATTAATTTAAGTTATAAGTATTATTCTTTTTTATTGATTTTTAATTTTTTTAATTCTTTAGTATAATAGGGAAAGGAATTAATTAGTTATTATAAGTATTATTTTGATGTTTTACAATAATAATAGTAACAATATAATATTAATGTATTTGTTGGTTAAGATTCAAAGCATAATATTCAAAATTTAATCACTTTGTTTTGATGATGACACACAAGAACTAAGTAGTTAAATCATATGTAGGACGACATGAGTTCATGAGCCTAAACTATCTCTATCAAAAGACCAATACTTAAGAAATCATCTTGGGAAAAATGCTACATGGCTGCACCACGGTCGACCGTGACATCAACAGTGTGTGTCCTGCACCAACGAGTTCAAGATTTTCTAAAACTGCAAACCGGCTGACCTCATGGACGATCGCAGCCCGACCGCTGTTTTCTCTGTTACCATTCTTGACCAAATATAGTTTGACTAGTTCCCGGCATCTATAATTTACAAAACCTTGTTTAACATACTTATAATAGTTGCCCTTTTTGATCTCAAAAGAGTTTTGAACCCAAAGATGTTAATTTTTACTAATCACACCTAATGACATCTTAATGACACTTTAAGCTTGATTTAGGCTAAAACACTCAAGTGTCATATCTCTTTATCATAGTGTCATTTAAACATACTAATAATTGTCATTAAAGTCCCAATTAAAGAGTTGCTCTCCCATTGATTTTATGTATCATTATTTGTATGAAAATGTAATTAGCTCAAGTCTAGTAAAAATGTAACAAGAATCATTATGTTCAAACTACACTCAAACTAGTTCATTTAAGTTGTAACAATGTTCTAAAAGGCAAGAAACTCCCATAAGCTAAATGACAAGTGATTAAGAAAGGTTGATGAAGATTTTGGAAGATAATGGTTTGTCAAGAGACAAAAATCTACAATTATCTCTTTTGGTAATCAATGACAACTGGTTAAAGATTGAAGACTTTCTTCTTTAGAGGACATGTCAACCTCCAAGCTTATGTCCAAAACATAAAGGGTAATGAGGATAATTTCAGAAGTAATTGGCCTTTAGTTGCAGCTATTCAACAAGGGAAAACAACAATTTTCAAAGGACAAAAACGGCCATAAGAATCAGATGTCAGAGGTACACGGTCGACCGTGCAGTGAGCCGTATGACTTCCAGGTAGATTTCTCTTTCCTATAAAAGCCAAGCCTTGAAGCATTTGAAGACTCACCTCTTGCACTCATATTTTCTCATACTTACTGATATCATTCTTATACTTAATTTGTAATCTTTTAGAGTGATTCTAGTAAGAGTACTTGTAAGCTTAAAGTTGTAAGTTTACTTGTAAACTATCTTCTTAAAGGGATCTAGAGGATAGTTATGTTTTCACTAGGATAAGTTCATTAGGATCTTGTGGTAAGAGCTATAGGTGTTTGTGAAGTCTTCAAAGGGATGTAAGAGTTCACAAGGTGTGCCTTATCGAAGTACTAGTGTTGTATTCGGACACTCCGCCGAGTTTGGAGTATCATAGTGAAGAAAAATCTCAATTCATAGAATTAAGGAGTGGATTAAGGAAGATTATTTAACATCTTCCCGAACCACTATAAATCGTTTTGTTTGTTCTCTCTTCCCTTATCTTTTATTTACAATTTAACATATATTTGTATTGCTAGCATTGTTAGAGAACAAACCTTTCAAATCACACTATATCAAGTTCAAGTTCAACAAAGCGCCAAAGAAATTTTTTAAAAATCGACTAAGTAACTATTCACCCCCCCTCTAGTTACTTACAATTGGTATCAGAGCGGTTGCTCTAAACTTTTTGTCAAAAATTACTAATTCGAAATTAAAACTAATTTTTGCAAATCTTAGAGTTTAAGATCATGGAACAAAAATTTGAGAACTTGAACTATAGTGAAGGATGTTCCATGCAAAGACTCCACTTCTTGAATGTGAAGGATTTTATTATTGGAAGCATCGATTTGAAATGTATGTCCGTTCCAAAGATATAGACTATTGAAACATTATTACTAAAGGTGATCATGCTCCATTTAATCTTAGTGATGATAAGAAAACTAAAATATATATATACCCGAAGAAGAATGGACCAAGGAACATAAAATAGAAGTGGACAAAAACTATGAGTCTAAAATGACCATTTTAATGCATTGCCTAGGAAAGAATATGAGAGGGTGTTTATGATGGGTAGTGCTAAGGAAATTTGAGATAGTATCATGGTTACTCATCTTGGAAACCCACAAGTCATAGAAAATAAAGTAGAATTATAACTAAATATAAACAATTTGCTATTGAAGATTATGAAAAAATAGATAGTGCCTACATTAGATTTAACAATATTTGTTCAAGTTTGAAAGCTCTAGGTACAACTTACACGGATAAGCAATATGTTCGTAAGTTTTTAAGGGCTCTACCATCAAGATGGAGACCAAAGGTGACGGCAATTGACGAATCAAAGAATACGGAAAAGCTAACTCTAGATGAACTCATTGGAAATCTCAAAGTACATGAGGTCATCCTAGATAAATATGATGAGTTAGAAAAGGCCAAGAGAGAAAAGAACAAGTCAATCGCTCTAAAGGCTAAGATTCATGATGAATATGACATTGATGATGACGATGATGATATTCTCAATGATGATGAGCAACTCGCATTTATTGTTCGCTCATTCAAGAAATTCTATCGAAGACCGGGAAACCAAGTTTGCCCTCCGATGGAACAAAGAAAGACGCCATTCGATCCCAAGAAAAAGTTTGTACGAAAATGTTTTGGGTGTGGTGATCCAAATCACTTGATAAGTGAATGTCCTAAAAGAAAGAATGAAAAAGTTTTTCTTGGAGGTGCGTGGGATGATGAAGAAAATGACACTCAAGAAGAAGGAAAGGGAACATGTCTCATGGCCATTGACACACCAAGTGATGACGACAAAGGATCACAAGTCGGACAAACCGACAATGAGGTACTTCGAAATTCCTTTGAGTTTAGTATTGACAACTTTGCTAAATTGTGTACCTTGAGTAGTAAAGTAAGTGACAAAAACACAAGTATAAAGGAAGGAAATAACTTGCTTAGGTTAGAAATATTACAACTTAAAGAAAGAATATCTAACTCGTCTTACATGTGATCACTTAAAACATGAAAACTATGCCTTGAACAAAACTAACAAACTACTTGAAAATAAAATTAAGTTTTCAAAATATGACGAAAGTAGTAAAGTGTTAGAAAACATCTTAAGTGTTCAAAAATCAACAAATGACAAACAAGGGCTAGGATACAAGGAAAATACTCTTGAAACAAAGTCATCCAAACATAAGCCCATAGTATTTGTTAGACCTCAAGTAGTAGAAACACCCAAACCAAAGGCCTTCACAATCAATCAAGTTAAGACAAGAGAAAAAGAAATCAAATTATTTGCAAAAAGTTCTTCAAGAAAAATGATTAATTAAAACTCTAAGAATAGAGTCAAAACTAAAAGGAACAACAAAATTAAAATTGTTAAGAAATGGTTTAGAGTAGGAATCTTTAATGCTAATCATCCCGGACCCAACAAACATTGGGTACCAAAGTTATTGATTAATTAAATATAGGTTTGTCTCAATGGTGTTGTACAAAATGAGGAATGGATAATTGATAGCGGATGTACAACACACATGAAGGGTAACAAAGAATTCTTCACAAAGTATTCGGAGCATAATGAGGTGATGTAATCTTTGGTGGCGATGTGAAAGGAAAAATCGTCGGTAAAGGTAACATTACTAATCAAAAGATTACACTTGATAATGTGTTGCACATTAAAAACTTAAGTTTTAATTTGCTAAGTGTAGGAAGAATACTTGACAAAGGATATAACATGACATTTACTAAAAATTCATCACACATAATAAAAGATGGTAAAAGTGTCATAAATGGAATTAGGAAGAAAGGTCTTTATACATGCAAATTGGACGACTTTAAGCATGTAGATATTTGTCTCATATCTATACATGATACTACTACATTGTGGCATAGGAGATTAGGGCATGCTAACATGAAACTAATTCATAACATATCCTCAAAAGACATAGTTAGAGACTTGCCTAAATTAAAATATGAAAGCCATTTTTATGATGCATGCAAAGTAGGAAAACTAGTTCATACAAGTCATAAACCTAAGAATTTCATTTCTACTAAAAGATGTTTAAAACTTTTGCACATGGACTTATTTGGGCCATCGGCCGTTCAAAGTTATGGAGGAAATTTTTATACTTTAGTAATAGTAGATGACTTTTCAAGATATACATGGACACTATTTCTAAAACATAAAAATGAAGCATGCGAAAGATTTATAATTTTTTCTACTAAGATACAAAACTTGCTTGTTTGTACTATAGTAACAATAAGAACGGATCATGGTAGAGAATTTGATAATGATGCTCTATTTGGAGTCTTTTGTGATTTAAATGGTATTACTCATAACTTCTCGGCACCTCGCACACCTCAATCCAATGGGGTTGTTGAAAGGAAAAACCGAACTCTTCAAGAAATGAGTCGAACTATGTTAAATGAACAATCAATACCTCAAAATTTTTGGAGTGAAGCCGTTGCCACCTCCACCTACATTCAAAATAGAGTCTTAATTAGGCCATCAATGGATAAAACACCTTATGAAATTTTAAATGGTAGAAAACCAACCGTAAGTCATCTTAGAGTATTCGGGTGCAAATGCTTTATCATAAACAAAAAGGAATATCTTACAAAGTTTGAGCCTAAAGCTTACGAAGGAGTATTCTTAGGATATTCGTTAGAAAGTAAGGCATATAGGGTTTTAAATAAATATACAAATGTCATAGAAGAATTCCTAGATGTCACCTTTGATGAAACTCCTCCACCACCTAAGACTAAACCTTTGGAGGATGATGAGGTGATCGAACAAGATGTTATAGAAATGATGCCAACTCAAGTCGAGTTCAATGACACAAATGAGGACGGATCTCATTTGAATCCAAGTAAGGATAACTTAGCGTCCTCAATAGATATTAAACATGTAAAAGATCATCCTATAGACCAAGTTATAGGAGACATCAACACTAGAACCACTAGGTCACAAGTATTTAACCTAATTGCCAACTATGCTTTTATTTCACAAATAGAACCCAAAAATATTAAGGAAGCCCTATTAGATGAAAGTTGGATAGAAGCTATGCAAGAGGAATTAAATCAATTCCAAAGAGGTGATGTATGGGATTTGGTTTCTTTACCGAGTGAAAGCAACATCATAGGTACAAAATGGGTCTATAGAAATAAACTAGATGAGGATGGCAAAGTAGTTAGAAACAAAGCTAGACTAGTTGCACAAGGATATAGCCAACAAGAGGGAATTGATTATGATGAAACATTTGCTAACGTTGCTAGGCTAGAGTCAATAAGAATACTTCTTGCATATGCATGTTCTCATAATTTCAAACTCTATCAAATGGATGTCAAAAGTGCCTTTTTAAATGGTGTAATAAATGAAGAAGTTTATGTATCACAACCTCCGGGGTTTGAAGATTTCAAAAAACCTTATCATGTTTATAAACTTAAAAAGGCTCTCTATGGACTTAAACAAGCCCCTAGAGCATCGTATGAAAGACTTAGAACATTCTTAATAAATAATGGGTTTGAAATGGGAAAAATTGATAATACACTCTTTATCAAAAGGCATGAAAGAATTTAGTCATAATTCAAATATATGTTGATGATATTGTATTTGGATCTACTAACGATTCTCTTAGCAATAAGTTTTCTAAGTTAATGCATGATGAGTTTGAAATGAGCATGATGGGTGAACTCAAGTTCTTTCTTGGACTACAAATCAAGCAACCAGAAGACGGAACATTCATCAATCAACAAAAATACGTTCATGAAATGTTAAAGAAATTCGGAATGGAGAACTCGAAACCAATGGTGACTCCGATGGCAACAAATGTGAAACTTACTTTAGAAGGAGAAGGAGAACCATTTGATAGTACTAAATATAGGGGAATGATTGGATCCCTTCTTTATTTAACGGCAAGTCAGCCCGACATCACGTTTAGCGTGTGCTTATGTGAAAAATTTCAAGAGAATCCAAAGATGTGGCACGTAGAGGCCGTTAAAAGGATCTTTAGATACTTAAAAGGAACAATGCATCTTGGGTTATGGTATCCAAAGTTTACCGGGATTGATATTATGTGCCTTGCGGATTCCGATCATGGTGGATCAATGATTGATAGAAAAAGCACAAGTGGAGTATGCTCGTTTGTGGGGCTTTGCTTAACGTCATGGTTCTCAAAGAAGCAAACATCTGTCGCATTGTCTACCACTGAAGCCGAATATGTAGCGATGGGAAGAGCGTGCGCACAAGTGCTATGGATGAAGCAAACCTTCCTCGATTACGGTATCATCTCATCTGAAATACCCATATGTTGTGATAATAAAAGTGCTATAGACCTATCGAAAAATCAAATATTACACTCTAGGACAAACACATGGGCATTAGGTACCATTTCCTTCGTGACCACGTCCAAAACGGTAATATTGTGATAGATAAGGTAGAATCTACTGAAAACATAACTGATATATTCACTAAGCCCCTTAAAAAGGAAACCTTTAACTTTCTTAGGAATGGGTTGGGAATGATGGAACATACTCCGTAAAATTTGATCCTGATCACGCACGTTCGAACCACGGTCGACCGTGATGAGAGCCGCCTGGTGTCTGACGAATTTCTTTGTCTTTTATGCAACTCCTTTAATATCCAAACAACTTTTCCACCAACCACATCTCTTCCTTAAACCCTAACCACTGAATTTCTGGTTTTACTTTTGTCCTACCTTCAGGTATTCTTCAAAAAAAGTGGTCCATACTCTTTCAAATCTATTCAAGGTAAACACTTAAAACTTACTACAAATTTTACTAAAGTGATTATATTCTTTCCAAAATCATAGGAACACCTATTTCTTACATGAATTACTTAAATATATGAGTAAAATAGTTGTAAAACGTTTTTTTTTTTTTTTTAAAAACTCATATATGCTTGAATTTTTAAACTCACTCATGCACAAACACATATGTTTGAATAAATCATTATGATACTTGTCAATCTCATGACTAGTATCTACTTTTGACAAACATAGAGCAAAATTCAAGATGAAACTTGTCTAAATTTTCAAAAGAAAAATGGTACAATTTAATTTCAAATTCATAGTTTTCAAAATTAGTCTAGACAAGGACTAATCTACACATGTTTAGCATATAGATTTTCAAACTTAACAACTTGATTAGTTTGCTAAATTTGTGGTTTTTCTAGGAAATGACTAGCACGAGAAATCAATGTATCACGGCCAATAGGCAACACATGGAGACTAGAACACTTCATGAGGAGCGTGTTGTTCATCATACCGAGTTTCCCGAGCTAACTCAACTTTTTACCCATAACAATTGTTTCTCATTTCTTGAGCTTGATGAAACCATTTATCCAACTCTCATTAGGGAATTCTATGCTAATCTTGATGTTTCCAACCCCGATCAAGTGGCATTTCGACTTTTTAATACACCTTACACTTGGTCCCTTGAACAATTCGGAACCGTTATGGCAATTCCTTCAAATGGGCGTTCCTTCTATACTCCTTCAACCGATCTAAGATCACTCAATCCTATGTTTCTGTTGCAACCCATCTTAGATCTCATCACCACTCCAGGAGTACAACGAAACCTCAATCAATGGCTTCGCATTCAAGATGACGACATCCGCCATGATCTTCAACTTATTTTTAATGTCATTCGGAACAATGTCCATTGTCGGGAACCTACCGCCACACACATCTCCGGAACCGAAGTCATTATCATGTGGTCACTTCTCACTCAAGAACCCATAAATCTTGCTTATCTCACTACTCAAAGAATGGGTTACCTTCGAGAACTAGGAACTCGTCCACTTCCGTATTCAAATCATCTTAATCGTCTTTTCCGAGTCGTTAATGCCATCAATGCTTCTCATGTCCCTCAACCCGTGTCAACAATTCCTATTACTTATTGGAAGACTCATCAAGTAATCATTCTCTCGTCCGACAATGAAAGCTCGACAATCTCGGATAGGTTTAGCACCAATGGAATTTATCCTTAAAAGAACTTAATGTTGGTTAAGAACAATTATAAGGGCGGGTAGAAACAACACTTGTCCTAGGATTAACGCTTGTAATGCACTTGCTATGCTTATCATGTTTGTTGCTTTTTATGTCTACTATTGGTTCAAGGGGGACTATTTTATTAACAAGAACAATTGATAAGTGTGTACAATTTAAGGGGGAGCATTACTTTAGGGCGCGCTTAGTTCCAAGTGGGACTAACCGTTTTGCTTCGACAAAAGGGGGAGAAAGTGTATGGTAAGTGATGCTAACACTTATGTCGACCTACATAGTTAACACTTACTCATATGTTTGTCATCATCAAAAAGGGGAGAATGTTGGTTAAGATTCAAAGCATGATATTTAAAAGTTAATCACTTTGTTTTGATGATGACACATAAGAACTAAGTAGTTAAATCATATGTAGGACGACATAAGTTCATGAGCCTAAACTATCTCTAGCAAAAGACCAATACTTAAGAAATAATCTTGGGAAAAATGCTACATGGCTGCACCACGGTCGACCGTGACATCAACCGTGTGTGTCCTGCACCAATGAGTTCAAACTTTTCAAAAACTGCAAACCCACGGCTGACCTCACGGACGACCGCAGCCCGACCGCAGTTTTCTCTGTTATCAATCTTGACCAAATAAAGTGTGACTAGTTCCTGACATCTATAATTTACAAAACCTTGTTTAACATACTTATAATAGTTGCCCTTTTTGATCTCAAAGGAGTTTTAAACCAAAAGATGTTAATTTTTACTAATCACACCTAATGACATCTTAATGACACTTTAAGCTTGATTTAGGCTAAAACACTCAAATGTCATATCTCTTTATCATAGTGTCATTTAAACATACTAATAATGGTCATTAAAGTCCTAATTAAAGAGTTGCTCTCCCATTGATTTTATGTATCATTATTTGTATAAAAATGTAATTAGCTCAAGTCTAGTCAAAATGTAACAAGAATCATTATGTTCAAACTAGACTCAAACTAGTTCATTTAAGTCGTAACAATGTTCTAAAAGGCAAGAAACTCCCATAAGCTAAATGACAGGTGATTAAGAAAGGCTGATGAAGATTTTGGAAGATAATGGTTTGTCAAGAGATAAAAATCTGCAATTACCTTTTTTGGTAATCAATGACAAATGGTCAAAGATTGAAGACTTTCTTCTTTAAAGGACATGTCAACCTCCAAGTTTATGTCCAAAACATAAAGGGTAATGAGGATAATTTCAGAAGTAATTGGCCTTTAGTTGCAGGTATTCAACAAGGGAAAATGACAATTTTCAAAGGACAAAAATGACCATAAGAATCAGATGTCAGAGGTACACGGTCGAACCACGGTCGACCGTGCAGTGAGCCATATGACTTCCAGGCAGATTTCTCTTTCCTATAAAAGTCAAGCCTTGAAGCATTTGAAGACTCACCTCTTGCACTCATATTTTCTCATACTTACTGATATCATTCTTATACTTAATTTTTAATCTTTTATAGTGATTCTAGCAAGAGTACTTGTAAGCTTAAAGTTGTAAGTTTACTTGTAAACTATCTTCTTAAAGGGATCTAGAGGATAGTTGTGTTTTCACTAGGATAAGTTCATTAGGATCTTGTGGTAAGAGCTATAGGTGTTTGTGAAGTCTTCAAAGGGACGTAAGAGTTCACAAGGTGCGGCTTATCGAAGTACAAGTGTTGTATCCGGACACTCCACCGAGTTTGGAGTATTATAGTGAAGAAAAATCTCAATTCGTAGAATTGAGGAGTGGATTAAAGAAGATTAGTTAACATCTTCCCGAACTACTAGAAATCATTGTGTTTGTTCTCTCTTCCCTTATCTTTTATTTACAATTTAACATATATTTGTATTGCTAGCATTGTTAGAGAACAAACATTTTAAATCACACTATATCAAGTTCAAGTTCAACAAAACGCCAAAGAAAATTTTTAAAAATCGACTAAGTAACTATTCACCCCCTCTAGTTACTTACAGTATTTATATGTATTTAATTAGTTTAGCCGAATTATATACATATACGATTTAATTTGTTGATTAATTCCATTAGTCACCTAAAAATTTTATTCATAATTTTTATAATGCTAGTTAGGCATATGAATCAATAGAAGCATTTACAAAATTAATTGTTCCAAGTTTTTATATTTATTTCCATTTTTCTTTGCATATGTTCTCGGTTTAGATTAAATCAAAATTAATTAGGTAATAAATATCAAATCGACCTAAATAAATAATTTTATATTTTTACAGGTTCTATAATCTGTAAAAATGTTATAAAAATTATTAAATCAAATTTTATACAGAAATATTATTTTTTTAATGTTTTCTAATTATTTAACCATTCTAATCGGCCTATAATTAAATAAATAGAAAAAAAAATTTAAAATTAATTTTTACATTTTTTACAGTATCTAGTGATGCTACTAATCATATAAAATTTTTATAAAAATAGATTTAATACATGTTTGTATTTATTTTATATTTTCTTTATTATTTCTCTCGATATAGAATAATGCAAAAGTAAATTCTATTTAAATACTAATCGACCCATTTATTTAATTTTAATAATTTTTGCTTGTTTATAAAAGTATAATAATATCAAAAAAATTTATAATTATTTTTATTACTATTTTATATTTTATTACGAATTTTATATGGTTTTCGTGTTTAATTAGTACTTAATTCGTAATTAATTACAAATAATATTCCAAAACTTATCATAATTATTTTTATAAGTACTACTACTGTTCTAAATAATTTGCAAACAAATACTACTGATGTGAATATTTATTAACAATTTAAAATAACAATTGGCTAAACAAAATACAAGAAATAAATAAAATGAATAAAAATAATTAAGAAAATGAAAAGGAAAGATTGCCTCAAGAGTTTTTCAATATTTTTAGATGTGACGACCCGGAAATTTCCGACCAAATTTAAACTTAATTTTTAATTGATTTCGACACGATAAGCAAAGTCTGTAATGTTGGAATCTCAAAAATTTTGACCTGTTTCATATATGCAATTGACTTTCGACCATTCCTGACGATTCACGAACAATTAATTGTAAATAGATATGTGTGTGTATATATATAAATAATAATTTGAAATATAATTTGAAGTATTATATGTTGTTGTTATTAAAATTAATTATGTAAAAACAAAATAAAAATAGGATATTATTATTATTATTATTATTATTATTATTATTATTTAAAATATATATATATATATATATATATATATAGTAAAAATAAATATTAAATGATTGTAATACTTGTTTGATGTTTCGATTGATATTAAGTAAGTTAAATTCAAACTTATGTAATTTTACATTAAACGGTGATACAAAAATGAGTTCTATAAATTTTAGGCTTATTAAAAATGTATTTAGGAACTATTTGTTAAGTTTTAACACTTTTTATATTTTACCCAGAATTGCGAGAGACAGTTAATGTAATTTTTATTTAATAAATAAATGATCAAATTTTTTACCATAATGACCAAAATAAATAAATATAGTTAATTTAAAAATATGGGATTATTCTGAACACTTTTATCCGCCACTGGTTTCGCACGATACACAGTCCGTGAAAAACTGTCGGTACAATATAACAAAACCTCGGCTGCTTTCCTAATCTATAAATTGACAGAGTATTTGTGAATTACTGTATTTGATGTGATTCATCCACTAACTCTTTTGATATATATATATATATATATATATATATATATATATATATATATATATATATATATATATATATATATATATATATATATATATATATATATATGCATGATTACCACATTTCAATCGATCCCCACTAATACCCGATTGTTTCAATTGTCTCTTGCTACCACCATTCCATTCCAAATTTTTATGTTGACTAACATTTCCCTTTCACACTCAAACTTGCATTTGCAACTACAACACATATCATCTTTCTTTCTATATATATATATATATATATATATATATATATATATATATATATATATATATATATATATATATATATATATATATATATATATATATTTTGGTTAAACCCCACCAAGAATCAATTTGTCTGCTTAAATTATTTCTATTTTGTTTCTTTTGCTCATTTCCTTACAATAAAAATTGAGTAATGTATATATATATATATATATATATATATATATATATATATATATATATATATATATATATATATATATATATATACAAGCATCTGACTTATATGTAGATAACAAAACGTGTACCAGTTTCAATCACAACCCACTTTTCTACTTTCTGTTTTCTATCCGATTCATGAACCCCACAATATTTTTTCCCCTTTTCTAGTTTCCTGTCAAAATTCGTTGGTCACTATTTTTGTTTTCAATCCATTCCATTATCAATCTAAAGTTATATATATAATATTAATTGAATTTGTAGATATTATTCAACATGTTACTGTGTAGTTCACTTAATTATATATGATATACATATACAAATGCAAGAATCACCAAACCACATCCACCACTCTCCTTCTTTCTTGTGAAACCTAACCATGACCATTGATGTGGTAGCGTGGGGGTACGTGATAGTACTATAGTTTACTACGAAATACGTTACAAATTATTACACAAGTTTTAATTATTTATTTAGAAATGGGATATACCTAAACCTTGCTACAACACTATAGGCAGTGTACCTAATCGTAGAGTAGTGTAGTTTTTAGTAAGTCCGGTTCGTTCCATAGAGAGCTGGCTTATTTCACACTATATTTTAAACAATTATATTCGTACAAAATATATTATATTAATAATATATAAAAGGGGGTTTTACCGTTTAATGACCGGTTTGTCGATTTTATATTTTAAGCGAAGCGTAAAGTAAATGACGATATTTAACTAACAATATAAAATAAATAACAATAATTAAAATGACAATAAATAAAAGTACGAGGAAATATGAAATAAAATATATTATGCTTATTTAAACTTCCGTAACCATGATGGTTGACGTGTTGATTTTAGTTTATTCCCATGGGTTAATTGTTCTTTGTCCTGAATTATTTAATATGTCCATACGGATTTGTCCATAATAGTCCATCAGTCATAAATATAAAGAGCGAAAGCCTTCGTCAAATTATTCTTATTCCCGAAGTCAAATATTCCAACTAATTGGGGATTCGAATTGTAACAAGGTTTTAATACTTTGTTTAATGAATACACCAGGTTATCGACTGCGTGTAAACCAAGGTTTTACTACTTTGTTAACAATTACACCAATTACCCTTGAATGTAATTCACCCCTGTTTCAACAAGTCTATTAACTATTAATCCAGTTCCGTGTCCGGTAAAATGAATAATTATTGGTATTTATAGATATCCCGCCCACCGTACCCAGTCAAGCGTATGTGGTTATATATAAATACGTCAAATTATAAGTTTGTATATTAAATTAACAAGGTATTGTTTAGTTAATATAAAACTTATTAATAGCCCATAGTCTAATTTCCACAAGTGTCGTTCTTTTATCCAAACCCCAATTATGGTACAAAGCCCAATTACCCAATTTTAATATTTTTAGCCCAACATCATGATTACTTCGGTATTAAATAAGCATAATAATAACTTAAGTACGAGACATTAATTTAAAAAGGAGAACATAACTTACATTGAGTATTTATCGCGTAGTGTTACACGGACAGAATTTCGACTTCAAAAACCCGTAAAATAACCTTTACATAACCCGAACTAATCTAATATAAAACTACCCTATACTATATATATATATATATATATATATATATATATATATATATATATATATATATATATATATATTATATATATTTATTTATTATTTATTACAGAGTATTATTATTATTATTTATTATATTATTTTTACTCGGCAGAATGCATGGCCTTTTATAGGGATTTCTGATTTTTCAAACTCCGCGAGTCATGGAGTTTTTGGCCTTCAAACTCCGCGAGTCGTGGAGTTTGATTTTCCAGCTCACATCAATTTGGATCTTAGCTTTGCCGACATAATATATAAATAAATATAATATATAAATAATTTTAAGAATTATTTAAATATTATATTATATTTATGTGCATAGTTGACTTGTAATTTTTAGTCCGTTGCGTCGAGCATTGAGAGTTGACTCATGTCCCGGTTCCGGATTTTCGAACGTCCTTGCGTATTATTTTATATCGTGTACTTTGCGTTCCGCAACTTGTACTCTTGTCATTTTTAGACGTTTCTCATCAATAAATTGAACCACTTGGATTGTATCTTGTACATTTGAGCTTTTTGGTCATTTGCGTCTTCAAATCGTCGTTTTCGCCTTTTGTCTTCGCACTTATTTAATATAAATGATTACAACTTAAAATAGGACAATTACAACTAAATAATTTACATATTGGGAGGATATTGCTACTAAATATATGTTCATTTGGAGCACTATCAAATATCCCCACACTTGAATGTTGCTTGTCCTCAAGCAATACATAACTTGAAATAATATAATACATCACACGAATCACTTCTTTATTCTTCACACTTTATACATCAGTGATTTTGAGATGGCGGTATAAACAATGATAGTAACGATAGAACCATGGTTAAAGGTGGGTGTGTCATCCACAGTTGCCTCGGGTTTAGGTCAACGACACTTGCAATCAAATAGCCGATTTACTTTCGGTTTCCAAAGCAAAGTGCACATTTGAAAGGCGGTTTACAGTCCCACATGACTATGAAAATTTAGATCCGTTAGGAAATTGGATCTTTATGAAAACATTTGATCTTTTGAAAATTCAATCTAGCTTTTACCCTAGACAAGTTTTCCGAAATAACCCTTCACCGGTGTTTGAAAAATATTTTTGTGGGTTGTGTGGGTTTCAGATTTGAAAATTTTAGCTCAACACTTGTGGTTTTGTGTTACCCACTTGCTAACCTTGTATTAGGGAAGCAACACGTCCAGTTCACTTGTCCCGTATATTACCTTTCGATAAACTACCGTCCGGTTGTAAAGGAAAGCGATGAACAAGCAACTGTGAAGGCAATGTCCCGTGACTTGCTTTTGATTATGGTCTATAACGTGTCGGACGCAATTACTATCCTTTGTAGGAGCAATAGTAAAGCTCACCCTTATAATTTTCCGGTCTGGCACAAGGTCCTGTCTTTGACCATGCTATGCAACCACCGTTCTTACGGTTGACACCCGATTTGGTTCAGGTGACCTAATGAATTCCAGGTGAATTCCTAGGATTTTACGTTCAATGGTAATGAACGCATTGAAAATAGGTTTTCAGAAAACAAATCGGTTTGTAATTTTGATCAAAATATTTTCTCGTTCAAGCTCGAGTTTAGATATCATTGAATTCCATGAGTTTGTAATTCTCAATCTTTAAGGTCAATCTCAAGGATTGAGTAATATCAGGCTTAAAAGCTGATTTTTAATCTTTAAGGAGATTATCCTTTCTGGGGATCTGATTCATTAGTCTTATCAAGCTAATTTGCACGGTGTCCCCCCATTGTACGAGATAAATCCTTCTCATGGTTAGGATAAATCTGACCACTTGGCGACCCTGTTTGATGTTGAGGTCCGTGGATTTCCTGCTGATTTTAGTGATGACTTTTCTAGATTTTTTGTCAACCTACAGCTAGTCTGGACGATAACTTCTTGACCTAAATCAAGAAGCGCGTGTCTTTTTCGGAAGACTTTACTTCCTTTTAATGATGGAATTGATTCATCGTGTAGATCCATCTTTTCTTTTCTTTCATCGGGTAAAATAGTTAATTTAGTCCAAAACAAAAGCACCTGCAATAAACTTTACAGAAATATGTGCTAGATAGTTTTTAATTGAATAACTAGGTACATTCTCCCCACACTTAGTTTCTTTCTTTGCCTTTTTATTCTTAAATAAATAAATTCAAGCGTTTTAGGGTGTTTCTCAATTTATGTCCTTTCCGAGGTAACGATAATTTCGGTATTAACACCTAATTTTCATCGTTCATAAATATATATAAACATGATTTTAAATTCATTTAGTTGAAAATTTTTCAAATTTTCATAAAATTTGGCGTATAAACCCGAGAGAATTTATAACCCTTCCCCACACTTGAGATCATGAAATGCCCTCATTTATCAGACTCTAATTATAAATTCATGAGGGTGATTAGTGTAGAAAAGTGATTGAAAATACCCAGTTTGTAATTACAAAGCTCGTCAAATGATAGATGGCGCGCCTCATCGTTCATTCCTTCTTGTTTTATCACACATATTTTTCTTCAAAAACGGTTGCTTTTCTGAACTGTTTGCTAATCTTTGAATATACTTATTTTACCCTAAATTATCATATATTTTTATTAACGAGTTATGCACTAACCCGAACCCCGAATTTAATGTTAAGTGGGGTTAGACTTCCCCACACTTAGCTGACGACATGTGAAGTCGGTAGAATGAGTTCCACGAATTAGAGTAGTGAGCCAGTTATTTACGTCTCGGGTGGTGTATAATATATCAATGGGTTTAAAGTTTAGACTCGCCCGATTGTCACTACTTAATTCTTTTTAAGTGTAGCTTTTAGTAAATGGATATGTCTCTTTTCGGGTTTTTGGTCAAATGGATCGATATACACCGACATACTTATTTCTATAGGGTGGACAATTCCTAATATTTCCTTCCTTTTATTCTCAGGATCAAAGTTTTCACCTCTATTACCCAATTGGGTGAAATTCGAGGTGTCATTATCTATTACAGCTCGTAGTTCATTTCCGGTGGATGACTCGTCTATTGAGAATATTGGGTTGGAAGGTTGTGGAATGGTGAAGTTCGGTTTGGCCTCGGGGGTAAAATTTTTAATGTTATCGTATTCCCAAGAGTACCAATTTGTCACCCTTACTTCTTCTTTATCCATTGATGGATCGATAATTTCGTCGGTAGAGGCTAATGTGTCGATATGTTGTGAAATTGGTAAGACTGAATAAAAAGTATCATCGGGATAGTTGGTGATTTCGGAGCTCTCGAATTCATCAAAATTCGATGATATGAGATTTTCTTGCACACGACTCCTCAGATCAATAGGTGTGTAGTCTGATAGAGTTTCAGCTTGCCGGTTTACAAACTCTCTCATTTGTTCATTTTGAGCATTGAGTTCTTCGAGTTTGATTTTCATATTGTCTAATAAATTTTCAGACACGTAATTTTTCTCGTCTACTGGTTGTTGAGTTTGGAAATATTCTTGGGAATAATCCCAATTTGAATTGTATTCTTCATAATCATTCCATTCAGGTTCCGTGGGTGCGTAATTTTCCATAGGCACGTAATAATAACATTCCCATGTTGAGTGATAATCTCCACAGATTTCACAACCAGTTATTGTTTCGTCATTCGTGATCCAAGATTGACCGAACAGAATGTCATCAACACCCGTTTGAGAGTATTGATTTAATTGATTTTGGATATCAAAAAGAGTTTCCATAGCCTTGTTTTCAAAATTTTCCATTTTATTGCGATGGCCAAATTTTAGCTACAATGTGGTGCATTTACTAATTATCCTATTAGTTATAAAAATAGAAAAACTTATATAAGTTGTCCAATTAATAGACTTTTCTGTTTTTGCCCACGTTTTGAATAGCCAAAAGATGCAGCAGGGAGCCAGAACCCTTTAAATCGGAAGCTCACAACTCAGCCACTAACAAATCCAACTATTACTACGAAGCAGAAAATTGTCAACGTCCATTAATTTAACCACTTAAATAATTTTTCTTTCCGTTTGAGATATTAGATAAGAAATAGAGAAAATTTCTAAGTCCTAAAAACTAAAGCGTCGAGAAATAATAAAGAAAAAGAATGCGCGCCGAAAAACGTCGAAAAATAAAAATAAGAAAATAGCGCGTTGTAACTTAAAAGTCTAAAAATTAAATCTAAAAAGTTACGCTTAAAGGTATTAAAGCTTAAAGGAATTCTATATACAAAACGGCAATAACTTAATTAGGCACTAAAATCTAAAAACGGCGTCACAAAATTCTAAAGCGCCTAAATCTTAATCTAAAGAAAAAGCACTTAAGTGATTTTACGGCAAAGCCTAAAAATCTAGAAATAAAAATAAGCTACGACAAAATACTAAATTTAAAACTAGCTACGAACAATAAAAATAAAAATATTATGCTAAAAACAAATAAAAATAAACAAAAAAATAAAAATAAACTTAAAGTTGTAAAAAGTACAATTTTTATAAAAATATTATTTTTATCTTTATTATTTTATAGAAGTATTAATTTTTATTTATAAACTAATTAAAATACAAAATACAAATTAATTTAAAAACTAAAACTAAATATTAATAATAATAAATTAAATAGGGTTTATAAATAATAATAATTAATAATATTCCGTAATTAATGCGAAATAGGGTTTCTAGGTGCGCCTGTCAGGGTGGCTCCGCGAGTCGTGGAGTTTTAAGCCTGCAAACTCTGCGAGTCGTGGAGTTTGAAAAACGTGTTTTTTTAAACTTTTATATTGTTTTTCTAAAAATATATATAAATATATTTATACAAAAATAAATTAAAAATATAGCGTTTCGCCGAGTCCCCGGTAGCGGCGCCAAAAACTTGATGTGGTAGCGTGGGGGTACGTGATAGTACTATTTTTTACTACGAAATACGTTACAAATTATTACACAAGTTTTAATTATTTATTTACAAATGGGATATACCTAAACCTTGCTACAACACTATAGGCAGTGTACCTAATCGTAGAGTAGTGTAGTTTTTAGTAAGTCCGGTTCGTTTCACAGGGAGCTGGCTTATTTCACACTATATTTTAAACAATTATATTCATACAAAATATATTATATTAATAATATATAAAAGGGGGTTTTACCGTTTAATGACCGGTTTGTCGATTTTATATTTTAAGCGAAGCGTAAAGTAAATGACAATATTTAACTAACAATATAAAATAAATAACAATAATTAAAATGACAATAAATAAAAGTACGAGGAAATATGAAATAAAATATATTATGCTTATTTAAACTTCCGTAACCATGATGGTTGACGTGTTGATTTTAGTTTATTCCCATGGGTTAATTGTTCTTTGTCCTGGATTATTTAATATGTCCATACGGATTTGTCCATAATAGTCCATCAGTCATAAATATAAAGAGCGAAAGCCTTCGTCAAATTATTCTTATTCCCGAAGTCAAATATTCCAACTAATTGGGGATTCGAATTGTAACAAGGTTTTAATACTTTGTTTAATGAATACACCAGGTTATCGACTGCGTGTAAACTAAGATTTTACTACTTTGTTAACAATTACACCAATTACTCTTGAATGTAATTCACCCCTGTTTCAACAAGTCTATTAACTATTAATCCAGTTCCGTGTCCGGTAAAATGAATAATTATTGGTATTTATAGATATCCCGCCCACCGTACCCAGTCAAGCGTATGTGGTTATATATAAATACGTCAAATTATAAGTTTGTATATTAAATTAATAAGGTATTTTTTAGTTAATATAAAACCCATTAATAGCCCATAGTCTAATTTCCACAAGTGTCGTTCTTTTATCCAAACCCTAATTATGGTACAAAGCCCAATTACCCAATTTTAATATTTTTAGCCCAACATCATGATTACTTCGGTATTAAATAAGCATAATAATAACTTAAGTACGAGACATTAATTTAAAAAGGAGAACATAACTTACATTGAGTATTTATCGCGTAGTGTTACACGGACAGAATTTCGATTTCAAAAACCCGTAAAATAACCTTTACATAACCCGAACTAATCTAATATAAAACTACCCTATACTATATATATATATATATTTATTTATTATTTATTACAGAGTATTATTATTATTATTTATTATATTATTTTTACTCGGCAGAATGCATGGCCTTTTATAGGGATTTCTGATTTTTAAAACTCAGCGAGTCGTGGAGTTTTTGGCCTTCAAACTCCGCGAGTCGTGGAGTTTGATTTTCCAGCTCACATCAATTTGGATCTTAGCTTTGCCGACATAATATATAAATAAATATAATATATAAATAATTTTAAGAATTATTTAAATATTATATTATATTTATGTGCATAGTTGACTTGTAATTTTTAGTCTGTTGCGTCGAGCGTTGAGAGTTGACTCATGTCCCGATTTCGGATTTTCGAACGTCCTTGCGTATTATTTTATATCGTGTACTTTGCATTCCGCAACTTGTACTCTTGTCATTTTTAGACGTTTCTCATCAATAAATTGAACCACTTGGATTGTATCTTGTACATTTGAGCTTTTTGGTCATTTGCGTCTTTAAATCATCGTTTTCGCCTTTTGTCTTCGCACTTATTTAATATAAACGATTACAACTTAAAATAGGACAATTACAACTAAATAATTTACATATTGGGAGGATATTGCTACTAAATATATGTTCATTTGGAGCACTATCAAATATCCCCACACTTGAACGTTGCTTGTCCTTAAGCAATACATAACTTGAAATAATATAATACATCACACGAATCACTTCTTTATTCTTTACACTTTATACATCAGTGATTTTGAGATGGCGGTATAAACAATGATAGTAACGATAGAACCATGGTTAAAGGTGGGTGTGTCATCCACAATTGCCTCGGGTTTAGGTCAACGACACTTGCAATCAAATAGCCAATTTACTTTCGGTTTCCAAAGCAAAGTGCACATTTGAAAGGCGGTTTACAGTCCCACATGACTATGAAAATTTAGATCCGTTAGGAAATTGGATCTTTATGAAAACATTTGATCTTTTGAAAATTCAATCTAGCTTTTACCCTAGCCAAGTTTTCTGGAATAACCCTTCACCGGTGTTTGCAAAATATTTTTGTGGGTTGTGTGGGTTTCAAATTTGAAAATTTTAGCTCAACACTTGTGGTTTTGTGTTACCCACTTGCTAACCTTGTATTAGGAAAGCAACACGTCCAGTTCACTTATCCCGTATATTACTTTTCGATAAACTACCGTCCGGTTGTAAAGGAAAGCGATGAAAAAGCAACTGTTAAGGCAATGTCCCGTGACTTGCTTTTGATTATGGTCTATAACATATCGGACGCAATTACTATCCTTTGTAGGAGCAATAGTAAAGCTCACCCTTATAATTTTCCGGTCTGGCACAAGGTCCTGTCTTTGACCATGCTATGCAACCACCGTTCTTACGGTTGACACCCGATTTGGTTCAGGTGACCTAATGAATTCCAGGTGAATTCCTAGGATTTTACGTTCAATGGTAATGAACGCATTGAAAATAGGTTTTCAGAAAACAAATCGGTTTGTAATTTTGATCAAAATATTTTCTCGTTCAAGCTCGAGTTTAGATATCATTGAATTCCATGAGTTTGTAATTCTCAATCTTTAAGGTCAATCTCAAGGATTGAGTAATATCAGGCTTAAAATCTGATTTTTAATCTTTAAGGATATTATCCTTTCTGGAGATCTGATTCATTAGTCTTATCAAGCTAATTTGCACGGTGTCCCCCCATTGTACGAGATAAATCCTTCTCATGGTTAGGATAAATCTGACCACTTGGCGACCCTGTTTGATGCTGAGGTCCGTGGATTTCCTGCTGATTTTAGTGATGACTTTTCTAGATTTTTCGTCAACCTACAGCTGGTCTGGACGACAACTTCTTGACCTAAATCAAGAAGCGCGTGTCTTTTTCGGAAGACTTTACTTCCTTTTAATGATGGAATTGATTCATTGTGTAGATCCATCTTTTCTTTTCTTTCATCGGGTAAAATAGTTAATTTAGTCCAAAACAAAAGCACCTGCAATAAACTTTACAGAAATATGTGCTAGATATTTTTTAATTGAATAACTAGGTACATTCTCCCCACACTTAGTTTCTTTCTTTGCCTTTTTATTCTTAAATAAATAAATTCAAGCGTTTTAGGGTGTTTCTCAATTTATGTCCTTTCCGAGGTAACGATAATTTCGGTATTAACACCTAATTTTCACCGTTCATAAATATATATAAACATGATTTTAAATTCATTTAGTTGAAAATTTTTCAAATTTTCATAAAATTTGGCGTATAAACCCGAGAGAATTTATAACCGTTCCCCACACTTGAGATCATGCAATGCCCTCATTTGCATGAAATCAGACTCTAATTATAAATTCATGAGGGTGATTAGTGTAGAAAAGTGATTGAAAATACCCAGTTTGTAATTACAAAGCTCGTCAAATGATAGATGGCGCGCCTCATCGTTCATTCCTTCTTGTTTTATCACACATATTTTTCTTCAAAAACGGTTGCTTTTCTGAACTGTTTGCTAATCTTTGAATATACTGTTTGCTAATCTTTGAATATACGTATTTTACCCTAAATTATCATGCATTTTTATTAACGAGTTATGCACTAACCTGAACCCCGAATTTAATGTTAAGTGGGGTTAGACTTCCCCACACTTAGCTGACGTCATGTGAAGTCGGTAGAATGAGTTCCACGAATTAGAGTAGTGAGCCAGTTATTTACATCTCAGGTGGTGTATAATATATCAATGGGTTTAAAGTTTAGACTCGCCCGATTGTCACTACTTAATTCTTTTTTAAGTGTAGCTTTTAGTAAATGGATATGTCTCTTTTCTGGTTTTTGGTCAAATGGATCGATATACACCGACATACTTATTTCTATAGGGTGGACAAATCCTAATATTTCCTTCCTTTTATTATCAGGATCAATGTTTTCACCTCTATTACCCAATTGGGTGAAATTCGAGGTGTCATTATCTATTACAGCTCGTAGTTCATTTCCGGTGGATGACTCATCTATTGAGAATATTGGGTTGGAAGGTTGTGGAATGGTGAAGTTCGGTTTGGCCTCGGGAGTAAAATTTTTAACGTATCGTATTCCCAAGAGTATCAATTTGTCACCCTTACTTCTTCTTTATCCATTGATGGATCGATGATTTCGTCGGTAGAGGCTAATGTGTCGATATGTTGTGAAATTGGTAAGACTGAATAAAAAGTATCATCGGGATAGTTGGTGATTTCGGAGCTCTCGAATTCATCAAAATTCGATGATATGAGATTTTCTTGCACACGACTCCTCAGATCAACAGGTGTGTAGTCTGATAGAGTTTCAGCTTGCCGGTTTACAAACTCTCTCATTTGTTCATTTTGAGCATTGAGTTCTTCGAGTTTGATTTTCATATTGTCTAATAAATTTTCAGACACGTAATTTTCCTCGTCTACTGGTTTTTGAGTTTGGAAATATTCTTGGGAATAATCCCAATTTGAATTGTATTCTTCATAATCATTCCATTCAGGTTCCGTAGGTGCGTAATTTTCTATAGGCACGTAATAATAACATTCCCATGTTGAGTGATAATCTCCACAGATTTCACAACCAGTTATTGTTTCGTCATTCGTGATCCAAGATTGACCGAACAGAATGTCATCAACACCCATTTGAGAGTATTGATTTAATTGATTTTGGATATCAAAAAGAGTTTCCATAGCCTTGTTTTCAAAATTTTCCATTTTAGAGCGGTGGTCTTAGCGAACCAGGTCTTGCATTAGTGTGTCTAACTGATAGTGGTTTAGATGCATTAGTGGGCCTGGACTTTGACCGTGTCTGCATGTCAAAAGTTTTGCTTATCATTTCGTGTCGAAAATTACTTGCTTATCATCCTTAAAGTCTAGACACGTCTTACTGCCTCTATTGCATAGATAGTGTATAGACAAAATTCATATCTTAGTATATCTGCTAATTCATATCTTAGCGTATCTGTTACTGTTACCTTTGCCTGACAGCTTTCGAAATTTTCTCTGTAATCTGCGAAATCTTTATGTTATATATACGTATTCTACGTAGTTAGAATATCATCTAATATTCGAAAATCATCTCACATTAAAAAATCCTTTATTCAAAAGTACAAAATGGAATTCGTCACTAGTTCAAGTTCCTCGGATTCCGACAGCTATTCCGACCTGGATGTTCACCTAAGCTCCGAAAACAGTATGACCGGAATGAACCAACCAATTAGCCATCATCTATTCTGGATGAATTGGATATGGGTTCGTAGTCTACTTAATTACTGGAGAGAAGAAGAAGGTGATCCCTTCCACCCACCTTATTGCCCTCTCAACGATGAACCTGAAGCACTTACCGACGAACCTATCCGAAACACCATTTTCAGCCTCATTTCCAGGGTATCTCGACAGGATTATATTCTATCCACAATTATAAACCTTATTCATCCACTTGTTTCGACCGACAATCATCCCGGAGTAATAGCAGAAGTCAACGAGCTTCGCGCCCGAGTTGTAGCCTTGGAAAATATGGTGCAAAACGTAACAGCTTCAGCAACATCATCGGCACCAACAGTACCACCAACAACCCAAGTTTCAACATCACATGCCTCAACATCTCATTCTGTACCTCGAGTATAATCATCATTCTACATGACGTTCTACATCATTTATCTTTGTTCGACATGGCGATTATGTAATCTCTAATGTTTTAGAGATTATATATTCTTGTTCTAACGGTAAATCAGATGAGTTAATATAATATTAACTCATTAAATCCATGATTACATCTGAGAAAAATATATATGTAAGTATATTTTCATAAAGATTGTAATTAAAAATTCTTTTGCACAAACTGTTAATGGTGAAAATATTTTAACGGGTAGGTAATACCCTATAAATATTTAGATTTCACATTAATAAGTTACACTGTAAATTCTTCGAATCTGATTCAATAGTCATTTACTAACCTACTTACAACCATAGAAGTACGAATCCGTTCCTCACAGAATAATCATTTTCATTCAATTTCATATTTGGATTTTGACCTATCAGATCCAACAAGTGGCATAATGAAGGAAACATTGAACAAAATAAAATTTGTTAGAAACAAACAAATTAACTATGAGAAAATTTTTGTTAAGAATCCACGCTAACTGTTCCTAGCTAACTATTCCTAGCTAACTGATTACATTTTATTTATCGCAATTTATTTATCACAATTTATATTCTCGCAATTTTATTTATCATCATTTAATTTATGTTATTTATTTTACGCACTTTAAATATCAGGACACGTATACAAGGTTTTGACATATCATATCGACGCATCTATATATATTATTTGGAATAACCATAGACACTCTATATGCAGTAATGACCGAGTTAGCTATACAGGGTTGAGGTTGATTCTACAATAATATGTATACTTTGAGTTGTGATCGAGTCTGAGACATGTATACAATGGGTCACGAATACGTATTAATTAATTCGAATATTATATATATGAATTATTGGATTACTAATTGTGGACTACTAACTGTGGACTGCCAACATTGGACAATTAAAATGAAATAAAATATTGATTATAACATATGAAACTAAACAATTCTTCAAGTTTGCCACTTGATTTCATCTTAAACCTCATTTGTATCTTGATGATTACAATCTGCGTTCAGACTTTTCATGATTCTTGAAAACACCTCAATCGAGAGGATAAACCAACCGCACTTCATCTACGGAAGAAAAGATTGATGAATATAGTTATGCACCGGAAAACTCTCGGAACCTGAGTAAACGTTTAACACGTATTTGTGCTAGCTCCTTTGGTGTTGTTATTACTGAAAATAACTTTGCAATCCCTATCCAGAATAGCAAATTTTGTCACAGCTCCAGCAAGACAACTTCGACTTTTCATTCGAATAAGCCATATTATAACATCGATATATAAGTTGCCTTTCGTCATCGTTACCGGAGAACCGTTTATATTTCACCACATTAGCAGTAAACTTACCAGCAACTTCATTACTCATTGGCTTAAGCCTCTCCAAAGAACCGTTATATTTGTTCATCAAAACCCTATCATATACTCATCCATATCCTATAACGAGAATTACCATATGAATCTTCAGGAATTAGCAATCACTACTTTGAAAACTCACAGCATGTCTACATCAACAGTTATATGTATAACATTTATCTCTTATATGATCTTCCATTCTGAAATTTTGAAAAGCACCCAGTCTACGAATCAATAATCCGAACTTTAAAAAAGTTAAAGGAAGCAAGAAAAATTGTAAACGACTTTAACCGTCAAAAGTATGATAATAAAGAAGGGATTGTTGGAAACGCTCAATAGAAAATTTAATACCGAAAAGCGGATTATGCGAAACTATGAAGGAAGCCGTGGACAAATCACAAAGACTAAACTTGCCTTCAAAGAATCCAAATGATTCAATGCCTGCTGAAGTCTTTAGCGAATATCTTGCTCCTTACTCTAAACCCTTGCGGACAATATTCTTCATCATCCACTGATCTTAGATATTCTAAGATATTATCATATCTTTCATTATAAATATCCTCGATATTTCTGAAGATATTTTCATAACTAATCTTATCTGAAATCATTTATCTCTTCGCACTATCAGTATTACATCATATAAGAAACTGCTAGTTTCTATATTCTGTAAAATTTCGAGTTTAAACTATGAATGCTTTTGAAGTAGTGTTGGAAATTGATGCATGAGTTAGTATAATATAATGACACTTGATCAACATGATTATATTACAGTAAGTCATGCTGAGTTTCTAATGGAACATGATGATTCACAGATTTTAACGTCATCATGTGCCATGTACACGACTCTTACATTCTATCTAAATCTATAAAACATATCAAGAACATATTTTCTTGATAGTTCTATCTTTTCTCTTGAATTCTGGTAATTTAACCAATCAATATCGTGATATTACAATCTCTCTCTTAGAACATTAACCATGATCATTCGGAAACATCATACCTACGAATTCTGGACCATTACTTGTTGTATTTAGAGTCGAGAAGAGAATAAAAAGGCAAAGAGCTCCGAAATATAAGGGAAAATATAAAGCCCAATAACAACACATAAATTACAAACCGTGAATATCAATGTTTATCGCAACATAAAGACGCGGGAGAATTAAAAACACAATAACCCCAAGGGCGAAGTAGAAGAAAACAGATTCCTCCGGTGGAAGTTGAAAAAGGAGAATGAATGTTGCGATAGTAAGGATAAGGACAAGGATCATAACTGGATTAAGTATTTTCACAATCTTTTGGATGTATAAACTAAGAAAGAAAGTATAGGAATAGTGAGAATAATGGATCGAAAGAGTTTAATTTATAATAGAAATATCAGATAGAGTAATCGAGGCAGATCACCGTATTTAATTATAGAGATCTTAAATTTCCTTACTCGCCGAAGAATCAAATCTTTTAGATTTCAAAGATTTTCTTTAAATCCCTTGAATTCCGAAATTCAACCGTTACCACGTCAAAAGTTAAGACAAATCTTTGATTCCTAATTTCACTCTTTGGTGATAACTTCATTCGTACTCTTTGAATAATTGAATTATTTTATCCTTATTACTCAAGGGTGATAAGGCTCTAATTTCCAACTCATATGAGTCATGAAAACATACTTATTGTCAGCCATGACCATCCCAATCAAATTTCGGGACGAAATTTCTTTAACGGGTAGGTACTGTGACGACCCAGAAATTTCCGACCAAATTTAAACTTAATCTTTAATTGATTTTGACACGATAAGCAAAGTCTGTAATGTTGGAGTCTCAAAAATTTTGAACTGTTTCATATATGCAATTGACTTTCGACCATTCCTGACGATTCACGAACAATTAATTGTAAATAGTTATGTGTGTGTGTATATATATAAATAATAATTTGAAATATAATTTGAAGTATTATATGTTGTTGTTATTAAAATTAATTATGTAAAAACAAAATAAAAATAGGATATTATTATTATTATTATTTAAAATATATATATATATATATATATATATATATATATATATATATATATATATATATATATATATATATATATATATATATATATATATATATATATATATATATATAGAGTATAGTAAAAATAAATATTAAATGATTGTAAAACTTGTTTAATGTTTCGATTGATATTAAGTAAGTTAAATTCAAACTTATGTAATTTTAAAATAAACGGTGATACGAAAATGAGTTCTATAAATTTTAGGCTTATTAAAAATGTATTTAAGAACTATTTGTTAAGTTTTAACACTTTTTATATTTTACCCAGAATTGAGAGAGACAGTTAATGTAATTTTTATTTAATAAATAAATGATCAAATTTTATACCATAATGACCAAAATAAATAAATATAGTTAATTTAAAAATATGGGATTATTCTGAACACTTTTATCCGCCACTGGTTTCGCACGATACACAGTCCGTGAAAAACAGTCGGTACAATATAACAAAACCTCAGCTGCTTTCCTAATCTATAAATTGACACAGTATTTGTGAATTACTGTATTTGATGTGATTCATCCACTAACTCTTTTGATATATATATATATATATATATATATATATATATATATATATATATATATATATATATATATATATATATATATATATATATATATGCATGATTACCACATTTCAATCGATCCCCACCAATACCCGATTGTTTCAATTGTCTCTTGCTACCACCATTCCATTCCAAATTTTTATGTTAACTAACATTTCCCTTTCACACTCAAACTTGCATTTGCAACTACAACACATATCATCTTTCTTTCTATATATATATATATATATATATATATATATATATATATGTAACGACCCGACTTTTTCGACTTGCTTTTATGCCTTGTATTCTAGCGAAACTGCGTATTTGTGCGTACTGTGTTACTTTATTACTCTGGAACCTTGGCACACGTGTTTTATATTCATATTTACTTTAAAATGTGCCTTGGTGTATGTAGAATGTTTAACTTGTCCATTGGATGCTTTATAACCGTTAGTGTTATTTACCGTTACGATTAAAACGCGGACTGCGCGCACGTTTGACTTTTGTCGGAACCGGAACTTTTGGACTGCGAAATATTAATTATTATTTTCTAATAATAATTACCTGGGCCTTTGGATGCTTAATTTTATTTATTTAATTGCTAAAGCCCAATAGTTAGCCTTTTTGGACTTTTTACCTTGTTGGGCTCAAGCCCACCCTACTCTAGCTAGTGACCCAATTAATTAGCCCAAGTATTATTACTAGTGGCCCATAATAATAAATAAATAATTAATTAATTAATTAATGAGTCATACTAGCATAATGGATAAGGATTATCAACTTTGTTACATAAGATTCTAGCAAAAGGACATACTTTAGACACCATTAGCCAAAAAGCAAGATTTTGTCCCCCCTCCCCCTCTAAAATTCGTCCACCACCACCACCATATGGCTTGCCACCTCATCAATCCATGTGATATCCATTTGCTTATAAATACTAGCCTTAAGCCCCTCATTCCAACACTTGATCATTTTGGCATTTCACACACTTATCCTTTCTTTCTTCCTTTTGTTTGTAAGTTTTCTTCTCCTCCCTCTTTCTTCTTGAATTCGTGATCATCACCATCATCCTTATAAAGATCAAAGTTCCTTTAGCTTTGATCTTACTTATATCTTGTTGATTCAAGTTTGAATCTTTCAAGAACAACAAAGATTCAAGCTTTCTAGCTTGAATCTTCATATCTTTTATAGATCTATTACTTTTATGATTGTTTAATGTTATTTTGTTAAAAAGATTCAAACTTTTGTTTGTAATCTTCATGCATCTTCAAGATCCAAGCTTTATGCTTCAAGATCTTCAAGAACACTTAAAGGTTCAAGCTTTCTAGCTTTGTAACCTTGTGACTTGTGTGAAATGGATCCAAGCTCTCTAGCTTAGGGTTCCATCACCTCTTTTGACTTAGATTGTGTTCATACTTGTTAAATTGATGTAAAGTTTGTAACTTTAGTTGTTATTGTGACTTGTATTAGTGTTAAGACTAATGATATGATGTAACCTTGGTTCATCATCCATCTAAGACTCATGAATGAGTTGTATTCTTACTTGGTCTTAACATATTGTGTATTGATGGTGAATCTTGGTCAAAAGTGATGCTAAACCATCAACGAGTTGTACACTTGAAGCTACAAGCATCAAGGATGAGAACCGTGATGAGCATCGAGCACCAAGAACCCCACCGGAGCACTTGTCCACTGATTTTCATATCTGATCAGGCCATCTGGGCTATTGGAAAGCGGATTTTTACTTATTTCGGTTCGAGTAGATGATTTTCCGTTTAGGCCTCGTCTTAATACGAGTTACGGTTTAGGAGTTATGGCCCTCCGAGAGTCACTACACCCTATTAACGTTGTGCTGAAATTTCTGACCTACTCGCACTTAAACCGTCGCCACGGTCAAACGAAGACGAGTTAGGTTCTGAAAATTGGTCAGCTGTTAGGGGACTCATATACGGAGCCATAGCCACTGACCATGTGTCTTTTCGATTTACGTAGAGGTCGTAGCAGCTGACCGAAGTCAGCCCATTGTTTCGATCTCTATTTTTGTCAAACTTACTTAGCTTTTATGATGATGAATGATGATGATGATGACACTTAAACTTATTTTATGCACTATTAAAATTTATAAAGACAACCTACTGATCTAGTAACTTTTGATTTAGGTTGACGACCTTTCGGACCGACTTACTACTTGCGTACTTTCATTACCGACTTTACCGCTTTTATCACTGTGAGTTATAGCATCCCTTTTTACTACTTTTACTATTTTTGGGACTGAGAATACATGCACATTTTACGTTTTACATACTAGGCACGAGTACTTAAACTTTGTATGTATGTGGGTTATATAACGGCATAAACATTCCCTTTAGCACGGTAACGTTTAGTCATTGGTTTTTGAACCGGTGAACGAGAATCTTAGATATGGATCCATAGGGTTTGACATCCCCACTCGGGCTAGTCGCGCTAGCATTTAACGGGTGTTTAATACTTCGTGAACATACGCACTCGCCAAGTGTACTTTCAAGGAGTTATAAACGTTAAGTTTAGTTACCGGGTGCCCACGGTTATGCATATACTTTTCATACTGTTTTGATACGCTGTTGCAGCACTGAAATCTCGTGGCCTATCTTACGTTACTATTACAACTTAAACTATAGCTCACCAACATTCGTGGTGACTTTTTAAGCGTGTATTTCTCAGGTGCCTAGAGGTTTATTGCTTCCGCTGTTACACTTGCTGTCATGCTGTTATTGAATTGCTGTTATGGACCTACTGAACTAGTTATCCGCTGCATTACTAGAGATGTCTCAAATTATGAAACTTATGTTTTGCATTCGTAAACTTATGTTATTTCGGAACAATGGTTTGTAATAAGTCTTATGACATGTTATCTTTGTAAAACATTATCTTTTTAATGAATGCAAATCGGTTTTCAAACAGCATATAGTGTTTGACCTTATGATGATCCTGTTGTTTATGATCCGTACACGATGGTTTTGTACGGGGCGTTACAATATATATATATATATATATATATATATATATATATATATATATATATATATATATATATATATATATATATATATATATATATATATATATATATATATTTTGGTTAAACCCCACCAAGAATCAATTTGTCTGCTTAAATTATTTCTATTTTGTTTCTTTTGCTCATTTCCTTACAATAAAAATCGAGTAATGTATATATATATATATATATATATATATATATATATATATATATATATATATATATACAAGCATCTGACTTATATGTAGATAACAAAACGTGTACCAGTTTCAATCACAACCCACTTTTCTACTTTCTGTTTTCTATCCGATTCATGAACCCCACAATATTTTTTCCCCTTTTCTTGTTTCCTGTCAAAATTCGTTGGTCACTATTTTTGTTTTCAATCCATTCCATTATCAATCTAAAGTTATATGTATAATATTAATTGAATTTGTGGATATTATTCAACATGTTACTGTGTAGTTCACTTAATTATATATGATATACATATACAAATGCAAGAATCACCAAACCACATCCACCACTGTCCTTCTTTCTTGTGAATCCTAACCATGACCATCGGCCATCATTACATGCGGGAAATCCAACTTGAAACCATCGGAGACTACCATCTCCACCATCGTAAAAACCACTCACCACTAGACCCACCATTGTTAAACACCTCTTTAACCACCTTTCATGAGCACGACGCCACCTACAATCACCATAACCACCATCGTTGGCTTCTTTCTATTTTAAACGCAATACTAAACACTACCATATTTCATTCGAACCACTTTTTGTTCGATGACATCCTTTTGTTTTAAACTTGAACAAATGATCATCCTTTCCCTTCGACCAACCCATATCATCACTTCTTTCTTGCTTCTGTATGTTACCTACTACCGCTGCTATGAGTATTGTGTTGCATACAAACCGCGATCACCATCTATTACTTAATATTTCTGTTATTTTTTTTTCTTGAGCAAACACGGACCACTATCTATCTCAATCATCATGTTTCTTATCTACGGATCTTTGTAAACCCAGAACCATAGGCACCATCAACCACCACTGTTTCATTTATGATTATGACCGTAAAATAAACACCTCCACCATCTCCAAAACTCACCATTTTATTCACTATTTTCGTTAGAACTATCAAACCCATTTAATTTTCTATTTTACTCGAACTAAACTACCATCATGTATGCTACTGTATATACTTCCATACAATGATATCCCGATGATTAAGCTACTGCTACAGTCCATCTTCGGTACAGAAGAGTTCTACTGTTACGGCTTCTTTTCAGCAAAAATAAATGGGAAGGAACGATGCTATTGGTGGTGAACGATGATAATGAGACATGATTAATATGAAGGACAATGATAGGATGATTATGATAGATGATGACTTGATCGATGGAAGAAGATGGTCTTGAATAAACATGAATGATGATGATGATAAATAGCATTAGTAAATAAAGAAGATGATGATTGGGTGTTTGTGTTGCAGACGAACCCCACCCCCCACTTGACTTGTTCAGATTAAATTAAAAACATGTGTTGGGCTTGTGTAAATGAGGCTTGGAATAATTGTTGATTGGGCCAAAGTAGTTCTAGATTGTTTGAAGATTGGGCCACCGTGTTTCTTCCTCTATTGGGCCGAAACCCATGTTGGTTAAATAGTAGTCGATAATCGCTAATGATGATGATGATCGAAGTAATGGTGATGATATGAACAAGAAGAAGAGGAAACAGAAATTCGGCTTTTATATATATATATATATATATATATATATATATATATATATATATATATATATATATATATATATATATATATATATATATATATATATATATAAGTTGTGATTATAAATCAGAAAAGTTGAGTTAGATGGATGGTTAGAGGGAGTTTTGGGGTTTTGAGAGGCCGCGGGTTTGAGTCTCGTCTGGGGCATTTCTTTTTAGAAAAAGCTTGGAGAGGGTATACACTTTTATTTTAATTCTATCATTATTATTATTAGTTATTATTATTATTATTATTATTATTATTATTATTATTATTATTATTATTATTATTATTATTATTGTTATCATTGTGATTATTATTGTTATTGTTATTATTAGTATTATAATTATAATTATAATTATTATTATAAGTATCATAATTATATTTATTATTATTATCATAAAAATAAGTATTATATCTATTATTATTATTATTATTATTATTATTATTATTATTATTATTATTATTATTATTATGAGTATTACTTGTGATATTATTATTAATTTTAAAACTTTAATATTATTATCATTATGATGAAAAGGTTTATTATTATTATCATTATGAAAATAATACAAATTATTATTATTTTCGTAAATACCAATATTAGTATCTTTTGTAAATAATAAAATTGTTAATATTAACATAAGCATTATTATTTATATTATCATGAGTAATATTATTATGTAATCACTAAAATCATTATCATAACAATCATTAACCTTAAAATTTATATTATTATCATTAATATCATTATTATTATTTTTATTAAAATGATTATTTTACTATCATTAAAACTATCATTCTTATTACTACCAGTATCATCTATATCATTATTATTAAAATAATTATGAATTATGATTACTAAAAATAAAAGTTTTAATGACGTTATTAAGGTTATAAGTATAAAAAATAAAGATTTTATATATTCAAATATAATTAGTATACATAATTTAACCATACTAACATTTTTATATATAAAATGAAAATATATAAATAAATAATGAGACTTATAAATTATTAAATATATAAATTACATCATTAATAATAATAACATATTTGTTCGATTACAAGTATATGTGTTAATATATATATGAATGATATAGGTTCGTGAATCCGAGGCCAACCCTGCATAGTTCAGTGTCGTCATATGTATTTTTACTACAAAATACAGTATTGTGAGTTTCATTTGTTCCCCTTTTAAATGCTTTTGCAATATATATTTTTGGGACTGAGAATACATGCGCTGCTTTTATAAATGTTTTACGAAATAGACACAAGTAATCGAAAACTACATTATATGATTGGATTATTAAACCGAATATCGCTCCTTCAAGTCTGGTAACCTAAGAATTAGAGAAATGGCCCCTAATTGACGCGAATCCTAAAGGTAGATCTATCGGGCCCAACAAGCCCCATCCAGGGTATGGATGCTTTAGTACTTCGAGGTATTATTTAGTATATTAGCTGCGCGCTGTATACTGAGGAATATTCTATATGCATCTTGTTAAGGTCGGTTACCAGGTGTTCAATCCATATGAATGATTTTTATCTCTATGCAGTTTGCGAAATGCCTGATACGAGATTATGTTTATGAAAGATGGAATTTAAATCTTGTGGTCTATTAAAAATATGAAATTGATGGATTATGATAAACTAATGAACTCACCAACCTTTTGGTTGACACTTTAAAGCATGTTTATTCTCAGGTGTTAAAGAAATCTTCCGTTGTGCATTTGCTCATTTTAGAGATATTACTTGGAGTCATTCATGACATATTTCAAAAGACGTTGCATTCGAGTCGTTGAGTTCATCAAGATTATTATTAAGTCAATTATAGTTGGATATATTATGAAATGGTATGCATGTCGTCAACTTTCTATGTAATGAAAGTTTGTCTTTTAAAAACGAATGCAATGTTTGTAAAATGTATCATATAGAGGTCAAGTACCTCTCGATGTAACCAAATGTAATGTATTCGTCCAGATGGATTAGGACGGGTCATTAAATTAGAGAGGAAGTGAGTTAAGTGTGTGCAAGAATGAACTAGTTTGGATCTCTTTTTATAGGACACAAGATGGAGCTTAAGTCAATAAGAGGATGAACTAGTTTATGATTTTTTTTTTATTTTTTTTTATTTTTAGTCAACATAAGGATGTATTTGTTTAGTCTATATCCTTTATATATATATTATTATTTTTATTTTCTACAGATTATAGATTTATATATTTCAAAAACTTTTTATCAAATTATTTTTATTTTTTACTTAATTAATAAATACGAATTTATATAAAAATATAGTAATTTCGGTAATATATATATATATAATCAATAATTATGATTTTAATTTAATTACAATTATTACTTATAGTTTTATTAGTTTCCTAAATTACATTTATTTTATATATATAACGTGTATTTATTATATAGTTAATTATATAATACATTAATTATATAACAAAAGTAATATAAGTTATATATTATTATTATTATTATTATTATTATTATTATTATTATTATTATTATTATTATTATTATTATTATTATTATTATTATTATTATTATTATTACTATATCTAAAAGGCAGAGAAAAAATGAATAGCACCTAGGGGAACTTTCGACTTTTACAGTTTTTTTTTTTTTTTTCAAATTGCACAACAGAACCCCCACACTTTATTCAAAAAATCAAACCTACCCCCCAAACAGGGGGATAAATTGTCAAATACTCATTCTCATAAAAAATCTTAAACAAACTCCACCCAAATATTCAACGGGCCATATCTTCGCGCTCGCAACGAGTTAAATTTTTTCGCCACTATCGTTAAATTCAAAATAATTTTAGGAACACAATGTCACTAGCTACACGCAAAACGGACGCTTTTTAAAAAGCGCTAAATATTTGGAGTACTTTTCATACACGTTAATTCTCCGTTAAATTTTTAAAAGTCGACAATTCCATAACGAAATGCGGAGATGCACATATATTGTTAATTTAAAATAACATTTAAATCTTTCACGGGTTATACCTTTTAGTTCGACTCGAGTTGCGCTTCAACGACATCATCGTTAACCACAAAATGATTTTACAAACTAAACGCAATAAAATACATTGAAAACCGAACCCCCGCCGCGAAGCGAGGGCTCGAACACTAGTTTAAATTAATAAGAAAAAGTGTTACATTATATAAATTTATATAATATAACCTTGTTTATAATAATTATATTATTTATTTAAGCGTACGTTGTTGACTAAAAATCACTATTCGGTCAACGTTCATTAAATCGTATATATAACAACCATAATTAATTAATACATATAGTCATGCAGAAAAATCTAGGGATAATTTAGTAATTTCAGAAGTCAAAAAATGAGGGTTGTTATAACTGAGCAAGGGGCACAAGTAGTATATATATTTTGTTATCCATGATGAGACTTTAACTTATAACCTCAAGATTAATGAGCCTCTTTGGTACGAGCCAGACACTTTTTGGTATTTATAGAGTTATTGAAATTAAATTTCAGTCCTTCATGACAACCGAAAGCAAAAACAAAATAAAAAGTAATTCCATAATCAGCTCCTTTCACGAAACTCAAGAAATAAATGTAATCTAACTCAAATTCCCTTTGAATCATATAGATTCTTCTAACCAAAGCGATGTGTGTAAGATAAAAATTTACAAGAATAATTTAGCAGTAAAACTAAATAGTATATTATTTTAAATTAACTGAATGTCTTTTAGTCTAGATATAATTAAATTGAGACGGTTAACGTAACTGATATAAAGAATTCAAAATAAGTACCGGGTAATATTCTTTCAAATTTGTTAATCTTCTACATACGGATGAGCTTTTCAACATTCTTAGCCAACAAAGTTGGAGTTGGAAGATTGGTAAAGGTACACGTATTTCTTTTTGGGAAGATATTTGGGTGAGTGTATCTAGTCTAGATTAAATTAAAAGACCAATTTCCGGGTTTATATATTAAAAGTTCGAGCGTATCGCAGGTATGGGCTCGTATTATAGTCATGTGGTAATAGAGTGGGATTTTGGCTTGCCTAATATTTTAGATGGGTATGATGAAAGACAATTGCATACTCTTAAGCATGTCATTAGTGAAGTGGTGTTTGATCTTGATAAAGAGGATTCTATTTTGTAGGTTCATTCGGTTGATAAATCATACTCGGTTGTGGAAGGAGTTAGAGTCATCAGTGGCGGAGCTAGTAGGGAGAGGGGTGCTCAGCCACCCCTAACTATACTTGTGTAATTGATGTTCAATTATATTTCAGCGGAGATTTATTTGTTGCAAGTTAATTAGGGTTTACGATATACAGTAGTGAATTGCAGGTTTGAGGAGGGGAAGACTTTTATGAGTTTTTAATTTAAGCCCCTAAAATTATCGTTTATATGCATTATAACCCTCCAAATTAATACCGTGTCAATTATTATTATTATTCAATCTTAAATACGTTGCCAAACATAATTTCTTTAAAAAAATTCAAATATAATGGTACCTTCTTTCCGAATTTATCTAGTAGTTGTAAACTTTTACTACGTTATAATCAATTAATAAGAGTTTTGATAGAGAATAATTAATGTTTAATAGTACCATTTTGTGTGTCAAAAAATGTATAGTAATAATTGTACTGTAAATTAAATTAAATTGAAAGAAGTATAAAATAAATTTACGTATTCGAGTCTCGTTTATTTACCTTAATATATCCACTAATGCAAATAGTTGGTAAAAAATATTTCAAAAAATAATTTTTATAAATATAAAGTACTTTTAGAAATTTTAACAAACAATATATTACATGTAAAATTCTACATATGATGATTAAACATTGTAGTTTTATTGACATATAAAGTTGAGGCCCCCTCAATCAAAATTCCTAGCTCCGCGATTGAGAGTCATGTTGGCCTCTAATTTAGATTTGGAGTTTGATTCGTTTAAAGTTGTGTGGAATAGAAAAATCCCTTAAAAAATTGGTATATTTCATTGGTTAGCAATTTAAGGAGGAACTACGGCTAAAGTGTAATATCCCGCATTTTTCCGTTAAATTATTTTAACGCCCGTCTTTTTATTTTTAATAATGTCCTTCGTATATAGATTCGTATCCCCCGTTAACTAACATCCTTAATATTTTCGTTATGGGATTATAACGTTTCCCGCACACCCGTGTAATTCAAAATAATTCGTTTGGTTAATTCCCGCACCCGACTACAAACTTGAGGGACTAAACTTGCCAAAGTGCCAAAAAAGGTGACTAGGTCAAAGGAGTCAAACTCCCTCCTCCTCCATTCATTATTTCCTTTTTCTTTTTCCATTTTCTAAATACTTTCACCAAACTCTCTCAAACACCAAAACAAGAATTCATCATCTAAATTCGGATTAGGAGTCTAGCAACAAAACAAATTACATATTTGGAATCCTCTCTTCATCCTCTACAACTTGATACCAATTTCAACTCATTTGGGTAACTTTCTAAAATCACTAGATTTTGTGTTCTTGATGTTTTTGAATTATAAAAGTGTTAATTAGTGTCTATGGCTCGTGTATAACATGAATATATGTTTTGTTTGTTCGATTTGTTGATTTGAGCAACTAGTTTGAACACTTGAAAATGGGTTTGCTTAATCTTTGATTTTGGAAGATTAAATGTTGTTAAATTGTTAAAGTTCATGTTTTAATTGTGTTACTAGTATCACTAGCTTCATTTTGATGTGTAGGTTGATTTGTAAAACTTCAAAAACATGATTAATGATTTTGTGATTCTAGATTAGGGTTTGATAGTTCTTGAGATGAACTTTTGATGCTTGAATGCCATGAAATGTTAATTATAAGTGTATAATTGTAATGTATGTTTCATTACCTTCAAAATAGCATATCATACGTGTGAATTGGATTCCCGAAACTTAAAATGCATTTTGTGAACTTGAAACTTGAAAATGGACTTTAAATGATCACGTGACGAGAAATCGGTTATTGAAAATGATGTTTTTGTTTGATGAAACATGTTTAGTTGTGTTCCTTGACAAAAGGGCTTTCCAACGATATAAGATACGCCTTCTAAATATTTACGGTTTGCATTTTGTGCTAAAACGAATTTTGGATCAAGACTTGAACATTTGAAACTGACCAGGTACCAGCTCCCGTGTATTGTCGCGGCGCGACAATTGTGGGCCGCGGCGCGGCATAAGCCATGTACAGGCTCTGATCTCCTTGGTCAAAATAAGAAAAATGTTTGGCACGCTATGGACCTCCGATTCACATGAGACTTGTTCTAACATGCTTATATATGAATAAAAACCTCAGAAAAATAGTTCGGGACCCGACCCGAACGTGTTGACTTTTTCGTTGACTTTGACCCGACTCAAGTTTGACTTTTTGTCAAACTTGACCAAATGATTATGCAATCTTTCTAACATGATTCTTTACTTGTATCTTGCATGAAACTTGACAATTTGATTCACATGCTTCATAATCGAGTCGTAACGAGCCATAGGACTAATTGAACATCTTTGACCTATCGTGTTTACCGTTATTGATACAACCTATATGTTTAGGTCAAGACTAGCTTGTTCTTTGCACGCGTTTACTTGTTGAAGTACTTTATTACTCTTGCACTCAAGGTGAGATCATAGTCCCACTTTTACTCTTTTGAACTTACATTTGAGATGAGAAATCATAAATGTTTCTTTTTACTAAGTGAACACAAGTACAGGAAAACAAACATTCTACATACGAGTTTGAACAAAAATCCTCAATTCGATTATCATTAGTTACACTTGCCGGGTGTAAGCGAGAACTTATGTTATATGGCCATATGGGTTTGACAAACCCTCATTCAAACGGTTCGCTACCGTTTATGAATGAAATATATTTTCGAAAAACAATGTATGTTCTAACACTATTGTGATGAGGTTCTATGGAAGGAATGTTAAGCATTGATAATCGGGTGCTCGTGAAACTAACTTTTGGAATGTATTACTATTATATCAATGTTACAAATCTTGTGGTTCACTTGTACTTAATTACTTAAACCTATGATTTCACCAACGTTTTCGTTGACAGATTTCTATGTTTTTCTCAGGTCTTTGAACGCTATGTGAAACATGCTTCCGCTCATTATTTGATACTTGCATTGGATGTCGAGTATACATGCATTTCATGGAGCGTCTTTTGACTTTCTTTAAAACTGTGTCGCATAGGTTTCACATGTAACTATAACTTTGAAACAATCTTTATTTTTGAAAGGAATGCGACATATCTTTGGTCAAACGTCACGTTAAAGACCTATGACCACGCAACGGGACCCAAGTAGTCGACGCCGTCAATTGACGATTTGTCGGGGTCGCTACAAGTGGTAATCAGAGCCTTGGTTGTAGGGATTTAGAGTTCATTGGTGTTAACCCCGAGTCATAGGGTACATTAGTGAATCTAGACTACAACCGGTATATAGACTTGAAGTAGGAATTACTTGACTAATTGTGCATTTATACTCGAACGTTTCTACTCATAACTAACTCTCGCTTCATCTAAATATTTCGTTGTTTAATTTGATTGACGTGCCATCTTGACTTTATAGAATAATGTCGAATGCACATATGAATCAGGGTAATATAATTGCCGGGATTATATTACGGTGACTCATATGTACGTTCCGACATTTCGACATAAAGAATTTAAGGCGAGTCAAGGAAAATTTTCTCTTCATCATTATTCCATATCACGATTAGTATTGTTAAGAATACTAATCAACGATATTCTTGTGTCATGAAGGAACAATGGCTCACCAAGGTCAACACAATACTCCTCCCGAAACTCTAGAACAAGTTCTTCAACGAATGATAACCACCGCCGTGGCCGATCATTTTTCCAACAACAACAATCATGGAGCCGGTAATTCAAACGAGGGGTGCTCCTACAAAAACTTCATGGGGAACAAACCTCCCACTTTTGATGGAACTGGGGGACCGATTGCTCTCACCCGATGGTTCGAACAAACGGAAGCCGTTTTTAACATAAGCGGTTGTCAGGACCAAGATAAGGTCAATTTTTCCACCCTCACTCTTACCGGTATTGCTCTCTCATGGTGGAACACGTATGTACAATCAGTGGGTATCGATGAGGCCCTTACACTCTCTTGGACCGAATTAAGAGAAAGAATGATCACCGAATACTTCCCGCGCGACGAGACGCGAAGGCTCGAACGGGGTCTAAGGAATTTAAAAACGGTCGGGAATGACCTCGAAGCTTATAATCAACGGTTTACCGAACTAGTCTTAATGTGTCCAAATCTCATGACTCCCGAATCCCTAAGAGTCGAACTTTACGTGGATGGCCTCCCGAAGAGTGTTCAACACGAGGTAATGTCATCCAAACCAACCAACCTACAAGAGGCTTTAATGATGGCCCGCCAATTTATAAAAACGGTGAATGAAATTGAAGCGCCGACACCAACGGCTGAGGACCAACCGGGTAACAACAAAAGAAAATGGAAAGCCTCTCCATCGAGCAACTACAACAACAACTTCACCACGAAGTCCTTCACCTCCGACGGCAAGGAAGGTTACGCCGGGTACCTACCTTATTGTAACAAGTGCCACAAACATCATTTTGGTGAATGTAGCAAGCCTTTTTACAACAGATGCTACAAACATCACTTTGGTGAATGTGGCAAGCTAATTTGCTGCCGATGCCAAGGAAGGGGTCACATGGCCAAACATTGTGGAAGTGCCACCCCCATCACACAAAAGGGACCCAACTTACAAAAGTCGGTCACTTGCTACGCATGTGGCCAAACGGGTCATTTTAGGAATGAATGCCCAAGGAAGAAAATCAACCCCAACGCACGCGACTTCAACATTAACACCGAGGAAGCCCGAGATGACAGCTAGTCACGGGTATGCTTCTTCTCGAAATTCTCATGTTTCATGTTTATTCGATTCGGGTATCGATAAATGTTTTGTATCCAAGGCTAGGAGCCTAGTCTTTGCACTCCACCATTTTCCCTAGGTACTACTTACGCCATTTAAGTGACCAACGAATTTTTTTTTTCTTTTGTGTATCGATAAAATTTTATCGGAGGATGTACGTTAAACTTATTGGGTGGATAATTTAAATTTTGACTTAACACCTATAGAACTAAGGAGCTCAAAACCTATTCGTTAAGGAGAAATGTTTCCCTGCAATTATGTATAGATTATTGCGAACTAAGTAATTTCCGGTTAAGAATCGATATCCTTTTCCCCGTATCAACAACCTCTTGAACCGTTACAAGGATCTCGCGTGTATTCCAAAATCGACCTTCATTCTGATTATCATCAATTGAGAGTTAAGGGAGACGATGTCTCACAAATCACTTTCTGAACTCGCTACGATAGTTATAAATTTCTTTTAGTGCCGTTCAGTTTATCTAAGGCTCCGTCTGTATTCATAGACCTCCGGCACCGCGTATGCAAACTTATCTAGACAAAAATCTTTACCGTACTTATAATTGATGTTCTAAACCTATCCAAGTAAAGAAGAAAACGAACAACGTCTCCATCTCACGCTCGAACTCTTGAGAAAAGAGCAACTCTATACCGAATTCTCCAAGTGAGAATTTTGGTTAAACGAAGTCAAATTTCTAGACCATGTTGTTAGTGGTAAAGGCATTACAACACATCTCGCAATCGGAACCACACGTAATCGGGAAACCCTCACGACTCTGACTTGTATTCGTAAAATCTTAGATCTCGCCGATTATTACTGCAGATTCATTTTCGAATTTTTCTCGTGTTACTCGTCCTTTAACCCCGTTAACTCCCCCAGGAAAGGACTAAACCTCTCCGTGTCCGAACTTTTAACGCGATTATTCACACCAACCTTACTAGCTAAATTCATGTAACACAATGGAATTCAAATATGAAAATATTTCTACTTGAACGCCCGAAAGGCATACTCTCTCGACTCGAAATCAAGGAAACTGAAATTCGTTATTTTTGCACGAACGATTGGAATACTTAATTATGGATCCGACCAATCTTCTCATCACCACGTACCACGTTACATAACACTGTTATTTCACTATGACCGTCTGATATTACTGGGACCCAAGATAACACACAATCCAAGGATACTTCCTTTCTCTTTGACTTATCGTCCTCATGCTCCTGATACGGACAACTACTACTCGACCCTGAACTATATAACTACGTGTTCTACCTCGTTTTCCCACCAGGTCTCAATATTTGACCACTAGATGCACGATATGGCTACCTCAGGATGTGAGCACATCCTATTCTAAGTTCTCATTCCACTCCTGTCCTTACGCTTGTACTTTTGTATAACGAAACCTTTTATATAATTTCTCAATGGAGAGAGAGACTCATCATGTATTACTAGTATTCACCACGAGGGTGAATAGCCCTGGCAAACGTTCTCTGTAGCCGATAAGGAACTTGTTCCAACGAACGTTTTCGAACCCTAACTAACTTGTTCAAACATATCTTAAGAAATTCTTTTCCAACACGGTGTACCATTGTCAACTACCTCGGATCGAAATACTCGTTTCACTTCTAGCGTTACAAGAAGCCTTAGGAACACGTTTAAACATGGGTACCACATACCATCCACAAACTGACGGAACAAGCAAACGTACGACTCAAATCTTGGAAAGACATGTTACAAACTGGTATTGTTACCTTTAGTAGTTCCTCTTACAACGACAATTACCATTCGTGTATTAACGCCGCACTTCTAAAACCCTATATGACCACAAATGTCATACCCCTATTCATTGGACCAAAGCATGTGGCAAGCAAATCACCGAATCCGAACTCATTCAAGAAATAACAGTTGAGATCGTTCAAGTCTGAGAAGGACTCAAGATGACCCGTAGTCGCCAAAAGGGCTATACCGACATTCGACGTACACCTCTCGAATCCAAAGTCAGTAACCGTGTAATATTGAGAACCCGCACCTTGGGAAGGTGTAATCCGTTTCGAGAAATCGAGGAAAGTTATATCCGCAATATTGATCCTTTTGAAAATCTTGGGGCGTATTGGAACCGCCTCCTACCGTTTAGATCTCCTGACTCAATTAAAGTTTCCGTTTACCTTACATTTCGTGCAACAAACTTAGAAACGTGTCCTACGGAACAGGAACGTGCTACTCTCCTAGATAAACTTACTATTGATGGCAAACTCCCCTTCATGGGAAACTAGTTGAAATTGTGGATCGTAAAACCAAGTCTTAATACACACTGAAATATCGACTGTCAAAATTTGTGGGAATGCCCAAGGACGTATCTTCACTTATTCATAGTATTGACAACGTAAAGTCTCGAGTAAGAAACAACGACTATTGCTTCCAACTAAATTTCGGGACGAAATTTCTTTTAAGGTGTGGGTAATGTAACATCCCGCATTTTTCCGTTAAATTATTTTAACGCCCGTCTTTTTATTTTTAATAATGTCCTTCGTATCTAGATTCGTATCCCCCGTTAACTAACATCCTTAATATTTTCGTTATGGGATTATAACGTTTCCTGCACTCCCGTGTAATTCAAAATAATTCGTTTGGTTAATTCTCGTACCCGACTACAAACTTGAGGGACTAAACTTGCCAAAGTGCCAAAAAGGGTGACTAGGTCAAAGGAGTCAAACTCCCTCCTCCTCCATTCATTATTTCCTTTTTTTTTTTCCATTTTCTAAATACTTTCACCAAACTCTCTCAAACACCAAAACAAGAATTCATCATCTAAATTCGGATTAGGAGTCTAGCAACAAAACAAATTACATATTTGGAATCCTCTCTTCATCCTCTACAACTTGATACCAATTTCAACTCATTTGGGTAACTTTCTAAAATCACTAGATTTTGTGTTCTTGATGTTTTTGAATTATAAAAGTGTTAATTAGTGTCTATGGCTCGTGTATAACATGAATATGTGTTTTGTTTGTTCGATTTGTTGATTTGAGCAACTAGTTTGAACACTTGAAAATGGGTTTGCTTAATCTTTGATTTTGAAAGATTAAATATTGTTAAATTATTAAAGTTCATGTTTTAATTGTGTTACTAGTATCACTAGCTTCATTTTGATGTGTAGGTTGATTTGTAAAACTTCAAAAACATGATTAATGATTTTGTGATTCTAGATTAGGGTTTGATAGTTCTTGAGATGAACTTTTAATGCTTGAATGCCATGAAATGTTAATTGTAAGTGTATAATTGTAATGTATGTTTCATTACCTTCAAAACGGCATATCATATGTGTGAATTGGATTCCCGAAACTTAAAATGCATTTTGTGAACTTGAAACTTGAAAATGGACTTTAAATGATCACGTGACGAGAAATCGGTTATTAGAAATGATGTTTTTGTTTGATGAAACATGTTTAGTTGTGTTCCTTGACAAAAGAGCTTTCCAACGATATAAGATACGCCTTCTAAATGTTTACGGTTTGCATTTTGTGCTAAAATGAATTTTGGATCAAGACTTGAACATTTGAAACTGACCAGGTACCAGCTACAGTGTATTGTCGCGGCACGACAATTGTGGGCCGCGGCGCGGCATAAGCCGTGTCCAGGCTCTGACCTCCTTGGTCAAAATAAGAAAAATGTTTGGCACGCTATGGACCTCCGATTCACACGAGACTTGTTCTAACATGCTTATATATGAATAAAAACCTCAGAAAAATAGTTCGGGACCCGACCCGAACGTGTTGACTTTTTCATTGACTTTGACCCGACTCAAGTTTCACTTTTTGTTAAACTTGACCAAATGATTATGCAATCTTTCTAACATGATTCTTTACTTGTATCTTGCATGAAACTTGACAATTTGATTCACATGCTTCATAATCGAGTCGTAATGAGCCATAGGACTAATTGAACATCTTTGACCTATTGTGTTTACCGTTATTGATACAACCTATATGTTTAGGTCAAGACTAGCTTGTTCTTTGCACGCGTTTACTTGTTGAAGTACTTTATTACTCTTGCGCTCAAGGTGAGATCATAGTCCCACTTTTACTCTTTTGAACTTACATTTGGGATGAGAAATCATAAACGTTTCTTTTTACTAAGTGAACACAAGTACAGGAAAACAAACATTCTACATACGAGTTTGAACAAAAATCCTCAATTCGATTATCTTTAGTTACACTTACCGGGTGTAAGCGAGAACTTATGTTATATAGCCATATGGGTTTGACAAACCCTCATTCAAACGGTTCGCTACCGTTTACGAATGATATATATTTTCGAGAAACAGTGTATGTTCTAACACTATTGTGATGGGATTCTATGGAAGGAATGTTAAGCATTGATAATTGGGTGCTCGTGAAACAAACTTTTGGAATGTATTACTATTATATCAATGTTACAAATCTTGTGGTTCACTTGTACTTAATTACTTAAACCTATGATTTCACCAAAGTTTTCGTTGACAGATTTCTAAGTTTGTCTCAGGTCTTTGAACGCTATGTGAAACATGCTTCCGCTCATTATTTGATACTTGCATTGGATGTCGAGTATACATGCATTTCATGGAGCGTCTTTTGACTTTCTTTAAAACTGTGTCGCATAGGTTTCACATGTAACTATAACTTTGAAACAATATTTATTTTTGAAAGGAATGCGACATATCTTTGGTCAAACGTCACGTTGAAGACCTATGACCACGCAACGGGACCCAAGTAGTCAACGCCGTCAATTGACGATTTGTCGGGGTCGCTACATAAAGAAGTTTTGAGATATAGACATAGTCTCTGTGATGGTGGATATGATAGATGCGGATGGTGTACGACACATGTTATGTCCATTGATCATCTTCTTTTACATTATCCTTGGTTTCGTAACGTTTTGTCATCTTTATTCTCATGGTGGAATGTAGAGTGGGTTATGCAGGCTTCCATTATTGAATTATCTCTTGATTGTTTTCATGGATTGGGTATTAATGCTAAAAAGGCGTGGAGGTTGATTGGTCCGGTTTTGTTTTGGTTGATTTGGCTAGCAAGAAACAATTTTTTTTAACGGGTCGTATAAAAGTTGGGTGAGTGTGGTGCAACATATTAAGATTAAGGGTTTTCAATGGTTGGTCAATGCTCACAAGGTTGAAAGCTTCCAATTATATGTATGAAAAAGGCAGCCGTGATCTTTGGTTTAATCAGTAAGCAGAAGCAAATGGAGCATCTGCTGTTTTCTTTTGATTTCATTTTGTTGATGTATGTATGTTGATGTATGTAACTTTAATGTTTTATTGGCAAAGTGTAATGGGCTATGGGTTTGTCCATAAGCCTTCTTGGTTTGGTATGGGCTTCTGAGCCTAGATTGTCGGATGTAACTTTATTATCCTTATATACTAAATGTAACGACCCAATCCGTTATCCAACCAAATACGCAAAATATTTTTTTTATAACAGAAGGGTGCACGGCGTGCAACCTTTCTTGTGCGCGGCGTGCACAGACCCCTACAGCTTCTGTCCGAATTTTCCATTTTACGCTTAAAGATCTTTCACTTCCCGACACATTTAGACGAAATGGTTTTCACAACACATTATAATAAGTAAAACTCACACATTTTCATAATAAAACAAGTTTTACGACACCGGGCCCACATCGGCCCGTTTTACGAATTAAGTACGAAATACAATTTTCGACCGCATGTTTTTAACACAAAATTAAGACCGAGCATGGCGATTGGGGATACGCTACCCAATCCTAATCAAATCCAAAATCGAGATCTTCTAAGGCAACCTAGCCAAGATCTCTAATCTCCACGCTTACCCGAGCCGCCATCACGCGAACCTATAAAAATATTAACAACGAGAGGGTAAGCTAAAGCTTAGTGAGTGCAATAGTTACACACATACATATATAATTTACCTACTTGCACTCCCTTACCCAAACCACGAGATAAACCCACATTTCAATATCTAAGTGACTAGCATCAACCTTATCACAATAATCTCGTATATCAAGCGAAAAAGGTAGTAACATCAATCGCACCATAATTACCTCGTGTATTGATATTGCACATTTCTCATATATTTATCATAGCAATATCCGTCATTTTTAGTCCATTCGGATACGGTCTTGGCTATTAATCGCGATTATTTGGAAGGTTATGATTTGAGAGCCGAGAAGTGTTATTTGATTGATTTATGTTGTTTATGGCGCTTTTTCAGCAGTTTCTATGTTGTCGGGTAAATTTGGTTGTGATTTAGTCGAGTTATAAGTAAAAACGGATGAGAATTGCTGTGTACAAGGTTGCGCGCCGCGCGGGGAAGTGCGCACCGTGCATATGTGCTTCAAAACAAATCAGTGTCTTTTAAATTTTGTTCAGCGTATTTTATTTGGAAGTGCGCGCCACGCACATTTATGCGCACCGCGCATATGTGTCGGTCAGATATTCTGTTGCTATAAATAAGGGTGCAATTTCTATTCAAGGGTTATCTTTTTGGCAGCCGATTTTGGGTGCATTAAGGGCGATTTTCAGTCACTTTTGGGGAATTCCAAGGTCATTATAACGCTCCAATCATTCCGATTTCAAGGATCAATCTCAGCACTCATCAAGATTCGTCGTGTTAGGTTGATTCTAAATTATCAAACAATGTTTTCTTTATTATTTGTCACTTTGATTTCTTTTGTTGCCATGGTTATTGGCTAAGTTATTTAATGTTTGTCTAGACTTATAAACCTTTGTATTGGATGCTACTTATCCGTTATTCTTTTAGTTAATGATGATTTGATGTTTGAATTAAAGAACGATTCTTATTGAAGCTATACTTTTCGATTCAATTGGTTGTGTACTTATTTGATAGGATGAGAGTTCATTAATTTAGTACATAAATTTACAATTAGTTTGATTTAATTGATTGTTTGCTTACTCGGAGACGAGAGTAAATTGGATTCAAAAGGCTAGACGAAATAGGGTGAATTACACACAACGAGAGTTGGTGTGATTGTGATTCGAGTCTTCATCTCAGTTTAGATATTTAGTCACATTTAGGAGGTCTTAGGCTACGGGAAATTCCGTGTCGTGTAATCTTAATTGAAGTGTTTGTGCTGGGGAATTCCAGATGAACCGACTAGATAATTCACATAAGTTAGATAATAACTGGGGCTTAATCTAAATGCATCCAATACTAGGTGTAAAAGGTCTAGACAAGCATTCATTCTCCTATTTGATTACAACTATCTTATTTATTTGTTTGTTGCTTTAAAGTTTAAATCTTAAAAATACCAAAAATATTGTTCTTTTCTGTTTTTAGATAAAAATCATTATTGATTTGGCTAATCGTTAAATAGCCAACAAAACTATTATCTCTAATTTCTATTTCAATAGATTAACTTAGTTTAATTTCATTAGTAGCAACCTTAATTTTCACGTTTAAACTATCCTTGGAACGAATACGGATTTACCAACTTTATACTATTGCACGATCGGGTACACTGCCCGTTAGTGTGTAGTAATCGTTTTAACCGGTATTTTCCATATATAAATTATAGACGCGATTTCACACATCATGTATCAATTCGCACAAGCTAGTAACATCAATTGTACAACTAGCGTAAACCTTAGCATATTTTCGCATATCATCTCGTATCAAAAGCTAGTACCGTCAAAATCGTACAACTAGCGACATCATTAGCATAATAATCATAATAATAATTAAATGCTATCATCAACAATTTATAAACCATGGTTAACCAAGATCGCAAGGGAATGACCTCGCGAACAAGTCATCGGTTTTCATAACAACCGTTAGCTCCCAAAAACGGCTATTATCACACCCCCAGATAGGGCCTGGGCAAAATGTGACTTAATATCAAATAAACCAACATATTATAATACGAGAAAAATACTATATGATAAAAATAAACTTTATTGAGTATGCAGCGAAAAATGAAATGTCGTTACAATGATGGAAATTACAATAAAGTAATTGTTTCAAATTGAAGAATAATAAATGCGATATCTCTTAATCCTAAGTCTAAGTCGCATCACATAAGCAGTAAATAAGTAAGCTTGATCAATCAGCACCTGAGACAAAACATGCTAAAGTGTCAACCAAAAAGGTTGAGTGAAGTTCATAGGTTTAACAAATATGTTTGACCTTTGTTTTAGACCACAAGATTTAGTTTATAAAGTTGATCTCGCAGGGATCAAAAAGTTATGCCAATTCGTGATATTTAGACTAAACGTTCAAAGTTTGCCCCAATGACAAGTTGTGTCTATACTTGTCGGTTTAATTTCATTATTAAGTAATACAAAACTTAGTCAAATGTATCGGGGACGTTACTCCCGATAGGCCTACCCCCAATAATTAAGAATGCATTTAACGAGCAATTAAAAATATCACTGTAGGGACTTAGTCGGACATAGCCGGGTATAGCATAGTTTAACAGTTGGTACTTGTGTCTAAATTGTAAATAGTAAATTAGCATGTGTCGCACCCCAAAAAGTTAAATAAGTTGTGCACAATATAAAGTGGGGCTATGAAGTTCACCTTAATAAGTAGGAGAGAGTTTGTTATTCCTCGGAATAGAAGAGTTGGATGAATGTGAGCAGAAAGTCAACCTAATGACATTTAAGAGTAGTTAAATGTTTTGTCCAAGTTTAAGTTAAGTTTAACTATGCAAGAGTTTGAATGTAGTTTGTTTTACTAAGTTCTCATTTTTGGTAAGTTTCCAATTTTGTAAGTTTCTATTTTTAGTAAGTTAGTGTTGAACACTAGTGAGTTGTTCTTAATAAGTCTACCACTTATTAAGTGTGTTAGTAACTAAGTGTATGATTACGATAGTTGGTTTTGACATTGTGCACCATACCCAAACATCTATTCCACCGCCGAGTCACCAAAATGACCAATTGTTACCGGTTGGCCCAGGATTTCTTGACCAAAATCTAAGTTTGGCATTCGTAATCTACAAGCGTCCCATAGTGGTACCAAGGATCACCCTAGGCCTTAAGTAGCATTGACGTTCAAGTAATCCTCACGTTATTGTGAATGACTATTGTAATCGTATGTTATACTATAAGTAGTATATTATAAGTGTTAGTAGTAGTATAAGTGTATAAGTGTTAAGTAGTAGTATAAGTATTATTAGGGTTTTAATTAATTAGAGTAGTTAGGTTTTAATAATAAATTAATGATTAGGGTTTAAGTAATAAATGTTTAATAGTATTATTAGGTTTAGGGTTTATTAAAGTAATGATATGGGTTTTAATTAATGTTTAGGGTTTAAGTTGTATTACTGTTTTATTTTATTTAGTGTTTATGTATATATATGTTGTGTGTATGTATATATATATAGTTTATATATTTTTTTATATATAACCGTATATGTATATATATGTATATGTTTATATATATATTTTTTACATGTATATATATATTTAAATTTTTTTTTACATGAACAATATGAATGTTAAGATCATGCACGAATATGATTATGAATATAAACATGAATTGAAAGAAAGATTTAAAAGTTTTAAGATTTTGGATCATACCTTGGTAATGATGATGAAGATTAACAAGAAACAAGAAGAAAACTTGGTGATGAAGATCAAATAACCTAAATAATGAAGAACACGCTTGAAGATCTTGATGAACACAAAGAACAAGCTTGAAGATCACTTGAAGTTGGTGGTGGTGTGGTGGTGGTGTTCTTGGCCGAAAACCACAAGAGAAGGAGAGGGAGAGATTGTTTTTGAGAGAGAATTTTGGTGTGTTTTGTGAATGAGAAACTAGGAGTCTATGGGTGTTTATATAGTGCAAGTATTAGAGTGTTAGTCAACATAAGGATGTTCTAATTAATGATTTAATTTTATTTTATAATTCTTTTAGTCAACAATAGGTGATACTAGTTTATATATATATATATATATATATATATATATATATATATATATATATATATATATATATATATATATATATATATATATATATTAGTCAACATAAGGATGTAATTGTTTAAGATTCTTTAGTCTCATTGTTATTATTATTATTATTATTATTATTATTATTATTATTATTATTATTATTATTATTATTATTATTATTATTATTATTATTATTATTATTATTATTATTATTTTACATTTACTACATGATAAGTATTATTTTCTTTTTACTAATTCATGACTTGTATTTTTTTTATTTAGTTCCCAATTGTTTTATTATTTATATAAATGTCACTTTTTATTTATTACTTATAAATTAATAGTTATAATATTACAGAAATGCATAAATTTTAATTAGCAGTGAGTGTCGACTAAAAGTTTATTATTTGGTCAACGTTAAATAGATTGTGTATATAACAACCCTTAAATAATTAATACGTATAGCCAGGCAGTAAACCCTAGGGTCATTTTAGTATTTTCAAAAGTCAAAAAGTGAGGGTTGTTATAGTACCTCCTCGTTAATAAAAACTTCGTCCCGAAGTTTTAGGTAGACTTCTCGGATGCATCAGCGTTTGAGAAGAGATGGGGATATTTCCGTATCATTTGGTCTTTGCGTTCCCAGGTATATTCGGGGCCTCTACGTGAATTCCAATGGACTTTAATGATAGGTATGTTGCTTTTAAGCGTTTGTTTGACTTCTCCTTCCATGATTTCTATAGGTTCTTCAACGAAGTGCATTTGCTCATCAATGCGGATATCATCCAAAGGAATAACAAGTGTGTCATCAGCAAGACACCTTTTAAGATTCGAGACATGAAACACATCATGAACTTGGCTAAGTTCAGTTGGTAGTTCTAATCGGTACGCCACGGGACCGACTCTTTGAGTGATTGTGAAAGGTCCAACATATCGTGGACTGAGTTTGCTTCGTTTAACGAAATGGACAACACCTTTCCAAGGGGTTACTTTCAACATGACTTTATCTCCAACTTGGTATTCTATATCCTTTCGCTTCTTATCGACATAGCTCTTTTATCGGCTACGGGCAGTTTCTAATCGTTGCTTAATCTGAACGATCTTTTCGGTAGTTTCATGAATAATATCAGGACCAGTTAAATGTCTGTCCTCAAGTTCGTCCCAACACAAAGGGGATCTACATTTCCGGCCATATAAAGCTTCAAAAGGTGCAGCTTTAATGCTAGAGTGATAACTGTTGTTGTAAGAAAATTCAACCAAAGGCAAGTGTCTATCCCAACCTTTGCCGAAATAGATTACACAAGCACGTAGCATATCTTCCAAGGTTTGAATAGTTCGTTCACTTTGACCATCAGTTTGCGGATGATAGGCTGTACTCATGTCGAGTTGAGTTCCAAGAGCGGATTGTAAAGTTTTCCATAATCTAGAAACGAATCAACCGTCGCGATCAGAAATAATCGAGATAGGAACCCCATGACGTGAGACAATTTCTTTAATGTAAAGCTGTGATAATTTCTCCATCTTGTCAGTTTCCTTGATCGGTATGAAATGTGCAGATTTAGTAAGACGATCAACTATGACCAAAATAGTATCGTTACCGTTTGAAGTCTTAGACAACTTGGTAACGAAATCCATGGTGATACATTCCCACTTCCACTGGAGGATATTGGGTTGTGTCAACAGACCAGAAGGCTTTTGATGTTCAGCCTTGACTTTCAAACAAGTGAGACACTTACTAACATAAGTAGCAATGTCGGCTTTCATGTTAGGCCACCAGTAGAATTCCTTCACATCGTGATACATCTTACTGGAACCAGGATGAATAGAGTATCTAGTCTTATGTACTTCATCCAATACTAGTTCACGGAGATTACAGAAGCGAGGAACCCAAATTCTGTTACCAAAGTACCGTGTACCATTGGATTTCACTTGGAGTTGGTTCTCGAAACCGATCAATGTGATGCCCCGTACTAAATCATCATGTACGGACCATCAACAACATGATCATTACAAGGTTAAGTACTATATGCGATTTCAAAAAGAGTTTTCATTCATAATAAAAGTGACGTCATAACCAACGTCGAATGTTTTACATCAAAAGTATGCTTCACTAAGTAGAAGCAATTAATAAGTGTATGTGACCCCAATGGTCATTACAAATCATCGTTTCAAAAGTACTAAAGTTTGAATGCAAAAGTAATCGTTCATGCAGTGACATCTCTAAAGCAGCAGGTGTCTACAGCAAGACTAGTATAATAGCGGAAGCAACCTTAAGCACCTGAGAAAAACATGCTTAAAAACGTCAACACAAAGGTTGGTGAGCTATAGTTTAAGTATAACAGTAATGTAAGGTAGGCCACGAGATTTCAGTGCTACAAAGAGCGTTTCAAAACGGTAATCCAAATCAGTATGATAAAGTATATGTTTAACCGTGGGCACTTGGTAACTAACTTAACGTTTATACCCCATGAAAGTACACTTGGCAAGTGCGTATATTTACGAAGTATTAAACACTCGTTAAATCCTAGCACGACTAGCCCGAGTGGGGATGTCAAACCCTATGGATCCATATCTAAGATTCGCGTTCACCGTTTCAAAAACCAATGACTAAATGTTACCGAGCTAAAGGGAATGTTTCTGCCGTTATATAACCCACACATATATAAGTTTAAATACTCGTGCCTAGTATGTAAAACATAAAATCCGCATGTATTCTCACTTCCCAAAATAAGTTAAAGTAAAAATGGAATGTTATAACTCACAATGATAAAGTAGCGGTAAAGTCGAGTCGGGAAATAAGCAAGTACGTAGGTCCGGAAAGTCCTCAACCTAAGTCAAATAGTACTAAGTCAGTAAATCGTCCCAATAGGTTTAAAAGTATGTAAATTAGGTCTTAAAGGTCATCATCATTCATCATCAAACAAAAGGTGTAAAGTAAGTTTCGTTCATGAAAGAAGTTTAAAACAAAGGCTGACTTCGGCCAGTCACCACGGCCTCAATACCTACTGAAATAAGGTGAGACCAGTGGCCATGGCTCCATATATGAGTCCTTTAGTTGTGGTAAAAATTACAGAAGTAAACTCGTCTTCGTTTGACCGTGGCGACGGTCTAAGTGCGTGTAGGTCAGAATTTTCAGCACAACGTTAAATGGACATAGTGACGATCGGAGGGCCATAAATCCTAAACAGTAACTTGGATTAAGACGAGTCCTATATGAAAAGTTATCTACTCGAACAGAGATATCTGAAAATAGTAATTACAGTAGCCCAGGTCATACTGATCAGACCCATAAATAGTAAAACAGTAGGTTCCGGGGTTTCTTGGTACTCGATGCTTATCACGGTTCTCATCCTTGATGCATATAGCTTCAAGTGTACAACTCGTTGATGTGTTTACATCATCTTTACCAAGTTTTGACCATCATAACCCAAGTGTAAGTCTAAGGTAAGTAGCACAACTCAATTAAGTGTTGCAAGTGTTTTGATGAACCAAAGTTACATCAAAGTCTTAGATTTAACACATACATGAACTATAAAAGTAATATTAACCAAGTTTTGACTATTATGACACAAGTGTAAGTCTAAGACATGTAGCACAACTCACTTAAGAGTTGTATGAAGTTTGATGAACCAAAGTTACATCAAGGTCTTAGATCTAACACATACATGAACTTTCAAAGTAAAAACAAGTTACAAACTTGAAGTAAACTTATGAAATCAAGATCTTAAGTTGTAGAACATAGTCCTTAGTTAGATCGTGAAGATTCTAGACCCAATATTCTAGATCAAGCATAAGTGTACAAAGTTATAATTAAAGAAAACTTATTTACATGTTCTTGAACTTTTAAAGTTAACTTTAGTTCAAGAAAGTATGAGATCAAGACTAACTTGTAATACTTGACCATTTAACAACAAACATGAATTTAAAGTGCATAATATGAAGTAATAAACTAAGTAAACAAGTAAATAGTTCATGGGTTGTTCATACTTTAAAGATTCAAACCAAAGTTTGATCTTTAAGAAAGTAAACTTGAAGTTTACAAACATGAATTACAAGTATGCTTTCAACAACACATGAACTTTAATCTTTTAAAACTTTAAAGATAGAATCATAAACTAGTAAGTCTATGTTCTTGTATGTCTTGTAAGAACAAGATGATATGAAGAATCAAACTAAAGAGTTTGATTCCTAGTAGCTAGTAAGTAACAACAACAAGTAAGTAATTAAACAACAAAGAACAAGTAAACAACAAACAAATGATGATGATATTGTGCTTGGTTGTTACGGTTTTAGTAAGAAAAATGAAGAGGAAATCTAGTTCATGTTACTTACAAGATGTAGAGAAAAGGTGAGAGAAAAATGGAAGTAGCAAGTAAGTGTGATTGGAATGAGTGAAATGTGAGAGTAAGTAGTAAGGAAAATTGAAAAGAAACTCTCCCATATACAATCCAAAACCAACGGCTCAAAAAGAAAAGAGGAGGAGGGAAAAGTCCATGAGGTTCTAGCATGCTTAAGCTTAAAAAGTTGGTTAAATGGGGTGGTTTCATGGGGATAAGGTGGTAACTAGATTCTTCAAGTATTAAACTATCTAGTTAATCTCTAAATGTACTACTTACATGTGTGTTGGGATAATGAGTCCACTAAAGAAGTAGGGTGGGCTTCATAAGTCCATTAACACTAATTAAGGCCCAAGTTCAAGTAATTAACAAGTTAATCCAATAAAAGCCCAAGTAACTAACTAGTAACCATAGTTAATTAAAATGATTAATAAACTTAATCATGAATGCAAATAATATCTAAAAATATTATTCGTGAAAGTTTCGTGTGTCACAAAGACGTTTCGGTCATTTAAAGTCAAGTATGGTGTACCATGGTAAAAAGTAAATGTAATCACATACATTCGTTTAATCACAAGTATTAATAATAACCATTATTAATTAAAGACAGAAAAATCAGGGTCGTTACATTACCCACCTGTTAAAGAAAATTTCGTCCCGAAATTTTAAGGAGTGACCAAACAATGGTACCGTATTCGAATAAGAAGGGCGTATCAAAGTTCCGTGAGACTCGTGGGCTCAGAAGTAAGTTATCTACCTTGAAAGGTACTTCGGAGTATTAAAGTGAGAATAGGTATATGCCGGTAATTACGCTTCTTGTCCTAAGAGGTCAACAAATTGATTTCGTTTCTGATTAACAGGAGTATGTCATCTAAATGTATAACCACAAAAGGAAATATGGCGTGTTTAGCCTTACAGGCACCTTCAGTAAGCTGGATGCGTGAAATGCATCCTGAATATTTCTAAGCTCATCTAAAACATCGAGCACTTACGTCGTAATACAAAACTGACAGGTAGAATGGAAAACATGGTGATCACAACCATGCGATTTGATGTCTGGGTAGTGTTAGCCACGGATTTTACTAACCCCTTGATTTCGGAAGGAGACCATAGGCATAAGGAACCCGATATTTAAGAACGTTTCATTTGAATAAGTGAATTGAAATTTAGCTAAAAGTGATCAATCGGACTTGCGAGCCATAATTATTCATAGTGTCTTCAGAATGGTCTGAACGAACAATGTGGGATATCACCTAGTTTACCATACTGCAGGTGAACCTACCCTTGGATGAAATGAAAGCACAGTTCCGTAATGTAACTTCATCCTTTCAGTTACATGTTGAAGTCAGGGGTAACATTAACTAGAGCAACATACAGTTGCAACAAATGAAGGAAGAAATATATAGAGTATCCATATCAGTGTCGTAAATGTTTTAAGCAGTCCCCTCCCAGGGATAACAAGATTCATAGGTTCTCAAAGTATCTTATATTACATTTCTGAAAGAAAGTCGCACGAAAGGTGTGGTCTTGAACGAGAGTGAACTCTTCGAGTGGTTCGTTTTGAATTTATCCGTGTACTCAAGGGGATGTGCGGATGAGAAGGTACGTGGGCCCTTGGTCCTAACGAATGGTTTACTCCGAGTGAAAAGAATCTCCAAAAATGATTCTTGTGTCTCAACATACTGATTCATAGAGATGATGTTTACGAGGGTGTTGCGTTTAGCCGTGAAATTTTGAGAGTAGAAACTCACCTAGTGCCTGTCCTACGATGGGGTGACTACTGAGTGTACCTGGAAAACTGATTTATCAGCCCGCGTTTTTATCATGTCTAACTTTAAAAAGAACATTTTATGGGTGTAGAGATTTTTCTAACAAATTTATAAAACCGCCATCCAAAGTGGCTCAAGAGTTTTTAACAAAGATCTTAATGGTAAGTTTCATCTCTAACAGAGGACGAGAAAAGTGTGATCCATACATGGTGTAGTCTAATATGAAAACCTTTAATAAAATCAACTAAGAGAGTTTTGAAAAACAATACCTTTAAACGTTTGTTGTGACAACGTAAACGGAACGAAGTTCCTAGCAAACTTAAAAGTAGGTACAACGTGTACTATTTTGCACAAAACTATTTGACTTAAGTTGAATAATTCGGTAAAGGAGCGGATTTTTTTTTTTTAAAATTTGAAGATATAACTTAGTATTAAAATAAGTAAGCATAAATTTATGTATGTATGATTTTATAAATCGTATAAGTGACAGAAAAGTTTTTAAATCTCGTGAGGACCGCACAAATAAACAACGAGTAAATATTTTGATAAACATAGCTTTTCGTATTTCGAAGGTTACGAGTTGAAAGAGGTTGAGTGGAAAAGCTTTGAATCATCGGGTGACCAGTTACTAGGTAATGAAAACTAATGACATAAATGTAGTTTTTGGTAATTATCAGGACATAAGTGTTTGGGCCGAAATTTTTTTTACGTGTGAAGCCGTTGCTAAAAGTGAGGTACGAAGGATAGAGCACGAGGATGAGAAGTTAATTGCTTCTTGAATTTGCAAAGTGCCAAACAGGTTATGACTAGTATTAAAGTCGGGATAATGATGATATTAATATCACTAAATAAGAATCCCTTGGAATGAGTCAGGTCTTAGAGCTATGTAAGAAAAAGCATTGTTCCAACAGGTGTGGTGAAATAAATCCATGGGGTAACGCAATAGTTTTGAATGGTTTAAGTGTTAGCAGATGCCCAAAGGCCTTGCATGACGTGGTAGTTAGTGCCTTTATCACATACACATGAATCTCTCGATTTTGACGGTTATAAAGCCCTTATGATGACTTGGATACGGATGAGTAACGAAAAGTTTTATATAATAAGCAACGAGAGTTTCATAGAAATTGTTTATGGTAACAATGTAAGAGAAGAAACGAAGTTCTTAGTAAATTAAGGTTATGTACAACACGTACCATTCAAAGTATAATATCTTTTAAATGAAAGACTTGGTTTGTAAAAGTGAAGGTAAAGTTTCATATGTATATGTCAAAAGTAATCATTTACTTTATTTTTTATAATGGGTATGATTTCAAAAATTTGTATGAATGGCAAACAGAATAAATTTATTTTTATAAAGCTTTGAGAGGATAGCATAGTAAAATAGTGTGTGTAAAATTTTGGCAAACAAAATTTTCATATTTTGGAGGTTACAAGTTGGAAAAGATTGATGAGAATCGAGTAAAAGACTTTTTGAAAATTTCGAGTGATATTTGAGGTAATAAAAACCATTGAATTTATGTGTGTTTGACGACTATTAGTTGGGCATATGTCCTTTGACCAAAAATGCTTAAGTGTGAAGTTGTTGCTTATAAGTGAGATACGAATGGGAGAGTATGAGGATGAGGGTTAACCACTCATTGATTTTAGGAAAATTTCGAACTGGTATGAGCGAGGAAGACTTCCGTGTTTTCCTTGCAGCAAACATAGCCGCAGTACAGGCTGCGATGCAAAATAACAATAACTCTGGATCTAGCAGTGGAACTAATTCCACAAGAAATCGTGTAGGATGCTCCTACAAAGAATTCACTGCCTGCAAACCTTTGGAATTTGATGGAACCGAAGGACCAATTGGATTGAAACGGTGGAACGAGTAGGTCGAATCGGTGTTTGCCATAAGTAAGTGTACTAAAGAGGACAAAGTTAAGTACGCTACACATACCCTCACAGGTACTGCGGTAACGTGGTGGAACACCTATCTTGAACAAGTAGGACAAAATGCTGCTTACGCACTACCGTGGTCGGCATTCAAGCAATTGATGAACGAGTAGTACCGTCCTAGAAACGAGGTCAATAAGCTCAAGGTAGAACTTAGAGAGTTACGAACACAAGGATTCGACATTACCACATATGAACGACGATTCACAGAGTTGTGCCTATTGTGTCCGGGAGCATTCGAAGATGAAGAAGAGAAGATCGACGCGTTTGTAAAAGAGTTACCAGTAAGGATCCAAGAAGATGTGAGTTCACACGAGCCCGCTTCCATACAGAAGGCAAGTTGAATGGCTCATAAACTCATAAATCAGATTGAGGGGATAATTAAAGAACAGGAGGCCGAAGAAGCCAACACAAAACAACTCAAGAGGAAGTGGGAGGAAAACGGTGACAAGAGTCACCAGTACAACAACAATAACAATTACAACCACAACCGCAACAACAATTGCAACAATAACCGCAATCCTAACAATAACTACAACAAACGTCCCAACAACAACAACAAAAACTACAACAACCATTTCAACAACAATAACAATCCCAACAACAACCTCAATAACAACAAATAACAGAAACAACCTTGCTTCAGGTGTGCAGTGTACCATTCGAATGTGTTTTGCACAACACTTTGCACCAAGTGTAAGAGAAGTGGTCATGGCGAGGCAAAATGTGAGATTTACGGACCAAAGAACAACAAAAATAAAGAAACAAATAAGGTCGGAACAAATAATGCCGACGTAGTTTGTTATAAATGTGGAAAACCGGGCCACATTATTAGAAATTGCCCAAGCCAAGGGAATACTAATGGGCAAGGCCGCGGAAGAGTTTTCAATATTAATGCGGCAGAAGCACAGGAAGACCCGGAGCTTGTTACGGGTACGTTTCTTATTGACAATACATCTGCTTATGTTTTATTTGATTCGGGTGCGAATAGAAGCTATATGAGTAGAGATTTTTGTGCTAAATTAAGTTGCCCATTGATGCGTTTGGATAGTAAATTTTTACTCGAGTTAGCAAACGGTAAATTAATTTCAGCAGATAATATATGTCGGGATAGAAAAATTAAACTGGGGGATGAAACGTTTAAAATTGATTTAATACCAGTCGATTTAGGGAGTTTTGATGTAATAATTGGCATGGACTGGTTGAAAAAGGTGAGAGCAGAGGTCGTTTGTTACAAAAATGTGATTCTCATTATGCGTGAAAAGGGAAAACCTTTAATGGTGTACGGAGAAAAGAACAATGCGAAATTAAATCTTATTAGTAGTTTGAAGGCGCAAAAACTAATAAGAAAAGGTTGTTACATCATTCTAGCACATATCAAGGAAGTTAAACCTGAAGAAAAGAACATCAGTGATGTTCCCGTCGCAAAAGAATTTCCCGATGTATTTCCAAAAGAATTACCGGGATTACCCCCACATCGATCCGTTGAATTTCAAATAGATCTTGTACCAGGAGCTGCACCAATAGCTCGTGCTCCATACAGACTCGCACCCAGCTAAATGAAAGAATTACAAAGTCAGTTACAAGAAATTTTAGAGCGTGGTTTCATTCGACCAAGTACATCACCATGGGGAGCTCCTATTTTGTTTGTTAAGAAGAAGGATGGTACATTTAGGTTGTGTATCGACTACCGAGAGTTGAACAAACTTACCATCAAGAACCGCTACCCACTACCGAGAATCGATGACTTATTTGATCAACTACAAGGCTCATCGGTTTATTCGAAGATTGATTTACGTTCTGGGTATCATCAAATGCGGGTGAAGGAGGATGATATTCCAAAGACTACTTTTAGGACGCGTTACGGTCATTATGAGTTTATGGTTATGCCGTTTGGGTTGACCAACGCACCAGCTGTGTTCATTGACCTCATGAACCGAGTGTGTGGACCATACCTTGACAAGTTTGTCATTGTTTTCATCGATGACATATTTATTTACTCAAAGAATGACCAAGAGCATGAAGAACATTTGAGAAAAGTACTAGAGTTGTTAAGGAAGGAAAAACTGTACGCTAAGTTTTCAAAGTGTGCATTTTGGTTGGAAGAAGTTCAATTTCTCGATCACATAGTAAACAAAGAAGGTATTCAGGTGGATCCAGCAAAGATTGAAACCGTTGAAAAGTGGGAAACCCTGAAAAATCCGAAGCATATATGCCAATTTTTAGGACTGGCTGGTTACTACAGAAGGTTCATCCAAGACTTTTCCAGAATAGCAAAACCCTTGACTGCATTAACGCATAAAGGGAAGAAATTTGAATGGAAAGATGAACAAGAAAAAGTGTTTCAATTGTTAAAGAAAAAGTTAACTACGGCACCTATATTATCATTACCTGAAGGGAATGATGATTTTGTGATATATTGTGATGCCTCAAAGCAAGGTCTCAGTTGTGTATTAATGCAACGAACAAAAGTAATTGCTTATGCGTATAGACAATTGAAGATTCACGAGCAGAATTATATGACGCATGATTTAGAATTAGGCGCGGTTGTTTTTGCATTAAAGGTTTGGAGGCACTACTTATATGGGGTCAAAAGTATTATATAAACTGACCACAAAAGTATTCAACAAATATTTAATCAGAAACAACTGAACATGAGGCAGCATAGGTGGATTGAATTGTTGAATGATTACGACTTTGAGATTCGTTACCACCCAAGGAAGGCAAATGTGGCAGCCGACGCCTTGAGTAGAAAGGACAGAGAACCCATTCAAGTAAAAGCTATGAATATAATGATTCACAATAACCTTACTACTCAAATAAAGGAGGTGCAACAAGGAGTTTTAAAAGAAGGAAATTTAAAGGATGAAATACCCAAAGGATCGGAGAAGCATCTTAATATTCGGGAAGAAGGAAACCCGGTATAGGGTTGAAAGAATTTGGGTACCAAAATTTGGAGATATGAGAGAAATGGTACTTAGAGAAGCTCATAAAACCAGATAATCAATACATCCTGGAACAGGGAAGATGTACAAGGATCTCAAGAAACATTTTTGGTGGCCGGGTATGAAAGTCGATGTTGTTAAATATGTAGGAGAATGTTTGACGTGTTCTAAGGTCAAAGCTGAGCATCAGAAACCATCAGGTCTACTTCAACAACCCGAAATCCCGGAATGGAAATGGGAAAACATTACCATGGATTTCATCACTAAATTGCCAAGGACTGCAAGTGGTTTTGATACTATTTGGGTAATAGTTGATCGTCTCACCAAATCAGCACATTTCCTGCCAATAAGAGAAGATGACAAGATGGAGAAGTTAGCACGACTGTATTTGAAGGAAGTCGTCTCCAGACATGGAATACCAATCTCTATTATCTCTGATAGGGATGGCAGATTTATTTCAAGATTCTGGCAGACATTACAGCAAGCATTAGGAACTCGTCTAGACATGAGTACTGCCTATCATCCACAAACTGATGGGCAGAGCGAAAGGACGATACAAACGCTTGAAGACATGCTACGAGCATGTGTTATTGATTTCGGAAACAGTTGGGATCGACATCTACCGTTAGCAGAATTTTCCTACAACAATAGCTACCATTCAAGCATTGAGATGGCGCCGTTTGAAGCACTTTATGGTAGAAAGTGCAGGTCTCCAATTTGTTGGAGTGAAGTGGGGGATAGATAGATTACGGGTCCGGAGATTATACAAGAAACTACCGAGAAGATCATCCAAATTCAACAACGGTTGAAAACCGCCCAAAGTCGACAAAAGAGCTATGCTGACAGTAAAAGAAAAGATATAGAATTTGAAATTGGAGAGATGGTCATGCTTAAAGTTTCACCTTGGAAAGGCGTTGTTCGATTTGGTAAAAGAGGGAAATTAAATCCAAGGTATATTGGACCATTCAAGATTATTGATCGTGTCGGACCAGTAGCTTACCGACTTGAGTTACCTCAACAACTCGCGGCTATACATAACACTTTTCACGTCTCGAATTTGAAGAAATGTTTTGCTAAAGAAGATCTCACTATTCCATTAGACGAAATCTAAATCAACGAAAAACTTCAATTCATCGAAGAACCCGTCGAAATAATGGACCGTGAGGTTAAAAGACTTAAGCAAAAATGTATATACCCGTCGAATTCATCGAAGAGACCAATTGTTAAGGTTCGATGGAATGCTCGTAGAGAACCCAAGTTCACCTAGGAATTAGAAGATCAGATGAAGAAGAAATACCCGCACTTATTTCCAGAAGATACGTCAACACCTCCAACTGCTTAAAATTTCGGGACGAAATTTATTTAACGAGTAGGTACTGTAGTGACCCGAACTTTTCCATGTTTATATATATTAAATAAAATTGTTATTTACATGATTAAGTGTTTCCAACATGTTAAGCAATTAAACTTGTTAAGACTTGATTAATTGAAATAGGTTTCATATAGACAATTGACCACCCAAGTTGACCGGTGATTCACGAACGTTAAAACTTGTAAAAACTATATGATGTCATATATATGGATATATATATATATAGTTAACATGGTATTATGATAATTAAACATATCATTAAGTATATTAACAATGAACTACATATGTAAAAACAAGACTAATAACTTAAGGATTTCGAAACGAGGCATATATGTAACGATTATCGTTGTAACGACATTTAATTGTATATATATCATATTAAGATATATTAATACATCATAATATCATGATAATGTAATAATTTAGCATCTCTTTAGATATAATAAACAATGTGTTAACAACATTTAACAAGATCGTTAACCTAAAGGTTTCAAAACAACACTTACATGTAACGACTAACGATGACTTAACGACTCAGTTAAAATGTATATACATGTAGTGTTTTAATATGTATTCATACACTTTTGAAAGACTTCAAGACACTTATCAAATTAATTCTACTTAACAAAAATGCTTACAGTTACATCCTCATTCATTTTCATCAACAATTCTACTCGTATGCACTCGTATTCGTACTCGTACAATACCCAGCTTCTAAATATATTTACTATTGGTATATACACTCCAATGATCAGCTCTTAGTAGACCTTGTGAGTCACCTAACACATGTGGGAACCATCATTTGGCAACTAGCATGAAATATCTCATAAAATTACAAAAATATTAGTAATCATTCATGACTTATTTACAAGTAAACAAAATTACACATCCTTTATATCTAATCCATATACCAACGACCAAAAACACCTACAAACACTTTCATTCTTCAATTTTATTCATCTAATTGATCTCTCTCAAGTTCTATCTTCAAGTTCTAAGTGTTCTTCATAAATTCTATAAGTTCTAGTTTCATAAAATCAAGAATACTTCCAAGTTTGCTAGCTTACTTCCATTCTTGTAAAGTGATCATCCAACCTCAAGAAATCTTTCTTATTTACAGTAAGATATCTTTCTAATATAAGGTAATACTCATATTCAAACTTTGATTCAATTTCTATAACTATAACAATCTTATTTCGAGTGGAAATTTTACTTGAACTTGTTTTTGTATCATGATTCTGCTTTAAGAACTTTCAAGCCATCCAAGGATCCTTTGAAGCTAGATCTATTTTTCTCATTTCCAGTAGGTTTACCTACTTAAATTAAGGTAGTAATGATGTTCTTAACATCATTCGATTCATACATATAAAACTAGGTAGTAATGATGTTCTTAATATCATTCGATTCATACATATAAAACTATCTTATTCGAAGATTTAAACTTGTAATCACTAGAATATAGTTTAGTTAATTCTAAACTTTTTCGCAAATAAAGTTAATCCTTCTAACTTGACTTTTAAAATCAACTAAACACATGTTCTATATCTATATGATATGCTAACTTAATGATTTAAAACCTGGAAACACGAAAAACACCGTAAAACTGGATATACGCCGTCGTAGTAATACCGCGGGCTGTTTTGGGTTAGTTAATTAAAAACTATGATAAACTTTGATTTAAAAGTTGTTCTTTTGGGAGAATGATTTTTTTTATGAACATGAAACTATATCCAAAAATCATGGTTAAACTCAAAGTGGAAGTATGTTTTCCAAAATGGTCATCTAGACGTCGTTCTTTCGACTGAAATGACTACCTTTACAAAAACGACTTGTAACCTGCATTTCCGACTATAAAATTATACTTTTTATGTTTATATTCATAAACTTAAGTTCAATATGAAACCATAGTAACTTAAAACACTCAAAACGGATTTAAAACGAAGAAGTTATGGGTAAAACAAGATTGGATAATTTTTCTTGTTGTAGCTACGTGAAAATTGGTAATAAATCTATATTAATCATATCCTAGCTAACTCATATTGTATTACACATGTATTCTAATATATTATGTAATCTTGGGATACCATAGACACGATTACAATGTTTTGACATATCATATTGACCCATCTATATATATATTTCGTAACAACCATAGACACTCTATATGCAGTAATGTTGGAGTTAGCTATACAGGGTTGAGGTTGATTCCAAAATATTATATATACTTTGAGTTGTGATCTAGCCTGAGGCTTGTATATACGAGGTCGTGGATTGATTCAAGATAATATATATTGCTTTATTTTCTGTACATCTAACTGTGGACAACTAGTTGTAGGTTACTAATGAGGACAGTTGACTTAATAAACTTAAAACAGCAAAACGTATTAAAAATGTTGTAAATATATTTTGAACATACTTTGATATATATGTACATATTTGTTATAGGTTCGTGAATCGACCAGTGGCCAAGTCTTACTTCCCGACGAAGTAAAAATCTGTGAAAGTGAGTTATAGTCCCACTTTTAAAATCTAATATTTTAGGATGAGAATACATGCAGTTTTATAAATATTTTACAAAATAGACACAAGTAAATGAAACTACATTCTTTGGCTGGATTATTAAACCGAATATGCCCCTTTTTAGTCTGGTAATCTAAGAATTAGGGAACAGACACCATAATTGACGTGAATCCTAAAGATAGATCTATTGGGCCCAACGAGCCCCATCCAAAGTACCGGATGCTTTAATACTTTGAATTCATCATGTTCGAAGGGAGTCCCGGAATGATAGGGGATATTCTATATGCATCTTGTTAAGGTCGGTTACCAGGTGTTCACCATATGAATGATTTTTATCTCTATGTATGGGATGTATATTGAAATATGAAATCTTGTGGTCTATTATTACGTTTTGATAAATATAGGTTAAACCTATAACTCACCAACATTTTTGTTGACGTTTAAAGCATGTTTATTCTTAGGTGATTATTAAGAGCTTCCGTTGTTGCATGCTATTATATGGTCAAGATTTGGTGTCAGCATGCTTGTATAATATTGTTTAAAACTGCATTCGAGATTTATTTTGTTGTAACATATTAATATTTGTAAACCAATATGTATTGGTAGTGTGTAAATGTGATATTTGTTAGATTATCATTTCTGGATAATCTAAGTGGTGTCTTGTTAACCTTGTCGATAAAATAAAGGTTATGGTTTGTTTTAAAAACGAATGCAGTCTTTGAAAAATGTCTCATATAGAGGTCAAAACATCGCAATGAAATCAATTAATATGGAACGTTTATAATCAATATGAACGGGACATTTCAGTTACTCCCGATAGGCCTACCCCCAATAATTAAGAATGCATTTAACGAGCAATTAAAAATGTCACTGTAGGGACTTAGTCGGACATAGCCGGGTATAGCATAGTTTAACAGTTGGTACTTGTGTCTAAATGGTAAATAGTAAAAGTAGCATGTGTCTCACCCCAAAAAGTTAAATAAGTTGTGCACAATATAAAGTGGGGCTATGAAGTTCACCTTAGTAAGTAGGAGAGAGTTTGTTATTCCTCGAAATAGAAGAGTTGGATGAATGTCAGCAGAAAGTCAACCTAATGACATTTAAGAGTAGTTAAATGTTTTGCCCAAGTTTAAGTTAAGTTTAACTATACAAGAGTTTAAATGTAGTTTGTTTTACTAAGTTCTCATTTTTGCTAAGTTTCCACTTTTAGTAAGTTTCTATTTTTAGTAAGTTAGTGTTGAACACTAGTGAGTTGTTCTTAATAAGTCTACCACTTATTAAGTGTGTTAGTAACTAAGTGTATGATTACGATAGTCGGGTTTGACATTGTGCACCATACCCAAACATCTATTCCACCGCCGAGTCACCAGAATGACCAATTGTTACCGGTTGGCCCATGATTTCTTGACCAAAATCTAAGTTTGGCATTCGTAATCCACAAGCGTCCCATAGTGGTACCAAGGATCACCCTAGGCCTTAAGTAGCATTGACGTTCGAGTAATCCTCACGTTATCGTGAATGACCATTGTAATCGTATGTTATACTATAAGTAGTATATTATAAGTGTTAGTAGTAGTATAAGTGTATAAGTGTTAAGTAGTAGTATTAGGGTTTTAATTAATTAGAGTAGTTAGGTTTTGATAATAAATTAATGATTAGGGTTTAAGTAATAAATGTTTAATAGTATTATTAGGTTTAGGGTTTAGTAAAGTAATGATTAGGGTTTTAATTAATGTTTAGGGTTTAAGTTGTATTAGGGGTTTATTTTGTTTAATGTTTATGTATATATATGTCGTGTGTATGTGTATATATATATATATATATATATATATATATATATATATAGTTTATATTTTTTTATATATAACCGTATATGTATATATATGTATATGTTTATATATATTTTTTTACATGTATATGTATATTTATATTTTTTTTTTACATGAACAATATGAATGTTAAGATCATGCACGAATATGATTATGAATATAAACATGAATTGAAAGAAAGATTTAAAAGTTTTAAGATTTTGGGTCATACCTTGTTAATGATGATGAAGATTAACAAGAAACAAAAAGAAAACTTGGTGATGAAGATCAAATAACCCAAATAATGAAGAACATGCTTGAAGATCTTGATGAACACGAAGAACAAGCTTGAAGATCACTTGAAGATGGTGGTGGTGTTCTTGGCCGAAAACCACAAGAGAGGGAGAGGGAGAGATTGTTTTTGAGAGAGGATTTTGGTGTGATTTGTGAATGAGAAACTAGGAGTCTATGGGTGTTTATATAGTGCAAGTATTAGAGTGTTAGTCAACATAAGAATTTTCTAATTAATGATTTTATTTTATTTTATAATTCTTTTAGTCAACAATAGGTGGTACTAGTTTATATATTTTTTATATACATTTTATTTTTTAGTCAACATAAAGATGTAATTGTTTAAGATTCTTTAGTCTCATTATTATTATTATTATTATTATTATTATTATTATTATTATTATTATTATTATTATTATTATTATTATTATTATTATTATTATTATTATTATTATTATTATTATTATTATTATTATTATTATTATTATTATTAGGGGGATGATTCTCACACACTGTTTTTTGATCCTCACACACCAATTTACTTGAACTCCTCCCTAATAATAGGGTAAAAGGGTGTGTGAGGATCAAAAAACAGTGTGTGAGAATCATCCCCCTTATTATTATTATTATTATTATTATTATTATTATTATTATTATTATTATTATTATTATTATTATTATTATTATTATTATTATTATTATTATTATTATTATTATTATTATTATTATTATTTTACATTTACTACATGATAAGTATTATTTTCTTTTTACTAATTCATGACTTGTATTTTTTTTTATTTAGTTCCCAATTGTTTTGTTATTTATATAAATGTCACTTTTTATTTATTACTTATAGATTAATAGTTATAATATTACAGAAATGCATAAATTTTAATTAGCAGTGAGTGTCGACTAAAAGTTTATTATTTGGTCAACGTTAAATAGATTGTGTATATAACAACCCTTAAATAATTAATACGTATAGTCAGGCAGTAAACCCTAGGGTCATTTCAGTAATTTCAGAAGTCGAAAAGTGAGGGTTGTTATAGCTATGGTATGCTAACCCCTGAGGTGTTCTAAAACGGCTATGGCATCACCCCCCAAGTCTTTCAAAATGGCTATGGCATCACTTGGCAAATCGTGTGAGTAAGAACCGGCTATTCGGTTAGCGCCCAAAACGGCTATAGTATGCTAACCCCGAGGTATCCCAAAACGGCTATGGTATTCCCCCAAAGTGTTCCAAAACGACTATGGCATCACTTAATAGCGGTTATTACTCACAACCATGTGCACAAAACGGCTATGTGCACAATTAACGAATAATAATATGTATATATATATATATATAATAATATGTATATATATATTTATATTTATATATATATATATATATATATATATATATATATATATATATATCGGGTTACACAAACCTCACGTCGCATGTTATTGCACAAAATCCGGCTATTGTGGCACTATTCCCAAAGGTATCCAAACTGCTATCGTCACATCGATGTGCACCAAAATCCGGCTATAGTGCACATCGCGCACAAGCAAATAAATTATATACATACATGTATAATTATTCCACTCACCTTGAAGTCTTGATGAAAGTAAGCCAAATCCGTTGTTCCGCCAAAGAAACGTACCTAAACCATTATCATAATAACAAACATCACAATTAGGGTGGATTACAAACTAACCCATATTGACACCTAGTGCAAATCTTGACCCAATTGTACTTTCAAGCCCAACCAAAGTCCAAACTCACCAATAATCACTAACTAGAGTGATAATGGTTCTAATAACGCCAATCAAACCCAATCATAAGTGTTAAACACCTATCTTGCCCAAGATGACAACTAAAACCTAATTTTGACCCAATTCAAAATCAAGCTTTCAATAACAACCATTTGGGTTCTTTCAACAACAAAATCACTAATCATAGTGATTATACCCAAATTAAAGTCCTAATCATGGCTAAGTCATCAACCAACCCAAAACCCGCCAACAACAACGATAAATCCGATTACAAGTATCAATGGACTCACTTCAAGAGTTTAAATAGGTTTCTCTATAATTCAAGTTCAAACCCTAACTTTGAATATCAAATCAAACATTGAAATTCGGAGTTAGAACTTACCACAACAACCAAAACATAGCCAAGAACGAGATGAACAACTTTAATACTTGAGCTTTGGTGAGAATCAAGCTCATTCCTCCTTGATTTGAGCTCTCTCTCTAGAAATGGATCTCTCTCTCTCTCTAAAATTGGTGAGAGTGTTTGAGTAGGTGAAGAATGAGATCCAAATGGGATTGGATCAGCTTTTGTTGCCTCAAACCGTCCAATAAGTGAAAAGACCACTATACCCCTCATTAACTCATTTAAAAGAAAACAGGAATCTGTCGCCTGGCAACGTGCGCGGCGCACGCCCATAACCTTGCGCGGCACGCATGATGGTCTGAACAGGTTCTGAGCTTTTAAACCTACACCACGCTTCACACACTATACGTACATCATTTAAACTCTATGTACCATAAATATTAGGGTCTTACAACTCTCCCACACTTAGAATCGATCACGTCCTTGTGATCCTCATCACTTAACCGACCGGACCCACACTCTATGGTCCTCAAACATACGTTCTAAACGACTTCTACCACATTTATCATTAACTCGAAGATTATCCCAATTAACCATTACACACTTGCACACATTCTGGAACATGCAATTCATACAATATCTGAATCTACTACAATCGCTTAGCATACATGGAATCATCATGCGTTTTCTCCAACTCCTCTAGGAAATTCTTCCCAATGAATCACCTTTATCACTCAATCGTTACCCGCGATTTTATCAAATTCCCAAATCCGAGCACTAAAACTCGCTCAATCCCATACGTCGGGAAGAACTCAACCAAAATTTCATACCGAGACATCGTCTCTATCGTATAGCCTTAACAAGCATAGTGCTATAGTAACCACGTCCCCAACATGAAGTCAACAACCCAACCGATGAAGACCGACAAAAGTGAATCCTTACGGATAACACTTACCACCTAACATTCCTTGTAGTGCGCATACATGACTAATACCCAACTACCGCAAAAACACGGCTATTGCACTACTAATCACACGACATGGTCTTCATGACCGAACCACCGGCGTATAAAACAACCAATAGTTTTCAATACTAACACTATGAAGGTTATTCAACACAAAACTCAAGCTGTACAAAAACGGCTATCAAGTACACGAAAAACGGCTATCGTGATATATCCGTAGTGTGCAAAACGGCTATTGCAACACTACTAAAGAGATGTGAGCAAAACATGGCTATCGCATCACTGTTACCAACGTGTGAGTAAAAATCGGCTATTACTCACAACCATGTGCACAAAACGGCTATGTGCACAATTCATACGGCCAATTAAAATCATAAACATACAAGTAACGGTTCTTTCCGGAAACTGCCTACCATAAACCACAACCAAGGGTGGCTAAAAAAGAGCTAATCCTTCCGGATATCACTCATCACCTAACACAAGTCACATGTGGTCAACTGAGAGATAAACCCAAATAAACACATACACATAATTATCTCATAATACATAAAATAGCTATTGTGTATACTACCAAAAATGTACGACAATGAGGCATCTTACCCTCTCTCAAAGTCCCATTACGCTACCTCGGTAGGAATACAAATCCTTAATGAAGTCGACACAAATTCCTTGATATAACATTACCAACTTCCTCGTGTGGTAGTACAAACTCCCCCACTTAGAACTTCCTCAATCAAAAAGCCAAAATTACAAAGTCAAGCGATTTCACCATTTACCAACGTACACGACCATACTTGGCGTCGGTCCCTCTTCCAGAATTCTCAAGAACTCAATTCAATAATAAGAACTAACATCTACCGTCACCCATTTGCACCACTTAAGCGATGACACAATGTCAACATAACATTTATCGTTTTTAGAACGAAATTACCGCTACCCGCAAGGTAGACTTTTTCAATTGTCAAATTCTTTCTACCCGTCACCACTACAAAATCATCCGGCCGACAATACACACACGCTCACCCTCCTGGAAAAGAGTGACTATTGCTCCAACAACGAATGCTTACCGTCTTGCATCCCATAACACATATGTCATCAACCTTGCTTTAACACTTAGCATACAAAAGAATTTCGGATCATCCTTCGCCACTTCATACCAATCATTCATTAACGCGAACACAAGCATCACTCTTGCAGCCGTCCGATTGCTATAGCTCGTAAAATTTCCACTTAGTCACTCGTGTAGATAAGGGTTTCAGTAAGGTACCCTAAGTACACTGTAACCATAACCATCTAAGTTGCACATCACGCCCGCAGGTATGAGAAGGCATATGACATCGCGTTACGTAGACTCCATTACCAACATACATCAAGGTCAAATAACTCGATCTCTAGGATTTCATTCGGTCGATGAACCTCATGGTTTACCATCTTCAATCCAAAAGTGAACATACGCTAACAGCCTAACACCGAAGCCTGTTATCATGGCTTGGTAGAATCATTTACTCAATCACTAATGAATGCTTGGTTGCACCAAGTCTTACGCCCTTCGTTCGTGAATCCAAATGTTGCCATAGGGTAATTCCATTAGGAATGTCGTTCTAACAATAATACACACGACAAAATCAGAACCTTAAGGGTCTCACTCGAACGAGCTTAACGACCCGATACCAACCAAACGCCTAAGCATCTAAAGACTCGCACAACAGAGCCAAGGCACAACACACTACTCATACACTTTAATGAGTGCAACCTGGAACCATAAACGTAAACCGTCCGTTCGCTACGGATTACCCCCAGCGAAAAATAAAGTTTAGATAAGACTCACGTACACCCCGCATGTTATTACTAACGAACAACATACAATATCACACTAAAACTACCTGAAGCAACATCATTGGACCCTTGTGCTTCACTAATCATCAGATAGTCGCGCTCTAACCTCTTAACCCGATCTTCAAACGATTCGGGACATTCCGACTTTCGGTGTCCCTCCTTCCGGCAGATAAAGCACTTGATCGCGCTCGACGGTACACCCGTGCAATCCTTTGCCAAATGTCCTTGTTCACCACACGTAAAACACGTATGTACGGAACCTCCCAACTTTTTCGTCTGATTTCTAACCAACTCGGGACACTCTGGCCTTCGGTGTCCTTCTTTACAACAATTGTAACACATCACTTCTCGGTATCGTACACTCCCAAATCTTGTGGCCCCTCACCCCACAATTGTAACATCTAGGCATACTAGTGACCGACACTATCTTCGTCTTGCTTTCGACACCTTCGGTCGCATTACTTTCTTTCGTACTAGGGCCACTTCTTGATTCGAACTTTCTTTTACCCAAAGGGTGATCAACAAATTTTGGAGCATGAAATTTAATCCCCATAATCGCTTCCTCGTCACCGTTATCTTGAGGTTTAGGAAACCTCTTTTCGAACTCTTCCCTTACGACTTTAACCACTTGGTCTCTGACCATTCCCGTTATTCGTCCTTCAATCAACTCCTTGGTTACTTCCCTAACTTTGTCGGTGAAAACCGAGACATATTGCTCAAACACGACCTCAATCCTTAACGTTAACTCATCCTTCTCTTCATGAGTAGGCTCACTCGTTCAGCATCCATCTTACTTCTTCATTCTAAAGAATGCAATCGATTAAGCAAAAAACGAGTACAATCATACGTACAATCCCGACCCATCTTGCTCGGCAATCGTCTTACATCACTTGTCAAATACGATTTGCACTCGTAAAAATGGTAGCTAATCATTATTACGCGTACACGCCGTATCCACTCGTTAGTACCACGACCGCTTCGCTCGATGATATAACCCAACACAAACACAAAATATATTAATAATATCTGCACATTAATATAAACGTTAGTCCACCTATAACTAGGACACTAACCAAATTACCATTCCGACCCGTAATCCTACAAGTCCCGCAACAATTAAGCACACACAAAAGTCTAAGTCTAGGTACCTATCTCAAGTCACCTAAATCCCTTAGACCATACTCTGATACCACTTGTAACGACGCAACTCGTTATCCAACCAAATACGCAAAATATTTTTTTTTATAACAGAAAGGTGCGCGGCGCGCACAGACCCCAACAGCTTCTGTCTGGATTTTCCATTTTTCGCTTAAAGATCTTCCACTTCCCGACATATTTAGATGAAACGGTTTTCATAACACATTATAATAAGTAAAACTCACACATTTTCATAATAAAACAAGTTTTACGACACAGGGCCCACATCGGCCCGTTTTACGAATTAAGTACGAAATACAATTTTCGACCACATGTTTTTAACACAAAATTAAGACCGAGCATGGCGATTGGGGATACATTACCCAATCCTAATCAAATCCAAAAGCAAGATCTTCTAAGGCAACCTAGCCAAGATCTCTAATCTCCACGCTTACCCGAGCCGCCATCACGCGAACCTATAAAAATATTAACAACGAGAGGGTAAGCCAAAGCTTAGTGAGTGCAATAGTTACACACATACATATATAATTTACCTACTTGCACTCCCTTACCCAAACGATGAGATAAACCCACATGTCAATGTCTAAGTGACTAGCATCAACCTTACCACAATAATCTCGTATATCAAGCGAAAAAGCTAGTAACATTAATCGCACCATAATTACCTCGTGTATCAATTCGCACAAGCTAGTAACATCAATCGTACAACTAGCGTAAACCTTAGCATATTTTCGCATATCATCTCGTAACAAAAGCTAGTATCGTCAAAATCGTACAACTAGCGACATCATTAGCATAATAATCATAATAATAATTAAATGCTATCATCAACAATTTATAAACCATGATTAATCAAGATCGCAAGGGAATGACCTCGCGAACAAGTCATCAGTGTTCATAACAACCGTTAGCTCCCAAAAACGACTATGGTATGCTAACCCCCGAGGTGTTCCAAAACGGCTATGGCATCACCCCCCAAGTGTTCCAAAATGGCTATGGCATCACTTCGCAAATCGTGTGAGTAAGAACCGGCTATTCGGTTAGCACCCAAAACGGCTATGGTATGCTAACCCCGAGGTATCCCAAAACGGCTATGGTATTCCCTCAAAGTGTTCCAAAACGACTATGGCATCACTTAATAGCGGTTATTACTCACAACCATGTTCACAAAACGGCTATGTGCACAATTAACAAAAAATAATATGTATATATATATATATATATATATATATATATATATATATATATATATATATATATATATATATATATATATATATATATATATATATATATATCGGGTTACACAAACCTCACTTTGCATGTTATCGCACAAAATCCGACTATTGTGACACTATTCCCAAAGGTATCCAAACGGCTATCGTCACATCGATGTGCACCAAAACTCGGCTATCGTGCACATCGCGCACAAGAAAATAAATTATATATATACATGTATACTTATTCCACTCACCTTGAAGTCTTGATGAAAGCAAGCCAAATCCGTTGTTCCACCAATGAAACATACCTAAACCATTAACATAATAACAAACATCACAATTAGGGTGGATTACAAACCAACCCATATTGACACCTAGTGCAAATCTTGACCCAATTGTACTTCCAAGCCCAACCAAAGTCTAAACTCACCAATAATCACTAACTAGAGTGATAATGGTTCTAATAATGCCAATCAAACCCACTCATAAGTGTTAAACACCTATCTTGCCTAAGATGACATCTAAACCCAAATTTTGACCCAATTCAAAATCAAGCTTCTAATAACACCCATTTGGGTTCTTTCAATAACAAAATCACTAATCATAGTGATTACACCCAAATTAAAGCCCTAATCATGGCTAAGTCATCAACTAACCCAAAACCCGTCAACAATAACAATAAACCCGATTACAAGTATCAATGGACTCACTTCTAGAGTTTAAATGAGTTTCTCTACAATTCAAGTTCAAACCCTAACTTTGAATATCAAATCAAACATTGAAATTCGGAGTTAGAACTTACCACAACAACCAAAACGTAGCCAAGAACGAGATGAACAACTTTAATACTTGAGCTTTGGTGAGAATCAAGCTCATTCCTCCTTGATTTGAGCTTTCTCTCTCTAGAAATGGATCCCTCTCTCTAAAATTGGTGAGAGTGTTTGAGTTGGTGAAGAATGAGATCTAAATAGGATTGGATCACCTTTTGTGGCCTCAAACCGTCCAATAAGTGAAAAGACCACTATACCCCTCACTAACTCATTTAAAAGAAAACAGGAATCTGTCGCGCGCCGCGCACGATGGTCTGAACAGGTTCTGAGCTTTTAAACCTACACCACGCTTCACACACTATACGTACATCATTTAAACTCTATGTACCATAAATATTAGGGTCTTACACTAAAACACCCGATTTTTGGTCGTTTTCTTCACAAAACCCCCCAAAACGACATCTGCCCCTCGCCTATATTAAAAAAAAAACAAATCCCCACCTCTGCTCGTCTCTTCTTCTCCTCTTCTCTTCTTCCCTAGTCTTCGTGCGATTCTTCAAATCTAGTTTCTGAATTTCGTTGCAAACCATGCGAATTAATCCTTCGCTTCTTCGATTTCGTGGGAGAACCTTTATTTCTTCGATGGTCTGGCGGCGACGGTTTCGGTTGAACCCTAGGGTTTTGGATTTTGTGGGTTTTTATCTCTGCGACCATCATCTAACGTTGGTAGTTTTCATTCACTGGTAGCGATTGATCTTCAATCCTACTAGCTACCTGATTTGCAGTCGTTTCCATCACAAAAAGGTCCAGGGCGGCATTTGTTTACTTACTGGTCCGATTGTTGTTAGATACCTTCGGATTTCGCAACGCAGCTGTCGACAATAGGTATATTTCCCAAATAATTTTTACAAAATGCTCTTTGTTCTTACATTTTCGAATATTGTTCATGAATCTTTTTATGTGTTTTTTGTTGTTTTATGGGGTATTTGTTGTTGTGTATGTCATAAATTTGCTGTTTGAGTTTAGATATGAAAAGATATTGATAATGCTTTCTAAAAAATGATTCTATAATTCTGTTGATGTTGATATGCCTTTTGTTTCTGATGGTATAAGTGGTATTGAAATATCTAATTGTGTTAGAAGAAAAAGAAAATGTAGTTAATCTCTTTTCAGTTAGTGATGGTGATGTTACCATTCAAGATTAATGTGTTTGCTCTTTGAGATAAATGTAGTTAATTTCTCTTCAATTAGTAGACTGTAATCAACATTCATTTTTGTATAAATCATTATGGGAATGGGAATGGGAATGGAAGTGAGACCACTAATTTTGGTGTTCAAGTAATTTTTTAACGATATTTTTATTTGTTGTTGCATTTTCGCAGATAGCTAAATCTGTGATGGTGAAATATGTGTGCCCTCGATCACCTGTTGGCGAGGTAACATATTAGTTGTAGCCAAGGTGACTAATTACATGTTTCTGATGCAAGTATTCTATTTATGTTGTTGTTTACGGAAATTCCAGCTACTACACGGAGTTTGGTTTTCGTCTTAGGACGTGGTAGCCACTTTGTTGCTTAATGATTATAGCAAAAGCATGCTTTACCATCATTCGCAACACCGTTGTTCAGTTGGAATTTCTAACAGCGACAACATCTTTTGGTACTCACAAATCAAAAAGGTTTAACAAAATAGGCTGTGATGATATATAAGTGGGAGTTGGGTCAAGCAACGAGAATAAATGAGTTCGTATCTTGGCGGGGCAATCTAAAGATTGCATCCATGACGATTCTTGTTCTCTTGCTTGATTTTAAACACAAATCTGAGCCTCATTTCTTCTTTTTTTTCCTCCTTGCTAAATTTTTTTTCCTACTGGTATTGTTTTACATTTATGTACGTATCATTTTCTATGATGTTTGTTGTGCAGAACATAAGTTTCGGAGTTGTAGCGCTATATTAGCGATTGTAGATGTACTGACTGTGACTATACTGTTGTTTCTTGGTTTCAAAAGCGGCTGAAATCTCATTCTAAAGAGGCTATGCTATTAGTCACCCGATTTTTTAGTCGTTTTATTTTTTTTGGCTTTATGATTTTGAACAGGCTTTATTACATTGACTAATAGAAAGAAACAATACAAATAAAATTAGAGGAAAACCCATAGTAAGATCCAAGAACAAACAAAGGCTACCTTTTGGCATAATGCCACTTTCACTTCTTTGGTAACCATTTATAGCAGATGCAGATGATGATTCCGGAATAGCATTAGAGCGATAGGTTGATGGATACGTAGTAATAGTTAAGTTGAAGTTGCTGATCATGATAAAGATGACCATTATGTTAAATTGTGTGAGTTGTGGACTTTGTATGCACTTTGTGAAGGTTCTGACCAAATGGGTCAAAATGGATTTTGTTCATGAGTTTTAATACTTTGATCATTTTGATTAAATCTGGTCAAGCTGGTGGGAATGGGTTGACTTCTAAAGTCAAATCTCGAATGAAGCTTTCGTAAAGCTTTTGTATTTTTTATATGCTGGACTGTTAGTTCTGTTTTGGGTCAGAATTAGCACATCCAAGTTACTTTCAAAGATTTGGAAAATTGTGGAAGCATGTACAAAGGTTGTGCCTATAGCTGAAGGTAATTTTCTGTTTTCATTTGAATTTCATGATTTATATAATTGTGAGTTTTGAGAAGGCTTTTTACATTTAATTGTAATACCATCGAAACAGGAGTTTAGTTATGTTTTAACATGTATGTGTATGTGTAAGTTTAAACTTATGTTTGTTTTTCTTTCTTTTTGTGATTTAAGTTTAGCGTAATATATCTGTATCTACCCATTTATTTTGTTTTTCCTACCACAAATTAATTTGTTCTATGTTTGGTAGTTTTTCTAATGACTTTGTGTATATCTGTAAAATGTGACTATACTTTTGAGGTGGCAAATATTGTAGCAATAAATAGGTAAAGTAACGCTTTTCTTCCTTCATGTTTCAGTTTATACCGATCGCTATTCTTTTTTGCTATTATCAGTGATTTTAGATTTTAATTTGACGTTGTGTTTGTTTATTGGTTTTGAGGTTTCTTGCTTCCTTTTGTGTGTTCTTAGTTGGGGTTGTTTGTGAAATTACAAGGTGATGTATCTTTTTGAAAGGCGAATGTTATGATGTGTTTGGAGTTCTGAATCTGATTATGGATATTGTTTGTGGATAGTGGTCCAGATAACACGTTCTTATCAGGTGCAGGCGATGTCGTGATCAAAGGTGATTTGGGCTATGATTATGACATATAAGATGACAAATGATAGTCATTTGGCTGCGCCAATTTCTCAAACTTCAACGCTTAATCTTTCAAGTTTTCTAACTGCTGATATGTATCAGAATGGCTTCTGGACCTTCACATAGAATTGTATTCACTCCCATGCTTATGTTGTTTCTGTATCATAGACGAATGCCGATTCAATGCTAAAGATAACTGCTAAAGACTATGGAAATCATCTACTGACAGCTTGCTAATGAATCCTTCCAGTTTGTATCTTATAAGCGCCTGCATCAGAGTAAGCTAAAGACTCAATGCTCAAAGGTAGCTAAGAATTAACATTTTCTTATTATTAACTCAAGCAACTATCTACTGACACATGACAAATGCAGATTACATTGGATGCATCAAAAGAGTGGGAAACATTGTCATATCCGAGGACGCAAATAGAAATCAAACCACAATGAGGACCCTGGACATCATAAATGTAAAGAAATAAACTCATCAATACACACTATAACAAGCAGCTAACTCTCACGTCACACTAACAGTATTAGTTTGCTATTTGCAGTGACAACATCATTAACGCAACTTTATGGAACAGACAAGCAACCCAGTTCGACATAGAGATGTATGAATCTCTGAAAAACCAGTTGTTATCGCCGCTAGCTCGTGCTGGGTTCGAAATTATAGAGGTACTCATATGTATTGTTTAACACAAAAAATTACTCTTAACTGCTGCTGCCTCGGAATACTCTCAATACACTTAGATTCAAATAAAGCACAAACAAAAACTTCACATGACCAGTCCATTTGATCCTAATGAGTATCATCAATAGCCTAGGTAAGTACCTTAAAAATAAATTTAGAGTGTAATTAATGGGATGAAAATAATTGTAAATTATTAAAATGTATTCTAAAAAGCTTCTAGAGTAGTTAAAAAGGTTGGTGAGACATGGGTTGTAAATGGAAGGCATAAATAAGTAATGTGGACTAAATTATAAACTATGAAACTATTTATGGTGGAGCTTTAAGAAGAAGTTTGTGGAGTGCTGGTATAGAGGCTAATTATAATGCAAGAAAATAAAACTATGGTATGCATTGATGAGGATTCTGAATGGATGCAACATTGACTTATGTTGACTTGATTTAGTCAAAATGACAAAAACAAAATGGCCCATAGCTAATCTGCAGCATTGGTGAGTACGTAGAATTGAGAAGATACCTATGCGTTCTCTCGGTTTATGACTATTTTATTTGTCTTGGTCTAAGCAATATTTTTTGGATAGTTAGTTTGTGGTTGATTATTACTATCTCTAAGGTGTTACAAACATGTTGCACTTTCACTTACAAAAAGTCGGAATATTCAAAAGTCGGTCTTCTTGGAACTAGATCATTTGCGCTAGCAATTTTAGTCACAAACTTCACATTACAGGTACGTCACCCTACCCGTTTTGTATCACGTTTCTTCAAATTTACATATGGTATCTTTTTTAGTTTTTTCTATATTTCTGGAAATCTATCGTAATATGTACGTTATTTAGGTCCCATCGAGTGTAATTGTTGCCTGCATAATTGGTGCTTACATAGATACTGACTCCGGTCTTCTTGAAGGGGGTGAAACTATTAATGCAACGGATATGTATATAACACCACCATGTGCTATGTAATAGCACTTTTGTTAACTACATAGACCTTTTGTATATGACTGGATAATATAAGTTGTGTAATATTCATTTTTCATTACAAATAAGAACCAATGTCTACTCAAATGTTACCGCCGCAACGCGCGGTCGGTTATTATCTAGTTTTCACTATTTGTGAAAAATTTTAATATATTATTCAATTTTTTGTATAAAAAGAAAAAAAGAAAAAAAATTTAAACTAACCACTCATGTGTGTATATGCTCCAGGTATCACATGGCGTGTCACCTAGAGAGCTAGATTATGAACAACTCCATTTACAAAATAATAATAATAATAAAAAAAAAAAAAAAAAAAAACAGATTGAATGGAATTTTTGTCGCCCTACCATGTTAAATGTTTATATGAGGTCCCTAGCTAGCTTTTAAACAGTCATTTCAAATATGTAGCAAATTGATTTACACAACTTTATAACGATGTGGACTGATAATCACAAGTGTTGGTTTTCAATGTTATTTTTTTTTAACGGCAAAAAACTTTTATTAAAAATAAAAACACAACTAGAAAAAGCTAGAGTGACTTTACAACGGATTACATAGCCAAGTATTCAAACAGCTAACATATTTACTTCTAGTTTTTAACCAAAAAAAAATATAAAAAAACGAACGAAATCAAATAAAACACACTTTTTAATTGAATGAGTATTGAAGACAAATCAATTGTAAATCTCCAAATAATCCAAACCATTGTAGCCGTGGTAACATACATCCGATTCATGCACTCGAAGCTAGCTTGGTTGCTATGTATCTAGCTTGATAATTCTTCCCAAGACATAACTGTTGTAGGAATATCCGCATTATCCCACAAACGAATTCTTCCCCACAATTGGTGAGCCATAATACAATCAAAGAAGACATGATCAATATCTTTAACTCATTATCCATAAGTTGGGCAAGAAATGTCCAACATATCCAAACATCTTAACATAAGATTGAATCTATATGGTAAACCATCCAAAGATAATCTTCACACAAAAACATTGACCGTCAACGGTAGTGCCTTTTTCCACTTTGTACAAATCGATATCGATAGTAATAGAGTTTTGTCAATATGTATTCTAGTAGCGACTACTGTAAATATGCCATCAATTGTCAAACTCCAAGCCTACTGATCCAGACTGTCATAATGGACCTCCCTTAATTCTTCCAACAAAGTGTCAAATTCCTAACTTGATCTACCAAATACATCGCGTAGCCAGATCTAAACCCATCAATCATTAACTCTCTTGCTCGCAATGGTACCGTTCTGATTAGGATCAAGGTGAAACAACTGACTGAATCTTTTGCATAATGGAGCATCACCCGACCGAATCTGTTTTAGGGGCATTGAATGTTTTGATCCGCCACCCATGTAAAAGATTTCATGATGTCTATCCAAACACTTTGGCCACATGGAGTTTGTTGTTGAGTACCGCAGTCAACCCCATGCACTGAATTTATAACCTGGATCCATAAATCCCTAGTGTTTGTATTCACACTCCATCTCTATTTTTGTAGAAGCGTTAAATTGAATGCTTTCATACTTCGTATTCCCAATCCTTCTTTCTCAAGAGACGCCAATGCAATGCCCCATTTCACCCAAAATATTTTTCGTTTTTTAAGGCTACTAGATCCCCAAAAGAATGACGAACGCATCGATTCTATGTTCATTAAAACCGCTTCCTTACACCGAAATAAAGATATGTAGTATATTCCTAAACTCTCCAACACATATTTTATCAGGGTCAACCTTCCACCTACTGACAACATATTAACTTTTCAACTTGCAAGAGGGTTTTAAATTTATTTAACATCACATCCTAACAAAAGGCCAAGATATGTAAATGGAACCGAGCCTTGACTAAAACAAGTAGCAGCGATCAACTCGTTAATCGCATCGTCATTAACAAACTCCATAAACATTTAACTATTCAATATTAACCAGCAACAACTAGTTACTAAGTTTTTTTGATTACAAACTCTTTTCTAGGTGGCATGTTGTATCCGTAGTATACATTATATTTGTCCAATTGGGTTTTTGAAGATAAGTATTTAATGATAAGCCCTATCTATTGCATCACAAATCTGTCTCTAATAAACTGTTTATCGTGAAGAATAAATGGTTTTAGTCGAAAATTGGAACTAATTTTGTCAAGAGAGTTTTGAAAAATAATAGTGCTGAAAAGTATGTTTTCATCAATAGTTGGACACACTTTAATATATGATATAGTGTTATATATTAATGACTAGTTCGTAGGTTCCGTAGATTACAACGAGCTAAAGTTTCTAATATGAATTATAGGTGAATGAGATATTGAATCATAAAGTTTCTAGTTTGGTGCAAAATTTAGAAGGTATTGGCACTAGTCCCACATCGGAAGGGAGATCAAATTTAAGGTATTGATTTCCGCTATAAATAAAGGCCTTTAAGGGTTCTAAAAAGATACACCAAAAACGTATGGCAACACACATCACAAGTTGTGTAGTTATAAACATACCAAAAATTTATTTTTCCTCTCAGACACGACAAGGTCTCCGGTTATTTTTCGGGCAAGTGTTAATGTTTGGCAGTACCCAAGGAACAAACAAATAATTTGTCTAAGGGAACCGTGTCAAACGCAAGTCTGGTTCTACTAAGGTAGTTTCTACTTTGTTTACGTTTTCTGTTTTGTAGGTTTTCAAAATCAACGATTGACGTCTGTGTGTGTGTGTGTGTCTTTGTAGATCAGTGCTTTCTATATTAATAATCCTTTTTACTAATCACTACAACACGACTACATATCGCAAAATCCGGTCTCTGTAATATAGTGATTGCTAAGCGGGTATCGTCCTAAGAGAGGCGGCGATTGGTTAGGAGCATAAAGAATTTTTGCAACTTCGTCTATTTTTGGGTGATTTCTTCGAGAAAAGCAATCGGGTTTTTATATGATAAATTAATAAATAGTTTTAGGGGGATTTTGGTTTTGAATATCAATAATAATATAGTGCTTGCTTGAAAACGTTCGGCTAAAGCTTCTAAAATTTATTCTAATTTTGTGTTTAACTTTTAAAATACCAATTTTAACGTTGTGACGATTATAGATCGACCGTCACTTTTGATAAATAAAGTTAAGTTTAAATCAAATAGTATTAAAAAAATATGAGATATCGTGATTGATTTTGCCGACTCAATCATAGCCAGATGAGCCGTCGAAGCTACCACAACTTCTTAGACTTAGTTAGGCTATTAACACACAAGTTTTACCAAAAGCCCTTCTTAAGGTATTTTCAATAATTCCATCTTTATCAAAGACGTATAAGGACGTAGGAGTGTTTAAAGTAAATTGGTCGTCGTCAAATCCCCCGCTCCACTTGTAGGCTAAAAATATTTAAACTATAAAAGTTATTTGTCATCGTCAAATTAAGAACACGAGTTTAACTGGATCATAGTAATGGTCTTTTATAAATAACATGTATACAAACACGGACTAAAAATATTTAAGATTAAATTGTTTTCTAGACTCTGTCCTGATGAATCTGGTGGCTGGTTAACAGTCTGCCAGCGGTTTCATCCCTGATGTGGCCAAAATGAACGGTTTAATTTGCGACAATGTCGTTAGGTCGCCACCCGTTTACCGAGGTTCGTCATAGGAAGACTGGGTTTTAAATTTATAGTATGCGGGGCCTAAATCTACTACTCCTGCCTAAGGATGAGTAAGCGAAGTATGACCTAAGGTCGTTCGTTCAAGAAGACAGCAGAATCGAACCCTATCTCGGTAGTGAACACTTTTAGACCTATAGTTTCTAAGGAGTAGTGTTAGGTGTATTTTGGGTTTTTCTATTTTCAAAGAATGATAAATAAAGGAAAGCGTTAAAGATAAAATTTACAATCCAGATAAGGTTAAAAGCAAGTGCATTTTATGATTTCGTTAGTTACATAGCTGAAAATGTATGACGTCAGCTCATGAATAGGTGATGACCTTAAACCCGTTATACTGGTCCCACGCACCTGTCAGAACACTGACATGTCAATGGGTAAATACGTTAGGCTTGAAGATTTTGATTAGACAGCAATTTCTTATACCCCCTACGCCCGAGAAAGATGAACTAATTGCAAACACTGACGGCTCCTCAATAGGAGCAACCCGATGAGGTGACATATTAATGATCCTTAAGGTCTAAACTTTCTTAAGTATAAGCAAAGATATAAGGTATCCCTGATCCAAGAGACATGATGTGTTTCCGATGTTTTCGTTAATGATTGGACTTATTAAATCAGTTAGGCCCTTAAATAAAAGAGAAGAACCCTAAAGAACATCATGGCCAAGTTACAAAGTAACCACCATGAACACGTTCGGTTATCCTAACTGTCCAATTCTTTATGGGTTTTTAAACAAAAAGTTCCTTAATTAACCAAGAATCCCTCAAGCGGGGTGCAATGCTTGAGACCGTATTATGGTGCAATGTACTGTATCCACACTGATTATTAGCTTCCATGGCCATACACGGTAGAGGCATAGAGTACTACAATTGTTGTGCCTCCTCATATGCTTATAGTGTTTAAATGCTAGTGACTACACATGCATAGCTCAGGGCCAACCATGTACTACGTATCTCAGTCAGAGTTTCCATTACAAAAGAGCGGCTTTCGGAATCCATAGCATAGTTTGCCTTACTACAACCATCGTGCCTCTGACAAACGCACTATGTATCCAACAACATTTCTTACCAAGGTGTGACACATATAGTGTACTCTGAAGCGGGGTTCGTGACTTCCCAATAACAGAGCCAATAACCACGTTTAATTAGTTGAAAAAGCGATTGAGTTTAAATCATAATCGGAAAACATCTCAACGACATCACGCTATACAGTTTTTATTTCAGCATCGTAACTAACTACTTCATAACAAGCACTTCATGGAAACAATATCATTTATCATCGTAGGAATATAATGCATTATAACTGATAACTCCTAAATTATACAGTTTTTTGATAACATTTTGAGGAGTTATCCGGTTATTTTAAAGTCAATTTAATTCTAAAACACACTAAAATGGGTAAAAACGGGAAAATAGGTATTTTTAATATTTTGTTGAAGTTATGTATCAAACAGGAGCAAAAACAGTCAAAAATACAGAAAATCTGATGAAGCCGTCGGCATGAATTCAGTGAAGCCGCCGGCTTCCTTGCAGGATTCCAGAATGTTCCAATTTTGAGCACAGAATTTGATGAACTTGAGAACAAGAAAAAATACAGTCAAGCCGCTGGCTTCACACTGAAGCCGCCGGCCTAAATCACACGGTTTTATCTGCTTGTCGACCAAGTTCAAGCTAATTTTGGAAGAGATTTTCACCTTGGTTCTAAAAAAGTCAAGCCGCCGGCTCTATCCTGAAGCCGCCGGCTTAGGTTATACGAAAAGATACGTCGTATTCTTCAAGTTCAAGATTTACATGGTCCCCAATCCAGGTCATGGGAAGCCGCCGGCTTCCCATCCAAACTGCCGGCTTGGGTTGGCGGTTTCAGATACTATAAATAGAGGCCTTAGGGTCAGTTTTATTCATTCCAGAACAGTTTTACTCTGCATTCAGGGTAAAAACACGAGTTAGTTAGGGTTTTTCTTATTTTAAACATTCAAGTTCATTAATCAAGCATTTGTTTTTCAATTCCTTTTAGTTAGGGTTTTTCTTATTAATTCTTGTCTTTTGTTTGTTTTTACTTTAGTTATGGGCTAATAGCCTTACATATGCTTGAATCATGCAGCACCTTGTGAACATTGTTATTTATTTGAATTGTGTAAAAGAAACCACAAAACCAGATTTGGGATATGAAGCCGCCGGCTTCATAAACCAAAGCCGCCTGCTTTATCACACAATTATGCTATTCGATGATAATTTATACCCAGATAGAATAAAACAGTATTCGGAAAAATTGTTTAAGAGTCAACGACGCCGCCGGCTTCGTTAACCAAGCCGCCGGCTTCATATTGTAATTACAGAATCGTTTAAATTTGACAGAATCTCTGGATTCTTTGTTATGTCTTATGTCTGACTAAAATACCACTGTTGGATTAGTCTGATTTATATTAATAAATCACTATTAAGTTTTAACTAGAACATCACTAGGTTTAAAACATCGTAAACTTAAATAAACTAAAATCGGATCACTTTAATGGTGAGGATTATAGCTAGTAACTATAATTAGGGTTTGGTTAATCATACTAAATCTACTATCAGGTCTTAAGCAAGCATTCAATCTAGACATCTATTCTAAGATTAACCTGATCAACTAATCTTGGATTAGATATTCTTAGGTCATTAAATAAATCTGAGTTGTGTTTAAATCAAAAAGGCAATTGTGAGCAAGGTGTGAAAGATTCAAGCATGTGTTTTATTTAATATTGTTTATCTCTTTAAATTATTTTCTTGCAATTTATTTGTTCTATATTTAATTGTTATTTAAAACAATCAAATCTTAAAATCCAAATTCATATTCTAAAATCCACTCGTTCTCTTGGGACGAACTTTAACTTACTAAATACTAAGCTACATCTGATCGGGTTTTGTTGCTCGTTAGGGTATTGATATCTACTACAACGATATGACTGAAACGGACGGTTTTATTCGTGCAGTGTCGTTAGGTCGCAAGACGTCAAAATCAACAGATCATGGTAGCAAACAGTGGTTTATTATTTATATTGTGCGGGGCCTAAATTTACTTTTAACTTTCTAAGGTAGAAGGTGTAAGTTAACCTAGGGTCGTGCTTTTGAATGGTTTAATGAATTGAAGATCAAGTGGATAATTGTCTTTTGTTTAAATTACCTGAATAAAGGATAGTAGTTAGTTTAAGCAAATACTCCTAATTGCGGAAAAGTAAAGAAAGTGGAAGGATGTCCGGAGTATGCAGATTAGGGAAATGTTAACCAAGATATTAGTTTGGGTTAGGGAAGGTAATTATGTTTATGTTAAAGCTATGATTGGAATGGTGTAGATCTGGTTGGATGAGCCAATTACACAGACCTACTTATCTCTAGACTCTCAGAGTTCTCGTTAAGTATTGAAAAGCATATCACTTGGTTGTATAATTGAAATGTAACTATACCTCGGAGGTTATCCTCAGTAAAGCACTAGGTTCATTAGTGAGTTGAGCTATAATCCTAACCCTCGTTATTAGTTTAGTTAACTGAATAACAATGTACCGTGTTGATTGAACACTGATCACAAACGAAAGGAGTCCGTCGGGTTAAGTTGACAAAACCTTAAATGAAAACTAACAACCATTTCATCATACTAATGAAATAATACTAATCCAAACATTATATAGCATTACAGTTAATATAATGAAAGTAAAGCAGATAAAAAGCTAATACATACCTAAACAGCTGATATGACTTAGTTCTAGGGCAACAATCAAACAAGAACATGAAATAGGTTTGGTTCATACATTCAAGGCACTAACTAGATCTTAACAGCTCCTAAGAGGTCTCCTTGGAACAGTCAATAGGCATACGAGGTCATTCATGTCTCAATTCCTTTTGTGTCCTAAAAGCACATTAGATGCCTTTCGGGAACTCCGGCCATACCGAGTTCATAGAATCTTCAGATACAGAATAACCAGGGGTCTTAATCCTATGAAGTAGCCATGCTCATATAGGTGAACAAGTCCTGATCACAACCTAGGTTGGTCAATCCTTAAGATGATAGCATACAAATCTATCAGAGTCACAAGTTCAGCATAACAACAGTAACCGTACTAAATTATCTTAACTACGCTAACCCAAACTTCTATCATGGAAACATACAGATTACTTAAGCTAACATGGTATTATTAGAACGCATTATTAAACTTAAAAGGTAACAATACATGTTTAATACAAAAGACAAGCGTTTCGGATAAAAACCTGAAAAGGCTGAAGAAATCTGCCCGAGATCGCAGGGACCTGCTGGGATATCCTCCAGAAAATAAATGTTAAGCTAGCTACTACTATAAACTAACTAAAAAGCTTGAAAATATAAAATGAAATACAAATTGAGTGTGTGTAAAAATGGATGGAAGAAGCCCTTTAAATAGACTTGGAATTTGCCTGCAAACGGCTGGCAGGCCGTTTGGCAAGCCGTTTGGCCTGCCCTAGTCAGCTTGTTTCCTAGATCGTAACTTGATTTTCTTGGTTGTAACTTGTCTTTCACCGTTTTCGCTCTAGATTCTTCGTTTTAGCTCCGTTTTATTTGATTCTTTTTGCCTCGCCTTCGTAATTACTTAATATACAAAATCAACCGACAAAGCGATAATTTTGCCGACAAAGTTTGGAACTTTATTGATTTAGGGCTTAATATCGGGGGTAAAAACGTGACTTTTTGGTAGATATCAAGTGTTAAAAGTAAATCGTAAATTAAGATATTATAAATTTAAAAGTTAGATTAAAGACACGCATTATTGCACATACTTTTGACACATCAACTTTTTGGCGCCACTGCCGGGATCGCAGTGGAATCATAAGAGTATAAATTAAATTAAAACACCAAATATGAGTTGTGACTGTCTTCCTTTAGGGAAAGGTTGCTGGGCTTCCGATTTAAAGGGCTCTGCCGGAACCTAGACGCTGACGGCCATTTGTTGGTGAATAACTTAAAACACTTAAGAACACTTAAAAATACACGATGAATAATTTAAAACTATCTATGGAAGATCACTTAAAATCCCCAAGAGAAATTCATGGAAGTACTATAATTGCACCAATTATTAATACTAATTTCACTATCGAAAAACAAATATTAGACTTAATTAAAGAAGAATGATCACTTTAACGGAACTATTTAAGAAGATGCTTACCAACATCTTCAGAACTTCGCTAGTATCTGCACACTATTTAAATATAATATAGAAGATGAACACATTTATCTTATCCTTTTTCCTTGGACCCTTAAGGGAAAAGTCAAGGACTGGTTTAATCAATTTGCCTAAAGAAAAATCTCTACATGGGATCAAATGGTTGAAAAATTCTTAAAAAGATTCTTTCTACCTTCCAAAATGATAAGACTACAAAATGAGATAACTCAATTTAAGCAAGAAACTCAGGAAACTTTATATGATACTTGACTAGATATGAAAAATTAATAAAGTCATGCCCTCAACACGAACTAAATGATGTTCAAAGATTAATGCAATTCTATAAAAACATTACAATTTCTACAAGAAAAGAAATCGACACTGCCGCTGGTGGTGCAGCTCTTTCTAAAACTCCTGAGGAGTTACATCAATTAATTTCCGATTTAGCCATTCAATCACATGATTGGTATCAAACAAATAATCAACAAAAAAGTAGAATCGAAGTTAAGAATGAAATAACAACTTTACAAGATAAAATAGAAATCCTAGAAAAAGAGCTAAAGGAATTAAAAGAAAAATCCAACTTAGAAAACGTCTCTCGAGTCTCGCAAGAAGAAATCATAAGTAAAGGATTAGCAGATATGATACAAGGATATATTTATAATCAAACTGAAATAAATAATGTTATCGTATATAAAATCTCCGAGATATATTATAATCATCAAAATTTGATACTTAACCTAGAAAAGGATTTAGGAACCTTATCTAAATAATTAGCTATCAGAGAAACTGGAACATTACCATCTAATACATTAGAAAATCCTAGGGGAAATCAAGAAATTCAAGCTATAACTACTAGAAGTGGTAAAACAACACAGGATCCTGTTATGCCTAGTCAAGAGGAAAAATATGAACTACTTAATGAAACTAGTATTGAAAAAAGTAATAACGATACTCCCGCTAAAAAAGTCGCATTACTAGACATAATAAACCCTTAGAACCTATTCCATACTCTCAACAACTTAGGAGAGAGAAACAACAAAAACATTTAGAGGACTTCGCTAACATGTTTAATAAGATAAACGTTAATATTCCTTTAATAGATCTACTAAGAGAAAATCCACACTATGGGAAGTGCTTAAAAACTTTACTATCTAATAAAGGTAAAGACGCTGAAAACTCTTTTAGGTTCATAATAAAAGAATGTAGGGCTATCTTTCAAAAATATGACATGCCCAAGAAACTAGGGGACTCAGGAAGTATCACGTTCCCATGTTCATTTAATAACTCTAGAATATATCAAGCATTGGCAGATACGGGTGCTAGTATAAATTTAATGCCATAAAAAGACTAGGTCTAGGAGAATTGACTCCCACTAGAATGTCTATCTATTTGGCCGATAATTCTTTTAATTACCCAATGGGAATTGCTGAAAAAATACCCATAAAAATTGATAAATACACGTTTCCCTCTGATTTCGTCATCCTAGAAATGAAAGAAATTGATAAAATACCCATAATATTAGGTAGACAATTTTCAAGGACCGCAGATTTTGAATTTCAAATGCAAACTGATACATATAGTTTGGAAATAGGTGATGATAGAATCACTCTAAATAATCAACTTGAACTAGATCTTACTTGCCCAACAATAAAATATGTAGAAACATGTGTTGAAGAAGAATTTGATGAATTTTTATTAATGGATATATATGAATTTATGTGTGAAATAAAAGAGGAAAACCTTGATGAAGAATTTGAAGAATTAATGAAAGATGATAAGAATGAATTAATAGAAGAAGAACATGAACCTATAACTGACGAATTAAGAATAAAACATTCTCTTGAAGCACCACCAAAGTTAGAATTAAAAGAGTTACCTTCTCATCTAGAATACATTTTTTCTAAAAGATATTCCGAACTTCCTGTAATCATTTCCTCCGAATTGTCCAAATATAAAAAAGAATTACTCTTAGAATTCTTGAAAAAACATAAAAAGGGTTTCGCTTGGAAAACCTCTAATATTCCAGGAATTGATCCTAATGTGTGTACTCATAAGATTCTTTTAGAAGAAAACACGAAAACTGTAATTCAAAGACAAAGACGTCTAAACCCTAATATGACTGAAGTAGTAAAAAAGGAAGTTTTAAAACTATTAGACTCAGGAATGATTTATCCTATATCCGATAGCCAGTGGGTTAGCCCGGTACAGTGTGTCCCTAAAAAGGGAGGAACTACTGTCGTCCTAAATGAAAATAATGAATTAATTCCAACTTGAACCGTTACCGGTTGGCGAGTTTGCATAGATTATCGTAAATTAAACGAAGCTACCCGAAAAGACCATTTTCCACTTTCGTTTATTGATCAAATGATAAAAAGATTAGCCAGAAAAGAATACTACTATTTCTTTGATGGTTTCTCTGGATATTTCCAAATTCCAATTGACCCACTTTCACTTGCCTTTTGGTACTTTCGCTTACCGAAGAATGCCGTTTGGGTTATGCAATGCCCCTGGCACTTTTCAAAGATGTATGACAGCTATCTTTCATGACATGGTGGAAGATTTTATGGAAGTCTGTATAGATGATTTTTCCGTCTTTGGAACATCCTTTGACTCATGTCTTTCTAATCCTGATAAAATGCTTGCTCGTTGTGAAAAAGCGAATCTTGTTCTTAATTGGGAAAAATGCCATTTTATGGTAAGAGAAGGCATTTTCCTTGGCCATAAAATTTCTAATAAAGGAATTGAGATTGATAAAGCAAAAATCAATGTTATTGCCAACCTTCCCAAACCCACTAGCGTTAAAGCAATTAGAAGTTTCTTAGGACATGCTGAATTTTATAGACGTTTTATTCAAGATTCCTCCAAAATAGCTCAACCATTAACTAACTCCTAGAATAAGATGCAGAATTTGAACATAACGATGATTGTAAAAAAGCTTTCTTTATTTTAAAAGAAAAACTCACTAACGCACCCATTATTATATCACCTGATTTGTCTAAACCCTTGTAACTCATGTGTGACGCTAGTGATTATGCAATAGGAGCTGTTTTAGGGCAACGAAAAGAAAAATATTTTCACCCCATTTACTATGCTAGTAAAACACTAGCAGGTGTTCAATTAAATTATACAACCACTAAAAAAGAATTACTCGCCTTAGTCTTTGCTCTCGATAAATTTTGACCATATTAAATAATGAATAAAGTAACAGTTTACATCGATCACACTGCTCTTAAATATTTTCTTAATAAAACCGACTTTAAAGCTTGACTCTTGTGTTGGGTTCTACTCCTACAAGAATTTGACATGCAAATCATTGATAAAAAAGGAGCTGAAAATCTTGCAGCAGATCATCTTTCACGTTTTGAAAATCCTAATCTAGATAATTTAGATGAAATTAGAGATATATTTCCTGATTAATGTCTCCTGATGATCTCAGATGAGTCATACCCATGGTTTGATGACTTTACAAACTATTTAGCCACTAAAGAACTAAGAAAAGACTTAACTTATCAACAAAGAAAAAATTCTTTTCTGACTTAAAACATTATTTCTGGGAAAGTCCTTACTTATTTAAAGTTGGTCCCGACCAAATTACTCGCAGTTGCGTCCATGGTAAAGAAGCAAATGAAATCCTTTTACAATGCCATAGTAGTGCACCAGGAGGACATTTTGGTCCAAACTACACGGCCCGCAAAGTTTTAGATGCTGGATTTTATTGGCCTACCATATTCCAAGATCCACATAAGTTACTCCAATCTTGTGATGCATGTCAAAGGGGAGGAAACCTCTCTAAACGTGATGAAATGCCCCGTCAGAATATTCAAGTATGCGAAATATTTGATGTGTGGGGTATTGATTTCATGGGACCATTTCCCTCTTCTGAAAGAAACCAATATATTCTCGTGGTTGTCGATTACGTTTCTAAATGGGCTAAAGCAAAAGCTTTTCCTACTAATGACTCACAGGTAGTAGTTGAGTTTCTACAAAAATTATTTTGTCGATTTGGTTTTCCTAAAGCTGTAATTAGTGACCGTGGAACCCATTTTACTAATCAGCTACTCGAGAGAGTTCTAAAAAGATACGGAGTAATCACCATTTTTCTACAGCTTACCACCCCTCAAACAAGTGGCCAAGTTGAAAATACTAATCGGGGATTAAAAAGGATTCTCGAATGAACCGTTGATAATAACCCAAAATTCTGGTCTCGGAATAGTTATATTTTTACTACGACGCCCATATTAAAAATATTAAAAGTTTTCAACCAAGGGATAAGTGAGTAGTTGATGTTATGCGAGGTGTATACGAAATAGTTATATTTTTACTACGAAATACTATTAAATATGATACAATTTTACACAAGTTATTTATTTATTTATATAGTGGATATACCTAAACCTTGCTACAACACTATAGGCAGTGTACCTAATCGTAGAGTAGTGTAGTTTTTAGTAAGTCTGGTTCGTTCCACAGGGAGCTAGCCAAGTTTAACGATATATTTTTTTAAACTATATTTGTGTGTGTGTGTGTGTGTGTGTGTATATATATATATATATATATATATATATATATATATATATATATATATATATATATATATATATATATATATATATATATAAGTAGTATTATTATTATTATAAAAGGGGGTTTTTACCATTTAATGACCGGTTTGATCATTTTAAGTTCTAATGCAAAATATTAAAAATAAATATAACTTAATTTAAAGCGTAAAGTAAATGACGATAAATAAAAATGCGATAAAATAAAAGTACGATAATTAAAAGTGCAATAATTTAAAGTACGATAAATAAAATGATGATAAATAAAAATGCGATGAGATATAAATTAAGAGAATTATGCTTATTTAAACTTCCGTAATCATGATGTTTGACGTGTTGATTTTAATTTATTACCATAGGTTAATTTTCCTTTGTCCTGGATTATTCGATATGTCCATATGGTTTTGTCCATAATAGTCCATCAGTCATAATTATAAAGTGTGAGAGTCTTCGTCAAATTATCCTTATACCCGAAGTCAAATATTCCAACTAATTGGGGATTCGAACTGTAACAAGGTCTTAATACTTTGGTTAATGAATACACCAGGTTATCAACTGCGTGTAGTCCAAGGTTTTAATACTTTGTTAACAATTACACCAATTACCCTTGAATGTATTCCACTCCTGTTTCAACGAGTCCATTGACTATTAATCCATCCCCGTGTCCGGTCAAATGAACAATAATTTGTATTTATAAATATCCCGCCCACCGTACCCGATTAAGCGTATGTGGTTATTATAGATACGTCAAATTGTAACCTTTATATTAAATTAACGAGGTATCGTTTAGTTAATATAAAGCCCATTAATAGCCCATAGTCTAATTTCCACAAGTGTCGTTCTTTTGTCCAAACCCCAATTATGGTACAAAGCCTAATTACCCAATCTTAATATTTAGCCCAACATCACGATTACTTCGGCTTAAATAAGCATAATAATAACTTAGCTACGAGACATTAATTTAAAAATTTGAACATAACTTACAATGAGTATTAATAGCGTAGCGTTACACGGACAGAATTTCGACTTACAAACTTAAAACATTCGCCAACATAACCTTATTATTATTAAACTTAAATTAAAATTAAAATTAAAATTATATATATATTTTTACGTGTATAGAAAAGAAAGAAAAAGGGGGTGAGTGAAATCGATCAGAATGTGCGGCCTTTTATAGGCCCACTTTGAACTGTTGAGCTCCGTGAGTGTGGAGGTTTTCTTCATCACAGCTCCGCGAGTGCGGAGGTATGGATTCCAGCTCACCAAAATGATTTAAATGTGGCCTGCTTAAAAATATAATATATAATAATATATATAATTAATTATATATTATATTATATTCTTGTGCATAGTTGACTTATAATTTTTGTTCCATTGCGTCGCGCGCTGAAAGTTGGTTCATGTCTCGATTCCGGATTTTCGAACGCCTTTTCGTATGATTTAATATCTTGTACTTTGCGTTTCACGGCTTGTACTCTTGTAATTTTTAGACGTTTCTCATCAATAATTTGAACCACTTGGATTGTACTTTGTACTTTTTAGCTTTTTGGTCATTTGCGTCTTCAATTCATCGAATCTGTCTTTTGTCTCCACCTTTTATTATTTAAACGAATATAACTTGTAAATAGAACAACTGCAACTAAAAGCTTGTCTTTCTTGAAGGATAATGCTATGAAATATATGTTCGTTTTTAGCATTATCAAATATTCTCACACTTGAGCGTTGATTGTCCTCAAGCAATATAGATCTTGAATAAAACTTTACTAGAATCACTTCTTTTTTCTTCACACTTTGTACATCAGTGATTTCAATACGGCGGTTATGAACAATGATGGTAACGATGTGGTTTACAATCCCACATGACTATAAAAATTTAGATCCGTTAGGAAATTGGATCTTTATAAAATATTTGAGCTTTTGAAAATTCAATCTAGTTTTTACCCTAGATAAGTTTTCCGGAATAACCCTTCACCTGTGTTTGCAAATTATTTTTGTGGGTTTCGTGGGTTTCAGGTTTGAAAATTTTAGCTCAAAACTTATGGTTTTGTGTCATCCACTTGCTAACCTTGTATTGGGAAAGTAACACGTCCAGTATACTTGCTCTGTAAATTACCTTTTGGTAAACTACCGTCCGATTGTAAAGAAAAGCGTTGAACAAGCAACTGTTAAGGCAATGTCCCGTGACATGCTTTTAATTATGGTCTATATCGTGCCGGATGCAATTACTATCCTTGGTAGCAGCAATTGTAAAGATCACCCTATAGTTTTTTGGTCTGGCACAAGGTCCTGTCTTTGACCATGCTATGAAACCAACGTTCTTACGGTTGACACCCGATTTGGTTCAGGTGACCTAATGAATTTCGGTGAATTCTTAGGATTTTACGTTCAATGGTAATGAACGCATTAAAAATGGGTTTTCAGAAAACAAATCGGTTTGTAATTTGATCAAAATATTTTCTCGTTCAAGTTCGAGTTTAGATATCATCGAATTCCATGAGTTTGAATTCTCAATCTTTAAAGTCAATCTCAAGGATTGAGTAATATCAGGCTTAAAAGCTGATTTTTGATCTTTTAAGGAGATTATCCTTTCTGGGGATCTGATTCATTAGTCTTATAAGCTAATTTGCACAGTGCCTCCCATTGTACGAGACAGATCCTCTCATAGTTAGGACAAGTCTGACCACTTGGCGACCCTGTTTGATGCTGAGGTCTGTGGATTTCCAGCTGATTTTCGAGAAAACTTTTCAAAGTTTTTCGTAGACTCTACAACTGGTCTGGACGACAACTTCCTGACCTAAATCAAGAAGTGCGTGTCTTTTTCTCGGAAGACTTTACTTCCTTTAAAATCAAGTGGCACATTTTTTTCAAATATATTATAAGAAATCGGGTGAAACTGATAAAATTGTCCAAAACAAAAGTATCTTCAATTATTTGTACAAAAATATGTGATATATGTTATAAATAACTTGGTAAATTTTTCTCACACTTGACTTTTTATTTTTCTTTCTTTGCCTTTTTATTCTCCTCTATTCCATTTTTTAATGAATTCAAGCGTTTTGGGTTGTTTCTCAATTTATGTCCTTTACGAGGTAACGACAATTTCGGTATTAACACCTAGTTTTATCGTTCATAAATATGAATAAACATGATTTTGAATTCATTTATTTGAAATTTTTTTTAAAAATTTTACTAGAAGTGGGTAGTCAGTATATAAGACTAGGGCTGTTCTTTATTATCAGAGAGCACTAGATTCTAATACAACTACTGCGTTACTAGTATTTTTAATGGTAACTAAGTGTTTAAATTAAAATTTTAAAAATCCGAAAGAATTTAACCCCTTCCCACACTTAAGATCTTGCAATGCTCTCATTTGCAAGAAATCAGTAACAATTTAAATTATTGAGGGTGATTAGCGTAAAAAGATGATTAAGATTTTACCAAAGTTTCCAAACGTATTGGATTATATATATATATATATATATATATATATATATATATATATATATATATATATATATATATATATATATATATATATATATATATATATATATATATATATAATCTTTAATAATAAAACAATTAATTAAATTTAAAATTTTGTTTTCCTTTTTATTTAGGACGAGGTTGTTTCGGTACGTTTACCTAGTCCGTCCCATGACAAAATTTTAAAATTTGTCATTTTAAAGCAATTGTTTTAAAAGCAAAGATTTTTAGGTTTTTTAAATGTTTTTGGCATACTTTAATTCAATAAGATTAAAAATAATGATAATAAAATTTCTCGTCCCGCCATCGGGTAAAGCAATTTCGGTTCAATGACCTAGTCTTCAACTCACGACGAATTTTAAATATCAAAATTTTAAAATAATGAAATAAAGTAAATTTTTGTTTTTAAATTCACACCAAACTTAAATTTAAAATGCATAAAATTAAAAATTTCATTAATATTTAAATATATTAGTTTTACAAACTTATATTAAAAATATTAATTTTTAAGATATTTACAAACTTAAATATATTGATTTAAAAGATTTATAATATTAATTTAATATTTATATATTAATTTTAAAAACAAGGTAAAAGTTAAAATTAAAATTTTTTTTGGTCTTTTATCCCACTTTAATCAATCAAATATCATGAAAAATATACGTCCCTCTTTTGGGTAAAGTAATTTTGGCTATTTTACCTAGTTTTACTCCTGACGAATTTTTGAAATATTTTAGATTGATTGATTAAAGATATTTATACCTTATGAATAAACGGTAAATTTCGCAGTAATGTAATAAATTTTTGTATGATATCAATAATTTCGGTTTCGCATATCTAATTTTATTGAATACCAATTTAATACTTTATAGCGAACGATTCAGCGTTTATTATCAAAAGGTTAAAAGCAATAAAATAAAAATAAAACTGTACATACATACATGTGAGAAAGAATTCTCAGTAACCTGCTTTAGCCGACTCATAGGAGAGTCGTGTGATTTAGTTTTCCATAGCTACATAAGCGTAACCTCGATTCTTCAATAACTTTTCTTCTAAACATATGAACGGTCCTTCTCTGCATAGAGTAACAAATTCGGTATTTGAATATGTTTAATTGTTCGAACATTTACCTTCGTGTGACCATTTTCCGCATTTATGACATCTTTCAAGGTGTCGTGCTCTTCTTTTTGTTGCGGATTTTGATTTTCCTTTACCAAAATGTATCTTATGATGATTCTTCCTGAGTTCTTTCCTCACTTCGTCCATTTTGCCTCTTATGAATGATACCAGTTCACTCGGAAAGATGTTATTATTACGTTTAGTAATCATAGCGTGTAGTAGTAGATCATGGTTCAGATCAAAGGAATTCTTCATCTCGTAAAACCTAAAAAAAAATAAAAATTCAGAATGGAAGGAGAAGACTAGTTATTTAGGGTCTGCTAGGGAAAGACCATTCGGATTCCATTCTCGAGAACTACATGAAAACAGAAAATCTAACTCTAACAGAAATATATATTATTCTTAAAAAGACTTGATTCTCCCCACACTTAGTTAGCTGTGGTGTCGAAATTGTGATTAACTTCGTTTTCAATTGGACTATCAACAACTTGTATATCTCTGACTTTTGCTTCAAACCAATTGTTGATTTCCTCTGTAACTTTCACAAATTCAACTAACATTGCCTTTTCTTTAGGCAAAAAATTGGATACTAATCGGTTACATAACTTAAAGTTCCCCTTATGTAGTGACCCGAACTTTTCCATGTTTATATATATTAATTGAGATTGATATTTACATGACTAAATGTTTCCAACGTGTTAAACAATCAAACTTGTTAAGACTTGATTAAATGAAATAAGTTTCATATAGACAATTGATCACCCAATTTGACCGGCGATTCACGAACGTTACAAATTTGTAAAAACTACATGTTGTGGTATATATAGACATATATATATGGTTGACATGAGATTATGATGAGTAAGTATCTCACTAAGTATATTAACAATGTGTGATATACATAAGAAATGAGATTACTAAGTTAGGAAACTCGAAATGATATATATAACGATTATAGTTATGATAACGTCTACTAAATACATATGTATCATATTAAGATATTGATACACTATATTTAACATGATAAAAAGATATTTAAATATATCATTAAGTGTGTTAACAATGAACTACATATGTAAAAACAAGACTACTAACTCAAGAATTACGAAACGAGACTTATATGTAACGATTATCGTTGTCACGATATTTTAATGTATATATCATACTAAGAGATATTCATACATCATAATATCATGATAATATAATAATTTAACATCTCATTTGATATAATAAACATTGGGTTAACAACATTAATTGAGATCGTTAACTTAAAGGTTTCAAAACAACACTTACATGTAACGACTAACGAAGACTTAACGACTCCATTAGAATGTATATACATGTTGTGTTTTGATATGTATTCTTACACTTTTTAAAGACTTCAAGACATATATCAAAGTACTTCTACTTAACAAAAATGCTTACAATTACATCCTCGTTCAGTTTCATCAACAATTCTACTCGTATGCACCCGTATTCGTACTCGTACAATACACATCTTTTAGATGTATGTACTATTGGTATATACACTCCAATGATCAGCTCTTAGTAGCCCATGTGAGTCACCTAACACATGTAGGAACCATCATTTGGCAACTAGCATGAAATATCTCATAAAATTACAAAAATATTAGTAATCATTCATGACTTATTTACATGAAAACAAAATTACATATTCTTTATATCTAATCCATATACCAACGACCAAAAACACCTACAAACACTTTCATTATTCAATTTTCTTCATCTAATTGATCTCTCCCAAGTTCCATCTTCAAGTTCTAAGTGTTCTTCATAAATTCCATAAGTATAGTTTCATAAAAATCAAGAATACTTTCAAGTTTGCAAGTCTACTTCCAAGCTTTCTAATCCATTCCAAGTAATCATCTAAAATCAAGGAACCTTTGTTATTTATAGTAGGTTATCTTTCTAATTCAAGGTAATATTTATATTCAAACTTTGATTCAATTTCTATAACTATAACAATCTTATTTTGAGTGAAAATCTTACTTGAACTGTTTTCTTGTCATGATTCTCCTTCAAGAACTTTCAAGCCATCCAAGGATCCTTTGAAGCTAGATCAATTTTTCTCATTTCCAGTAGTTTTATCCAAAAAACTTGAGGTGCTAATGATGTTCATAACATCATTCGATTAATACATATAAAGCTATCTTATTCGAAGGTTTAAACTTGTAATCACTAGAACATAGTTTAGTTAATTCTAAACTTGTTCGCAAACAAAGTTAATCCTTCTAACTTGACTTTTAAAATCAACTAAACACATATTCTATATCTATATGATATGTTAACTTAATGATTTAAAACCTGGAAACACGATGAACACCATAAAATCGGATATACGCCGTCGTAGTGAAACCGGTGGCTGTTTTGGTTTGGATAATTAAAAACTATGATAAACTTTGATTTAAAAGTTGTTCTTCTGGGAAAAATGATTTTTCATATGAACATGAAACTATATTCAAAAATCTTGGTTAAACTCAAAGTGAAATTATGTTTTTCAAAATGGTCATCAAGATGTCGTTCTTTCGACAGAAATGACTACCTCTTTAGTAATTGACATGTAACTTAAATTTCCTACTATAAACCTATGCTTTTTCTGTTTGGATTCTTAAATTAGAGTGTAATATGAAACCATAGCAATTTGATTCACTCAAAACGGATTTAAAATGAAGAAGTTATGGGTAAAACAAGATTGGATATTTTTGACCTTTTTAGCTACGAAAAATGTTTAACAGCTGACTTAATACACTCAAATCTTTAAAACATAATAAAAATGGTTGTAATTATATTTTGATCATTCTTTGATATATATGTACATATTTGTATAGGTTCGTGAATCGATCCGTGGCCAAGTCTTATTTCCGAGGAAGGAAATATCTGTGAAAGTGAGTTATAGTCCCACTTTTAAAATCTAATATTTTTGGGATGAGAATACATGCAGGTTTTATAAATGATTTAAAAAATAGACACAAGTACGTGAAACTACATTCTATGGTTGAATTATCAAAATCGAATATGCCCCTTTTTATTAAGTCTGGTAATCTAAGAATTAGAGAACAGACACCCTAATTGACACGAATCCTAAAGATAGATCTATTGGGCCTAACAAACCCCATCCAAAGTACCGGATGCTTTAGTACTTCGAAATTTATATCATATCCGAAGGTTGTCCCGGAATGATGGGGATATTCTTATATACGCATCTTGTTAATGTCGGTTACCAGGTGTTCACCATATGAATGATTTTTATCTCTATGTATGGGATGTGTATTGAAATATGAAATCTTGTGGCCTATTGTTACGATTTGATATATATAGGTTAAACCTATAACTCACCAACATTTTTGTTGACGTTTAAAGCATGTTATTTCTCAGGTGAATACTAAGAGCTTCCGCTGTTGCATACTAAAATAAGGACAAGATTTGGAGTCCATGTTTGTATGATATTGTGTAAAAACTGCATTCAAGAAACATATGTCAATGTAATATATTTCTATTGTAAACCATTATGTAATGGTCGTGTGTAAACAGTATATTTTAGATTATCATTATTTGATAATCTACGTAATGTTATTAAAACCTTTATTGATAAAATAAAGGTTATGGCTGTTTTAAAAATGAATGCAGTCTTTGAAAAACGTCTCATATAGAGGTCAAAACCTCGCAACGAAATCAATTAATATGGAACATTTATAATCAATATGAATGGGACATTTTAGTTGGTATCAGAGCGTTGGTCTTAGAGAACCAGAAAATTTGCATTAGTGTGTCTTATCGAGTTTGTTAGGATGCATTAGTGAGTCTGGACTTCGACCGTGTTTTCTTTAAAAATGATTGCTTAACATTTTTGTTGGAAACTATATATTATTAACATGTAAATATTATGTGATATATTAATCTCTTAACATGTTTGATATTGTGTGATAGATGTCTACCTCTAGCACAAATCCCATTGACTCACCTAATAATAACGAAGAGTCGAATATATATTGGCAAGATTCACAAGTTCCCGAAGAACCGGAAGAAGAGGAAGAGGAACCGGAAGAAGAGGAACCGGAAGAAGAGGAACCAGAAGAAGAAGAGGTTCCGGAGGGGGGAATATTAGGAACCACAGAAAACCAGTCAAATAAAAGAAAATCCTCAACCAATGGACCAAAGTTAATAATGGTCAATGGTGTTTTCGCTAAGGAAGCAAAATATTGGGAAAATTACCAATTTTCTGATAAATCGGATCCTGATGAGGATTCCGATGATGTTATAGAAATTACCGCGACCCAATTTAATGAGGCAAAAGAAAATAATAAGGGAAAAGGTATCAAAATAGAGAAATCTAATTCCGACCCCGATGAACTTTATATGTACCGTCAACACCCGTATTTTCAATATCGTGACAATAACCCGGGAACCTCTAAACCACCAGGTTTTTCTAAACCAATGTGGAAAACGACGACTCGTATTAGAGGAACATCATATATCCCTAGAAGATTAGGAAAAAGAACCAAGTCCGAAGAAGAAGAAACCAGTGATTCAGATTAGAGGGGTGTGAGCATGTTGTGTAATAAATGTATTGTAGTGTGCTTGTACTTTTATATTCTATGTAAAAATTGCTTGTATTGTTTGTTATTACGAATCTAATCCTTGTCTATTTTACAGTATAAAAACAAAATGGACGTTAAGAGTAGACAACCGAATATTTTGGAAGACCTACCAGAGGATATGATTGAGGAAATCTTGTCTAGAGTCGGTCAGAATTCATCAGCACATTTAGTTATGGCGAAATTAACTTGTCAAACATTTGAAAGACTTTCCAGAAATGCCTTAGTTTATAAAAGGCTTTCCTTTGATACGTGGGGTATATCACATTGGGGAGACTTTAAGTTACGCCGTTCTTTCTTTAAAGCATTAAATGCGAGGAACCCAAATGCAATTTTACGTTACGGGTTAAGAACCTATTTTGACTCAACATATCCCAATATAGGATTTCGTGAATTAGAAAGAGCTTCTAACATGTAACATAAAGAAGCATGTTATGCTTACGGGTTAGTGATGTTCGCTTCTTACCAAAGTGAGAAAAAGAACATTGGATTGCAGCTTTTAAATAAAACTTTCCCAAAAGTGACGGATTCAGTAGTTGGGGTGAGAAACATGGTTTTTAGATTATTACTGGGCTGTTGGACATTACGAAACCCTCATCCTTTTGACGACATTACAACATGCTGCCTAGCCAATGGTCATAACGGTTATTTTCCATAAGACCAAGGATGGGAAGTCGTCTTAGTAAAACCAGAATGCATGACTTGTTTCTGGACTTATGAATTACGTGTCTTTATTTCCTTTGCTGAACAACTTGTGTATTAACTAGATTTATCTTCAAAAACTGTCCTGTATCATAGTGTACTATATTTCATGTTGTATGTAATATAGCGAAGTTGTAAGTTTGAAGAATATTTGTATGTGATATATTATTATAATCAGTTTTTCATATGGAATTGTAGTAGTTGAATTGTATATTAGCTACTAAGTATGAACTTAACGGGTAGGTAGTACCCGAATTTAAACTTATAAAATGCTAATATGAAGAAAAAGCTTTTATAAATGAGTTCATATTATGCTACGAGATACTATTGACTACTCTTAATATTCTGTATGATTAATTTGTTTCATTTGACTATTTTGAAGGAAATGGCACCGACTACTCGACACACCTTGAATATGAGCGAAGAGGAATTTTGTGCCTTTCTTGCTTCAAACATAGCCGCAGTATAGGCCGCGCTACATACCAACAATAACTCTGAATCTAGCAATACAGCTAACGGCGCAAGAAATCATGTAGGATGCTCCTACAAGGAATTCACTGCCTGCAAACCTTCAGAATTTGATGGGACCGAAGGACCAATCAGATTAAAACGGTGGACCGAGAAAGTTGAATCGGTGTTTGCCATAAGTAAGTGTGCTGAAGGAGACAAAGTGAAGTACGCTACGTATACCTTCACATGTATTGCGTTAACATGGTGGAATACCTATCTAGAGCAAGTGGGACAAGATGCTGCTTACGCGCAACCGTGGTCAGCATTCAAGCACTTGATGAACGAGAAGTACCATCCCAGAACCGAGGTCAATAAGCTCAAGTCAGAACTTAGAGGGTTACGAACACAGGGATTCGATATTACTTCATACGAAAGACGATTCACATAATTGTGCCTATTGTGTCCGAGAGTGTTCGAAGATGAGGAAGAGAAGATCGACGCGTTTGTGAAAGGGTTACCAGAGAGAATCCAAGAAGATATAAGTTCACACGAGCCTGCCTCCATACAAAAGGCATGTAGAATGGCTTACAAACTAGTGAACCAGATTGAGGGAAGAATTAAAGAACAGGCAGCCGAAGAGGCCAACGTGAAGCTAGTCAAAAGAAAGTGGGAGGAAAACAGTGATAAGAGTCACCAAAACAACAACAACTATCCCAACAATCGCAACATCAATCGCAACTACAACAAACGACACAACAACAACAACAACAACAACAATAACAACAACAACAATAACAATCGCAATAACAACAACAATCAGAAGCAGCTATGCCAAAGGTGTGAAAAGTATCACTCGGGGTTCTGCACCAAATTTTTCAAAAAGTGTAAAAGAAATGGTCATAGTGCGGCAAAGTGTGAGGTCTACGGACCAGGGGTTAACAGAACGAAAGGAACAAATGGTGTCGGAACGAGTAATGGCGGAGCAAGTAGTGTCGGAGCAAGTTATGCCAATGTAGTTTGTTATAAATGTAGAAAACCAGGCCACATTATTAAAAATTGCCCGAACCAGGAGAACACGAATGGACAAGGCCACGGAAGAGTTTTCAATATTAATGCGGCAGAGGCACAGGAAGACCCGGAGCTTGTTACGGGTACGTTTCTTATTGACAATAAATCTGCTTACATTTTATTTGATTCGGGTGCGGATAGAAGCTATATGAGTAGAGATTTTTGTGCTAAATTAAGTTGTCCATTTATGTCGTTGGATAGTAAATTTTTACTCGAATTAGCAAACGGTAAATTAATTTCAGCAGATTATATATGCCTGAATCGAGAAATTAAACTGGGTAGAGAAATATTTAAGATTGATTTGATGCCAGTAGAGTTAGGGAGTTTTGATGTAATAGTTGGCATGGACTGGCTGAAGGAGATGAAAGCAGAGATCGTATGTTACGAAAATGCAATTCGCATTGTACGAGAAGAAGGAGAACCCTTAATGGTGTACGGAGAAAAGGGCAACACGAAGCTACATCTTATTAGTAATTTGAAGGCACAAAAACTAATAAGAAAAGGTTGCTATGCTGTTCTAGCACACGTCGAGAAAGTACAAACTGAAGAAAAGAGTATCAATGATGTTCCCGTCGCAAAAGAATTTCCCGATGTATTTCCGAAAGAATTACCGGGACTACCTCCACATCGATCTGTAGAATTTCAAATAGATCTTGTACCAGGAGCTGCACCAATAGCTCGTGCTCCTTACAGACTCGCACCCAGCGAGATGAAAGAACGGCAAAGCCAACTGCAAGAACTATTAGAACGTGGTTTCATTCGACAAGCACATCACCATGAGGAGCTCCTGTTTTGTTTGTCAAGAAGAAGGATGGTACATTTAGGTTGTGTATTGACTACAGAGAGTTCAATAAACTTACCATCAAAAACCGTTATCCACTGCCGAGAATTGACGACTTATTTGATCAACTACAAGGCTCGTCGGTTTATTCGAAAATTGATTTACGTTCTGGATATCATCAAATGCGAGTAAAGGAGGATGATATTCCAAAAACTGCTTTTAGGACGCGTTATGGTCATTACGAGTTTATGGTTATGCCGTTGGATTGACTAACGCACCAGCTGTGTTCATGGACCTTATGAACTGAGCGTGTGAGCCATATCTTGACAAGTTTGTCATTGTTTTCATCGATGACATACTTATTTACTCAAAGAATGATCAAGAGCACGAAGAACATTTGAGAAAAGCGCTAGAAGTATTGAGGAAAGAAAAACTGTACGCTAAGTTTTCAAAGTGTGCATTTTGGTTGGAAGAAGTTCAATTCCTCGGTCACATAGTGAACAAAGAAGGTATCCAGGTGGACCCGGTAAAGATCGAAACCGTTGAAAAGTGGGAAACCCCAAAAACTCCGAAGCATATACGTCAATTTTTAGGATTGGCTGGTTACTACAGAAGATTCATCCAAGATTTCTCCAAAATAGCAAAACCCTTGACTGCATTAACACATAAAGGGAAGAAATTTGAATGGAAGGATGAATAAGAGAAGGCGTTTCAGTTATTGAAGAAAAAGCTAACTACGGCACCTATATTGTCATTGCCTGAAGGGAATGATGATTTTGTGATTTATTGTGACGCATCAAAACAAGGTCTCGGTTATGTATTAATGCAACGAACGAAGGTGATTGCTTATGCGTCTAGACAATTGAAGATCCACGAGCAAAATTATACGACTCACAATTTGGAATTGGGTGCTGTTGTTTTTGCATTAAAGACTTGGAGGCATTATTTATATGGAGTCAAAAGTATTATATATACCCACCACAAAAGTCTCCAACATATATTTAATCAGAAGCAACTGAATATGAGACAACACAGGTGGATTGAACTGTTGAATGATTATGATTTTGAGATTCGATACCACCCGGGGAAGGCGAATGTGGTAGCCGACGCTTTGAGTAGAAATGACATAGAACCTATACGGGTAAAAGCTATGAATATAATTATTCGTACCAACCTTACTACTCAATTAAAGGAGGCACAACAGGGGGTTGTAAAAGAAGGAAAGTTGAAGAATGAGATACTCAAAGGATCAGAGAAACATCTTAATATTCGAGAAGACGGAACCCGATATAGGGCTGATAGAATTTGGGTACCAAGGTTTGGAGATGTGAGGTAAATGGTACTTGAAGAAGCACATAAAACCAGATATTCAATACATCCCGGAGCGGGGAAGATGTATAAAGATCTCAAGAAACACTTTTGGTGGTCGGGTATGAAAGCCGATATTGTTAAATATGTAGGAGAATGTTTGACGTGTTCTAAGGTCAAATCTGAACATCAGAAACCATCAGGTCTACTACAACAACCTGAAATCCCGGAATGGAAATGGGAAAACATTACCATGGATTTCATTACTAAATTGCCAAGGACTGCAAGTGGTTATGATACTATTTGGGTAATAGTTGATCGTCTCACCAAGTCAGCACACTTCCTGCCAATGAGAGAAGATGACAAAATGGAGAAGTTGCCGCAATTGTATTTGAAGGAGGTTGTCTCCAGACATGGAATACCCGTCTCTATTATCTCTGATAGGGATGGTAGATTTGTTTTAAGGTTCTAGCAGACATTGCAACAAGCATTGGGGACTCGTCTAGACATGAGTACTGCCTATCATCCACAAACTGATGGGCAGAGCAAAAGGACGATACAAATGCTTGAAGACATGCTACGAGCATGTGTTATTGATTTCGGAAACAGTTGGGATCGACACCTACCGTTAGCAGAATTTTTCTACAATAACAGTTATCATTCTAGTATTGAGATGGCGCCGTTTGAGGCACTTTATGGTAGAAAGTGCAGGTCTCCGATTTGTTAGAATGAAGTGGGGGATAGACAGATTACAGGTCCGGAGATAATACAAGAAACTACCGAGAAAATCATTCAAATTCAACAACGATTGAAAACAACTCAGAGTCGACAAAAGAGCTACGCGGACAGTAAAAGAAAAGATATAGAGTTTGAAATTGGAGAAATGGTCATGCATTAGGTTTCACCTTGGAAAGGCGTTGTTCGATTTGGTAAACGGAGGAAACTAATGAAGGTATTTCGTATGTCCGAGAGACATATTAAATTAATGTGGCCACTATGTTATGATCCAAGTCGGGTCATACCCAATAACAAGCTAACCAACACTTTATATGTATTTATTTTAACGGTTGGATTGTTAAATAAAAACGCGACACTTGAACTTTAAAAAATCGGTTTTCTAAATTATAATCACTTGAGATAAATTATTTGGATAATTTATATATGATGTGGAATTAATTATTTATAGGTTTAAATAATTATGTTATGTTATATTTTATAAAATGGTTTATAAAATTATTGCAAGTAACAAATACATTTTATTTTATACAAGTTTTATAAAACTTGTAACAAGTTTTATAAAACATTCTTGTTATAAAAAAATACATGGATGGGCAGTTTTTTGAGACTCCAAGACAAGTCCCATGCTTGTTTATTCTTGTTACTTTTGATACAAAGATTCTCAAGTGCATGCTTAACATATAACCAAGGCTTGACTCATTTTTCCTAGTGAGTAACTACACATTAAGCTTAAAAAAACTGCACAACAGTCTCCTATCTTTTGCTGCTGGCCGTGGCAGTTTTTGGGACCAAAAGGGGTTCTAAAATTGTTTTGCAAGCTTGTATCAAGTGTCAAATAAAAGCCTAACCATAGAGAAAGGTGTTGGGGTTAATTGCTTGGGGTGTTACACACTTGAGGCTTCAAGTTAGAAGCTCATTTTGCATCATCTCCTTCTACATTTCTGCTGTCCAAAATTCAGCCCTCTACTATCTTAGAGGAGGTATTAATACTCTTCTAATCTTGTTATATTTGTAAGCATATGATTCATGACTTGATATTAATGTGGAATTTAACAAAATGGCTTTTCAAATAAACTTGTTCTATTAATGCTTCCGCTTTTATTAACTATCTTAAAATTGGTTTTATGATTGTGTAAACAATATGAACATGTTGTTTTGAAACTCATTAAATTTCATCAATGGTATCTAGAGCCGAAGTCTATGGATTATGCTTCTTTTATGGTCTTTAAACCCACTATATTTGCATTCCATGCACATGCATGAATATGGAATGTAAAAATGTTCGGGTTTGGGTGGGTTTGTAAGGTTGGTCGATTTCTTAAGAGGTTCCAAGAGGGTTTGGAACTTGCAAATTGGTCATATTTGTTGTATGTAGTAGTTCACAATCAATGCCTTGACCTTATGATTGAATGCATGTGTGTTTGAATGATTTGTATTATTCATTTGGTATGTAATAATTAATTCATTCATTTGGTTGTAATATTCATTCATTTGGTTATGTAATTTATTTTATATTTGGTATGTAAAATAGATTAGGTTGTATTTTCATTTTCTAGAAAAATGTATTAGGATATATTTTGTAAAAATGAAGATGCAAGATGAAGACAAGGAAGATGCAAGATTAAGTGGGAGATTTGAAATCTCCTACTTTGTGTTATAACAGTTTACCGGTGACATTTGTTTTTGGCTAAACAAATGTCTACCAAATTGGCTTGATTGTGAACACATTTGTTTTGCATGCGTGGTTGTTTTATTTCTTGTATGATTGTGGATTGTGTATGTTACTACAACAAGTTATCACACAAGTTAACAACAAGCAAAACTAAAATTTAATTGGTTAAATTATAAACAACATGAAATTTACCAAACTACAATTTAATCAGTTAAATTGAAATGGCTAAAAGGACATTAATAAACGGTTATTAAGAACATGATAAGGATCATATATATATATATAATGGTTTATACCAAGTAATTGGCTAAAATTACAAGTCTTGAAAATGGATTTCAAATGAACCATACACCAAATGCATGTTAGTGTATGGCATAAAAGTTTTCTCAAACTAGAAATAATGAAAACTTAAAATCCCTTATACAAGGTAAACAAGTTAAACGCCATCCTTTTGTGTGACACTTAGACATATTAGGGAACTCATAATGGGATAAAGGTCACCTAACCGTCATGAACAAACTAATATGATTAAGGTGAAATTCGCATGCTTGTGGGGTAAAGGTCACCTAACCACTTGTATGTTAAGTTTACACGTTTACACAAGTAGGACGACTTGATTTGGAAATCATGAACTTAGGGTCACCGAAGCATGATGAACAAATAGGCGTTGATGGGATAATATGCCATGCAAAAGGATTACATGATCCCATAACTTAGAAGTTGCAAAAGGATTGCAATTGTCATATAATGACTACCTACCTAAATCAAATGACGGGATAAAGGTCACCTAACTGAAATTTGGTTTACCGTTGGATTCTAAAATTTAATAAATATCAATTGGATTTAAAGGGTATTGATTGTTAAATTAAAATAATACTTAAATAACTTTGTTAAATTTTGTAGATGGCCGCCAATAACAACAACATTCCAAACGCACCAATAAACTTTAACAACCTATCGTTGAGGTCAATCCTCGAAAAGGAAAAACTCAACCATACGAACTTCATGGATTGGTTTCGTAATCTAAGAATTGTCCTCAAACTAGAGGACAGGGCGTATGTGTTGGAAGACCCCATTCCCGATCAACCAGACGAGGATGATACGGAAGGCATGGCTTATTGGGAGAAATATTGCACCGATTCGTTGCAAGTTTCTTGCCTCATGCTTGGGACTATGATACCCGAACTCCAAAAGGATTTTGAGCATCATAGTGCATATGACATGATCACATAGTTGAAGGAGATGTTCCTTCAACAAGCTCGTGTCGAGCGCTTTGAAACGGTCCGAGCATTTCATGCATGTTGGATGGACGACACCCAATCCGTTTCATCTTATGTCCTTAAGATGAAAAGCCTAATTGATCGAGCAAACCGTCTTAGTTGCAACGTGTCTAATGAATTAGCCACGGACCTTATCCTTAACTCATTGTCAAAGAGGTTTTACACATTCGTGTTAAATTATAACATGAATGGTTGGGATAAAAGCATTGGCGAATTACATGCCATGCTTAAGACGGCCGAAGCGAGCATGGGTAAAAGGGCTTCACCCATGTTTATGATCAATGAAGGCGGGTCCAAAAACAATAACACTTCTAATCCGAAGGCGGCTAAGAGGAAAGGACCCACCTACCAAGGCAAGGGCAAGGGAAACGGGAAGATGGTTACCCCAACCAACAATAACAAAAAACAAAAGGTTACCGGTAAAGCAAACCCCAAGGAAGATCCGTGCTTCGGTTGCGGTGAAATGGATCACTGGAAACGCAACTGCCCGGTCTACCTAAAGGAGTTGAAGGAAAAGAGGGATGCAGGGCAAACCTCAGGTAATGTATAAATGGTATACATTGAGCTTAGTATTACTTCTTCTAATACATGGGTATTAGACACAGGATGTGGAACTCACATTTGAAATTCTATGCAGGGGTTCAAAAGAAGTAAAGAAGAAGTGGGAACATCAAGTCTCTACATGGGTAATGGATCTAAGGTGCACGTAGTAGCTCAAGGAGACTTTATTCTAAAACTTCCAAGTGGTTTGGAACTTATTTTGAAAAATGTTTTGTATGCACCCGATTTATCGCGAAACATTATTTCTGTATCCCGTTTGAAACAATGTGGTTTTAATCTTAATTTCATTAATGATGATATCCATGTTTCTTTAAATAATGTGTTCTATTTTAAGGCTTCGCCTTCGAATGGTATTTATGAATTGGTTCATGATGACACAGCATACAATAGCTCAATATACCATGCAAACACCAAGAAACTCAAAAGGGATTTGAGTGATTCCTACTTATGGCATTGTCGCCTTGGTCACATAAACAAGAACCGAATGCATACACTTCAAAAGAATGGACTTTTGAAATCAAATGAACTAGACTCGTTTGATGTATGTGAGTCTTGTTTACAAGGCAAAATGACTAAAGCACCTTTCAAAGGGACCTATAAAAGGGCTAAGGACTTATTGGGATTAATACATTCGGATGTATGTGGACCCTTTAAGCCCATAACTAGGAATGGTGAAAGATAGTTCGGTACTTTCATTGATGACTTCAGTCGTTTTGGATATGTCTACTTGTTAAGACATAAGGACGAAATTTTTGAGGCATTCAAAGAGTATCAAAACGAAGTACAAAATCAACTCAATAAGATAATCAAGGTACTTCGTACCGATAGAGGAGGTGAATACCTAAGCGATGCTTTCCAAGATCATCTTAGAAGTTGTGGGATTATCTCGCAACTCACTCCTCCTAGAACACCCAATGGAGTTTCCGAAAGGAGTAACCGAACCCTAATGGATATGGTTCGATCTATGATGGGTAGAAGCTCGTTACCTCTATCATTTTGGGGTTATTGTCTATGCTCCGTGGCTCGTATTTTAAATATGGCCCCAACCAAGAAAGTGGAACGAACACCTCATGATATGTGGTTTGGAAAACCTCCATCTCTATCATACTTAAAGGTATGGGGATGTGAAGCTTACCCTAAGCGTTACGTCCCTAATAAGTTAAATGCTCGATCCACAAAGTGTATCTTCATAGGATATCCCAAGGATAATATGGGATATTATTTCTATGATCCTTCAGAACAGAATGTATTTGTTGCTCGAAAGGCTGAATTCCTTGAAACTAAGTTCCTATTGGAAGGAAATAGTGAAAGGAAGATAGATCTTGAAGAGGTTCAAGATCAAGTAGATGATACACAATTGGTTGTCATTAGCAATCAACATGAAAATGTTGAGAGTGATCAAATGGATGATCGAAATACACAAGACGTTCGTAGATCTGGTAGAATTAGTAATCCTCCAGAGAGATATGGGTTTCTCATGGATGGCTGCTATGTGGTTGATTTGGATGAACCAACAAACTACCAAGATGCTTTATCAAGGATTGATAAGGATAAATGGCAGGAAGCCATGAACGCTGAGATGCAATCCATGTATGACAACCAAGTTTGGGAACTTGTTGAACAACCTACTGGCTCAAGGCTAGTTGATTGTAAATGGCTTTTCAAAATGAAAACCGACATACATGGAAACTTGGATACATATAAAGCTAGACTTGTAGCAAAAGGTTTCACTCAAACTCAAGGGGTTGACTATGATGAAACTTTTTCGCCAGTGGCAATGCTAAAGTCTATTAGGATATTACTTGCCATTGCTGCTCATTATGATTATGAAATATGGCAAATGGATGTCAAGACCGCTTTCCCAAATGGATATCTTGTGGAAGATGTCTGTATGGTTCAGCCTGAAGGTTTTGTTGATCCTAAATATCCTAAAAAGGTATGCAAGTTAAAGAAGTCAATCTATGGATTGAAACAAGCATCTAGAATGTGGAATCATCGTTTTAATGAGGAAGCCGAGAAATTTGGCTTCATTAAAAATGGTGATGAAGCTTGTGTATATAAGAAAGCTAGTGGGAGCACTATCATGTTCCTTGTACTATATGTGGATGATATATTGTTATTTGGAAATGATATTCCGGCAATGCAAGGAGTTAAAACTTGGCTAAGTAAATGCTTCTCCATTAAGGATCTTGGAGAAGCACAATACGTTTTGGGGATTGGGATCTACAGGAATAGACCCAAGAAACTGATAGGTTTGAATCAAAGTGCATACATTGAAAAAGGTCTTGAAAAGGTTCAAGATGGAGAACTCTAAGAGTGGTTTGGTACCTATTCAAAGAGGAACGCCTCTCAGTTCATCTCAGTGCCCTACCACGAAAGATGAACAAGAGAGAATGAAGAGAGTCCCTTATGCATCTACTATTGGGTCAATCATGTATGCAATGATATGAACTAGACCGGATGTGTCATGCGCCCTAAGCTTGACAAGTAGATACCAGAATAACCCAGGGAACAGTCATTGGATTGCGGTTAAAAGTATATTGAAATACCTTAGGAGGACTAAGGATATGTTTCTAATATATGGATCTGGTGAGGAGGAACTTGCTGTAAAGGGTTAGATGGACGCGAGTTTCCAAACTGATCGAGATGATTCTCGATCACAATCCGGTTATGTCTACACGTTAAATGGAGGTGCGATCTCTTGGAAGAGTTCAAAACAGGATGTTGTTGCATTATCCACTACAGAGTCAGAGTACATTGCCGCCTCATTGGCAGCTCAGGAAGCTGCATGGATGAAGAAATTCATCGACGACTTAGGAGTAGTCCCTTCTATTCAGGACCCTCTTGAGATCTTTTATGACAACGAGGGTGCGATTGCTCAAATCAAGGAACCTCGTGCTCACCAAAAGACCCGTCACATTGAGCGGAGATCCAACTACATAAGGGATGAAGTTGAAAAGGGAAAGATATGTATTCGCAAAGTTCATACAGATCTTAATATAGCGGATCCACTCACGAAGCTCTTACATGGTGCAAAACATCAAGGGCATGTTAGTGCATTAGGGCTTCGATATTCTAGTGATTGGTTGTGATCTATTTTATATATTGTAACGGAACGAAGTAGTTGAAACTCATTAATATAATTATGGTGTTAATTTATTAATCTTGAGTCAGGTTCCTATTTTGCATATTTTATCCATGAATAAGTAATTATTCTAAATCCCGTAGTCGATCACATTTGTGGGAACAAGTGTGAAGTTTAGACTATTATGAACTTGGATTGTTATACATTCACGGGATGAATGTGGGGCAAGGTTGCAACCAAGGTTCATAGATATTTGTGGGACACAAATATTGGAAGACCCGCCCTCAAGACTTACTAAATGGAGCCTTTGTGGTTGATCACATGTAATCTTGAGTAAAGGCAAATATCATTGTATCCTCTGACCTGAGATACATATTGGGTTCAGATATTTACCAAGTATGGTGCCTTGATTCTTTCCTTTACTATTCTGAAATATGGTAGTTCATAAGGAAGAGCTCAGGTATAATACAAAGTATATATTTAGGACGTATGTAGTCATGATGGAATTTGTCCCTCTTATTTGTTGAGAGTCAGATGTCTAAGGCCTGATAAAGTTAAATCTAAAAGAGAGTGATCACTATGTATCTCTTAGATTTAACATGACATCTAGGACGAAAGGATGTGATGAAAGATTCACCTATTCATATTCGAGATGGGAACTCGAAAGGGATGATGTTATTGATTGGCAAAAGTCATAACATATTGGGGGTGATGGACGGTCGTTAGGTGGTATCCATCACTTGCATTAATTTCTTATGTTTCTCGTGCAAGTGGGAGATTGAAGGTATTTCGTATGCCCGAGAGACATATTAAATTAACGTGGCCATTATGTTATGATCCAAGTCGGGTCATACCCAATAACAAGCTAACCAACACTTTATATGTATTTATTTTAACGGTTGGATTGTTAAATAAAAACGCGACACTTGAACTTTTGAAAATCGGTTTTCTAAATTATAATCACTTGAGATAAATTATTTGGATAATTTATATATGATGTGGAATTAATTATTTATAGGTTTAAATAATTATGTTATGTTATATTTTATAAAATGGTTTATAAAATTATTGCAAGTAACAAATACATTTTATTTTATACAAGTTTTATAAAACTTGTAACAAGTGTTATAAAACATTCTTGTTATAAAAAATGCATGGATGGGCAGTTTTTTGAGACTCCAAGACAAGTCCCATGCTTGTTTATTCTTGTTACTTTTGATACAAAGATTCTTAAGTGCATGCTTAACATATAACCAAGGCTTGACTCATTTTTCCTAGTGAGTAACTACACATTAAGCTTAAAAAAAACTGCACAACAGTCTCCTATCTTTTGCTGCTGGCCGTGGCAGTTTTTGGGACCAAAAGGGGTTCTAAAATTGTTTTGCAAGCTTGTATCAAGTGTCAAATAAAAGCCTAACCATAGAGAAAGGTGTTGGGGTTAATTGCTTGGGGGTATTGCACACTTGAGGCTTCAAGTTAGAAGCTCATTTTGCATCATCTCCTTCTACATTTCTGCTGTCCAAAATTCAGCCCTCTACTATCTTAGAGGAGGTATTAACACTCTTCTAATCTTGTTATATTTGTAAGCATATGATTCATGACTTGATATTAATGTGGAATTTAACAAAATGGCTTTTCAAATACACTTGTTCTATTAATGCTTCCGCTTGTATTAACTATCTTAAAATTGGTTTTATGATTGTGTAAACTATATGAACATGTTGTTTTGAAATTCATTAAATTCCATCAACTAAATCAAGGTACATTGGACCATTCAAGATTATAGATCGTGTCGGACTAGTAGCTTACCAACTGGAGCTACCTCAACAACACGCGGCTGTACATAACACTTTCCACGTCTCGAATTTGAAGAAATGTTTTGCTAAAGAAGATCTCACTATTTCGTTGGACGAAATCCAAATCAATAAAAAACTTCAATTCATTGAAGAACCCGTCGAAATAATGGATCGTGACGTTAAGAGACTTAAGCAAAACAAGATACCGATTGTTAAGGTTCGATGGAATGCTCGTAGAGGACCCGAGTTCACCTGGGAACATGAAGATCAAATGAAGAAGAAATACCCACATCTATTTCCAGAAGATTCGTCAACACCTTCAACAGCTTAAAATTTCGGGACGAAATTTATTTAACGGGTAGGTACTGTAGTGACCCGAAATTTTCCATGTTTATATTTATTAATTGAGATTGATATTTACATGACTAAATGTTTCCAACGTGTTAAGCAATTAAACTTGTTAAGACTTGATTAAATGAAATAAGTTTCATATAGACAATTGATCACCCAAGTTGACCGGCGATTCACGAACGTTACAAATTTGTAAAAACTACATGTTGTGGTATATATAGACATATATATATATGGTTGACATGAGATTATGATGAGTAAGTATCTCATAAGTATATTAACAATGTGTGATATACATAAGAAATGAGATTACTAAGTTAAGAAACTCGAAATGATATATATAACGATTATCGTTATGATAAAGTCTACTAAATACATATGTATCATATTAAGATATTGATACACTATATTTAACATGATAAAATGATATTGAAATATATCATTATGTGTGTTAACAATGAACTACATATGTAAAAACAAGACTACTAACTCAAGAATTACGAAACGAGACTTATATGTAACGATTATCGTTGTAACGATATTTTAATGTATATATCATATTAAGAGATATTCATACATCATAATATCATGATAATATAATAATTTAACATCTCATTTGATATAATAAATATTGGGTTAACAACATTAATTGAGATCGTTAACTTAAAGGTTTCAAAACAACACTTACATGTAACGACTAACGAAGACTTAACGACTCCATTAGAATGTATATACATGTTGTGTTTTGATATGTATTCTTACACTTTTGAAAGACTTCAAGACACATATCAAAGTACATCTACTTAACAAAAATGCTTACAATTACATCCTCGTTCAGTTTCATCAACAATTCTACTCGTATGCACCCGTATTCGTACTCGTACAATACACAGCTTTTAGATGTATGTACTATTGGTATATACACTCCAATGATTAGCTCTTAGCAGCCCATGTGAGTCACTAACACATGTGGGAACCATAATTTGGCAACTAGCATGAAATATCTCATAAAATTACAAAAATATTAGTAATCATTCATGACTTATTTACATGAAAACAAAATTACATATTCTTTATATCTAATCCATATACCAACGACCAAAAACACCTACAAATACTTTCATTCTTCAATTTTCTTCATCTAATTGATCTCTCTCAAGTTCTATCTTCAGGTTCTAAGTGTTCTTCATAAATTCCATAAGTATAGTTTCATAAAAATCAAGAATACTTTCAAGTTTGCAAGTCTACTTCCAAGCTTTCTAATCCATTCCAAGTAATCATCTAAGATTAAGGAACCTTTGTTATTTACAGTAGGTTATCTTTCTAATTCAAGGTAATATTCATATTCAAACTTTGATTCAATTTCTATAACTATAATAATCTTATTTCGAGTGAAAATCTTACTTGAACTGTTTTCATGTCATGATTCTGCTTCAAGAACTTTCAAGCCATCCAAGGATCCTTTGAAGCTAGATCCATTTTTCTCATTTCTAGTAGTTTTATCCAGAAAACTTAAGGTATTAATTATGTTCATAATATCATTCGATTCATACATATAAAGCTATCTTATTCGAAGGTTTAAACTTATAATCACTAGAACATAGTTTAGTTAATTCTAAACTTGTTCGCAAACAAAAGTTAATCCTTATAACTTGACTTTTAAAATCAACTAAACACATGTTCTATATCTATATGATATGTTAACTTAATGATTTAAAACCTGGAAACACGATGAACACCATAAAATCGGATAATACGCTGTCGTAGTGAAACCGGGGGCTGTTTTGGTTTGGATAATTAAAAACTATGATAAACTTTGATTTAAAAGTTTTTCTTCTGTGAAAATGATTTTTCATATGAACATGAAACTATATCTAAAAATCTCGGTTAAACTCAAAGTGAAAGTATGTTTTTCAAAATGGTCATCAAGATGTCGTTCTTTCGACGGAAATGACTACCTCTTTAGTAATTGACATGTAACTTAAATTTCCAACTATAAACCTATACTTTTTATGTTTAGATTCTTAAATTAGAGTGTAATATGAAACCATAGCAATTTGATTCACTCAAAACGGATTTAAAATGAAGAAGTTATGGGTAAAACAAAATTGGATATTTTTGATCTTTTTAGCTACGGGAAATGTTTAACAAATCTATACAAATCATATCCTAACTAACTTATATTTTATTATACATGTATTCTAATATATTATGTAATCTTGGGATACCATAGATACGTATGCAAATGTTTTGACATATCATATCGACCCATGTATATATATTATTTGGAACAACCATAGAAACTCTATATGAAGTAATGTTGGAGTTAGCTATATAGGGTTGAGGTTGATTCCAAAAATATATATACTTTGAGTTGTGATCTAGCCTGAGACGTGTATACACTGGGTCGTGGATTGATTCAAGATAATATATATCGATTTATTTCTGTACATCTAACTGTGGACAACTAGTTGTAGGTTACTAACGAGGAAAGCTGACTTAATATACTCAAATCTTTAAAACATAATAAAAATGGTTGTAATTATATTTTGATCATACTTTGATATATATGTACATATTTGTATAGGTTCGTGAATCAATCCGTGGCCAAGTCATATTTCTGAGGAAGGAAATATCTGTGAAAGTGAGTTATAGTCCCACTTTTAAAATCTAATATTTTTGGGATGTGAATACATGCAGGTTTTATAAATGATTTACAAAATAGACACAAGTACGTGAAACTACATTCTATGGTTGAATTATCAAAATCGAATATGCCCCTTTTTATTAAGTCTGGTAATCTAAGAATTAGGGAACAGACACCCTAATTGACGCGAATCCTAAAGATAGATCTATTGGGCCTAACAAACCCCATCCAAAGTACCGGATGCTTTAGTACTTCGAAATTTATATCATATTCGAAGGTTGTCCCGGAATGATGGGGATATTCTTATATATGCATCTTGTTAATGTCGGTTACTAGGTGTTTACCATATGAATGATTTTTATCTCTATGTATGGGATGTGTATTGAAATATGAAATCTTGTGGTCTATTGTTACGATTTGATATATATAGGTTAAACCTATAACTCACAAACATTTTTGTTGACGTTTAAAGCATGTTATTTCTCAGGTGAATACTAAGAGCTTCTACTGTTGCATACTAAAATAAGGACGGGATTTGGAGTCCATGTTTGTATGATATTGTGTAAAAACTGCATTCAAGAAACATATGTCGATGTAATATATTTTTATTGTAAACCATTATGTAATGGTCGTGTGTAAACAGTATATTTTAGATTATCATTATTTGATAATCTACGTAATGTTTATAAAACCTTTATTGATAAAATAAAGGTTATGGTTGTTTTAAAAATGAATGCAGTCTTTGAAAAACGTCTCATATAGAGGTCAAAACCTAGCAACGAAATCAATTAATATGGAACGTTTATAATCAATATGAACGGGACATTTCACCATAATTCTAGCATCTTGAATCCGTTTATAAAGTTTCTTCGTTGAGCAGTTGAAAACGGGTTCATCTAATTTCGTATCAACAACAGGGTTCTTTGTTATCGGTTCATCATTAGGTGCTTCTTCATCTTCCCCACACTTAGGCATTTTTATTGGTTCAACAGTTTTGGTTGGTGGAGATCTAAACTTTCGGTTCACAAAGGTGACCGATTTGTCACCATCCCTAAGTGTCATTCTACCTTCTCTTACATCAATGAACGCTTCGGTGGTTGCTAAAAATGGGTGACCTAAATTAGAGGAATATCAAGGTCTTCCTCCATATTAATAACTATGAAGTTTGCAACAAAGGTCAAACTTCCCACTTTAATAAGTAAATTATTGGCTATTTCAACCGGGTATTTAATGGTTTGATCAAATAATTGAACACCTATTCTGGTTGGTCTTAATTTACCCACACCTAATCTTTTGTATAAGGAAAGAGGCATAACATTTTCACTTGCTCCTAAATCTGCGAGTCCATTATACATAGTACCATCATTAAGCAAGCAAGAAATGATATATTCACCTGGGTCTCCTACTTTAGTAAGTAGAGTTGTTTTGTTAACCTTTTCCAAGTGGTCTTTTCTTGGTTCTTTTACTTCTACTTGAACTTCTTGTTCACAATTTTCTTCGTTTCTTAGAATGGGAGGTTTATATAGAAATTCTTCTTCATCGCTCCAATTTGAAGCTTCCCCGTCTTCCAATTTTAGTTTTTCATATGTTGTTGATAATATATTTATGTTTTCATTCTGAGGGTTTTCTTGGGAGGTGAAATTATGATTGACTTCATTGTCAACTTCCATTGGACCATGTATGTAATGTTTAACTCTGTGACCATTAACTTTAAATTCAATCCCATTTGAATTTATTAACTCTATTGTTCCGTATGGGAAAACTCTTTTGACTATGAATGGTCCAGACCATCTTGATTTCAATTTTCCAGGAAATAGCTTGAATCGTGAATTGAAAAGAAGAACTCTGTCTCCTTCTTTAAATTCTTTTGAACTTCTGATTCTTTTATCATGCCAGTTCTTCGTTCTTTCCTTATAGATTAACGAATTTTCATATGCTTCATGTCTTAATTCTTCTAATTCGTTTAGTTAACTTAACCGTAGACGTACTCCGGCTTCATGTAAATCAAGATTACACGTCTTCAAAGCCCAAAATGCTTTGTGCTCAATTTCTACTGGAAGGTGACATGCTTTTCCATAAACGAGTTTAAAAGGTGTGGTTCTAATTGGAGTTTTATAGGCTGTTCTAAAAGACCAGAGGTCATCCTCCAATTTCATGGACCATTCCTTCGGATTTGATCCTACGGTTTTCTCTAAAATACGTTTTAAAGCTCTGTTGGTATTTTCAACTTGTCCACTTGTTTGTGGATGATAAGCGGTTGAGATTTTATGAGTCACTCCATATCTTTTGAGAACTTTCTCAAGTTGATTATTACAAAAATGAGAACCCCGATCGCTTATTAAAGCTTTCGGTGTTCCGAACCTTGCAAAAAGACGTTTTAAGAAGTTGACTACAACTCGTGCATCGTTAGTTGGGAGAGCTTGTTCTTTCGCCCATTTAGATACATAATCAATAGCAACGAGAATGTAGAGATTATTATGAGATTTTGGAAATGGACCCATAAAGTCAATACCCCAAACGTCAAATACTTCACATACTTGAATGACATTTTGTGGCATTTCATCACGTTGACTTATTTTTCTGGCCCTTTGACAAGCATCACAGGATTTACAAAGAAGGTGCACGTCTTTGAAAATTGTAGGCCAATAGAATCCAGCGTGGTAAACTTTCCTTGCTGTTAGTTGAGGCCCATAATGCCCTCCTGTTGGTCCTGTGTGACAATGGTTTAAGATTTGACTAGCTTCATTCCCGAATACACATCGGCGGATTATTCCATCGGGACAACTTTTAAACAAATGTGGATCTTCCCAAAAATAGTGTTTTATATCACTAAAGAATTTCTTTCATTTTTGGTATGACAACCCTTTTTCAAGGAATCCACATACTAAGTAGTTTGCATAGTCTGCATCGATCTTCAAAAGATATTCATCAGGAAAGTTATCTTGTATAGCCGATTCATTTAGAACTTCTAATTCAGGATTTTCAAAACGAGAAAGATGATCAGCGGCGAGATTTTTGTCATACCCCGTCCTAATCCATCCGGACGAAGTCCATATCGATTATAAATGATTCACAACAGTTGATTACATCGCGAGGTACTTGACCTCTATATGATACATTTTACAAACATTGCATTCATTTTTGAAAAGACAATCTGTTGTTACATCAAAATTTGACGACATGCATACTATTTTATAATATATCTAACTATAATTGACTTAATAATAATCTTGATGAACTCAACGACTCGAATGCAACGTCTTTTCAAATATGTCATGAATGACTCCAAGTAATATCTTTAAGATGAGCAATTGCACAGCGGAAGACTTCTTTCATACCTGAGAATAAACATGCTTTAAAGTGTCAACCAAAAGGTTGGTGAGTTCATTAGTTTAACATAAATAACCATTTCCATCATTTAATAGACCACAAGATTTTCATTTTCAGTTCTCATAATTAAACGTCCCATGCATAGAGACAAAAATATCATTCATATGGATTGAACACCTGGTAACCGACATTCACAATATGCATATAAGAATATCCCCATCATTCTGGGATCCTCCTTCGGACATGATATAAATTTCGAAGTACTAAAGCATCCGGTACTTTGGATGGGGCTTGTTGGGCCCGATAGATCTATCTTTAGGATTCATGTCAATTAGGGTGTCTGTTCCCTAATTCTTAGATTACCAGACTTAATAAAAAGAGCATATTCGATTTTGATAATTCAACCATCGAATGTAGTTTTAAGTACTTGTGCCTATTTCGTCAAACAGTTATAAAAGCAATGCATGTATTCTCAGTCCCAAAAATATATATATTGCAAAGGCATTTAAAAAGGGAGTAATGAAACTCACACATATAAATATTGTAAAATAGTTAATAAAGCATTTGCATGTATTCGCAGTTCAAAATATATTTCAAAAGCATTTAATAAAGCAGTTATAAAAACGGCGCATGTATTATTCGATACATATATGTGTATATATAACTTTTACCTTGATAAAGGAAACTAGAATGGTAGCATATAAGTGGGCATTGATTGTTTTAATTTAACTTGCTTAATATAAATCCGAACATCAAAAGAGTATTACAATCATTTAATATTTATTTTTACTATACTTTATTTATATATAGAGATATATTTTAAATAATAATTATTATAATATCCTATTTTTAATTTATTAATTTTTAATAATAACAACATATAATACTTCAAATAAATTTCGATTCATTATTTATATATACATACACACATATCTATTTACAATTAATTGTTCGTGAATCGTCGAGAGCAGTCGAAGGTCAATTGAATATATAAACATCGTTTCAAAATTTTTTAGACTCAACATTACATTCTTTGCTTATCATATCGAAATCATATAAAGATTAAGTTTAAATTTGGTCGGAAATTCCCGGGTCATCACAATTTTCTGCACCCTTTTTGTCTCGGATTTCAATTTCGAACTCTTATAAGAGTAAGATCCAACGGATTAATCGTGGTTTGGCATATTGTTTGGAAAATAGGTATCTAAGAGCAGAATGGTCAGTATAGACAACCGTTTTAGCTAGAACGAGATATGAACGAAATTTGTCAAAAGCAAAGACAATAGCAAGGAGTTCTTTTTCAGTAGTTGTGTAATTTGTTTGTGCTCCTTGTAACGTCTTACTAGCGTAATAAATAGGTTGAAATTGTTTTTCAATCCTTTGTCCTAAAACGGCTCCCATTGCAAAATCACTTGCATCGCACATGAGTTCAAATGGTAGATTCCAATTTGGAGTTTTCATGATCGGCGCATTAGTGAGTTTTTCTTTAAGAATATTAAAAGATTTGATGCATTCATCCGAAAATATGAATAAAGCATCTTTTTCAAGGAGTTTATTCATAGGAGTGGCAGTTTTAGAAAAATCTTTTATGAAACGTCGGTAAAAACCGGCATGCCCTAAAAAACTCCTAACTCCTCTAACATTGGTGGGATGTGGAAGTTTAGCAATTACATCTACTTTAGCTCTATCCACTTTAATTCCTTCCTTTAAAATTTTATGACCAAGAACGATACCTTCTTTAACCATGAAATGGCATTTCTCCCAATTAAGAACTAGATTTGATTGCTCGCATCTAATAAGCATTCGTTCAAGATTAACTAGACATGTTTCAAAAGTATCACCGAAGACTAAAAAGTCATCCATGAAAACTTCCATGCATTCTTCTATCATGTCGTGAATAATCGCCATCATGCACCTTTAAAAGGTTGCAGGGGCGTTGCAAACTCCAAATGGCATGCGTTTGTAAGCAAAAGTACCATAAGGGCACGTGAAGGTGGTTTTCTCTTGGTCCTCGAGTGCTATTGGAATTTGAAAATATCCAGAGAAACTGTCAAGAAAACAATAGTAACTGTTTCCGGCTAATCTTTCCAACATTTGATCAATGAAAGGTAAGGGAAAGTGATCTTTTCTGGTGGTGTCATTTAATTTTCTATAATCAATAAAAACTTGCCATCCTGTTACAGTCCTTATAGGAATAAGCTCATCTTTTTCATTTTTGATGACAGTCATGCCACCCTTCTTAGGTACGCATTGAACTGGGCTTACCCATGGACTATCAGAGATTGGATAAATTAAACCTGCATCTAGCAGTTTAATAATTTCTTTCTTAACAACATCTTGCATATTAGGATTTATTCTTCATTGGCGTTGCACATATGTTTTATGACCTTCTTCCATAAGGATTTTATGTGTTCAATACGAAGGACTTATGCCTTTAATGTCATGAATCTTCCATGCAATAGCTGGTTTATGAGCTTTTAGCACAGAAATGAGTTGAGATTTTTCATTTTCCGTAAGAGAAGATGATATTATTACAGGTAATTCAGATTCACCATGTAAATAAGCGTATTCCAAATGGTTTGAAAGTGGCTTTAACTCTAATGTCGGTGGTTCTTCTATCGACGATTTGTATCGATATCTGTCTTCCTCTTTTAACATTTGAAGTTCTTCTGTTGTTGGTTCATATTCATTAGCCATAAGTGTAGCTAACATTTCAGCTTCATCAATTGGTTCAGTTCCTTCTCCTAAAGAACATTCTCCTGTTTCTTGTAATTCTGGAAATTCTTCTAACAATTCTGTATGTGAATCTATAGTTTGAATATAATAACATGTATCGTCTGCAGATTGCGGTTGTTGCATGGCTCTATCAACAGAAAAGGTAACACTCTCATCCTCTATACTTAGGGTCAGTTTCTTACCGAACACGTCTATTATTGCTTTAGCCGTGTTTAAGAATGGTCTTCCTAATATGAGAGGAACTCGAGAATCTTCTTCCATGTCCAGAATAACAAAATCTACTGGAAATACTAAAGTACGAACTTTAACTAGCATGTTCTCCATTATTCCTCTAGGATATTTTACTAATTGATTGGCTAGTTGTATGCTTATTCGTGTCGATTTCAATTCTCCAAGGTCTAGTTTAACGTATAGTGAATACGGCATTAAATTATACTAGCACCTAAGTCTGCCAATGCTTCTATTGAACTAAGACTTCCTAGAAAACATTTCCTGGATCTGAGAGTTTTTCTGGTAGCTTATTCAACAGCATTGCAGAGCAATTAACATTCATTGTAACAGCCGAAAGTTCTTCCATTTTCTTTCTATTTGTGATTAGATCTTTCAAGAATTTAGCATATCTTGGCATTCCTGAAATCACATCAATGAAAGGAAGATTGACATTTTTTGTTTAAACATATCCAAGAATTTAGATTGCTCGGCTTCAAGTCTTTATTTTCTCATTTTACTCGGGTAAGGAAGTGGTGGTTGGTATGGTTTAAGATAAGGTTTAGCCTTAACTGTGTTATCTTCATTATCCTTTTCAACTACCGGTTCTGATTCCTTTTCTTGATCAGATTGTGGTTCTTGTGGAGTAGGAATAGAGTCATCAGAAATTTCAGGTATTTCAGGTGGTTTAAGTGTAATACCACTTCTTGTGGTAATGGCTTTAGCTGTTTCATTCCGGGGGTTAGCATTTGTATTGCTAGGTAGACTTCGCGGTTTTCTTTCACCTATCAACCTTGCTAGGTTGCTCACTTCTTGTTCTAGATTCTGGATAGAAGCTTATTGATTTCTAAATGCTTGAGCATTTTGTTCATTCATTTGTTTCTGAGATGTGAAAAACTGCGTTTGAGATTCAACTAGCTTCGACATCATATCTTCTAAATTTGGCTTTTTGTCATCGGTTTGTGGTGGTTTAATTGGAAAAATAGGTCTTTGTTGATTGTAAGTATTATTGGATACTTGTTGATTGTTAGGACCTTGTTGGTTGTTGTATGGAACATTTCAGTTATAATTCTGATTTTGATTGTAATTTGGTCTTGGCGGTTGATAATTACCTTGGTAATTATTTCCAGGCCTTTGGTTCATGTATGAAACATTCTCTCTTTGTTCCATTGTTTGTTCAATACTAAGACAATCTTTTGTGAAATGTGGTCCTCCACACTGCTCACAAATAATTCGTATTGCGTGAATATCTTTCGTCATCTTTTCCATTCGTCTCTCAAAAGCATCTAACTTTGCAGAAATGGAATCAAAGTCATGGCTAGAATCGGCTCTAGCCGCTTTAGATGACCTAACAATGACTTTTTCTTGATGCCACTCATGTGAGTGGGAAGCAGTGTTATCAATAATTTTGTAAGCTTCAGTTGCGGTTTTCTTCATAATGGAACCACCAGCTGCTTTGTCGATGTCTTTTCGTGTAGTAATGTCACATCCTTGATAGAATATTTGCACTATTTGATAAGTATCTAAACCATGTTGAGGACATCCTCTTAACAACTTTCCAAATCTTGTCCACGCCTCATATAGAGTTTCATTTGGCTTTTGCGTGAATGTAACAATTTCTCCTTGAAGTCTTACGGCTTTAGATGCCGGAAAGAATTGTTTAAGAAAATTTTCAACTAAAACATCCCATGTATCAATCGCCCCTTCAGGTAACGATTCTAACCAATCTTTGGCTTCTCCCTTTAAAGTCCAGGGAAATAACATGAGATATATCTGTTCATCCTCCACTTCTCTGATTTTAAATAGTATACAGATCCTATTAAAGGTTCGAAGATGTTCGTTTGGATCTTCCTTCGGTGCACCACTAAATTGGCATTGATTAGTTACTATGTGTAGGATTTGTCCTTTGATTTCATAATCTGGTGCATTAATGTCTGGTTGAGTAATTGCATGACCTTGGCCAGTGCGTTTAGCCCTCATTCGGTCTTCCATACTTAGAGGTTCCAGATTTTCCATGATTGAATTGGTTGAATCTGAATCACTAGAGGATTCTGATTTATTGGTTTCTTTCTCGACAATCTCTGGATGAGTGATTTGTGGTTAAGGAGGAATGATTAGTGGTTCAGGATCTCTAAATTGTCCCTAAATATCCTCCGGATTCTCAATTGTGAGGTCGGGTTCAAAAAATGGATTATCGGAAATTTGAATTGGAGTACTTGGTTGACTAGATGACGATTCTAAAGAAAAATCAATGGCGACAATGTTGGCTAGATGTCTTGATCGAGTTACAGGTGGTGAACGTATGAAAGGTGGTGAACGTTTTGCTCGGTGCATTAACTGAATATCCTATTAGTTATAAAAGATAAAATTTATATAAGTTATCAAATTAATAGACTTTTCTGATTTTGCCCACGTTTAGAATAGCCAATAGATGCAGCAGGTAGCCAGGACCCTTTAAATCGGAAGCCCACAACTCGCTACTAACAAATCTAACTATTACTACGAACCAGAAAATTTTGGATGTCTATCAATTTAACCACTTAAAATAATTTTCGTCGAAATTTAAAGAAAAGAAAGAAAATTCTATGTCCTAAAGACTAGAGCGTCGAGAAATAAGAAAAAAAAAAGTGCGTCGAAATATAAAAGGTCAAAAAATAAGCGTCGAAAAATAAAGATAGCGCGTCGAAACTTAAAAAGTACTAAAATTTATAAACAGCGTCGTAAAATTCTAAAGCACCTAAATCTTAGTCTTAAAGAAAAAGTACTTAAGGGATTTTACGGCAAAGCCTAAAAATCTAGAAATAAAAATAATTACAGCAAAAATACTAAACTTAAAACTAATTATGAACGATAAAATATACAATATACGAATAAAAAATTAAAAAGATACAAATTTTAAAAATAAAACTAAAGTTGTAAAAAATACAATTTTTATAAAAATATTATTTTTATATTATTATTTTATAAAAGTATTAATTTTATAAATTAATAAAACTAATAAAACTTAAAAATACAAATTTAATTAAACTAAAACTAATTAATATTAAATATAAACCCTAATTATAATTAATAATAATTATAACCCTAATTTTGCAATTAATGCACGTACTAGGTTGCAGATGTCAGACGACTCCGCGAGTGCGGATGTCTTCTGTCCAAAAACTCCGCGAGTGCAGAGGATACAGGCTCAGATGATTTGCAGGCTTAAATTACGCAAGTTCAGTTTTAATATATATATATATATATATATATATATATATATATATATATATATATATATATATATATATATATATATATATATATATATATATATATATATATATATATATATTTTACTTTTTTACTTTTAATTTATATTTTCTGTTTTTAGTTTTTATAAAATATAACTTAAATAAAAATTATATTTTAACAATTACTTATTAGATTTTTATAATTCTAAAAAAATAAACTTTTTAATTAAAACACCTAAATAGATATATATATTTTTTATATTTTTGTATTTTTAATATTTAAAACGTATTTTTACAAAAGTAAATTAAGACTTAATAAAAATCTTTTTTTTATATAGCGTTTCGCTTCGGCGTTTGAGTGTTCCCCGGCAGCGGTGCCAAAAATACTTGATGTTATGCGAGGTGTATACGAAATATTTATATTTTTACTACGAAATACTATTTAATACGATACAATTTTACACAAGTTATTTATTTATTTATAGAGTGGATATACCTAAACCTTGCTAAAACACTATAGGCAGTGTACCTAATCGTAAAGTAGTGTAGTTTTTAGTAAGACCGGTTCATTCCGCAGGGAGCTAAATAAGTTTAACGCTATATTTTTTTAAACTATATTTGTATATATATATATATATATATATATATATATATATATATATATATATATATATATATATATAAGTAGTATTATTATTATTATAAAAGGGGGTTTTTACCGTTTAATGACCGGTTTGTCGATTTTAAGTTCTAATGCAAAATATTAAAAATAAATATAACTTAATTTAAAGCGTAAAGTAAATGACGATAAATAAAAATGCGATAAAATAAAAGTACGATAATTAAAGTGCAATAATTTAAAGTACGATAAATAAAATGACGATAATAAAAATGCGATTAGATGTAAATTAAGAGAATTATGCTTATTTAAACTTCCGTAATCATGATATTTGACGTATTGATTTTAATTTATTACCATGGGTTAATTGTCCTTTGTCCTGGATTATTCGATATGTCCATATGGTTTTGTCCATAATAGTCCATCAGTCATAATTATAAAGTGCGAGAGTCTTCGTCAAATTAACCTTATTCCCCAAGTCAAATATTCCAACTAATTGGGGATTCGAACTGTAACAAGGTCTTAATACTTTGTTTAATGAATACACCAGGTTATCAACTGCGTGTAGTCCAAGGTTTTAATACTTTGTTAACAATTACACCAATTACCCTTGAATGTAATCCACCCCTGTTTCAACGAGTCTATTGACTATTAATCCATCTCCGAGTCCGGTCAAATGAACAATAATTTGTATTTATAAATATCCTGCCCACCGTACCCAATTAAGCGTATGTGGTTATTTATAGATACGTCAAATTGTAACCTTTTTATTAAATTAACGAGGTATCGTTTAGTTATTATAAAGCCCATTAATAGCCCATAGTCTAATTTCCACAAGTGTCGTTTTTTTGTCCAAACCCTAATTATGGTACAAAGCCAATTACCCAATCTTAATATTTAGCCCAACATCACGATTACTTCTGCTTAAATAAGCATAATAATAACTTAGCTACGAGACATTAATTTAAAAAGGTTGAACATAACTTACAATGAGTATTAATAGCGTAGCATTACACTGACAGAATTTCGACTTACAAACTTAAAACATTCGCCAACATAACCTTATTATTATTAAACTTAAATTAAAATTAAAGTTATAATTATATATATATATATATATATATATATATATATATATATATATATATATATATATATATATATATATATATATATATATATATATTTACGTATATAGAAAAAGAAAGAAAAAGGGGGTGAGTGAAATCGATCAGAATATGCGGCCTTTTATAGGCCCACTTTGAACTGTTGAGCTCCGCGAGTGCGGAGGTTTTCTTTATCACAGCTCCGCGAGTGCGAAGGTATGGATTCCAGCTCACCAAAGTGATTTAAACGTGGGCTGCTTAAAAATATAATATATAATAATATATATAATTAATTAATTATATATTATATTATATTCTTGTGCATAGTTGACTTGTAATTTTTGTTCTGATGCGTCGCGCGCTGAAAGTTGGTTCATGTCTCGGTTCCAGATTTTCGAACACCTTTTCGTACGATTTAATATCTTGTACTTTGCGTTTCACGGCTTATACTCTTGTAATTTTTAGACGTTTCTCATCAATAATTTGAACCACTTGGATTGTACTTTGTACTTTTTAGCTTTTTGGACATTTGCGTCTTCAATTCATCGAATCTGTATTTTGTCTTCACCTTTTATTATTTAAACGAATATAACTTGGAAATAGAACAACTGCAACTAAAAGCTTGTCTTTCTTGAAGGATAATGCTATGAAATATATGATCGTTTTTAGCATTATCAGTAGTGTTCGTTAGTTCTACAACATGGAATTCCCCTCAAGTTAAGAGATACAAGAAGATTCAATGTACCTTGCCACCTGCAAGATGTCCAAATCAGTAATGCTTTGGCAGATCTGGGAGCCAGCATAAACCTAATGCCCTACTCCCTCTTTAAGAAGCTAGGACTTAATGAATTAAGGCCTAAGAGAATGAGTGTTCAACTCGTGGATAGATCAATTAAAATCCCTCGAGAAATCACTGAGGATATCCTAGTAAGAGTGAATAATTTTGCATTCCCGGTTGATTTCGTAATCATGGATATTGAAGAACACATAAACGTTCCGCTCATCCTTGGTAGACTGTTTTTAAAAACTGCCAAGGCTGTGATCGATGTACATGAGAAATATTTAAAACTGAGGGTTGGTAAGGAAGAAGTTACGTTCAATGTTGACCAACTTTTGAGCCACCCTAGGGAAGAAGATGTTAGTCTCACCGATTCTCTTCAAGAACTCATTGACGAACATCTGGAGGAATCCATGGCGATATGCAGTCAAGATCAGATTTTTAAGGAATTATTCCCCACACCATACAAGGAAAATCTCGACACATGCTCGACCATAGGAAATGGTTAACCACAATGTCCCACCACCTCAAGTAATTCTACAGGTACGACTATAGCACCAATGGGAGAAGGAATCCCATTACCTCTATTAAAGAGAAGACTGAATGAAGAAACAGATTTCATTCAGGTAAATCAGGAACCACGACAAATGGAAGACTGTAAGGAGACTCCTGAGCCATGATACGGAATAAAGGAAGAAGTTTCGGAAGATGAAGCATTAAGAAGGACAATTTCAAGTATAAAAGAACAGATAGCTTCAGTTACCGCTCTCCAAAAACCTGAAGAATCTGAGTACCAAGAAGGGTATGATCTGTTAGATAGAAAGGAGATCACCAGGATGAAATCATCTATCGAGGAACCGCCTGAATTTGAACTCAAGGAATTACCTGAGCACCTGGAATATGCATTCTTAGAAGGAGATTCGCAATTACCAGTCATCATCTCTAAGGAACTTACGCCTAAGGAAAAGGCGGAATTAATCAAAGTCTTAAAGTCACACAAGAGAGCGACTGCTTGGAAGATTTCCAATATCAAAGGAATCAGTCCAAATTACTGCAGTCATAAGATCTTCAAGGAAGATGACTTTAAGCCATCAGTTCAGAGACAGCAAAGGGTGAATCGGAAGATTCAAGAGATCGTCAAGAAAGAAGTAATCAAACTTCTAGACTTCGGTCTGATCTATCCAATTTCTGATTCACCATGGGTCAGTCCTGTACAAGTTGTACCAAAGAAAGGAGGGATGACCGTTATCAAAAATGACAATAATGAACTAATACCAACTCGGGAAGTCACCGGTTGGAGGGTTTGTATAGATTATCGTAAATTAAATGATGCAACCCGGAAAGATCATTTCCCACTCTTGTTCATTGATCAAATATTGGAACGATTATCGGGAAACGAGTTTTATTGTTTCCTTGATGGTTTTTCTGGCTATTTTCATATTCCCCTCGTTCCTAAGGACCAAGAAAAAACAACATTCACATGTCCTTACAGAACATTGGCTTACCGACGTATGCCCTTCAGGCTATGTAATGCGCCAGCAACACTTCAGAGGTGCATGGTAGCAATATTCCACAACATGATCGAACGTTGCATGGAAGTCTTCATGGATGACTTCTCTATTTTCAAAAGTACCTTCGATTCGTGCCTTTCTAACTTGTACAAAATGCTCATCCGGTGTGAAGAATCAAACCTAGTGTTAAACTGGGAGAAATGTCACTTCATGGTAAAAGAAGGAATAGTTTTACGACACAAGATATCCAACTCAGGAATAGAGGTTGATAAAGCCAAAGTAGAAAATATAGCAAAGTTACCAGAACCGACTACAGTTAAAGCAGTTCGAAGTTTTCTGAGGCACGCTGGATCCTACCGCCGGTTCATCAAAGACTTTTCAAAGATCACTCGACCCATCACTCACTTCCTTGTAAAGGATGTTCCATTCAACTTAACTGAAGAGTGCACTCAAGCGTTTAATTCTCTGAAAGAGCAGCTCACACACGCACCTATTGTGATTGCTCAAGATTGGAGTTTACCATTCGAAATCATGTGTGACTCTAGCGATTTCGCAGTGGGAGTCGTCCTCGGCCAATGGAAAGATAAACATTTTCATCCGATATATTACGCTAGTAAAACCTTGACTGGAGCTCAAGAGAACTATATAACTACGGAAAAGGAATTACTTGCTGTAGTTAAATATATGTTCAAAAAGCAAGACACAAAACCGAGACTTCTACAATGGATCCTGCCTTTACAAGAGTTTGATATCGAGATTAAAGACAAAAAGGGGCAGAGAACGTCACAGCAGATCATCTTAGTCGATTGGAGAATCCATCGATGGGACCACTTGTAGAACAAGATATCAGAGAAAAATTTCCGGAAGAACAACTTATGAGCTTAGGACAAGCCGAAGTAGGATCACAATTTACTGATATCCCTTGGTACGTAGACATAGCCAATTTTATAGTGGCTGGAGTAGTTCAAAAAAGAAGGAGCACCTCTCGAAGACGCAAATTCTTCAGAGATGTGAAAAGTTACTACTGGGAAGATCCGTACTTGTTTAAAGTCTGTCCAGACCAAGTAATTAGGCGGTGTGTAGACAAAAAACAAACTATCAGAATTATTCATCAATGTCATCACACGCCAACTTGAGGACATCATGGCTCTAATTTAACAGCAAGAAAGGTATACCATTCGGGATTTTACTGGCCATCTATATTTAAAGATGCGCAAGAGCTTGTGAAGAGATGTGATGCATGTCAACACCAAGGGATGATTTCTGCAAGGAATGAAATGCCACGCACTAACATCCAAGCTTGCGAGATTTTTGATATATAGGGTTTAGACTTTATGGGGCCATTCCATAAGTCTAATGGAAATGATTACGTCCTAGTAATGGTAGATTACGTATCACGATGGGTAGAAGCACAAGCCTTCCCAACGAATGATGCCAAATTCGTCACCAATTTCCTGAAGAAACTATTCAGCAGATTCGGAGCTCCTCACGCTATTATCAGTGATAGAGGCGCACACTTATGTAACACTCAGTTCATGAAGGTGATGCAACAGTATGGAGTTACCTACAAGATGTCCACTGCATACCATCCGCAGACTAACGGACAAGCTGAAGTCACAAACAGTGAATTAAAGAGAATATTGGAACGTACCATCGGTAATCATGGGAATAGATGGGTTGAGAAGCTAAACGATGCTTTGTGGGAATTTCGAACTGCGTACAAAAATCCTCTTGGTACTACACCATACCGAATGATCTATGGCAAAGCTTGTCACCTTCCGTTAGAGTTATAGTACAAAGCTCTCTGGGCGCTGAAGACCTGCAACCTTGATCCTTCTGAAACCAGCAGACATAGAAAAATGCAGTTAAATGAATTAGCCGAATTAAGAGATCAAGCGTACGAGACGTCATAAATCTACAAGGAGGAGACGAAGCTTTTACACAATGAAAAATTAATTCCGATTAAGTTCGCTCCTAGAGATAAAGTTCTATTCTTCAATTCGAGACTAAAGAAATTTTCTGGTAAGTTTAAATCTAGATGGAGTGGGCCGTTTAAAGTGTTACATATCTTTTCACATGGAGCCGTAGAATTAGAAGGACCCACTGGGAGCTTCAAAGGAAATGGCCACCGTTTAAAGGCGTATATGGAAGATTACTCGAGAGAGGAAGATTCTTTTGCCTTTAATCCACCTTAAATTTAAACTAACCAGGTAGTTAAAAGTCGAGCTTGAAAGACTTTTTAAACAAAGCGCTTTTGGGAGGCACCCCAAACCTATCCTAGTTAGTATTTTTCTTCTATATTTATTTTCATTGATGATTTATTACTTGTTTACTAACCCTAAGTGTTTATCTTACACTACGTGTAAGAAATTACTTAGTTCTGACAAAGTTGTTGAATGTAATAAAAAGATGAATACAGGTTCTACTATGAGCATTCTTGTCAAAGGGAAGAGTACTAACGTCATTTACAGTTCAGGATCAGATCAGCCTAGGCCTTCTACTGACCAGATCCGACCTCGCAGGATGATTATTTCGAGTTTAGAGGAGGAAGATGAGACACTGATCGCACCGTCACGACCTTTGAGACGATCGCACGGCTTGCCTCACGGTCAGTGCGTCAGGAAGAGCCATCAGAGCCACACCCACCAGTCACCGTGTTCTGTTATGGGGTACTCTCTATAGACAGATACTTGACTTGGTGTATGGCGCAGGACCATCAGACAATGTTTGCAGCACAGATGGCACACTTCGAGAGATCTGGTGTGCCACGCAGATATTTGAGACCCTCTTCGTTTAGGTTGGATCTTACTTCCAATCCTTCTCAGAGAGATGTCCCACCTATTTCCGCACCCCTTGTGTCCACGGCATCTGCTGTCACTCCGACATCTGTAGCCCCTATCATCACACCACCTCCTAGAGTTGAGATTGTTGGTATAGTTGAGCATTCATTTGCCGCACCACCTTCTGACGGTCACCTCATCACTGTCCCCGTAACTTCAGAGCCAACATCCATACCTGAGACACCATTTGAGCAGCTTTTTGGGCTTACAGATAGATACCATACCCGCTCTGGTACCGTATGATCCTTTCAGTTTTGGAGGACTTACCGTTACCTTCAAAACTTGTTCTTTAAGATCTTCAGAGGGAGCCTTTTAATGGTTTATTGGATGACATAGCTGGGCTCAAGGACTTTGATCCAGCTACCATTTGAGACCTTGACTTCACAAAAGCTCCACAGATACGTAGGCAGGATAGTTATCATCAATATCTTTTATTTTTATTTCTAGTTTAGTATTTTTATCAGAAAAGCATGTACTAAAAATTTTGTGTAGTGGATTATGTCTATGTTTATGCAGAATTATTAGGGAAGAGCCTGGTACTTTTCCAAGCATCAGACATAGAAACTTCTCAATAAAGACCAGACCATAGGGGAGTGACTTATCCTTAGTAACGTTTTCTCATATTTATAAACTGTTAAAATCTCTAAGTGTGGGATTACCCCATCACTTTTAGATATACAATATTACAAACACACTAAAAATCTCTAAGTGTGGGATACCAATTCCAACCTTAAAGAATTTTAAAAAACTATTGTCCTTAATACATAAAATTATTAAAACTTTCTTTAAAAGATAACATTGGGGACAATGTTCTTCTAAGTGTGAGATGTAATTAGGATAAATGGATATTAAGAACAAGTTACCATAAAACGCTCAAGTTTTCAAAATTTCTTTGTCTTCAAAAGATTTAGCAAAGGAAATACGGGTAAATCTGAAAGAATTATTACCCCATTTTACCAAAAATGCCATAATAAAAAATTGCATAAATCAGAATTTTTTTCGCATCTATTAAAAGAGAACGAATAAGTCAAAACCTATGTTTTCAAACAAAGGATTTTATTTTGAAAGATTGTGTAAAAAGGCTACATATAACTAAGCATGATCCCCACCAACAAACAATGAGGATTACCTTGAACCCAAAGTAATTGTAAGAACCATCAAATCTACAATACTTTGCTATTTCGTTTAATGAGCGTGCCGGTATACGGTTCGAATTAGAACTTGTCCTTGATATATGTTTCAAAACCAATGGTTAGTGAGCGCCATACGTGGTGTAGGTACAATCCTCTTTCCAAAACCATTCTGAATAGAGAAGACAAAAACCTTCCATTTCCGTTTCCACTCTCAAATGCTTAAACTGACCAACTCACTCAAAAGAGTTGATGAATCATAAAATTTTCACCCCCAAAATACGTAACCCAATCACTATCATTCCTTTCTCATTTCAAAAAAATCTTAGAAAAAGATAGATCAAGTTTACTTCAAAACACTTGTCAAAAATTTCTAATTCCATATTGTTTTTGATAGGCCAAAGGCCCATTTTTGGTAAAAATACCATCGTCTCTCTGGGCACAAGAAGAATAGACAAAAGTCATGAAGAAGGGATGCCAAATAAAAATGATGATGAAAGAGCAAAGTCTCTAATAAAGGCATAGAAAAATCCTGAAAAAGAAGGTGTGACCCAGAAGAGCCGTCTAGCAAAGAAAATTCTAGATAAATTCTTCGCGAAAATCGCGCTCCTTTCCGGAAACTCTTCACTAAAAATAGAGTTCTATCTTACTATCGAAAAGGTTATTCTCAAGAAATTTAAATCTATCAAATATCTAAAAGATTTAATGAAACTCCCTACCTCATAAACCTTCACCTTTCTCCGTCATCCTACCTTTTAAACCCGTCTTTTCTTGAAAGATTGATTAGGAAGGAAATCCATGTCGTACTCAGTTAATAGTTGAGTCCATTCTTGGACAAGCTTATGATGATGATCATTATACGACTGGCTTCTGAGTGACAATACAATTAGAATATGACACCCTAAACACCTGAGTGATATGAGTGATCCATAGTGAGAAGCTTGGTCATGTATACTCTACTTTACGAAGAGAGTTGTGAAGTACGCCTTTTTCAAACATGAAAACAATCTAAAATCTTGCGTTTAAAACATAAAGTTGGAAACTTTTTTGAATACGTATGAAAGATGTTCCGATTTCTGATTTTTGGCATAAATAAAAGAGGTTGAGGTAGTATGGATACATAATCTAGTAGAATAAACCCATTATTCCGGCTTTATTTCTTGAGGACAAGCAAAGCCTAAGTGTGGGATAATTTGATATCGCTCAAAAAGTCACATTTTTACCCACAATATTAAGCCCAAAAACCATAAAGATTCAAACTTTATCGTCAAAAGTGGCAGGTATTTGCTTCATTTTGTAGGTTTTGTAATTATGAAGGCAATGCAAAAAGAATCGAAGAAAGCGGACTTAAAACCAAGAATCTATAGCAAAAACAGCAAAATATCAGCAGACACTCAGAAAAACGGCCTGCCATTGAAGAAGAAAAATGGCCTGCCACACTATGGTGGACGGCCTACCTAAATGAAAATGGTCTACCAAGAAAACGGGCTGATTAAACGTGATGCCTTCAAAATGGATGGCCCAACAGCAAATTGGATGGGCTTATTAAACAACCAGCCACCAAATTGGATAGTCTACCATCAAATTGGACGGCCTGCCAGGCCAGGAGCACTATAAATAGAGCCATTTCGCTCTATTGGAAAAACACACTCAATTTTTTACTTTTCAATTCACTTTTCAATAGTAGTTTAGTTAGTAGTTAGTTAGTTTTTACGGAGGAAAATTCTGGAGTTGTAGCAATCTTGGGCGAATCTGTAATCACTTTTCAGGTTTTAATCTAAATGCTTTTCTTTTATATTTAAATATGTGTTATTATTATCCATGTTTAGATATGCTTTATGATATTACCATGATAGCTTAGAGTATTCGTATCTTGCCATGATAGAAACCTAGGCTAGAGTAGTTATGAATTTTTAGTCCGTTTACCGTTGTTACGCTGAACCTAGGTTGTGAATGAGACTTGTCCACCCATATAGAATTAGATACTTGATGTTATGCGAGGTGTATATAAAATAGCTTAAATTTTACTAGGAAATACTATTAAATACGATACAATTTTACACAAGATATTTATTTATTTATTGAATGGATATACTTAAACCTTGCTACAACACTTATAGGCAGTGTACCTAATCATACAGTAGTGTAGTTTTTAGTAAGTCCGGTTCGTTCCACAGGGAAACAAAATCTTTAAACAAAGCTTAGCGCTATATTAGTTTTATTTTATAAAAATACAAATATATATAAGTAATATTATTATTATAAAGGGGGGTTTTTACCGTTTAATGACCGGTTTGTCGATTTTAAAAACTTTAGTCGCAGTTAAAACCTGATGTAAAATAATAAAAATAAATATAACTTAATTTAAAGCGTAAAGTAAATAACAATAATGAAATTGCGATAAATAAAAGTGCGATAAAATAAAATTGCGATAATTAAAAAGTACGATAATTAAAAGTGCAATTAAATACAATAACAATAAATAAAAGTGCGATAATTAGAAGTGCAATTAAATATAAAATAAAGGAAATTAAATATGAAATAAAATAATTATGCTTATTTAAACTTCCATAATCATGATGTTTGACGTGTTGATTTTAGTTTTATGCCCATGGGTTAATTGTCCTTTGTCCTAGATTATTTAATATGTCCGTCTGGTTTTTGTCCATAACAGTCCATCAGTCATAAATATAAAGTGCGAGTATCCACGTCAAATTATCCTTATACCCGAAGTTAAATATTCTAACTAATTGGGGACTTAAACTGTAACAAGATTTTAATACTTTGTTTAATAATTACACCAGGTTATCGACTGCGTGTAACCCAAGGTTTTAATACATTGTTAACAATTATGCCAAGTGTCCTTGTACATAATTTCACCCCTGTTTTAATAATTCTAGCGGCTATTAATCCATTCCCGTGTCCGGTTAAATGAACGATTATTCGTACATATAAATATCCCGCCCATCGTGTCCGATTGAGTGTATATGGTTATTTATAGGGACGTCCAATTGTAAATCTTTATATTAAAATTAACAAACTATCATTTAGTTAAACAAATATAAAGCCCATTAATAGCCCATAGACTAATTTTCACAAGTGTCGTTCTTTTGTCCAAACCCCAATTATGGTACAAAGCCCAATTACCCAATTTTAGTAATTAGCCCAACATCATGATTACTTCGTTTTAAATAAGCATAATAATAACTTAGCTACGAGACATTAAATTAAAAAGGTTGAACATAACTTACAATGATTAAAAATAGCGTAGCGTTACACGGACAGAATTTCGACTTACACCCTTACAACATTCGCTAACATACCCTTATTATTAGGATTAAAATTAAAATTAAAATTAAAATTAAAATATAAATATAAATATTTACGTATAGATATAGAGAGGATGGATATATGATATTTTTTTATGTCGAACTGCGCTGGCTTTTATAGGAATTTTCGTCCAGGGGAGCTCCGCGACTCGCGGCATTTTTTGCCTTCAAACTACGCGAGTCGCGGAGTTTGTTTTTACAGCTCACCCAGCTTTGGCTCTTTGTTTGCCGACGATTTTTAAATATATTATAATATATATATTAATTTTAAGAATTAATTATATATTATATTATATTCATGTGCATAGTTGACTTGTAATTTTTAGTCCGTTGCGTCGAGCGTTGAGAGTTGACTCTGGTCCCGGTCCCAGATTTTCGAACGTCCTTGCGTACAATTTAATATCTTGTACTTTGCATTTTGAATCTTGTACTCTTATAATTTCGAGACGTTTCTTATCAATAATTGGAACCTCTTTGATTGTCTTTTGTACTTTTGAGCTTTTTGGTCATTTGCGTCTTCAATTCGTCGAATCTGCCTTTTGTCTTCACCTTTTATTATTTAAACGAATATCACTTGTAAATAGGACAATTGCAACTAAAAGCTTGTCTTTCTTGAGGAATAATGCTATAAAATATATGTTCGTTTTTAGCATTATCAAATATTCCCACACTTGAGCGTTGCTTGTCCTCAAGCAATATAGTCTTGAAATACTAGAATCACTTCTTTATTCTTCACACGTTGTACATCAGTGATTTCTTTACGGCAGTATAAACAATGGTAGTAACGATATGGTTTACAGTCCCACATGACTATAAAAATTTAGATCCTTTAAGGAAATTGGATCTTTATGAAAACATTTGATCTTTTGAAAATTTTAATTTAGCTTTTACCCTAGATAAGTTTTCCGGAATAACCCTTCACCGGTGTTTGCAAATTGTTTTTGTGGGTTTGATGGGTTTCAGATTTGAAAAATTTAGCTCAAAACTTGCAGTTTTGTGTCACCCACTTGCTAACCTTGTATTAGGAAAGCAACACGTCCAGTATACTTGCTCCGAATATTACCTTTCGATAAACTACCGTCCGGTTGTAAAGGAAAGCATTGAACAAGCAACTGTTAAGGCAATGTCCCCTGACATGCTTTTAATTATGGTATATAACGTGTTGGACGTAATTACTATCCTTTGTAGGAGCAATAGTAAAGCTCACCCATATAATTTTTTCAGTCTGGCACAAGGTCCTATCTTTGACCATGCTATGCAACCACCGTTCTTACGGTTGACACCCGATTTGGTTCAGATGACCTAATGAATTCCAGATGAATTCCTAGGATTTTACGTTCAATGGTAATGAACGCATTGAAAATGGGTTTTCAGAAAACAAATCGGTTTATAATTTGATCAAAATATTTTCTCGTTCAAGCTCGAGTTTAGATATCATTGAATTCCATGAGTTTGTAATTCTCAATCCTTAAGGTCAATCTCTAGGATTGAGTAATATCAGTCTTAAAAGCTGATTTTTGATCTTTAAAGGAGATTATCCTTTCTGGGGATCTGTTTTATTAGTCTTATCAAGCTAATTTGCACGGTGCCCCCCATTTTACGAGACAGATCCTCTCATAGTTAGGATCAGTCTGACCACATGGCGACCATGTTTTATGCTGAGGTCCGTAGATTTCCTGCTGATTTTAGAGATGACTTTTCTAGATTTTTCATCAACCTACAGCTGGTCTGGACGACAACTTCATGACCTAAATCAAGAAGCGCGTTTCTTTTTTGAAAGACTTTACTTCCTTTTAACGATGGAATTGATTCATCGTGTAGATCCATCTCTTCTTTTCTTTCATCGGGTAAAACAGTTTAGTTTAGTCCAAAGCAAAAGTATCTTCAATTATTTGTTACAGAAATATGTGACATATGTTTAAGATAACTTGGTAATTTTTCCCACACTTGGCTTTTATTTTCCTTTTTATTGTCCTCTATTCCATTTTAAATGAATTTTAACATTTTGGTTTGTTTCTCAATTTATGTCCTTTCCGAGGTAACAATAATTTTGGTGTTAACACCTAGTTTTATCGTTCATAAATATGTATAAACATGATTTTGAGTTCATTTAATTGAAAATTTTGAAAAATCTTACTACAATTGGGTAGTCAGTATATAAGACTAGGGCTGTTCTTTATTATCAGAGAGCACTAGATTCTAATATAACTACTACGTTACTAGTATTTTTAATGGTAACTAAGTGTTTAAGATAAAAATTTTAAAAATCCGAAAGAATTTAACCCCTTCCCACACTTAAGATCTTGCAATGCCCTCATTTGCAAGAAATCAGTAACAATTTAAATTATTGAGGGTGATTAGCGTAGAAATGATTAAATTTTACCAAAGTTTTCAAACATATTGTTGTTTGTGTTGAATGATAAATGGTGCACATCATTTGTTCATTCCGTCTTGTTGTTATTTCACATATATTTTGCATCTTGTCGTCAAAATTAGTTGCTTTTGCTGAACTTAATGCCAGTCTTTGAAAATGCGTTGTTTTACCCTGTTGTGTACATAAGATAAACTGCAAACATATATACATATTTTTGAAGTTTGGTTTATTACCCCACATTCAAAAATTATTAAAATCTAATAATAAAAGTTAGAAAATTATAAAAACTATTACAATATTAACATAAGTATTAAATGTATCAACATTACAAATTATAAAATAAATAAAACTAAGTAGACTAGGGATGATACTGATACCAGTAGGGGTTCCATGCATAACTGTATGTGTTATAGAATGCTTCGGCTGGGTTATACGTAGGATACAGTGGTTGCATCTCTATAGACCAGGGAGGAAATACGGGCGATGGAGTAGGAATATAGTTTCTACCTACATGTTGGCAATGAGCTATGATTTGGTTTTGATGAACTTGCCAATCTTCAAATGCTCTATGTCTAGCATTTTCATACTCTTGTGAAGCTATAAACATTTGCATTTCTGTCATTTCATTTCCCCCTCCCACATTACCTGGCTGTTGGTTTCTCTCAACCTGTGGACATCTACCATTATATCGTACTGCGGCGTTATTTCGCCTCTTCAAAACCTTCGCACCATGGTATACATTTAAACCTATTGTATCTCGGGGTTCTGGTTCTTCGTTTAATAATCCCCCCCGACTTATATCCACATTGAGATACTCAGCAATTAATGTAATAAATATAACACCTCTTATTATGCTATGCGGTCTCATCCCCCTAACCATAGCTGATAAATAATACCCACACAATAAGGTATACTTACAGCGCTTTGTGGGTCTCGAATACACATGTGGTAAAACAAATCCTGTTCATGTACCTTTTCCTTATTCTTACCTCGTTGTGTAATCGAATTGGCTAAAAACCTATGAATTACTCTTAACTCTGCTCTATCTATATCCAAATAAGAGTAATTTCCCCCTTTAAATCGGTGATGGCTAGTCATTTGACTCCATACACCATGTGTATCAAAATTTTCATCAATTTTCCTACCATTCAATATCAACCCTCTACAATCGGCAGATGCTAACTCCTCAGGCGTATATATACGTAAGGCCTGAGCCATGTCTAGTAGAGACATGTGGTGCATCGAACCTCCTAACAAAAATCTAATAAAAGATCGACCGGTTAAACTAGCTACCCGATCATTTATTTCTATACTACACAATAATTCTTCACACCATACTTATATTATATTTTTGTTTTTATACATACAAACTTATATTAAAAAGATTAATTTTTCAAATATTTACAATTTTAAATATATTGATTTAAAAAGTTTACAATAATTTTTTTAATACTAATTTATTAATTTTAAAAACATGGTAAAAATAAAATTAAAAATCTTTTTGGTCTTTTATCCCACTTTAATCAATCAAATATTATCAAAAATATGCGCCCCTCTTTTCGGTAAAGTAATTTCAGTTCCATGACCTAATTTAACTCATGACGAATTTTTGAAATATTTTGGGTTGATTGATTAAAGATATTTATACCTTAAGAATAAACGTTAAATTTCGCAGTGATGTAATAAATTTTTGTATGATATCAATAATTTCATTCGCCAAACCTAATTTTATTCAATACCAATGTAATACTTTATAGCGAACAAATTAGCGTTTATTATCAAAAGGTTAAAAATAAAAATAAAAATAAAAACTGTACAGACTTACCTGTGAGATAGTATTCTTAGTGATATAATCTATCCCATTCATAAGATAGTCGGTTTAATTAATTTTCCATGGCTACATAGGTGTAACCTCGAGCATTCAGTGTTTTTTCTTCTAAACATATGAACGGTCCGTCTCTGCATAAAGTAACAAATTCGGTATTTGAATATGTTTGATTATTTGAACATTTACCTCCATGTGACCATTTTCCGCATTTGTGACATCTTTCTAGGTGTCGTGCTCTTCTTTTCGCTGTGGATTTTGATTTTCCTTTACCAAATTGTAACTTATTATCTTCGCATCTGGATTCTTTTCTTACTCCGTCCAATCTTTCTCTGATTACTGATACTATTTTACTAGGAAGTGTGTCATTATTACGTTTAGTGATCAAAGCGTGTAGCATTAGACCATGGTTTAGATCACAGGAAGTCTTCATTTCGTAAAAACCTAAAAAAAATAAAAATTCAGAATGGGGGGAGAAGACTAGTTCTTTAGGGTCTGCTAGGGAAAGACCATTCGGGTTCCATTTTCGAGAACTACACGAAAACAGAAAATCTAACTCTAACAGAAATACATAAAATCCTTAAAAGACTTGATTCTCCCCACATTTAGTTAGCTGTGGTATCGAAATTGTGATTAACTTCGTTGTCGACTTCCATCGGACTATCTATGTAATGTTTAACTCTGTGACTATTAACTTTAAATTCAATTCCATTTGAATTTATTAATTCTATCGTTCCGTATGGGAAAACTCTTTTGACTATGAATGGTCCAGACCATCTTGATTTCAATTTTCCAGGAAATAGCTTGAGTCGTGAATTGAAAAGAAGAACTCTGTCTCCTTCTTTAAATTCTTTTAAACTTCTGATTCTTTTATCATGCCATTTCTTCGTTCTTTCTTTATAGATTAACGAATTTTCGTATGCTTCATGTCTTAATTCTTCTAATTCGTTTAGTTGACTTAACCGTAGACGTCCAGCTTCATGTAAATCAAGATTACATGTCTTCAAAGCCCAAAATGCTTTGTGTTCAATTTCTACAGGAAGATGACATGCTTTTCCATAAACGAGTCTAAAAGGTGTGGTTCCAATTGGAGTTTTGTAGGCTATTCTAAAAGCCCAGAGTGCATCCTCCAACTTAATGGACCATTCCTTCGGATTTGATCCTACGGCTTTTTCTAGAATACGTTTTAAAGCTCGGTTGGTATTTTCAACTTGTCCACTTGTTTGTGGATGATATGCGGTGGAGATTTTATGAGTTACTCCATATCTTTTAAGAACTTTCTCAAGTTGATTATTACAGAAATGAGTTCCCCGATCACTTATTAAAGCTTTCGGTGTTCCAAACCATGCAAAAAGACGTTTTAAAAAGTTGACTACAACTCGTGCATCGTTAGTTGAGAGAGCTTGTGCTTCCACCCATTTAGATACATAATCAATGGCTATGAGAATATAGAGATTATTATGAGATTTTGGAAATGGACCCATAAAGTCAATACCCCAAATGTCAAATACTTCACATACTTGAATGACATTTTGTGGCATTTCATCACGTTGACTTATTTTTTCGGCCCTTTGACAAGCATCACAGAATTTGCAAAGAAGGTATGCGTCTTTGTAAATTGTAGGCCAATAGAATCCAGCATCATAAACTTTTCTTGCTGTTAGTTGAGGCCCATAGTGCCCTCCTGTTGGTCCTGTGTGACAATGGTTTAAAATTTTACTAGCTTCATCTCCGAATACACATCGGCGTATTATTCCATCTGGACAACTTTTAAACAGATGTGGATCTTCCCAGAAATAGTGTTTTATATCACTAAAGAAATTCTTTCATTTTTGGTACGATAATCCTTTTTCAAGGAATCCACATACTAAGTAGTTTGCATAGTCTGCAAACCATGAAATTTCATTATAATCTATCTTCAATAGATATTCATCAGGAAAGTTGTCTTGTATGGCCGATTCATTTAGAACTTCTAATTCGGGATTTTCAAGACGAGAAAGATGATCAGCGGCGAGATTTTCTGCTCCTCTTTTATCTCGGATTTCAATATCGAACTCTTGTAAGAATAAGATCCAATGGATTAATCTTGGTTTAGCATCTTGTTTCGAAAATAGGTATCTAAGAGCAGAATGGTCGGTATAGACCACCGTTTTTGCTAGAACGAGATATGAACGAAATTTGTCAAAAGAAAAGACAATAGCAAGGAGTTCTTTTTCAGTAGTTTTGTAATTCGTTTGTGCTCCTTGTAACGTCTTACTAGCATAATATATAGGTTGAAATCATTTTTCAATCCTTTGTCCTAAAACGGCTCCCATTGCAAAATCACTTGCATCGCACATAAGTTCAAACGGTAGATTCCAATTTGGTGTTATCATGATTGGCGCATTAGTGAGTTTCTCTTTAAGAATATTAAAAGATTTGATGCATTCATCTGAAAAGATGAATGGAGCATCTTTTTCTAGGAGTTTATTCATAGGAGTGGCAATTTTAGAAAAATCTTTTATGAAACGTCGGTAAAAACCGGCATGCCCTAGAAAACTCCTAACTCCTCTAACATTGGTGGGATGTGGAAGTTTAGCAATTACATCTACTTTAGCTCTATCCACTTCAATTCCTTCCTTTGAAATTTTATGACCAAGAATGATGCCTTCTTTAACCATGAAATGGCATTTCTCCCAATTAAGTACTATATTTGATTGTTCGCATCTAATAAGCATTCATTCCAGATTAACTAGACATGATTCAAAAGTATCACCGAAGACTGAAAAGTCATCCATGAAAACTTCCATGCATTCTTCTATCATGTCGTGAAAAATCGCCATCATGCACCTTTGAAAGGTTGCAGGGGCGTTGCAAAGTCCAAATGGCATGCGTTTGTAAGCAAAAGTACCATAAGGGCACGTGAATGTGGTTTTCTCTTGGTCCTCGGGTGCTATTGGAATTTGAAAATATCCGGAAAATCCATCTAGAAAACAATAGTAACTATTTCCGGCTAATCTTTCCAACATTTGATCTATGAAAGGTAAGGGAAAGTGATCTTTTCTGGTGGCGTCATTTAATTTTCTATAATCAATACATACACGCCATCCTGTTATAGTCCTAGTAGGAATAAGCTCATTTTTCTCATTTGTAATGACAGTTATGCCACCCTTCTTAGGCACGCATTGAACTGGGCTTACCCATGGACTATCAGAAATTGGATAAATTAAACCTGCATCTAGCAGTTTAATTATTTCTTTTTTAACAACATCTTGCATATTAGGATTTAGTCTTCGTTGGCGTTGCACATACATTTTATGACCTTCTTCCATAAGGATTTTATGTGTGCAATACAAAGGACTTATTCCTTTAATATCATGAATCTTCCATGCAATAGCTGGTTTATGAGCTTTCAACACAGAAATGAGTTGTGATTTTTCATTTTCAGTAAGAGAAGACGATATTATTACAGGTAATTCAGATTCACCATGTAAATAAGCGTATTCCAAATGGTTTGGAAGTGACTTTAACTCTAATGTCGGTGGTTCTTCTATCGATGATTTATATCGATATATGTCTTCTTCTTTTTGCATTTGAATTTTCTTCTGTTGTTGGTTCATATCCATTAGCTATTAGTGTAGCTAACATTTCAACTTCATCAATTGGTTCAGTACTTTCTCCTAAAGAACATTCTCCTGTTCCTTGTAATTCTGGAAATTCTTCTAACAATTCTGCATGTGAATCTATAGTTTGAATATAATAACATGTATCATCTGCAGATTGCGGTTGTTGCATTGCTCTATCAACTAAAAAGGTAACACTCTCGTCCTCTATACTTATGGTCAATTTTTTTACCAAACACGTCTATCATTGCTTTAGCCGTGTTTAAGAATGGTCTTCCTAATATGAGAGGAACTTGAGAATCTTCTTCCATGTCCAGAACAACAAAATCTACTGGAAATACTAAAGTACCAACTTTAAATAGCATGTTCTCCATTATCCCTCTAGGATATTTTATTGATCGATCGGCTAGTTGTATACTTATTCTTGTTGGTTTCAATTCTCCAAGGTCTAGTTTAGTGTATAGTGAATACGACATTAAATTTATACTAGCACATAAGTCTGCTAATGCTTCTATTGAACTAAGACTACCCAGAAAACATGGAATTGTGAAACTTCCTGGATCAGATAATTTTTCTGGTATCTTATTCAACAGTACTGCAGAACAATTAGCATTTATAGTAACAGCCGAGAGTTCTTCCATTTTCTTTCTATTCGTGATTAGATCTATCAAGAATTTAGCATATCTAGGCATTCCTGAAATCACATCAATGAAAGGAAGATTTACATTTAACTGTTTAAACATATCCAAGAATTTGGATTGCTCGGCTTCAAATTTTTCTTTTTTCATTTTACTTGGGTAAGGAAGTGGTGGTTGGTATAGTTTAACATAAGGTTTAGCCTTAACTATGTTATCTTCATTAACCTTTTCAACTACCGGTTCTTTTTCCTTATCTTGATCAGGTTGTGGTTCTTGTAGAGTAGGAATAGCTTCATCAGAAGTTACAGGTATTTCAGGTGGTTTAAGTGTTGTACCACTTCTTGTGGTAATGGCTTTAGCTGTTTCATTCCGGGGGTTAGCATTTGTATCACTAGGTAAACTTCCCGGTTTTCTTTCACCTATTAACCTTGCTAGGTTACTTACTTCTTGTTCCAAATTTTGAATAGAAGCTTGTTGATTTCTAAATTCTTGAGCATTTTGTTCATTAGTTTGTTTCTGAGATGTGAAAAACTGCGTTTGAGTTTCAACTAGCTTTGTCATCATATCTTCTAAATTCGGCTTTTTATCATCGGGTTGTGGTGGTTTGTTTTGAAAATTAGGTCTTTGCTGGTTGTAATTATTACTGGATACTTGTTGATTGCTAGGACCTTGTTGGTTGTTGTATGGAATATTTCGATTATAATTTTGGTTTTGATTGTAGATCGGTCTTGGCGGTTGATAATTATTCTGATAATTATTCCAGGCCTTTGGTTTAGATATGAAACATTCTCTCTTTGTTCCATTGTTAGTTCAATACTGAGACAATCTTTTGTCAAATGTGGTCCTCCACACTGCTCACAACTAATTCGTATTGAGTGGATATCTTTAGTCATCTTTTCCATTCGTCTCTCGACAGCATCTATCTTTGCAGAAATGGAATCTAAGTCATGGCTAGAATCGGCTCTAGCTGCTTTAGATGATCTAACGATATCTTTTTCTTGGTGCCACTCATGTAAGTGGGAAGCAGTGTTATCAATAATTTTGTAAGCATCAGTTTCGATTTTCTTCATAATAGAACCACCAGCTGCTATATCGATGTCTTTCCTTGTAGTGATGTCGCATTCTTGGTAGAATATTTGTACTATTTGACAGGTGTCTAAACCATGTTGCGGAAATCCTCTTAATAACTTTCCAAATCTTGTCCATGCCTCATATAGAGTTTCATTCGGTTTCTGTGTGAACGTAACAATTTCTCCTTGAAGTCTTACGGCTTTAGATGCAGGAAAGAATTGTTTAAGAAATATTTCAACTAAAACGTCCCATGTATCAATCGCCCCTTCAGATAACGATTCCAACCAATCTTTGGCTTCTCCCTTTAAAGTCCAGGGAAATAACATGAGATATATCTGTTCATCCTCAACTTCTCTTATTTTAAATAGTGTGCAGATCCTATTAAAGGTACGAAGATGTTCGTTTGGATCTTCCTTCGGCGCACCACTAAATTGGCATTGATTAGTCACCATATGTAGAATTTGTCCTTTGATTTCATAATCTGGCGCATTAATGTCTGGATGAGTAATTGCGTGACCTTGGCCAGTGCGTTTAGCTCTCATTCGGTCTTCCATACTTAAAGGTTCCAGATTCTCCATAATTGAATTTGTTGAATCGGAATCACTAGAGGATTCTGATTTAATGGTTCGTTCCTCAACAATCTCTGTTTGAATGATTGGTGGTTCCGGAGGAAAAATTAATGGTTCAGGATCTATGAATTGTCCCTGAATATTCTCCGGATTCTCAATTGTGAGGTCGGGTTCAAAAAATGGATTATCGGAAATTTGAACTGGAGTATTGGTCGACTGGATGACGATTCTAAAGAAAAATCAACGGCGGTAATATTTGCTAGATGTCTTGATCTAGTTACAGGTGGTGAACGTACAAAAGGTGGTGAACGTTTTGCTCGGTGCATTCACTGAATATCCTATTAGTTTTTAAAAGGAAAGAAAAATTATATAAGTTATCCAATTAATAGACTTTTCTGATTTTGCCCACATTTCGAATAGCCAAAAGATGCAGCAGAGGGGCAGGATTCGTTTGGTCTCAATATAATTGAGGACTGTTTGGCTCCAATAACCCGGTCCACGTACAAATCCAACTATTACTACGAACCAGAAAATTTTGATGTCTATCAATTTAACCACTTAAAATAAATTTTCATAATTTTAAGAAATTTAGATAAGAAGTAGAGAAAATTCTAAGTCCTAAAAACTAGAATAGCGAGAAATAAGAAAGAAAAAGAGCACGTCGAAAAAGAAAAGGGTTGAAAAATAAAAGGCGTCGAAAAATAAGAAATAATAAAAAATGACTTATAGAACTTAAAAACACTCGACTAACCCAACCTTATTACTATCACTAACTTAAAATTATAATCGCAAATTGAGATTACTAATTGGATTGATAATTGATACATAGGTAAAAGGCGTCGAAAAATAAAAATAAGAAAGTAGCGCGTTGAAACTTAAAAAGGCACTAAAAACTAAAAATTAAAAGTTGCTTATAAAAATATTAAAGCTTACAAGTAAAACTATATCCCAAATGGCAATATCTAAAAAAGGAACTAAAACTTAAAAAGGCGTCGCAAAATTCTAAAGCACCTAAATCTTAGTCTAAAGAAAAAGCACTTAAGGGGTTTTACGGCAAAGCCTAAAAATCTAGAAATAAAAATAACTATGGCAAAAACTATGTTTTAAAACTAAAAATGAGTGAAAAATACAAATATTATGCTAAAACAAATAAAAAGGGACAAAATATAAAAATATACTAAAAGTTGTAAAAAGTACAATTTTTATAAAAATATTATTTTTATATTATTTATTTTATAAAACTATTAATTTTATAAACTAATTACACTAATTTAACTAAAAATACAAAATAAAAATAAAAACTAAATTATATAATAAAAATACCCTAATTAGGGTTTAATTTAAATAATAATAATAAAACCCCGTAATAAATGCAGGATTAGGGTTCTGTGTAACCCGTGTCAGACGGCTCCGCGAGTCGCGGTGTTTCTAGTTAAAAACCCCCGCAAGTCGCGGGGTTTGTATTTTCAAACGTGTACCAGGCTAAAATCGTTCGGTTTCTGTTTTTTATTTATATTTTTATATCTATATATTTTTTTTTATTTTTCTGTTTTTAATTTAATTGAAATATTTATATAATTTAAATAAAACTTATCTTTAAAAACTAAGATAGAAATAAAATACTTTATAACAATCTAAAAAAATAGATTTATATATATTTATATTTTTTTTCGGTTTTTTAGAATTTTTTTATATTTTAAATAAACACAAAATATTTAAATAAAACTTATATTTTTTATAAAATAAAAATAAAGAAACTTTATAAAACTTAAATATTTAACAAACTCTTAAAAATATTTATATTTATATTTTTCTTTTTATATTTTTGAATATTTAAAACGTATTTTTACAAAAGCGTATTTTTTTATATTAGTAAACTAAAAATAAATTTTTTTTTATATTAGCATTGCGCTTCCGGCTTTTAAGCTAGATGTTTCCCGGCAGCGGCGCCAAAAATACTTGATGTTATGCGAGGTGTATATAAAATAGCTTAAATTTTACTAGGAAATACTATTAAATACGATACAATTTTACACAAGATATTTATTTATTTATTGAATGGTTATACTTAAACCTTGCTACAACACTTATAGGCAGTGTACCTAATCGTACAGTAGTGTAGTTTTTAGTAAGTCCAGTTCGTTCCACAGGGAAACAAAATCTTTAAACAAAGCTTAGCGCTATATTAGTTTTATTTTATAAAAATACAAATATATATATAAGTAATATTATTATTATAAAGGGGGGTTTTTACCGTTTAATGACCGGTTTGTCGATTTTAAAAACTTTAGTCGCAGTTAAAACCTGATGTAAAATAATAAAAATAAATATAACTTAATTTAAAGCGTAAAGTAAATAACAATAATGAAATTTCGATAAATAAAAGTGAGATAAAATAAAATTGCGATAATTAAAAAGTACGATAATTAAAAGTACAATTAAATACAATAACAATAAATAAAAGTGCGATAATTAGAAGTGCAATTAAATATAAAATAAAGGAAATTAAATATGAAATAAAATAATTATGCTTATTTAAACTTCCGTAATCATGATGTTTGACGTGTTAATTTTAGTTTTATGCCCATGGGTTAATTGTCCTTTGTCCTGGATTATTTAATATGTCCGTCTGGTTTTTGTCCATAACAGTCCATCAGTCATAAATATAAAGTGAGAGTATCCTCGTCAAATTATCCTTATACCCGAAGTTAAATATTCCAACTAATTGGGGACTTAAACTGTAACAAGATTTTAATACTTTGTTTAATAATTACACCAGGTTATCGACTGCGTGTAACCCAAGGTTTTAATACTTTGTTAACAATTATGCCAAGTGTCCTTGTACATAATTTCACCCCTGTTTTAATAATTCTAGTGGCTATTAATCCATTCCCGTGTCCGGTTAAATGAACGATTATTCGTACATATAAATATCCCGCCCATCGTGTCCGATTGAGTGTATATGGTTATTTATAGGGACGTCCAATTGTAAATCTTTATATTAAAATTAAAAAATTATCATTTAGTTAAACAAATATAAAGCCCATTAATAGCCCATAGTCTAATTTCCACAAGTGTCGTTCTTTTGTCCAAACCCCAATTATGGTACAAAGCCCAATTACCCAATTTTAGTAATTAGCCCAACATCATGATTACTTCGTTTTAAATAAGCATAATAATAACTTAGCTACGAGACATTAAATTAAAAAGGTTGAACATAACTTACAATGATTAAAAATAGCGTAGCGTTACACGGACAGAATTTCGACTTACACCCTTACAACATTCGCTTACATACCCTTATTATTAGGATTAAAATTAAAATTAAAATTAAAATTAAAATATAAATATAAATATTTACGTATAGATATAGAGAGGATGGATATATGATATTTTTTTACGTCGAACTGCGCTGGCTTTTATAGGAATTTTCGTCCAGGGGAGCTCCGCGACTTGCGGCATTTTTTGCCTTCAAACTACGCGAGTCGCGGAGTTTGTTTTTACAGCTCACCCAGCTTTGGCTCTTTGTTTGCCGGCGATTTTTAAATATATTATAATATATATATATATATATATATATATATATATATTAATTTTAAGAATTAATTATATATTATATTATATTCATGTGCATAGTTGACTTGTAATTTTTAGTCCGTTGCGTCGAGCGTTGAGAGTTGACTCTGGTCCCGGTCCCGGATTTTCGAACATCCTTGCGTACAATTTAATATCTTGTACTTTGCGTTTTGAATCTCGTACTCTTGTAATTTCGAGACGTTTCTTATCAATAATTGGAACCTCTTTGATTGTCTTTTGTACTTTTGAGCTTTTTGATCGTTTGCGTCTTCAATTCGTCGAATCTTCCTTTTGTCTTCACCTTTTATTATTTGAACGAATATCACTTGTAAATAGGACAATTGCAACTAAAAGCTTGTCTTTCTTGAGGAATAATGCTATGAAATATATGTTCGTTTTTAGCATTATCAATACTCCATAGGACTAAGACCCTTGTTTATTCTGTATCCGAAGCATCTATGAACTCAGTATGGCTGGTGTTCCCGAGAGGCCCGACCTTATGGGACACGGAACATAGGAATTGAGACATGAATGACCTAGTATGCCTGATATCTGACCTAAAGAGACCTCTTAGGGTCTGTTATTATCCACTTAGCTGTACCCAATTGTATGTTCCATATCCCATTGCATGTTCTTGTTTGATTGTTGCTTAAGGACTAGTCTTACTATATATTGAGTGCATCTGGTAGATTTGTATATGTATCGTTGTCAGCATAGCCCCGTAACACTATATAATAAGTAGTGTAGTAGGATCTTTGTAGAATGATGATAGGTTAGTCAGTTTATACTGTTGTTGCCAACTTAGCCCGGTAGGTCCCCTCCTATTGTGACTGTGTCCACTCGACACGGCATGTCGTTATTCTGTTTCCTAACACATAACTAGGGTTAAGATTAGAGCTCGACTTCTAACACAACCTAATGCTTAACTATGGATAACCCCTTAGTTTTAGACACATTTCGATAGTGCAACCCAAGTGACATGTCGGCGTTCACTCAAAAAGAACTCCGAGAGTTCGAAGATTGGTAGGACTGTACAATTGGCTCATCCGATCAGACTCATGCTATCCTATTTAGAGGCTCATCCTCATGACTACCTTTCCCTAGCCTAGACGTACATCATGGACAGCATTTCCTTGATCTGCACACTCCGATATTCCTCCACCTTTTTAATTTTTCAGTATTTAGAAACCTGTTAGATAAAACATAAACTGCTCTTTTATCCAGACAGTTTAACTAAGAACATTTATCCCTTTGAAATTCAATTCGTTAAACCGTTCAAAAACATGACCCTAGGTCAACTTACTCTTTCTAACCTAGGAAGTACTAACAAGATTTAGGCCCCGCACTTAAAAATAAAAAATTTAGAGGCCCTCTGAGACCAACTTGTCTACCTCTTTCCACGACAAACGTAATCGACTTTTTAAGCGATATCAATAGAAAATGTCTTGAATTTCACGATGAGTTCTTCAGAAGATGCGGATTTCGCTAAGACTTTTGTCTAGAATTTTTCTTGGCTCTTCCGACAATCCTTTTTTGGGCAACTTCTCGGGTTTTTCTTTACCTTTATTCTAGAGACTTTGCTCTTTCATAATTATTTTTTTGGCACACCCTTGTTCTTCATAACTTTTGTCCTTTGTTACTGGTGCCCATAGAGGAAGTGATGATCCATCAAAAATAGGTCTTTGACCTATCAAAAACAATCGGGGGTTCGGAATCTTTTAACAAGTGCTTTTGAAGTGAATTTCATCGATCTATCTCTTTATTGATCTCTGGATCTTTTGAAAAGTGGAAAAGGAATCAAGGTGAATGGTAGTGTATTTTGGGAGTGAATTTGGGTGAGTATTTTCTGATTCATCAACTCTTTGGTGTGAGTTGGTTGGTTTTAAATGCGTGGAGTGGAAATAGAAACAGGTGGTTTTTGTCTTCTCTATTCAGAATGATTTCGGAAGGAGGACTACACCTGCACCACGTATGATGCTTACTAACCATTGGCGTTGAAACCTATGCCAGAACCAAGTTCTAACTCAAATCGTATACCGGCACACTCATCAAATGAATTGACAAAGTATTGTAGACTTGATGGGTCATACAGATACTTTGGGTCCAAGAATTCCATACTTTTTGGGAGTAGGGGTCATGCTTGGTCATGCGTAGCCTTTTAAATATTTTTTTGAAAGAAATCTTTTAACACAGATCATGAGTTTTAGCTTAATTCGTTAAACCATTCAAAAACATGACCCTAGGTCAACTTACTCTTTCTAACCTAGGAAGTACTAACAAGATTTAGGCCCCGCACTTAAAAATAAAAAATTTAGAGGCCTTCTGAGACCCACTTGTCTACCTCGTTCCACGACAAACGTAACCTACTTTTTAAGCGATATCAATAGAAAATGTCTTGAATTTCATGATGAGTTCTTCAGAAGATGCGGATTTCGCTAAGACTTTTGTCTAGAATTTTTCTTGGCTCTTCCGACAATCCTTTTTTGGGCAACTTCTCGGGTTTTTCTTTGCCTTTATTCTAGAGACTTTGCTCTTTCATAATCATTTTTTTGGCACACCCTTTTTCTTCATAACTTTTGTCCTTTGTTACTGGTGCCCAGAGAGGAAGTGACGATCCACCGAAAATAGGTCTTTGACCTATCAAAAACAATCGGGGGTTCGGAATCTTTTAACAAGTGCTTTTGAAGTGAATTTCATCGATCTATCTCTTTATTGATCTCTGGATCTTTTGAAAAGTGGAAAAGGAATGAAGGTGAAGGGTAGTGTATTTTGGGAGTGAATTTGGGTGAGTATTTTCTGATTCATCAACTTTTTGGTGTGAGTTGGTTGGTTTTAAATGCGTGGAGTGGAAATGGAAACAGGTGGTTTTTGTCTTCTCTATTCAGAATAATTTCGGAAGGAGGACTGCACCTGCACCACGTATGACGCTTACTAACCATTGGCCTTGAAACGTATGCCAGAACCAAGTTCTAACTCAAACCGTATACCGGGACACTCATCAAATGAATTGACAAAGTACTATAAATTTGATGGGTCATACAGATACTTTGGGTCCAAGAATTCCTCACTTTTTGGGAGTAGGGGTCATGCTTGGTCATGCGTAGCCTTTTAAATATTTTTTTGAAAGAAATCTTTTAACACAAATCATGAGTTTTAGCTTAATGGTTCCGTTCTAGTGAATGTTCTGAAAACTGATTTCTAGCAATTTTATAGAATTGTTTGGGTAAAATGAGGTAAGAATTTTAAGAATTTCCCTAATATTCTTTGCTAATTACTTTTTAGACAGAAGAATTTATCAAAAATTTGGCGTTTACGGTTACTTGTTCTTAAGCCTTTACCCAATACCCCACACTTAGAAGAACATTGTCCCTAATGTCCTTAAAATAGAATATTTTGAATACTTTGATAAATTAAGGACAATATCTTCTTGAATCTCTAAGTTAGTTGCGGGGATGACCCCACACTTAGAGATTTTAGTGCATAATATTGAAATAGGTTTGTGGAAAAATTACTTCCCTACGGTCAAGTTATTCTCCTAGTGTTGTTGTTGTTGTTGTATATTTTATACAATGCTTTTATAATAAAGATAAGATTTAAAAGAAAATAAAGTAGTCTACGAAATACTCTCATGGCCGGTTTGTAGAGCAGTTTTTACAAAGTATCCATCAGGTCCGAAGATATCATCATCGTCCTCCAATCTTGGCAAATCCTCAAGTGGCTGTTCTGCATCCAACTTCAGGGCCCAATAGTGTTTCTAGACATAGATTCGACAGTATCTCCAGGTGTGATAGGCTCGGGAATGGCTCCTCATCAAGGATACTCCCTGTGATCTTAAAGACATGGGCTATAGCTGGCTCTACTGAGATGGGGACTATGACTAGGTGGCAGCCCTCAAGTAGCTCACGGATAGGAATCGTCTCAATGACTGGAGCAAGTGACACGGCTAAAATAGGCAGCGTGATAGGAGTAGCACGAACTGGAGCGACTGCTTAGGCTACTGAATGCATTGATACTGGAGTAGAGTGCCTAGGAATAGCTTGTCGTATCGGTGGAACATGACGTGCTAGTCTGAATGATGAAGGGCCTAGAGTACTCCAGGACATTCCTTCACGCTGAATATATGCTCTTAAAGCTCTATAGAGTCTCTAATAATCTCTAAGTAATGCCCATGTGACAGTTGGATCACTCATTGTTTATTCTGGATGCTCAGCGGGTCTAGAAGCTAAATGCCTAGAGTGTCGTACTGGAGGAGCTGGCGGTTCCATACTGATATCCTCCTCAACACTCTCTAGAATCAAACAACTTGGGCCTAGCTGTCCCGTCGAAGGCCTGTGCTGATCTGTGCTGCTCTCTGAAAGGTAAACCCTGAGAGTCCTTCTCCTGCTAATGGGAATGCTATAGAAATCTCCTGAACTTGGAATTTTTCCTGGATACGTTCCATCAAACTAGTAAGTACTAAGCACAACTACATCGCTTAGGGTTAGTGCACAGTAAAATATTTTGTAGACTAAAAATAATTAAGAATTAAAAGGATAAGCAAGGGGTGCCTCCCAAGAGCGCTTTGTTTATTAAGTAGTTACATCTTGACTTTTTATGGCATGTCTTCAGAATGGATCAAGGGAGAAGAGATGTTCCTCCCTGTTGTGGTCTTTTAGATAAACTTTCAACTGGTGGCCATTGACTTTGAAATTTTCGGTGGGCCCTTCTAATTCCATGGCTCCATGTGGAAAAGCGTGTATTACTTTATATGGTCCACTCCATCGTGATCTGAATTTACCAGCGTATTTCTTGAATCAAGAATTGAAGAGTAGAACTTTATCTCCAGGAACAAACTTTGTTGGTATCAGTTTTGTATCATGTGTCAGCTTCATCCGTTCCTTGTAGATATATGATGTCTCATACGCTTAGTCTCATAATTTAGCGAGTTCATTCATCTGCATCTTCCGATGCCAAGCGGTTACTGAAGGATCAAGGTTACAGGTTTTCAATGCCCAGAGAACTTTGTACTCTAGTTCTAGCGGAAGGTGACAGGCTTTCCCATAGATCATGCGGTAGGGTGTAGTTCCTAGAAGATTCTTATAAGCACTCTGGAATGATGACATAGCATCATTTAGTTTCTTGGCCCATTTATTCTCGTGATGGCCGACGATCTGCTCTAGAATTCTTTTGAGTGCTCTATTAGTGACTTCTGTCTGTCTGTTAGTCTACGGATGATAGGCAGTGGAAATCTTTTGGGTAACTCCGTATTGTTGCATCACCTTCATGAATTGGGTATTACAGAAGTGTGAGCCTCTATCACTTATTATAGTGCGGGTAGCTCCGAATCGGTAGAAGAGTCTTTTCAGGAAATTGGTAACGACCTTGGAATCATTGGTTGGAAATGCTTGGGCTTCGACCCATCTGGAGACGTAATTTACTGCTACGAGAACATATTCTTTCCCATTAGACTTGGGGAACGGCCCCATAAAGTCTAATCCCTATATATCGAAGATTTCGCAAGCTTGGATATTAGTCTAAGGCATCTCATTCTCCATAAAGATAATACTTTGTCTTTGGCAAGCATTGCAATGCTTTACAAGCTCTTGCGCATCTCAGAATATAGTAGGCCAGTAAAATCCTGAATTGTAGAATTTTTTTGCGGTTAAGTTTGCTCAATGATGACCTCAAGTTGGTCCGTGATGACATTGGTGAAGAATCCCTGTTGCTTACTTCTTATCTACGTACCTCCTGATTATCTGATCAGGGCAAATTCTAAACAGGTATGGATCTTCCCAGTAGTAGTACTTAGCATCCCTGAAGAACTTCATTCTTCGGGATGTGCTCATTCCTTTTTATACCACTCCATCAACTAGGTAGTTGGCTATGTCAGCGTACCAAGGGGTATCAATGAATTGTGATCCTATGTTGGCTTGTCCTAAGCTCATAAGCTGTTCTTCTAGAAATTTGTCTCTAATATCTTGTTCAACAAGTTGTTCCATCGCTGGATTCTCCAAATGACTAAGATGATCTGCAGCGATGTTTTCTGCTCCTTTCTTATCTTTAATCTCAATATCAAATTCCTGAAGGAGTAAGATCCATCGTAAGAGTCTTGGTTTAGCATCTTGCTTAGTAAACATATATTTTAAGGTTGAATGATCTGTGTAAACCGTAGTTTTGGACAGGATGAGATAGGAATAGAATTTGTCGAAGGCGAAAACTACTGCTAGCAGCTCCTTTTCCGTAGTGGAGTAATTCTCTTGAGCTCTGGTTAAGCTTTTGCTGGCGTAATAGATTGGATGATACTTATCTTTTCGTTGTCCTAGTACAGCTCTAACTACGAATTCACTCGCATCACACATGATTTCGTATGGTAAACTCCAATCAGGAGCAATCATGATAGGTGCATGTGTGAGCTGTTCCTTCAGATAGTTGAATGATTGAACACATTCTTCATTAAAGACAAACGGAACTTCCTTTCCGAGGAGATGAGTAATAGGTCGTGTGACCTTTTAAAAATCTTTGATAAAACGCCGATAGAAACCGACGTGTCCAAGGAAACTCCTCACAGCTTTTACTGTGGTAGATTCTGGAAGCTTAGCTATGGTTTCAATCTTAGCCTTGTCGACTTCTATTCCTGACTTTGATATCTTATGTCCTAAAACTATTCCTTCTTTTACCATGAGGTGACATTTTTCCCAATTTATAACTAAGTTCGAATCTTCACATCGGGTGAGCATCTTGTCAAGGTTAGAAAGGAACGACTCAAAGGTACTACCAAAGACGAAAAAGTCATCCATGAAGACTTCCATACAACGTTATATCATGTCATGGAATATAGCTACCATGCATCCGTGAAATGTAGCAGGTGCATTGCACAACCTAAAGGACATGCGTCGATAGGCAAATGTTCCATAAGGACGGGTGAAGGTTGTCTTTTCTTAGTCCTTTGGATCGAGGGGAATTTAAAAGTAGCCGAAAAAACCGTCAAGGAACCAATAGAACTCATTTCCTGATAGGCGTTCCAACATTTGATCAATGAACGGAAGTGGAAAATGATCTTTCCAGGTTGCATAGTTTAGTTTACGATAATATATGCAAACCCTTTAACCGGTGACCTCTCGAGTTGGAATAAGTTCATAATTCTCATTTTTTTATTACAGTCATTCCTCCCTTCTTTGGTACCACTTGAATAGGACTGACCCATGGCGAATCGGAAATAGGATAGATTAGACCGGCGTCCAGATGTTTGATTACTTCTTTCTTGAGGACTTCTTTAATCATTGGATTGACCCTTCTTTGCCTCTGAACTGATGGTTTGAAATAATCTTCCATGAAGATCTTGTGAGTGAAATAGTTTGGACTGATTCCTTTTATGTCTGAAATCATCCAAGCAATTGACTTCTTGTGTGATTTCAAAACCTTAATCAATTCCGCCTTCTCATGTGGCATGAGGTGTTTAGAAATGATTACAGGGAGTTGTGATTCTCCTTCTAAGAATGCATACTTCAGATGCTCGGGTAACTTCTTCAACTCCAATTCCGGAGGTTCCTCGATAGATGGCTTCATTATGGCTATCTCCTTTCTATCTTACGAGTCATATCTCTCCTGGAATTCTGATTCTTCTTCTTCCTTAATAGCGGTCACTGATGCTATCGGTTCTTTGGTTCTGGAAATTGTCCTTCTTAATGCTTCATCTTCAGAAACGTCTTCTTTAGTTTCGAAGGTTGGTTCAGGAAATTCATCACAGTCCTCATTTAACTGTGGTTCCTGAAATACCGGAATGAAATCTATTTCTTCATTCGGTCTTCTCCTTAATAGAGGTAGGGGAATGCCTTGACCTAGCGGTGCTATTTGAATAGTTCTACCGAGAAGGTTACTTTCGAAGAGAGGAGATTTATTTTGACCAGGATCTATGGCTGAATGGTTATCGAGATTTCCTTCAGGAGGTGTAAAGAACAGATCCTTAGAAATTTGGTCTTGACTACATATAGCCATGGTATCCTCCAGATAATTGATGACGAGTTATTGAAAAGAATCAGCAAGATTGAGATCTTCTTCGCGAGGATGGCTTGAGAGTCGGTCGACATTAAATGTGACTTCTTCATTTCCAACTCTTAATTTCAGTGATTTCTTATATACGTCAATTATGGCTTTAGCAGTATTCAGGAATGTTCTGCTAAGTATGAGTGGGACCTTTATGTCTTCCTCAATATCCATAATGACAAAATCAACGGGGAATGCAAACTTATCTACTCTGAATAGGATATCCTCCGCTATTCCTCGAGGAGTTTTGATTGATCTGTCCGCGAGTTGGATAGTCATTCTGGTAGGTCTTAAGTCATTAAGTCCTAGCTTTTTGAATAATGAATAGGGCATTAGGTTTACACTGGCTCCAAAGTCTGCTAACGCATTGCTGATTGGGACATCTTGTAGGTAGCAATGTATCGTAAATCTTCATGTATCTCCTAGCTTAGAGGGAATAGCGTGTTGTAATACTAATCAACATTCCTCACTTGAGGGTAAGCTAACTATCTTTCTTAATCACTCTTTGTTTGAAAGTAATTCTTTGAAAAATTTAGCGCAGTTTGGAATTTCTACTAACGCATCTACTAGTCGTACATTCAAATGCAGATTTTTAATAATATCCTAATACTTAGCGAATTGCACTTCTTGTTTTTCCTTCCTAAACCTACCTGGAAAAGGTATGTGGGCTCATGGAATGATTTCTGGAGCTTTAGGAGAGATAGGTTCCGGTGGATTGACAACTGGGTTAATTGGCACAGGTTCTGTATCGGAAAAATATTGTATGGGTATATTAACAGTTGTTTCCTTCCCTACTCTAGTGATTACTAGGGCATCAAACTCATTATACTCTGTTTCAACTTTAGTGGCTAATCGTTTAAGCGTAAGCTGAAAATTAATTATTAATTCTTCAAAAGTCTTTACCAAAAGTTGACTAAAGTTTCCTTAGAGTGGAGATTGGGTTGGTCTAATGGGAAGATTATATTAGAGTCCGAGCTATTCTGCTGTTTATATTCCCATCTAGGGTAAGGATACCTTAGATTGGTTCTAGTAGCATCGGTTCTTTTAGGAATTGGTAAACCTTGAAGAGTGAGGGTGAGATCTTGTAACTTGGTTTCCAGCATTTTTACCGTTTGAGTTAAGATGTCATCCTTCTCAGCATCTTCATTGCTTCAATCTTCCTATTATGCAGTTATTGTTTCTAAGAGATTCCATGCTTTGTCTGTTGTTTGTGACATGAAATTGCCTTGCGAGGCCATGTCTAGGAGAGACTTATCATCCTTGTTCAAACCATTGTAAAGCGTGCAGATTATGTCTGCTCGACTTATCGAATGATTCGGACATCTTTTAAGCATCACCTTTACTCTATTCCATGCTAGACACAATGACTCGTTTTCTTTTTGAGAAAAGTTTGTGATGTCATTTCTTAAACAGGTTTGTAGGGAGGGTGGATAAAATTTGTTTAAAAATATTGTACCTAATTCCTTCCATGAATGTATTGAATTAGGTTTAAGCTCATCAAACCATGTTAAAGCACGTGTAGACAAAGAATATTGAAAACGATGAAGTTTCAAAATGTTTTTCTCGTTTTCTTCCTTCTTAAAAGAGTCAACCAGGCTGATAAATTTGTTCAGGTGAAAGTTGAATCGTCAGTCGAAAATCCTTGAAATTTACAGATCATACTGACCAATTTGATCATGTGCGAATTGATTTCAGGAATTCCTTAGGTTCCTAAGGTAATTGGTCCTCCTCTTTCTTCTAAGCATGACTTTTGTATAGAAGCAAGGGTAATTTATTGTTCAATTTGTTTAGGTTTTCTGTTTAAAAAAGACTTAAAAAGTAACTTTTAGAAAATATTAATTTACTAAAAGGATCGATAATTTAATCAAAACAACTATTCTTGAAATTCGGTCGCTAACCTTATCGGATATTCTGACTGATAGGATTTCTTACAGATTACTTTGTACCTAAGTGGCCAGATCGACTACGGAGATGCAAGATCCTTTTGGTTCCAATATAATTAGAGACTGAATTCAACAACCAAGTCCGTGTATAATTGTTTTTCTTAGACACCACCAAATAATACTTTTATCTGTTTAAAATCTTTCTTAAACAAAATATTCGATCCCCGACAACGGCGTCAAAAAATCTGTCTTCTGTCTTCATATGACCGAAACATACGGAACAGTGGTTTATTATTTATATATTACGGGGCCTAAATTTACTTTTAACTTTCTAAGGTAGAATGTGTAAGTTAACCTATGGTCGTACTTTTGAATGGTTTAATGAATTGAAGATCAAGTGAATAATTGTCTTTGGTTAAATTACTTAGATAAAGGATAGTAGTTGGTTTTTAAGGTAATAGTCCTAATTGCAGAAAAGTGAAGTTGATGGAAGGATACCCGGAGTATGCATATCAGGGAAATGTTAACCAAGATATCAGTTTGGGCTAGGGAATGGTAATTATGTTTATGTTAAAGCTATGCTTAGAATAGTGTAGATCTAGTTAGATGAGCCAATTATACAGACCTACTTATCTCTAAACACTCGGAGTTCTCGTTGAGTAGTGAAAAGTATGTCACTTGGTTGTATAATTGAAAGGTAACTATACCTTGGAGGTTATCCTCAGTAAAGCACTAGGTTTATTAGTGAGTTGAGTTCTAATCCTTACCCTCGTTATCAGTTTGTGTAACAAAATAACAACATATAGTGTTGAGTGAACACTGATCACAAACGGAAGGAGTCCGTCAGGATAAGTTGACAAAACCTTAATGTAAACTAACAACCATTTCATCATACTAATGAGATCATACCAATCTGAGCATTATACAGCATTACAATTGATATACTAAAAGTAAAGCAGATAGAAACCTAATAGATACCTAAACAGTTGGTATAACTTAATCCTAGAGCAACAATCAAACAAGAACATGCTATAGGTTTGGGACATACAGTTAAGGCACTAACTAGATCTTAACAGCTCCTAAGAGGTCTCTTTGGAATAGTCAATAGGGATACTAGGTCATTCATGTCTCAATTCCTAAGTTCCGTGTCCTAAAAGCACATTAGATGCCTCTCGGGAACTCCGGTCATACCGAGTTCATAGAATCTTCAGATACAGTATAACCAGGGGTCTTAATCCTATGAAGTAGCTAAGTTCATATAGGTGGACAAGTCCTGATCACAACCTAGGTTAGTCAATCCTTAAGATGCTAGCATACAAATCTATCGGAATCACAAGTTCAGTATGACGATAGTAACCGTACTAATTTAACATAACTAAGCTAAACCAAACTTCTATCATGACAACATACAGATTAATTAAGCTAACATGGTAATATCGGAACGCATTATTAAACATAAATGATAACAATACATGTTTAATTAATAAGACAAGCGTTTTAGATAAAAACCTGAAAAAGTCGAAGAAATCTGCCCGAGATCATAGGGACTCTCCGGGATATCCTCCGAAAAATAAAAGCTAAGCTAGCTACAACTAAAAACTAACTAAAAAGCTTGAAAATCTAAATTGAAGTACAAATTGAGTGTGCGTGAAAATGAATGCAAAAAGCTCCTTAAATAGGCAAAATTTTCCTTGCATACGGTTGGCAGGCCGTATGGCAGTTCGTATACCAGGGCTGTACGCCAGGGCAAGCCGTTTATTGTGCCCAGATGGTGGCAGGCCATTTCTTATAGTGGCAGGCCATAAGGCAAGCCGTATGGCCTGTCCTGGTCTGCTGTTTTTCCTAGATCGTAACTTGATTTCCAGGGTTGTAACTTGTCTTTCACCGTTTTCGCTCTAGATTCTTTGTTTTAGCTCCGTTTTACTTGATTCTTTTTGCATCGCCTTTGTAATCACTTAATCTACAAAATTAAATAAAAAATTGATTAGTTTGTTGAAAAAGTTTGGAACTTTATGGATTTGGGGCTTAATATCGGGGGTAAAAACGTGACTTTTTGGCCGATATCAGTTGTGCGACTCATTTCCCAAATCTTTTACTCATTCAGCTCACAGTGCTTACCAGGCGCACTTACTTCTTCATCCTCTTTCTTTTAAAGCAACTTAATGTCCCTCATCACTTTCAAAGCAGCCATGTTATTCTTATATGATGCTTCTTCATATCCCAACTGAAGTTCACTAATCTATTTTCTTATCTCTTTACTAACCTTATATAGCTCCTTTGTGAATTCTAACATAAATTCTACTATAGTAAACTCCTTCTTATGACGATAATAATCCAAGAAGTTAATAGTCTCATCACTTTGCTCCACACACTTATCTCTAATCATTCAATTGGATTTCCTATGAAGAGTTTCTCTTGGCACAATTAGAATGATCTTGCCATAATTTCCTTGATGAATTACAATTAGCACAAGCAGTGGATAAGAAAGGTGTCACCAAAAAGATAGGAGTAATAGGATTTTCTTCCATATCCTTGACAAAAAAATGAACCAGAAAATTGGAAAATCCTACTTTAACTTCAACATTTTTACAAATATCCAAATGTCAGTGAATCTTACTGGCAGCATAGGAAATGACAACTTTAATGGGTTCGAGAGATGGCAATCCTAAACGATAATATAATTTAAATGGCGTTACATTAACACTTGAACCACTGTCAGCTAAAGCATGAATAGGAATTGGACCTCGAATAATGCAAGGGACTTTAAACTCCGCTGGATTAGGACGAAGAATAGGAAATTCATATTAGGAATTTGTTGGGATTTTGCTTGAATCAAACATATGAACACCATTAGCTTCCAAGACTTCTTTCTTAATTTCCTTATATTTACGAATCAAAACCTTCTCTTCATCCTTAGTATCTTAAAACTCATCAAAACTTATACTAAACTCATATGGATGAAAATAATCTACCGGATCATGACCTTTCAACAATTCTAGCAACTTTGGTAAGTTTTCATCTTCTTCCACACATCAGAAATCTTATCAGATTCATCATCAAAAATATCTATTACCTCAGTCTTAATTTCCAACTTAATTATGTCTAACTTATTCTCAGGGTTAGAAGCTTTTTAATTCATTTCATATATTTCCTTAGATAATTCCTCTTAAGTCATCTCATATTCCCACGTCACATTGTATCCTTTATATTTTCCAAACTTATGAACTTCATCTCTACCTAATAGCTATTTTCAACTGATCAAGCATATTTTTACGAGGTCAAGGTGAACCTACGCTTGAGTGCATGATAGGGTTTAAGGACTAACAATATTCGAACCTCCGACGCTTAGTCGTGAATAACCCACATCGGTATCATTTCGATTCTGACAGGGTGGCTGATTTGAGAGTCCACCAACAACCTAGCATACAAAGTTGAGTGGCCTAAAGAAATGAAGGTTTTATAGTTTGAGACATACCTGAAAGTCTCTACGTGAGAGATCGTATGAAGCTTGTTCGTACGATGATATGTATGCTATGTTACCTATGAGTAACCGATTATGTTTTTAGGGTTTGTGAGCTATGTATTTATAGACTCACGAATTAGGGTTTTGATAGGATCTCATCCCTAATTAAATGCGATCTTATCCCAACTAACTTTCGTTTATTTAAGGAAAAGAATCTAAATTAATTATACCGTACATTCTTCTAGTTTATACTGGACCCTTATGCAAGTATACGAAACTCACATCAGATGGTATAGGCGCATAGAGTGCGACTATAACCGTGCCATGTGTCTTACATGGCAATTAGTGTGTGGTTCAGGACTTTGGATGCGTGATCCACATGGTCATGCGAATATGCGTATCATTAAGTCCCCCCAGTTGGATGTTATATACAATGAAAATTAGTTTATGATGTTGAACTAGCAAGAAAAATTATACACATAATGAACCATAAAAATTCCTTGAACTAAATAAACATGCTTAATATTTTGTTTGAATGCCTAGTTCGATTCCAATTGTAACCGGATAGTGAATAAGATTATTTAAATATATATGCGTAACCGGATACTGTATTAGCATTAAATGCAATGTATGCGTGCGGTCACTAAACTGTCTTTTCGGCTACATTTCCTGCACCCGAGGTGACAACTATCACTGTTTACCGAAAACATAATGATTGTAATTATGCAACCGCCTGGTAATGCTAACGTGCACCAGGCATCTTAACAAAGTGTTTAGCTTAAGATTGACACACGTGTACGGTTGTGATTACACCTTTGTTATTTTTTGACTTACGTATTTTTCTATAAATAGGGTTTTGGCATATTTCATCTCGCAATCTTTTCCCTTTACAGTCATTCAAGTCTTTCCATCTTCTCTGCCAGAAAAACTCTTTTTTCAATTTATCTAATCGTAAAAAGGTGTGTATCACACTCTTATACTTTGTTGCGTTCTACTATGTAACCTTAGTTACATACTAACTATGTATGCATATTTTTTCAACTTTATTTTATTTTGTAGATGAAGATGGAATCATATGCACCTATTCCTACCGCCGACTCTGGTAATCTCACCAACTCTTTGGCTAGTCGTTCGGACACTGTACCTTCGCTGTATAAAGCCCCCGACGCCAGAAGCCTCAGTAACCATAAGAGGTTTCTTGATGAAGGTATATATTTTGACCATCTGACTTGCGCTTAAACTGGACTTTAAAACTTTTGTAAAGTCGTTGTATCTTATTTGTAGGTCCAAGTGGTGAATCCCACTATTCTTCATAAGCCAAGCGTGCATGCTTGAACCCTGACGACTCACCTCCATTGATCCCTAATGTCAATGAGTTTATGAAGGTGCCACTCCAAGTGTTTGCAGAACAATTTTTTTTTCTACAATCCTGTGTCTCGCATCAGTTAGTACAGAAGTTTGCTGACCTTTCTCCATCTGAAGAGCGCTATGTTGATGCACAGTCGACATTATTCAATTTTTCCAAAGATCTAAACAGTCTGCCACAAAAATATGATGCTCTTGCCAATCCACCGGCAACGTCATCGACAGAGGTAGCCAAAATAAACTTGTTAGAGAGGACAATGCCCGACTGTCTGCCCAACTTGCGATTGCTGTAATCGCACATGTGCAGGCGGAGGAGTGGATAAATGTTATGATGTTGAAGAGACAGCAGGATGAAGACCAACACGATGCTGAGAAGAAATTTATGGAGTTAGAGATTGCATCTTTGTCTGCAAAACTAAAGAAGGCGGAGAGCCATGTCATCTTTCTGAATGAAAGTTTTAGTGACTGGATTGCGGCCCAGGAATCATGGGGCGCAAAACATGATGCAGTGAAGGCAGAGTATGACATTCTCCGAAAGGGTTTACCGACAATCATCCAGCATGCTCTTGATTGCAAAGTGGTCGAGCAGCGATTTGGCGCAGCAATGGTGGCTGCGCGTGCTTATGAGCGCACCTTGTTTTGGGATGTTATTTTTCAGTAGATGTATGTACCCCCCTCCATTCCTCCGAATGTTGCTGAGCTTCTCTCTGATGGAGAAAAATAAAGATGCGACCAAGCTTGTGCCCGACTCGAATAGATCCCCATTCCCCGTTTGCAGTTTTTAGTCAATGATCCCAACGCCTCTGCTCAGGAGATTGTGAATGAAAAGTTCAACTGAACTTGTTAGGCTACCCGAAATTGTGACGCCCCGTACAAAACCATCGTGTACGATTCGTCAACAACAGGATCTTTACACGGTCAAGTACTACATTCTATTTGAAAACCAGTTTTGCATTCATAAAAGACACAGCGTTTACAAAAGATAACGTGACACAAAGGTCATTACAAAGTCATTATTTGAAAACAACATAAACTACGAATGCAAAAGAAAAGTTCCATGATTGAGACATCTCTAAGATTATGCAGCGGAATTCTAGCACAGCAGGTCCTTAACAGCAAGTCTAAACAGCGGAAGCAACAAACCTTTAAGCACCTGAGAAAACATGCTTAAAAACGTCAACAATAATGTTGGTGAGCTATAGTTTAAGTTGTAACAGTAATGTAAGGTAGGCCACGAGATTTCAGTGTTCCAAAATAGTATGAAAAGTATATGCTTAACCGTGGGCACTTGGTAACTAACTTAACGTTTATAACCCCCTAAAAGTACACTTGGCGTGTGCGTATGTTTATGAAGTATTAAACACCTGTTAAATGCTAGCGCGACTAGCCCGAGTGGGGATGTCAAACCCTATGGATCCATATCTAAGATTCGCGTTCACCGGTTCTAAAACCAATGACTAAACGTTACCGAGCTAAGGGGAAAGTTTATGCCGTTGTAAGACCCACACATATATAAAGTTTAAGTACTCGTGCCTAGTATGTAAAACGTAAAAAACGCATGTATTCTCAGTCCCAAAATAGTTAAAGTAAAAAGGGATGCTATAACTCACAGTGATAAGAGCGGTAAAGTCGATAATGAAAGTATGCAAGTAGTAAGTCGGTCAGAAAGGTCGTCAACCTAAGTCAAAGGTTACTAGGTCAGTATGTTATCCTCATAAGTTCTAATAGTTCATAAAATAAGTTTAAGTGTCATCATTATCATCGTTCATCATCATAAAAGCTAAGTAAGTTTGACAAGAATAGAGATCAAAACAATTGGCTGACTTCGGTCAGCTGCTACGACCTCTACGTAAATCTAAAAGATGCGTAATCAGTGGTTATGGCTCCGTATATGAGTCCCCTAACCGCTGACCAATTTTCAGAACCTAACTCGTCTTCATTTGACCGTGGCGACGGTTTAAGTGCGAGTAGGTCAGAAATTTCAGCACAACATTAATAGGGTGTAGTGACTTTCGGAAGGCCATAAATCCTAAACCGTAACTCGGATTAAGACGAGGTCTAAATGGAAAATCATCTACTCGAATCAAACTAATTGAAAATTTTACTTTCCAGTAGCCCAGGTGGTCTGATCAGATCCCAAAAAAAGTAAGCAAGGTGCTCCGGTGGGGTTCCTAGTGCTTGATGCTCATCACGGTTCTCATCCTTGATGCTTGTAGCTTCAAGTGTACAACTCGTTGATGGGTTAGCATCACCTTGACCAAGATTCTACCATCAACACACAATATGTTAAGACCAAGTAAGAACACAACTCATTTAAGAGTCTTAGATGGAGGATGAACCAAGGTTACATCAAATCCTTAGTCTTAACACAATTACAAGTTACATTTACAACTAAAGCTACAAACTTTACTTCAATCAAGAAAGTATGAACATAATATGAAGTGATGGAACCCTAAGCTAGAGAGCTTGGATCCCTTTCACATAAGTTATAAGGTCACAAAGCTAGAAAGGTTGAACCTTTAGTGTTCTTGAAGAACTTGAAGCATAAATCTTACATCTTTAAGTTACATGAAGACCATAAACACAAGTTTTGATCTTTATAACAAAATAATGAGATCATAAGTTAGAAAACTTAGATCCATCAAAAGATATGAAGATTCAAGCTAGAAAGCTTGCATCTTGGTTGTTCTTGAAGATCTTGAAGCATAAAGCTTGGATCTTTATGTTACATGAAGATTACAAATACAAGTTTGAATCTTTATAACAAAATAGCAATATTAAAGTTAAAAAATATAGATTTTCAAAGTGGGTGAAGATTCAAAGGTAGAAAGCTTGAATCTTCCATGTTCTTGAAAGATTCAAATTCATGTTTGAATCTACAAGATGTAATCAAGATCAAAAGCTAAAAAGCTAGACCCATGATGATGATGATGATGATGATGATGATGATGAATTCGTGATGATGAGAAGGAAAAGAAGAAGAGAAATTCAAAATACTTACACTTTTAGAGAGAGAGAGAGAGGCTAGAAAGAGAATTAGAGAGTGAGTGTGTGTGAATTACAAATGAAAGCAAGTGTAAAATGGATGGAATGGGGCTTGTATTTATAGGTGGTGAGGGGATGGTGGTGGTGTTTGTGGCTGTTGGAATTAGGGGGGACAAAAGTTTGCTTTTTGGTTAATGGTTGTCTAAAGTTAGTGCTTATGTTAGGATCCCATGCAACATTAAGGATAATACTTGACATAAATGCTAGTATGTTCCCTCTAATAAATGGGCATTTATCTGACATATTAATGGGTCACTAGCTAATATTAATTGGGCTAATTAAATAGTCCACTAACTAGTGTAGGGTGGGCTAAGGCCCAACAAGGTAGAAAGTCCAACAAGACTAACTAGTAAGCATAAGTAAATTACTACGCGTAATTAAGCATCCATAAACCCAAGTAATTATTATTATGAAATAATAATTAAGATTTTGTAGTCAAAATATTCCGATTACGACAAAAGTTAAACGTGTACGCAGTACGCAGTTTGTTCGTGACGTCAAGTGACACTAACGGTCATAAAGGTTTCCGGTGAACAAATTAAGTATCCTACGTAATTAAAGGCACGTTTTAACACATAAATGAAAGTAAGCCATGTGTATAAAGATTCCAGAGTATAAAGTAGCACAGTACGCACAAATACGTAGTTTCGCTAAAACACAAGGCACAAAAGAAAGTCGAAAAAGTCGGGTCATTACAGAAATGGATGCTGTTTGTCCATGTTTATGTAGCAATTTTTTGTTAGTGAGGGATGGGCCTTGCAATCTTGGAGGTTTCGCATCCCTATATTATATTTTTCTTTTCTGTTTAAAGCAGGGTATGCATTTGATCGCTGCGTGCGAGGATGACATATTCTCCTTTGTGTAGGGCAAAGTTCCAGCCAAGCCAATCCTTTTATTTTTTATATTAGCATATACTAGTTTATATTTTGTAGAAGTCACGCTATTATGCTAAGCGTTTGACTTTATATTTTTTGACCCAACTGTAATTGTTAGGTTTGACAGTTATAATCGAATATTTCTATTGGTTATCTGCAATTAGATCATTGTATTTTATGAAATCATTATGGTGGATATAACGATTCATTACAATTTCTATGCATGTGATAACTCTAACTTAGAATAAATGCCATGACTTCATGACGGGAGTGACCCCTCAATCTTTTCATGATGTTTTTATTCTTGTGCTAACAATCCAAAGTTATACAAAAAAGAAGCAAACCAATGCTTGTATGTTTATACTCAAGACTTTTATAAAAAAAATTATAAGTGTTTACGCATATACAATCCAATGTAATTTATCTGTATTATAGACAAACCAATGTCTATATTCAAGAGTCTTCCGGCCACGCTAATGTCCGGGTTTTTTAAACAAGTAAACCAAACTTGTATTTTATAGTCTAGACTGTGCAAGTCTCCGTCTTGCGTGGTGTACAAGCGTTTGAAATAATCTAATGTTTTGCTACTGTCAGTATTAGTAACCAAAATAAACTATGCCACTTGAGACTCGGAGTGTGTCCCTATGCAGCTTAGGGGCATACAATCAACAAATGTAATAATACACAAGTTATTGGCTTAAACTGAATGATTCAATTTATTTCAAACATCTTTTGATCAACACTTAGTTGTCATGTTTACAATGGAAAATGGAAAAAATTACATAATAAAAAATTTCAAACAGCTGCTTTGGGGTGATCAATCCCTCTGTTGTTTTTTATATGTAGCATCGCTTAAGTGTTTGTGCATGTCAGGTGCGTTTTATTGCTCTTCCATCTAAACTCGCTAACCGATACGCCCCTGTATCACTTACACCAATAACCTTGTATGGTCCTTACTCATTTAGGTCCAAGTTTACCCGTGTCTTCCGCTCTGCTTGCTTCATTTTTCTGCCATACCAAATCATCCACTTGGAAAGATAATGGTTTTACGCACTTGTTATAGTAGCTTGCGATTCTTTTCTTATTGATTGCTTCTTTTATCGCCGCCATTTCCCTGCGCTCTTCAACCAAATTTAGATTTTCATGCAGTTCTTCGCTATTGCTACTTTCATCGAAGGAAGTTATGCGCATGGTTGGTACATTTATCTTCGCGGGTATTACAGCTTCGGATACATACACCAAACTGAAAGGTGTTTCATTAGTCGCACCTTTTGGGGTCGTGCGATGTGCCCATAACATGTTTGGTAATTCATCTATCCAGCCCCTGTGGCATAACCCAAGTCTTGCTTTGATACCTAACACGATATCTCAATTTGTTACTTCACACTGGCCGTTTGCCTGGGGGTGTGCAACTGATGTGAACGTTTGCTTTATATTTAGCTCTTGGCACCAATCACTGAATGGGTTACCTTCAAATTGTGTACCATTGTCACTTACTATTTCATGTGGTATTCTTAACTGGTAGACTATGTTCTCCCATACAAAGTTGCGGATTTTTTTGCCCGAAATTGTTTTGAGCGATTTAGCTTCTATCCACTTTGTAAAGTAATCAATGGCCACAACCAAAAATTTTACCCCTCCTGGTCCTGAGGGGAATGGTCCCACTATATCAATTGCCCATTTGCAGAATGGCCATAGAGACGCGACTGGTATCATTGGATGTCGCGGAGCTTTGCTCACCGGTGCATCCAGCTGACATGACCAATATTTGCGTATTACCTCCGCGGCATCTCTGTACATTAACGGCCAATAGTACCCAAGTTGCATTATCTTTGACGCAACTATTTTGTGCCCTGAATGAAAAGCGCACATCCCATCATGCACTTCCCGTATAATTGATTCTGCTTGAGTTGGATTAAGACACCACAAATGAGGTCTCAAAAAAGATTTTCTATATAGGATGCCTTTGTCTAGCAAATACATTGTTGCTTTCATTTTAATTTTTCTTGCCTCTGTTGAATCTATTGGCAATGTTCCAGTGCTCAAAAATTCCAATATCGGTGTCATCCAACTTGGTTCATCTTCTTCGACTGCGGAAGATATGTCGTCTGTATCAATGGATTTAACTTTCACTTCCTCGACCCAAATTTTTTTTTGAAATGGCTGAACGTTAAGGCAGCCAGCTTACTAAGCACATCTGCCTTTTTATTCAATGTTCTTGAAACCTGCATTATCTGGAATATGTCGAAGTCTATCGCAAGTTCTTGCACAAGTTTCAGATACTTTTGCATTGACTAATCATGTGCTTCAAATATCCTGTTGAATTGATTTAGATCTAACTGTGAATCAACATATACTGATAACTCTTTTACCTCCAAGTATTTTGCTACTCGCATTCCTGATAATAATGCTTCATACTCAGCTTCATTATTTGTTACAGGGAAGCTAAAGCGTAGCGCAAAGGTATATTCCTCTCCTTCTGGATTTTCAGGAATATTTTTGCCCCTGCGCCTTCTGGACCACAAGCCCCATCTGTGTGCATCTCCACGTCTGTTCGGGCGGAGGTGGTATTTCTTTTGATTCATGCGAGATTTCAATGTCTCCGGCTGTTTCAGCCAGATAATCTGCTAGGACTTGCCCTTTTACCGCACTTCTTGGTGAGAAGCTTATCTCATGCTCACCACATTCAATAGCCCATTTGGCCATGCGACCATAATATTTTGGTTTGTATAGCACCTGCTCAACAATTACCAGCGAATGTAAATATGCAAGAATTTTTCAAGCAGTTTTAAGCTTTTGACAATATTTTGTTTTTTGTCATACCTGCTTTATTGGTTGGTCCGTTAAGACCATTATTGGATGCGTTTGGAAATATCTCCTTAAGCGTCTGGCCGTATGCACAGGCGCATAAACCAGTTTTTCGATCGTAGGGTAATTTAATTCGCTTCCTGTTAAGGCTTTACTAACAAAATATACAGGCATTTACACCTGTTCGAACAGCATAATACTTATAACTTTAAATGTCTATCGAATAAGAAGTAACTATATTTTAGTTTAAAGTGCGTACCTGCCCCCTGTTTTCTATCAATACTGAACTTATCGCTTCTTTTGATACCGCTAAGTAAAGTATTAACGTCTCTCCTGCAATCGGTGCAGTCATCATTGGCAATTCCTTTAACAACTTTTTCATTTCTTGAAATGCAACTTCTGCTTCCTCTGTCCACTTGAAATCCATTTTCTTTAAGCAATTTTTCAACGTCCCGAAAAAGGGCAATGATCGCTCTGCGGATTTTGATAAGAATCTTGTTAACGCGGCCAATTTACCTGTTAAACTTTGCACCTCTTTTTTATTTTTAGGCGATGGCATACTTTCGATGGCTTCTATTTTCTTTGAATTTGTGCGTATCACGCGCTTAGTGATTATATGACTGAGAAACTTTCCTTCTTCTTCTTCAAAACTACACTTCGACGGATTGAGCTTCATATTTATCTTTCTTAATGACGCAAACGTTTCTAATATATCATCCAATAAACCTTGCTCTGTTGTGCTTTTTATCACCAAATCGTCAACATACGCTTCTAAATTTTTGCCAATTTGACATTTAAAAGCCTCGTCTATTATGCGTTGGTAAGTTGCTCCAGCATTCTTTAAACCAAACGGCATCTTTGTATAATAATAAATACCCTGGCTGGTGTGAAAGGCAGTTTTATCCTCATCGGCTGCTGCCATCTGTATCTGATGGTATCCTTTGTACGCATCCAGAAAACATTTATACCGAAAGTCAGCTAGCGATTAAACTCTCCAGTCTATTTCTGATAAAGGATAATTTTCTTTAGGACAGGCCTTGTTAATATCTGTGAAATCGACGCACATGCGCCAAGACCCATCGGGCTTTTTTCCCAGTACCGGGTTTGCTATCCACGTTTGGTACCACACCTCTTGCAATATGTTTCCTTTAAACAATTTTTCAACCTCTGCCTTTAACCATTCGTTTCTCTCAGGTGTCATACCACATTTCTTTTGGCAATACTGGCGTCAGACTTGGGTTTGCATTAAGCTTATGCTCAGCTATTACTCTTGGCACACCGGTCATGTCGGCTTCTTTCCATGTAAAGACATTTGTGTTAGAAGCTAATATGTTGTGAAGTTTAAACTTTGTTTCATCTGACAGTCCTCCGCCGATTTTGATTTTTTGATCTGAATATCGCGGATTTGCGATGATCATGCAGCTTCGGAGCTGCTCCTCTTCACTTGGCTGTTTTTTGACTTGTTCTACAGCTGCAACACTTGCGTCTTCTATTTCTGACCTTAACGTCGCGATTCCTAATGGAGTTGGGAACTTTATAAGACCATGCACCGTGGAAGGAATAGCTGCCAACTTTTGCAAAGTTGTGCATTCGAAAAACACATTATATCTCGAGTAAGACCTTACTACAGCAAATTCTATTGTTGTACTTCTTACTAACTCCTTATTATCATCATCTACCAGCTCTAATTCCAACTCGATGATCCCAATTGGCCATGCAGACTCCCCGAAAAACCCTGATAATGCGGTGTTGGGCGCTATTAGTTTTGCCCGAACCGCTCCAGGCAACAACCGAAAACAGTGTTCGTACATTATATCGACACCGCAACTAGTGTCTATGTGTAATCGTTTTATGTTGTACCCACAGCTTTTAACGCGCCCTTTAATTGTGATGGGCGCATCTGATGGTTCTTGTGCTATAAGATGGGAGTGTTTTCCAATTCCTCTGACAATTCTATTTTGCGTCGCTGATTTGCTCGTCCGCTGATGACCATGTTGATAGTTTTCTCTGTTTCCCTTCCATCATTCTTTCTTTGCCATGTATACTCTTTTTCTCCCTTTGGCTTCTCACTTGATGCTTTTCCACCCTTCTTCAAGTGTTGCAATCTTCCTCTTTTGAGTTCAGCAACTACCTTTTCGATTAGATGCCGACATTCGTTGGTTTCATGACCATAATAGTCATGGAAGTCACAAAATTTGCTTTTGTCTCTATTTCCATATTTTGACAAAGGTATCGGGGGATCGAAGCTTTTGATTACTGTCTCCATAGCCAATATTTCTTTTGGTGTTTTCGTGAGGTCTTTTTAATGTAACATTATCAGCGTGGTTATTTTTAAAGCTCTGACTTCCTGCCCCTTATTATTATTAAACTTACGATATTTGTCACTATTATAATTACCGCCTCGGGATGACCCGTTACTACCATAGCGCTTGCCAGGTTCTGAACCTCTTCCTTGCACCCGATAATAATCGTCATCAACATCCATGCTTGAAGAGGTATTTTCACAATTTTGTTTTATGTCTTCTTGCGCACGCAAATAATCATGCGTTTCTTTTATAGCCTCTGCGAATGTATCCGGCACTCTTCTGCGTAACCGCTGCCACAAAGATAGGTGTCTTTCTTGAAAGGACCCGTTCATACCGATTATAAACGATTCACAATAGTTGATTTCATTGCGAGATATTTGACCTCTATATGATACATTTTACAATCATTTCATTCGTTTTTAAAAGACAAACTTTCTTTACATCGAAAGTTGACGGCATGCATACCATTTCATAATACATCCAACTATAATTGATTTAATAATAATCTTGATGAACTCAATGACTAGAATGCAACGTCTTTTGAAATATGTCATGAATGACTCTAAGTAATATCTCTAAATGAGCGAATGCACAGCGGAAGATTTCTTTCATACCTGAGAATAAACATGCTTTAAAGTGTCAACCAAAAGGTTGGTGAGTTCATAGGTTTATCATAAACAATAAAATTCATCATTTTGATATACCACAAGATTTAAATACAGTACACCTATCTCGTGTACAAAACCATTTTTCATAATGCTTGGCAGAGTAGGTTCGTATCCTTTTCTCCCCCGTAGGTTGCCTCACGATTTTTAATAACCGTACACATATCTCGTGCACAAAATAACATACACATAACCTGTGTATAAAATCATTCTCTCGATACATAACATTCACTTTGCTTTAATTTCTTGGCTTAGTAACCGACCTAAACACATAAAGCGCATCAATAATATCCCCAAAAACAGAACATCTCGTCTGTATAATATATAAACTTCGAAGTACTAAACACCACACCCACTAGCTCTTCTGTCTAGTGAACATTCTGGGTGGGGGTGTTAAACCCGGTAGCTACCTTTAGGATTCGCATGAATTAGGGTCATACCGTTTCTAATTCTTAGGTTACCAAGCAATAATAATCAGGGGAAAATATTCACAACAATTAGTGGCAACTATAACGTCCAACTAATTCAATAATAATCCACAGAACTTCTGTCTGCATAATAATTCATTCGACGAATGTTTTGCTTGTGTCTATCTCGTCAATCATTTATAAAAGCATTTCATGTATTCTCAGTTCAAAATATATTTCAAAAGCATTTAATAAAGCAGTTATGAAAACAGCGCATGTATTCTCAGTCCCAAAAATGTAAAGAGTAAAAGGGAATCAAATGAACTCACAATACTGTATTTTGTAGTAAAAATACATATGACCAAACTGAGCAAGACAGGGTTGGCCTCGGATTCACGAACCTATATCATTTATATATATATATATATATTAACACATAAAATGGTAATCGAAAAAATTTATATATTATTAGTGATTTAATTGTTATTTTAATTAGATTTTTCATTAATAACCTTATTAATTATATTTATTAATATTTATTATTAAAGTATTAATATAGTTATGTTATGTGTAGTAAATATAGTTTTTTATAACTAATAGTTATTTGATAAAATAATATTGATAATATAAAAATAATAATATTAATGTCAAAATAATAATAATGATAGTAATAATAATAATTTTGATAAAAATGATAATTTCTCTAATAATGATAATAATAATAGTAAAATGATACTTTTAATATAAATGATAGTTTTTACTAAAAATGATACTAATAATAATACTAATGATATAATTAATAATAATTTTAATAATACTAATAATAATAATAATAATAATAATAATAATAATAATAATAATAATAATAATAATAATAATAATAATAATAATAATAATAACAATAACAATAACAATAACAATAACAATAACAATAAAAATAACAATAACAACAACAACAACAACAACAACAACAACAACAACAACAACAACAACAACAACAACAACAACAACAACAACAACAACAACAATAATAATAATAATAATAATAATAATAATAATAATAATAATAATAATAATAATAATAATAATAATAATAATAAATAGATAAATAACTACCTCAAGGAAGTAGCCCTAAAAATAATGCCCAAGTCCGGGATTGAACCCGCAACGTCCCGCTAACCCAATAACATCCTTAACCATTACTCTATATATTTCAATTCTGAAATAAAATCCAACTTAAATTGTTTTTAACCTTTACTTCTGCATCCTTCTTCTTTTTTTTTTTTTTTAAAAAAAAATGCCCGAGCCCAGGCTTGAACCCATACCTCTCGCTTAACACCCACAATTCTAACCATTGAACCACTAATGTTTTTTTGTAATAACTCGCGTTAATAACTGTATAACATATACGTCTGCTTAATCAACTTGTCTAACCTCATCATCTTTAATTTAATCCTAACCATGTCATTATCATCTTAAATCGTTTATCTTCCTATATGAGTTCGATCACAGCTTCATCTTGCTCATCATCATTAATTTAACAATCATCAACGTTACCATCCTATTCATTCATCATCTGTATCATTATCAACATCATATATATCATCACCATCATCATCACAATTATCATCGTCTCTAATCATTATCATCTTAACATCACATCATCATATCGTTATCTATATAACAATATGAACCGTTACTCAATCATCAAGCTAAAAATGGATACGATGCACACCCATATATAATCTAATACGTATCTTTCACATTCTAAATCAAAGATTTATTGAAGAACCGAATTTGACGGGCCTCTCTGTTACTTAATTTTCTAATTATGATTCGGCCCAAGTGAAACTAACTAATAGTAATTGGCCCAACTTAAAATAATGATTTTCAGCCCACTATCAAAAGGAGTCCGATGATTGTAAAAATAAAAATAGAAACTTGGTCTTTTGATACTTGGGTTTGAGGAGGTATTTGGTGACCCACCACCGAAAAAGCATTATAAAATAAATGATCAAGTGGTTTTATGATTAGAGTTTGTCGGCTAGAAACAAATGAAAACAGAGGAAAAAAATATACAGCAGCGATTAATTTGATATTACTTTGTGGGGTTTCTTGTCGACTGAAAATGGAAAAGAAAAATAATCGTAGCATCAGTCTTACAGAATATAGAAGAGTGTATAGTAGCAGCAGGAGTAAGTTGTAGTCGTGGTTTTGAATTGTTTTGTTTGGCCATTCATGATGAAAATAGCGAAAATAGTGCAGCAGCTGTTTGAAAACAGATAGGTTTAATTAATGGTGTCGGTTTGAAAGATTAATAGAAGAAGAAACAGAAAAAGAAAACGGGTTGATGGATTGATGGTGGTTGTTCACCATAGTAATAGTGGTAGTTCTCGTACCGAAATAGTAACATTAATAGTAGTAGAGAGATTGATGAAAGTGGTGATTGATTTAAAGAAGAAGGGTGGTAGTTTAAGGTGTTGTTCACGGTGGTGGTGGCGCTTGGCTGTTCCGGACAGAAACACAGAAATTATAGCGAGTGGTGGTATCGTGGTCTCGTTTGAAGGAAATGGGTGGTGGTTGACGATGAAATATGAGATGAAGTGTATGAAATAATGGGTTTTAGTTTTTGGGATGGTAAACAAAAACAAGGGTGGTTTGATGGTTATCATGGGTGAGTTTGGATGGTGATTAAATAGATTCTTGGTTGTAAGATAATGAAGGTGTTTTTATGATCAAGGTGTACGTTCGTATATATATAACGGATGTGGTGGTGTTGCATGGTTATCAAGGATGTGGGTTGAAGAGTAAGAAAACATACGGTGGTGATTTCGGTGGAGATTGGTGGTGATCATAATGGTGTGGTTAGAGATGACGGGTGGTGATTCAATTGTAAACAGAAAATAATTGATGGGTTATGGTTTATGGATTTATGGTTGAAGTGATGATTGTTGATGAAGGTTAAATAAGTTGATCGAGCAGGAGAAAGATGAATAATTAGGGTGGTGTAGCAAGTTTAACGGGGTGGTGGTAGAATGTCTTGGGTTGACAGAAAAAAAAGTAAGAAGACAAAGGAGTTGATTTATGTTTGCATAATTTAACTCTCTTCATATATGTATAAGTCTCAATTCAATAATTATAATAATAAAATAATGAAATTTGAAATCCTAATATCATGTACAGCAAAAGATTCGATTTCTTCTGTTGCTTAATGATACCAGATGTATATATACAAATACAGTAATAGTTTATTTATTAAAAGTTATAAAGTTGATGGTAACATGTAACAAGAATATAGCAGTCGTGATTTTTAGAAAAAAATCCTACCGACAGTTTTCACGGACCGAAATATCGTACTCCGATGTTAAAACAGTGGCGGATAAAAAGTACTCAGATAAATTCTAAATTTTTAATTTAAGTATATTTATTTATTTTAGTCATTAAGGTATAAAAATTTGATCATTTACTACTAAATAAAAATTACATCACTGTCCTCGCTCGATTCCAGGTAAAATATGAAAAGTGTTCAAATTTAACATTTAGCTCATAAATACATTTTTAGTAAGCCTATAATTTATAATACTCCTTTTCGGATCACCGTTTATTTTAAAATCATATAAGTTTGAATTAATACTTCTTTAAATAATAATAGAAACGTCTAACGAGTATCACAATAATTTAATATTTATTTTTACTATACTTTATTTATATATAGTTATGTTGTAAATTATAATTATTATAATATTCTATTTTTATTTTATTTTACATAAATCGTTTTAATAACAACGTATAATGTTTCGAATTATATTTCCAATATATATATATATATATATATATATATATATATATATATATATATATATATATATATATATATATATATATATATATATATATATATATATATATATATATATATATGTTCACACATAACTATTTAGAAATAGTGGTTTGTGAATCTTCGGGAATGGTCGAAGGTCAATTGAATATATGAAACAGTTCAAAATTTTTGAGACTCAACATTACAGACTTTGCTTATCGTGTCGAAAACATATAAAGATTAAGTTTAAATTTGGTTAGAAATTTTCCGGTCGTCACATTTCTGTGTCTATGCAATGTATAAAGCCGGACACCTTCTGACTTTCTGGGAGGTCTTGGATTTTGGCCACCTCCTTGGTGTACCTGTCTATGATTTCTCCCAAACTTTCTTGTGGTTTCTGCTTAATGTCGTGGCATTCGACAAGTGTTCTTTTGTGGGCGCGCAGATTGCGAAAATTTAATAGAAATCTTGACCACAAATCCGCAAATCCTGTAACGCTTTGGGCTGGCAGGTTATTAAACCATTCCCTTGCTACTCCTTACAGCACTATTGGTAGCATATGGCATGCTACTGCGTCACCCCAGCTGTGTGTTCTTGCAGTTCCTTCAAATTTTTGCAAAAAAACATCTGGATCTGACAACCCATCGTAACTTCCCAATGTTATAGGTAACACAGGCGTTACTATGAAGGGATGATTTGCAATATGTGGCACAAACTTTTCAGTTGTAGGAGCTAGCTCAAGACTTTGTTTAGGTTTTTGTCCTTGCAATACTGCGAAACAGTTGCTCATAAATTCTTGTACTCGTGCTGGTTCATTGAAAGCCGGCGCCAAATACGGCGGCTCGACTTGCTGCAACTGAGATATAAAGCTGTTAGATTGAGTCGGGACATATTGCGTCCTGCTATATTGATTGCTTGCAGTATTAGGAATTGGTTGTGAAGACGCATATGTCGTTGACCCTTGTTGCGGTGTCAGTGTAATATATGAACCATCTGGATTTCTCAGACCCATTTGTTTGATTCTTTCCTGAGCATTCTCTGTGGTAACCCTTTCGATAGGAGTTTCGGGTTCAACCGAAGTGATGATTTGTATGGTGCCCACACAAGTAGTTTTAACTTTGAAACCCAGTGGAACGGTTTCGCTTGGAGAACCGAAGCTCAGATTTTTTGGAGACAAATCCTCGAATGGTTTGAAACTAGTTCATGTTTCTAACACGCTTCCATCGGGAGAGTGCCACCAATTCTTAGATGATTCTTTTAGGACTGTTTCTGAGGCAATTGGTCCTGTTTCGACGTTCGATGTTGATGGAGGCTTCGATGTGCCTTTAACTGGTGCAGGTGGCGTCGGTGGTGTATTCACAGTAGTCGTTGTAGGTGTTTGAAACCCTGAACTTACTGGAGAATTCGATCATCCTTGATTTTTGGAATTCTTGTTTCCTCCACCCATACTTGCTGACAAATTTGAAAACCTGAAAGTGACCGATAAAATAAACAAAAAAGTTTTACGGAAAGAAGATACATATAATAAATTATACACAACATGAATTCTGATCTTATTTGTTCACACAACCGGCCCCATAGATGGCGCCAAATGATTAAGTATATTTTCACAAGGTCAAGGTGAACATACGCTTGAGTGCATGATAGGGTTTAAGGACTAACAATATTCGAATCTCCGATGCTTAGTCATGGATAACCCACATCGGTATCATTTCGATTCCGACAGGGTGGCCGATTTGAGAGTCCACCAATAACCCAGCATACGGAGTTGAATGGCCCAAAGACATGAAGGTTTTATAGTTCGAGACATACCTGAAAGTCTTTACGTTAGAGATCGTATGAAGCTTGTTCGTACGTTGATGTGTATGCTATGTTGCGTATGAGTAACCGATTATGTTTTTAGAGTTTGTGAGCTATGTATTTATAGACTCACGAATTAGGGTTTTGATAGGATATCATCCCTAATTAAATGTGATCTTATCCCAACTAACTTTCGTTTATTTAAGGAAAAGAATCTGAATTAATTATACCGTACATTCTTCTAGAATATACTGGACCCTTATGCAAGTATACGAAACTCCCATCAGATGGTATAGGCGCATGGAATGTGAATATACCCGTGCCATATGTCTTACATGGCAATTAGTGTGCGGTTCAGGACTTTGGATGTGTGATCCGCATGGTCATGCGGATATGCGTATCATTATCAACCATTTCCTCAACAATCTTTCCTAACGCATTCATTGGCTCATCTTCCTCTTCAGGCTCTTTTTCCACAAAATTACAATACCATTTATGAGACGACCCGTCTTAATCCATAAGGACAAATACGATAACATATGGTTACATCACGAGGTATTTGACCTCTATATGATACATTTTACAAACATTGCATTCGTTTTTAAAAGACAAACTTTCATTACATCGAGAGTTGACGGCATGCATACCATTTCATAATATATCCAACTATAATTGACTTAATAATAATCTTGATAAACTCAACGACTCGAATGCAACGTCTTTTGAAATATGTCATGAATGACTCCAAGTAATATCTCTAAAATGAACAAATGCACATCGGAAGATTTCTTTCGTACCTGAGAATAAACATGCTTTCAAGTGTCAACCAAAAGGTTGGTGTCATAACCCGTCCTTAACCGTAAGAACGTGTTAGATAACGTATGATTTCATTGCGAGGTATTGACCTCTATATGCGACATTTTTAAAAGAAAAACTGCATATATTATACATTACAAACCATGATTCTTATTTTTGATACAAGCTTTGGACGAAATAAAGATGATTATCGTTTAGCGATAATCTTCGACTTACAAACTTTACAAATGATGATAACAACACGATTTCTAGCATATTTTACAACACAAGTTCTTGGATATGCAGTTTTATTTTTGACACAAATATGCGTACGCAAGATCCTGCTCAAATTCAACATAATGCAGCGGAAGCTTCTAATTATCACCTGAGAATAAACATGTTTAAAACGTCAACATAAAGTTGGTGAGATATAGGTTTAGTGCCGGCAGCAATATATATATATATAGACCACAAGATTTCATATATAAACATTTTCATAAAAATATTCTAAGTGGTTGAGCACTTGGTAACCATACTTAACATTTAATCACGTCGCATATTCCCTTTAATATGAAATCTTACTACACCGTACCAAGTGTAGTCACAAAACGAAGTACTGTGCAACCGTTGAATACTGGTCGTCCAGTCCGGTTGGGGTTGTCAGGCCCGATAGATCTATCAACAGGATTCGCGTTTACAATACCGCTGTAAATATTAGTTACCAAGCTACAGGGAAGTATGCCAGTGGTACAACTCAACGTAGAATATATTTTCAGTTACTTGTGTCCATAACGTAAAACATAAAATACATGTATTCTCATCCCGAAATATTTAGAGTTTAAAAGTGGGACTATATACTCACTTTCGTCTTGAAGATATATATAATTTGACTTGGTCTCCGGTTGATATCACGAACCTATCCATATATAATATATCAATACCTTTTCTTTTCAAACAAACGTCACATATATATACTTGTTATACTTTTAATACTTTTAATAATTCCTTAATCCGTAGTTAGCAGTTCGTTGTTAGTAATTCAATTTTAATTGTTCATTTTTAGATGTTTAATATACCCGCAATGAAATAAATAAAACCCCCAACGAAATAAATAAAACCCCATCGTATATGTATTGGTCGAGATTAATCTTGACCCATGGTACCGGTGTTGTCAAATGACGTGTTGCGTACATAAAGTACCGGTGTTGTCAAATGACGTGTTGCGTACAATCATGGGATCTTATGATTAATCTTCTCGTATTGTTTACGGGTGATCCTGAACCATATAAAATTAAATTATGAGTACATATATATAAAATATCATGTTATTTTAAAAAGATGTGATTTATTTAATTTTCTCCAATTATTTTCGTAGCTAAACTAGTCTTAGATATCCGATCTCGTTTTGGTCATAGTTTCTTCGTTACAACTCCGTTTTCGTTGATTCAACTTGCCACTTCCTTGGATCGAGTTCCTCTTTAAGACTATGAACTGTAAATACCTTAGTTTGTATTCGAAATCACAGGTCATAGGTCAAACTTTAGTGAAACTTATGAAGTTAATCATTTTCCATCATGTAAACAACCTTAAATGATTATTTTTCTAAAAATACTTATACTTTGAGTTAAATCATGAAATTTTTATGTGTTATCATATTTATAGTAAAAATCATTTTTCCAGAAAATAAACCTCCAATTCAAAGTTTAAGATGGTTTTTAATTATCCAACCCAAAACAGCCCCCGGTTGCACTCCGATGTCGTAAATTCAGTTTTTAAGGTGTTCTTTGAAAAACCAAGTTATACCTTGTTAAATTAGCATATATTTAAGATATATTACAGGTCTTGAAGTATTTTAAAAGTTAAGTTAGAAGGATCTATTTAGTTTGCAAACAAGTTTGAAAACTTTCAAACTATGTTCTTGTTGTTAAACTTTTATACCACAAAATAAGATAGCTATATATATATGAATCGAATAAGGTTATGAAAATAGATTCTACCTCAAGTTCCTTGGACAAGGTTGCTGTAAAAGAGGAGTAAGAACCTAGAACCAAAAGGGTGATGGAAGTGGATGAAAGATTGGAAGTAAGTTGGTGTTCTTGGAAGGATTTCTTGAAGTGTTTTTGTAAGGTTTTCTTATGAGGTTTAAGTGTTGTTTTTGAAGCTAAATGATGGGGAAAATGCTTGGAGATGATCAAGTATGAAGTTAAGAGTATTTTGAGAGAGAAATGGAAGTGTAAGTATGAGAAAATGGGGTGAAGAAATGGTGTGCATGCATAAAAACGTTTTTAGGTTATAAAGGAAAAAAAAGATACCTAACTTTGTTTTCTTGCTAAATAATTCATGCTACTTGACAAATGGTTGGTTCCACATGTTTCTTAATCATTTAAGGCTGCTAAGGAGCAGATTTTTATTGGTATATACCAATAGTAAATACATCTAGAAGCTGCGTATGATACGGGTACATATACCCTAGGTATACGTATAGAAATCTTTGAGAAAACGGAACGAGGATTCAAATATAGCTATCTTTTGTAAATATACTTATATTGTTTTATGTATGTAAGCCCTTTAAAAGTGATTAAATACATTACTTATACGATATATGTATAAACATTATAGGTTATAAGTATTTAAGTCAAATAACGTTACATATGGTTATCGTTTTGAAAACTTAAGTTAGTAGTTTCAAAATATACTTATAACTTATTGTTATTAATACAAAATGAGATATTAAAACATTCTTAGATCATGTTAAATATGTATATATACATATATATACACAAACGTATAATTATCATATATTGTATAGTTCGTGATATCATCGGTCAAACGTTGTGTAAAACTCTTTTCGAAAACATAAGTCTCAACAATTTGGATTGCTTATCATGTTGGTAAGGTTTAATTTATGTAAATATTAATCTTATAAGTATAGAACGATCGAAAAAGTGCGGGTCGTTACATTACCTCCCCGTTAAATAAATTTCGTCCCGAAATTTTAAAATTGTACCTATTTTGCGTCATCGAGAAACAAGTGTGGATACTTTTGTTTCATCTGATCCTCTCGTTCCCACGTAAACTCGGGACCTCTTCTAGCACTCCAACGAACCTTAACGATCGGTATGTTGCTCTGCTTGAGCTGTTTAACTTCACGATCCATGATTTCGATTGGTTCTTCGATGAATTGTAGTTTCTCGTCGACATGGATTTCTTCAAGAGGAATGGTGAGGTCTTCCTTTGCAAGACACTTCTTAAGATTCGAAACGTGAAATGTATTATGTACTCCGGCGAGTTGTTGCGGTAACTCGAGTCGATAAGCTACCGGTCCAATGCGTTCAATGATCTTGAACGGGCCTACATATCTTGGGTTCAGTTTACCTCTTTTACCGAAACGTATCACACCTTTCCAAGGTGACACCTTTAGCATAACCATGTCACCGATCTGAAACTCTAATGGTTTCCTTCGGACATCGGCGTAGCTCTTTTGGCGACTACGGGCTGTTTTCAATCTCTCCTTAATTTGTACTATCTTCTCAGTCGTTTCGTGTATGATCTCGGGACCAGTTAATTGTCGATCTCCTACTTCATTCCAACAGATAGGAGATCTACACTTCCTTCCATACAATGCTTCGAATGGTGCAGCTTTAATGCTCGCATGATAACTATTATTATACGAGAATTCTGCTAACGGTAAATACTTATCCCATCCGTTTCCAAAGTCGATCACACATGCCCTGAGCATGTCTTCGAGAGTCTGAATCGTTCTTTCACTCTGCCCGTCGGTTTGCGGATGATATGCGGTACTCATATCCAAACGAGTTCCTAGTGCCTCCTGTAGTGATTGCCAGAATTTTGAGGTAAATCTACTATCACGATCGGATATAATGGAAATAGGTATTCCATGCCTTGAAACAATTTCCTTTATATACAATCGTAATAGTTTCTCCATTCTATCCGTTTCCTTTATAGGCAAGAAATGTGCAGACTTGGTGAGACGATCAACAATCACCCAAATGGTGTCGTATCCCCAGGCAGTCTTAGGTAACTTCGTGATGAAATCCATGGTAATACCATCCCATTTCCATTCTGGGATTTCTGGTTGTTGAAGTAACCCTGACGGCTTCTGGTGTTCAGCTTTGACTTTGGAACAAGTTAAACATTCCCCAACATATGTTGCAACGTCTGTCTTTAAATTAGGCCACCAATAATGTGTCTTAAGATCTTGGTACATCTTTCCAACTCCAGGATGTATCGAGTATCTTGTCTTATGTGCCTCATTCAATATCAACTTCCTTAATCCACCCAACTTCGGTACCCAAATACGGTTTGCAAAATATCGAATTCCATCTTCCCGTATAACGAGTTGCTTCTCATACTTCTTCATTATTTCATTTCCTATATTTTCTTTAGTAAGTGCTTCTCGTTGAACTTCTTTGATTTGTGAGTTGAGATTCATGCGAATTTTTATGTTCATCGCTCGTACTCGAATTGGTTCTCGTTCCTTTCTGCTTAAAGCGTCAGCCACCACATTCGCTTTCTCGGGATGATAACGAATTTCACAATCATAGTCGTTTATTAACTCGACCCACCTACGTTGCCTCATGTTCAGCTGTTTTTGATCGAAAATATGTTGAAGGCTTTTATGATCAGTAAACACAGTGCATTTAACCCCATACAAGTAGTGTCTCCATATCTTCAATGCAAACACGACTGCTCCCAGTTCTAGATCATGCGTCGTATAATTCCGCTCGTGAATCTTTAATTGTCGGGATGCGTATGCAATAACTTTCTTCCGTTGCATAAGAACGCAACCAAAACCTTGTCGCGAAGCGTCACAATATATTTCAAAATCATCGTTCCCTTATGGTAACGATAAAATAGGCGCCGTAGTCAACTTCTTTTTCAGTAATTGAAATGCACTCTCCTGCTCAGAAGTCCATTCATATTTCTTCCCTTTTTGCGTTAACGCTGTCAACGGCTTAGCTATTCGGGAAAAATCTTGAATAAACCTTCTATAATAACCGGCTAAACCCAAAAATTGGCGTATCTGCATTGGTGTCTTAGGAGTCTCCCATTTTTCAATGGCTTCAATTTTTGCTGGATCAACCTGAATTCCTTTGCTACTAACAACGTGGCCAAGAAATTGCACTTCTTTCAACCAGAAAGCACATTTAGAAAATTTAGCATATAGCTGTTCTTTTCTCAATAACTCTAATATCAACCTTAAATGCTGTTCATGCTCTTGCTCACTCTTGGAATAGATAAGAATATCATCAATGAAAACGATAACAAACTTATCTAATTATGGACTACAAACTCGATTCATGAGGTCCATGAATACAGCTGGCGCATTCGTCAATCCAAACGGCATGACCAAAAATTCGTAATGACCGTAGCGTGTCCGAAAAGCAGTTTTCGGTATATCTTCTTCTTTGACACGTAATTGATGATAACCCGATCTTAGGTCAATTTTCGAGTACACACATGATCCTTGGAGTTGATCAAATAAGTCGTCAATTCTCGGTAGTGGATACCGATTCTTGATAGTTAACTTATTTAATTCACGATAATCTATACACATTCGGAAAGATCCGTCTTTCTTCTTGACGAATAAAATTGGAGCTCCCCACGGTGAAGTACTTGGTCGTATGAATCCACGGTCTAGTAATTCTTTTAACTGACTTTGAAGTTCTTTTAATTCGGACGGTGCAAGTCTATATGGAGCACGAGCCACTGGTGCAGCTCCTGGTACTAACTCTATTTGAAATTCTACAGATCTAAATGGAGGTAATCCCGGCAACTCTTCCGGAAATACTTCAGGAAAATCTCTTGCCACAGGCACGTCATTGATGCACTTCTCTTTTTCTTTCTTTTCGACTTTATTAACATGTGCTAAGATAGCATAGCACCCTTTCTTCAAGCACTTTTGAGCTTTCAAATAACTAATGAGTTTTAGCTTTGAGTTACCCTTCTCTCCATAAATCATTACGTGCGTTTTATTCTTACGAGGAATGCGAATTGCCTTCTTGGCACACACAACTTCAGCTCCAATTTTGGACATCCAGTCCATGCCGACTATTACATCAAAACTTCCTAATTCTACGGGTATTAAGTCAATTTTAAACGTTTCTCCGGCTAAATTTATTTTACAATCACGACAAATTTTATCGGCTTTAATTAGTTTACCATTAGCTAACTCAATCATGTACTTAGCATCAAGAGGTAATGATGAACAATTCAATTTAGCGTGAAAGTCTCTACACACGTAACTTCTATCAGCACCAGTATCAAATATAATAGATGCGGATAAGTTATTAATGGTAAACGTACCCGTAACAAGCTCCGGGTCTTCACACGCCTCTCTAGCATTAATAACAAATGCTCTCCCTCGTGCAGGTCCGATATTCTTCTCTGGATTCGGGCACTGGCTCTTATAGTGACCTTGTTTTCCACACCCAAAACAAGTAATGGTAGCCAAAGCAGTTCTATTTGCATTGGTGGCAGGAGTCTTGGTACCATTTGTATTTGTAACGAGAGCCCTACAATCTTCAGCAAGATGACCCTTTCGATTACATTTGTTGCATACCACATTATAGTAACCAGAGTGATGTTTGTGGCATCGGTTGCATAAAGGATTTTGTCCTTTATAACCAAAGCTTAAACCACTACCCGCACCTTGCGTGTTTTCTTGTTTCTTAAAAGATTGTTGTTGGTTACCTCGATCATAATTTCCATTCCACTTTCTTTTGTTACCTGATACCTTCACATCAGTATTGGATACTTTCTTATCCATGATGACCTGATCCATTAGCTCATTTGCCATAGTTATAGCTTCATGAATTGTCTTAGGTTTCGATGCTGTAACATTTGCCTTGACCTTTTTGGGCAAACCATCTTTGTACATTTCAATCTTCCGTTCTTCGGTTGGAACCAATTCAGGACATAGCAAAACTAATTCCATGAATCGCTGATTGTAGTTGGTGATTTCAGTACCAATAACCTTCAGACTTCGTAACTCATCTTCCAACTTCCTAACCTCGTTCCTTGGACAATATTCGTTGATTAACATTGTTTTGAATTCTTCCCACGGAGTATCATAAGCTACATCTCCTCCTACAGCCTTCACATAATTTTTCCACCACGTGAGTGCACTATCTTGTAAAGTGCACGATGCATACTTGGTCATGTCCTTTTCAACACAACCACTGATTTTAAACACAGTCTCCATCTTTTCTATCCACCGGGTTAAACCGATCGGTCCTTCTGTTCCACTGAATGATGAGGGCTTGCAAGCTTGAAAAGTTTTGTAAGTGCACCCCACACGAGGATTTGGGTTAACTGCAGCACCTCTTGCAGCCTCGACCCATAACATTCTGTCGTTCACTCGCTGATTGATGAGTTCCTGGATTTCTTGTTCCGTCATTCGGTTCAATCGCGCCATATTCTTCTATAAGAATGAAAAGAAAATAATTATTCACATGGAATATTATAGATGTAGTGTATATTTACAGTACATTATAGCTTATTAATAATATGAACCCGGTATTATTATAAAAGCCTTTTCTTCTTATTAGCGTTTTATAATTATATCTAGGGTAGTACCTACCCGTTAATGTCCATACTTAATAGCTTAGTACAGAATCAATTACTACCATCTAAATAATACTTAACCATGGAAAATTATTGCATTTCACACTTCACTATTTTACATATGCTTATCTTACATCGAACTTTAAACAAACCACACTAATAATATTATACAAAACATTATATGATCCCATGGTTTAATACGGCAGCGCATCGTTTGGTCTATTTTCTAGGACGTTTAGGTTCAAAGAATCGCTTAACGCTTATCCTGGCTGTCTGCCTATATTTTGGCTGTGGGACTGAAGAACTGGATGCCGGGATAGAACGAATAGGAATAGCGGGAATAGGGGTGGTAGTGTCTAGTGGAGTTGGTGCCACATCATCCTTATTAAACTCAGGATTTGAATTTTCTAATTCATTAGCCTTTCGTTTCTTTCCTAGTTCGAACTCTTCTTTTGTAATTTCCTGTATTTCTTCCTCGGGTTCACTTTCCTCCTCGGGTTCACTTTCCTCCTCGGGTTCACTTTCCGGGTTCTCTATAGTCGGTTCATCCGGAATTTGTGAGTCTTCCCCAAAGATATTATTTTCGTCATCGGATAGGTTAATGACTGGAACACCATCTGAAGATTCTGGTTCGGAGTCGCTGAATGTGATAACAAGTTTTGAGCCCGACATCTATCACACAACAACTAACCCATTAGTACTACATAATATTTACATATAAATTTTAACCAACGATGATAAGCAATGGTTTTTAAATAAGACCCGGTCAAAGTCCAGACTTACTAATGTATCCTAACGACTTATCAGTTAGACACACTAATGCAAACCTGGTTCGCTAAGACCACCGCTCTGATACCACATGTCATAACCCGTCCTTAACCGTAAGAACGTGTTAGATAACGTATGATTTCATTGCGAGGTATTGACCTCTATATGCGACATATTTAAAAGAAAAACTGCATATATTATACATTACAAACCATGATTCTTATTTTTGATACAAGCTTTGGACGAAATAAAGATGATTATCGTTTAGCGATAATCTTCGACTTACAAACTTTACAAATGATGATAACAACACGATTTCTAGCATATTTTACAACACAAGTTCTTGGATATGCAGTTTTATTTTTGACACAAATATGCGTACGCAAGATCCTGCTCAAATTCAACATAATACAGTGGAAGCTTCTAATTATCACCTGAGAATAAACATGTTTAAAACGTCAACATAAAGTTGGTGAGATATAGGTTTAGTGCCGGCAGCAATATATATATATATAGACCACAAGATTTCATATATAAACATTTTCATAAAAATATTCTAAGTGGTTGAGCACTTGGTAACCATACTTAACATTTAATCACGTCGCATATTCCCTTTAATATGAAATCTTACTACACCGTACCAAGTGTAGTCACAAAACGAAGTACTGTGCAACCGTTGAATACTGGTCGTCCAGTCCGGTTGGGGTTGTCAGGCCCGATAGATCTATCAACAGGATTCGCGTTTACAATACCGCTGTAAATATTAGTTACCAAGCTACAGGGAAGTATGCCAGTGGTACAACTCAACGTAGAATATATTTTCAGTTACTTGTGTCCATAACGTAAAACATAAAATACATGTATTCTCATCCCGAAATATTTAGAGTTTAAAAGTGGGACTATATACTCACTTTCGTCTTGAAGATATATATAATTTGACTTGGTCTCCGGTTGATATCACGAACCTATCCATATATAATATATCAATACCTTTTCTTTTCAAACAAACGTCACATATATATACTTGTTATACTTTTAATACTTTTAATAATTCCTTAATCCGTAGTTAGCAGTTCGTTGTTAGTAATTCAATTTTAATGGTTCATTTTTAGATGTTTAATATACCCGCAATGAAATAAATAAAACCCCCAACGAAATAAATAAAACCCCATCGTATATGTATTGGTCGAGATTAATCTTGACCCATGGTACCGGTGTTGTCAAATGACGTGTTGCGTACATAAAGTACCGGTGTTGTCAAATGACGTGTTGCGTACAATCATGGGATCTTATGATTAATCTTCTCGTATTGTTTACGGGTGATCCTGAACCATATAAAATTAAATTATGAGTACATATATATAAAATATCATGTTATTTTAAAAAGATGTGATTTATTTAATTTTCTCCAATTATTTTCGTAGCTAAACTAGTCTTAGATATCCGATCTCGTTTTGGTCATAGTTTCTTCGTTACAACTCCGTTTTCGTTGATTCAACTTGCCACTTCCTTGGATCGAGTCCCTCTTTAAGACTATGAACTGTAAATACCTTAGTTTGTATTCGAAATCACAGGTCATAGGTCAAACTTTAGTGAAACTTATGAAGTTAATCATTTTCCATCATGTAAACAACCTTAAATGATTATTTTTCTAAAAATACTTATACTTTGAGTTAAATCATGAAATTTTTATGTGTTATCATATTTATAGTAAAAATCATTTTTCCAGAAAATAAACCTCCAATTCAAAGTTTAAGATGGTTTTTAATTATCCAACCCAAAACAGCCCCCGGTTGCACTCCGATGTCGTAAATTCAGTTTTTAAGGTGTTCTTTGAAAAACCAAGTTATACCTTGTTAAATTAGCATATATTTAAGATATATTACAGGTCTTGAAGTATTTTAAAAGTTAAGTTAGAAGGATCTATTTAGTTTGCAAACAAGTTTGAAAACTTTCAAACTATGTTCTTGTTGTTAAACTTTTATACCACAAAATAAGATAGCTATATATATATGAATCGAATAAGGTTATGAAAATAGATTCTACCTCAAGTTCCTTGGACAAGGCTGCTGTAAAAGAGGAGTAAGAACCTAGAACCAAAAGGGTGATGGAAGTGGATGAAAGATTGGAAGTAAGTTGGTGTTCTTGGAAGGATTTCTTGAAGTGTTTTTGTAAGGTTTTCTTATGAGGTTTAAGTGTTATTTTTGAAGCTAAATGATGGGGAAAATGCTTGGAGATGATCAAGTATGAAGTTAAGAGTATTTTGAGAGAGAAATGGAAGTGTAAGTATGAGAAAATGGGGTGAAGAAATGGTGTGCATGCATAAAAACGTTTTTAGGTTATAAAGGAAAAAAAGATACCTAACTTTGTTTTCTTGCTAAATAATTCATGCTACTTGACAAATGGTTGGTTCCACATGTTTCTTAATCATTTAAGGCTACTAAGGAGTAGATTTTTATTGGTATATACCAATAGTAAATACATCTAGAAGCTGCGTATGATACGGGTACATATACCCTAGGTATACGTATAGAAATCTTTGAGAAAACGGAACGAGGATTCAAATATAGCTATCTTTTGTAAATATACTTATATTGTTTTATGTATGTAAGCCCTTTAAAAGTGATTAAATACATTACTTATACGATATATGTATAAACATTATAGGTTATAAGTATTTAAGTCAAATAACGTTACATATGGTTATCGTTTTGAAAACTTAAGTTAGTAGTTTCAAAATATACTTATAACTTATTGTTATTAATACAAAATGAGATATTAAAACATTCTTAGATCATGTTAAATATGTATATATACATATATATACACAAACGTATAATTATCATATATTGTATAGTTCGTGATATCATCGGTCAAACTAGACGGTCAAACGTTGTGTAAAACTCTTTTCGAAAACATAAGTCTCAACAATTTGGATTGCTTATCATGTTGGTAAAGTTTAATTTATGTAAATATTAATCTTATAAGTATAGAACGATCGAAAAAGTGCGGGTCGTTACAGTTGGTGAGTTCAATAGTTTAACATAAATAATCATTTCCATCATTTTAATAGACCACGAGATTTTCATTTTCATTTCTCATAAATATACGTCCCATGCATAGAGACAAAAATCATTCATATGGATTGAACACCTGGTAACCGACCTTAACAAGATGCATATAGAATATCCCCATCATTCCGGGACACCCATCGGACATAATAAAATCGAAGTACTAAAGCATTCCAAATTCCAGAATGGGGCTTGTTGGGCCCGATAGATCTATCTTTAGGATTCGCGTCAAGTAGTAGACTGGTTTACTAATTCTTAGGTTACCAAGTAAAAGGGGCATATTCGGCTTCGATCATTCAACCATATAATGTAGTTTCGATTACTTGTGTCTATTTCGTAAAACATTTATAAAAATTGCGCATGTATTCTCAGCCCAAAAATATAAAGGGTAAAAAGGCAAATGAAACTCACTATACTGTATTTTGTAGTAAAAATACATATGACGACTTTGAACAATGCAGGGTTGGCCTCGGATTCACGAACCTATATCATTTGTATATTTATTAATATACATAATTGTAATCGAACAAATATATATATAAATTTATTAGTTATATCTTTTTTATATTAATAGTATATATAAGTTTCATATATTCATTTTGTATATAGATATATTAATTTTTGTTATGTTATATGTATTAAATATATCATTTGTATATTAATAATAGTAGTTATAATAATACCAAAATAATATTAATAGTGGTAAAAATGATTATAATATTTAATATTATTAATAAGATAATAATGTTAACGATTCTATTAATGATACTAATAATGTTATTAATGATAATAATTGTAAAAAAAATATTAATTTTATTGTTAATGATAGTTATGATAATAATTTTAGTAATTACATAATAATACTCATTATAATATAAATAATGATACTTATAACGATAATAATCATAATAATGACTATAGTACTTATAATGATAATTATAATACTAATACTAATAATAATTATAATACTAGTAATATAAATAATAATACTATTAATTATAACATGATACAAGTATTAATTTTAATGAAACTAATAATAATACTTATAGTAATATTAGTGGTAATAATAATACAACCTTAATGGTAATATTCCTGGTGATAATAATAATTATAGTTATGATAATAACCCCCATTTGATGAGAATAATATGTAATTGTATTATTATAGTAATACTAATAATTAACTTAACCATAATATTAATAATTATAATTGTAGTTATAATTATGAGGATAATAATATTTGTTAGTTCATACCTTTACTAGTAGTAATAATAATATTAGTAGTTATAATACTAATAATAACAATAATAATAATTATAATAATAATGTTAATAATAATAATACTTGTCATAACAATAACAATAATAATAATAATAATAATAACAACTAGTATTAACAATAATAATAATAATAATAATAATAATAATAATAATAATAATAATAATAATAATAATAATAATAATAATAATAATAATAAAAATAATAAAAATAATAATAATAATAATAATAATAATAATAATAATAATAATAATAATAATAATAATAATAATAATAATAATAATAATAATAATAATAATAATAATAATAATAATAATAATAATAATAATAATAATAATAAATACAACCTTTGAAGACATGCTTAAAAAGAATACGCCACTGCCAGGGCTCGAACTCGAGACCTCATGCTAACCCGACACCTATACAAACCGTCCCTCTGTTCCATTATTTCTGTTATAGTTCTCCACCCAAATTTATTTATCCTATTCCATTTCTGTTCCCATCTTCTTCATTACTTACCCAAAATTAATCGACCGAAACAAATTGAAGATCATAACAGCAACTAAAAAAAATGCGTTTTTAATTTGTAAACGAAACAGAATAATCAGATTGTGAGAATTTGACTAAAAAAATAAAAGAAACAGCAATAACAGAAGCAGTCGTGAAGAAAAAAAATAAAATAACTCAAACATGATTTTGAATTCAAGATCGTTTTAGACATATACTATAACACGAACTAGGTTTCAATTCACTCCTAAAATCTTTCTAAACCATTAATTTAAGCAGAAACTTTAACACTTTTACAAATTTTGGGATGAACAAAACGTTTGACTTTTTGAAAATTAGCTTTGACTCAAGAATTGAAACTCGTTACTAAAAATTGGACTTTATACCTTTGCAGAAAGTTTTAATACATGATCTCCAATAGAACTGCATTTAAGGTTTTTAGAATTATTTTAGAAATGGAGCTTTTAATTAAAATGGTGAAGAACAGGGCCGTCTCCTGTTTTCTTCCCCTTTTCTGATTAATTTCGACAATTCGAAGACTGTAAAGGATATTTGGAGTTGGTAACTGATAATGTATGTCGAATGGTACTACTTAACAATATATTTAATCGAGTTTTATATCAATTATGATTTGACAAAAAGTTTCACCAGGTACCGAAGATAAATAAAAAATTAAAAGGAGATGGTAACTACTATCAGATTTTGGATCGATATGGTGATTAAACACTGATTTTGTACTAATTGTTAGACAGGAAACAAATCAACAATAGTTGGAAAATGATTGAAAACAGAATACGTATTCTTTTTGTATTTAAAATGCGTTTACAGTTTTTATGTATCCATACTGTATTTAAGTATTTATTTATATATCCATACTGGAATTTGTATATAGACACGTATTTAAGTATATCTATATCAATATTTGTATATAACTGTAATTTTATATATTTTTTTACATAAATTAGATTTTAACTAATATTAATAGTTATCTATATATTAATGATAATAATAATATTAACAGTTATAATAATAATAAGGATATTAATATTAATAACAATAATAATACAAAGAAATAATAATAACAATATTATCATTAATTATAATACTAAATATAATAAATCATATATTTCAATTAAAAATAAAAATAATAATTTTTAATAATATTGATGTTAATATTAATAACAATAATAATAATAATAATAATACTAATTATAATAATAATACTAATAATAATAATAATATTAATAATAACAATACTATAACAATTTATATATATATATATATATATATATATATATATATATATATATATATATATATATATATATATATATATATATATATATATATATATATATATATATATATATATATATATATATATATATATATATATCAAATTCACATATAGATTATATATATTTATAATAATATTAATAATGCAAGTATTGATATCGAAAGTAATAACAATATTATTATAACAACTATATTTATCCTTATATTATATATGTATTATTAATTATATTATATAATAACTGTTATTGAGTAATTATTATTTATACAATTTATATATTTTACAATATAATAATAATTATACATAGAAATTATATATATATTTACATATAGCTTCATTTTAAATAACAACTTTTTATCTTGTGTATTATTTTACATAATTAACTCAATTGATTGAATTGTATTTTATTATTTCAATTTATTATATAATCTTATGTTTACATATATATATATATATATATATATATATATATATATATATATATATATATATATATATATATATATAATTACATATTTATTTACAAGCAACTCGTTCGTGAATCGTCGAGAGCAGTCGAAGGTCAATTGAATATATGAACATCGTTTCAAAATTTTCTATACTCAACATTACATACTTTGCTTATCGTATCGAAATCATATAAAGATTAAGTTTAAATTTAGTCGGAAATTTCCGGGTCGTCACAGTACCTACCCGTTAAAGAAATTTCGTCCCAAAATTTGAGTGGGGTTGTCATGGCTAACAATAAAAATGTTTTCATGATGAATATGAGTTGATAAATAGAGTTTTATCGTCATTGAGTTAATATGAATAACACAATTCGATTATGTGAAGAGTACGAGTGAAGCTATCACAAAAGAGTGAAATGAGTAAAATAAGATTCGTCTTGAGTTTTGACATAGTCACGGTTGAATTTAGAAAATAAGATGCATCTTAACTTTTGACGTTGTCTTGGTTGAATTCTGGAATTCAAGGGATTTAAAGAAAATCTTCGAAATCTAAAAGATTTGATTCTTCGGTGAGTAAGGAAATTAAGATCTCTATAATTAAATACGGTGATCTGCCTCGATTTACTCTGTCTGATATTTCTATTATAAATTAAATCTTCCGTCCCATTATTCTCACCATTCCTATACTTTCTTTCTTAGTTCACATCCAAAAGATTGTGAAATGCTTAATCCCGTTCTAATCCTTGATATTTTCCTAATTATCATTTCTGTCATCCTTCTTTTCAATCTTCCACCAGAAGAATCTGTTTACTTCTACTATTACCTTGAGGTGATACTATTCTTAATTCTACCGTGTCTTTATATTGCTATTCGTATTAATATCCACGGTTTGTAATCTCCGAGTTGTTATTGGGCTTTATATTTTCTCTCATATTTTGGAGCTCTTTTGCCTTTTTATTCTCTTCCCGACCTCTAGTAAAGCGATTAATGGTCCAGAATTCGTAAGTATGGAGTTTCGAATGAACTTAATGTTCTAAACGAGAAAGAACGTAATAGCACGATTTGATTTGTCAATTTACCAGAATCACTGAGAAGAGAACTATCAAGAATATATTTTCTTGATATGTTCAGAAGTTAATCAGAATGAAAGAGTTATGTAACATGACACATGATGACGTTATAATCTGTGAATCATCATGTTCCATTTAGAAACTCATCATGACTTACTGTAATATAATCACGTTGATCAAGTGTCATTATATTATACTAACTCATGCATCAGTTCCCAACATTACTTCAATAATATTAATATTTTAAGCTCGAAAGTTTACAGAATATAGAAACTAACAGTTTCTATATGATGTAACACTGATAGCACGAAGAGATTAATGATGTCAGATAAGAATAGTTATGAAAATATCTTCAGAAATATGGAGGATATTTATAATGAAAGATACGATGATATCTTGGAATTTCTAATATCGAAGGATGGTGAAGAAAATTTGTCCTCAAGAGTTTGGAGTCAGAAGCAAGGTATTCGCTAAAGATTTCATCAGAAACTGAATCATCAGGATTCTTAATGTACAAGTTTAGTGTGATGACCTGAGAATTTCTGACCAAATTTAAACTTAATCTTATTATGATTTCGACACGATAAGCAAAGTCTGTAACGTTGAAGTATCCAAAAACTGAGAACTGTGTTTATGTGTTCATTTAACCTTTGACTACTCCCGACGATTCACGAACAATTAATTGTAAATAGATATGTGTGTATGTATATATAAATAATAATTCAAAATATAATTTAATGTATTATATGTTGTTGTTATTAATAAAATAAAAATAGAATATTATAATAATGATTATTTAAAAAATATCTCTATATATATAAATAGTATATTAAAAATAAATATTAAATGATTGTAATACTTTTGATGTTTCGATTGATATTAAACAAGTTAAATTCAAACTTATGTAATTTTAAAATAAACAGTGATACGAAAAAGAGTAATATAAATTTTAGGCTCATTAAAAATGTATTTAGGAATTATTTGTTGACTTTTAAAACTTTTTATATTTTACTTGGGATTAGGGGTGAATAATTAATGTAATTTTTATTTAATTTTGATGATCAAAATTTTATACCATAATGACTAAAATAAATAAATATAATTACTGTAAAAATTTGAGATTTTTTTTCAAACACTTTTATCCATCACTGATTTCAAATAATGCACGATACCCAGTCCACAAAAACCGTCCGCATATAATTCGAAAGGAGATGGCTGCTACTCTATTCATTACTCTATTCATGATTGATTGAAATTGAATAAAGGTAAGATTTACTGTATCTTTTCTTATTCTAATAATTAACTTTATGGAGTATATAAAATATACATACATAAATATGCATTACAAGAGTTAAATAATAACCACACCCACATCTTTCTTTCCTCCCTGCTACTCGCAAACATCTCCTCTCCACCACCTTTTCTTAATTTAGATTCACTTGAGTCAAGAACTTTATTTTGTTTCTTTTTGTTACTGTACTAGAACAACCATAAATCATCATCTTCCTTAAACCATCACATTAAACCATCACCTTTCTTGATGGAACCCATTTCATTACTTCTTTAAAGATCACAACCATGAACCACCAGAAACTCACCTCCACCATTCGAACCACTCCTTGTTGTTGCTACTATTCAGTTCACTGTGCTACTACACTCGATACCGAGTGTTCAGCCTTTTCTTCTTTTATGTTATTTGAACAAACACAAGCTCAAACACCACCATCCACCCTCACCAATCCCTTGCTTCTTATCTTCTATCGACCAAAGCCAAGAACCATCAATTGTTACATCGCCAAACCACCATTCTCATATGTTACTGTATTTTTTTTTCTTTCTGTTTTCTAATTTATTCAAACCCCAACACAATCACATACAATCCATTTAAACCGCTACTGTCACTAATCTACTTTCTATTCATATTTCGAATCAACCACATACCACAAACAAACGAGATTGGCAATAATACTCAAACGGAGCAAATACTTTTCGGATCATGTTTCGGTATAACTCGATTTCATTTGAAAGGTAAGAAGACAAGTTACATAAAATAATAACAATAATTGAGATGATAAAGATGTTTCTTTCTTTGTTCTTGTTGGCCGACATCTAATAAATCACATGGACCCATTCCCTAATTGTTTTCTTTTATTCTGTTATAATTCAAAACAAATCACCACATGACCAATTTCATCAAGCCTACAATCTATCGAACCATTACTTCTGTTTCTGCATTCGGATAACAATGCAAAAACTATCAAACTGTTACAGATGCACTCTTGTGTATTTGTATCAAACCCGCAAATTATGAGAATGATTGATATTGATACATGACTCGATTCTCGTTTCTGTATAACCCTAACGCTACTTTGTTATCGAGTAGCAACTCCTGCAACTGCTATAAAGCTGCTCTCCTTTAGACGTTTAATGAAGATGATGATAATACCCGTAATTATGATGATAATTATATGATGATGATGAGTGTGATTTTATGTTTATAATGATCACGATGATGACCTGTGATGAACAGACTACGGCTACTATGTGTTTCTTTTCAGTTCGATTGAAACCTTGAACCTGAAGTCAATCAGCGTTTTTTCTAATTCACTATCTATATTAAACATATGAAGTTGGGCTAGGTTAAATAATCAATTGGATTTCTATATATATTGGGCCGAGTTATTTTACCTTCTACTTGGATTGTCTGAATGTTGGGCCAAAGTCCAGCTGATATTTTTCTGTTGGGCCAAGCTATAGAGAGAAAACGGATTATATATACATGGGTTACGTTATAAATCAAGTAAACAAGGATGGAGGAATGGTTAGGGGAAATGTTGGGTTAGCGGGAGGTCCTGGGTTCGAGTCCTGTCGTGGGCAATTATTTTTGGTAAAGCTTTAGAAAAAGGGTATACACTTTTATAGTTCATTTTCATTATTATTATTATTATTATTATTATTATTATTATTATTATTATTATTATTATTATTATTATTATTATTATTATTATTATTATTATTATTATTATTATTATTATTATTATTATTATTGTTATTATTATTATTATTATTATTATTATTATTATTTTTATTATTGTTATTATTATTATTACTAGTGTTATAGTTATTAGTATCATTATTTTTACTAATAAAAGTAATAATTACCATTTATGATTATTATCGTAATTATATTTATAATGATGATATTATTATTGATTATTACTAAAAATTATTATCATTACTAGTAATATTATTAGGTAGTATTAGTATTATTATTATCATTATGACTATTATTATTAGTGTTATTATGAAAATAACACAATTTATTATTATTTTCATTAATACTAGCATTAGTACCATTTTTAGTATTATTAGTATTATTATTATTAACAAAAATATTATTAATATGAATATCATTAGTAGTAATGTTATTATCAATATAATTAAATACAACTTTTTATATATATCAAACATTATTATCTATGTAAAAATATACTTAAAAGTACATTATATATATGTGTAAATTAATTAGATTAACAACCTTTATATAAATATCCATATATAATAAATTAAGTATTTTTTAATATATATATATATATATATATATATATATATATATATATATATATATATATATATATATATATAACTAAATAGATAATAATCATTATAAAATATATATATAAATTAATTACATAAAGTTATAATATTTCGATTACGAGTATATGTTTTAATATATATACGAATGATATAGGTTTGTGAATCGAAGGCCAACCCTTACTTTTGTTCTATGTCGTTATATGTATTTTTACTACAAAATACAGTATGGTGAGTTTCATTTGCTCCCTTTTTAAATGCTTTTGTAATATATATTTTTGGGACTGAGAATACATGCGCTGCTTTTATAAATGCTTTACGAAATAGACACAAGTGATCGAAACTACATTCTATGGTTGGATTATTAAACCGAATATGCCCCTTTTTAGTCTGGTAATCTAAGAATTAGGGAACAGACACCCTAATTGACGCGAATCCTAAAGATAGATCTATTGGGCCCAACAAGCCCCATCCAAAGTACCGGATGCTTTAGTACTTCGAAATTTATATCATGTCCGATGGAGGATCCCGGAATGATGGGGATATTCTTATATATATTGTGAATGTCGGTTACCAGGTGTTCAATCCATATGAATGATATTTTTGTCTCTATGCATGAGACGTATGTTATGAGAAATGGAAATATGAAATCTTGTGGTCTATTAAAATTATGAAATGATTATTTATGTTAAACTAATGAACTCACCAACCTTTTGGTTGACACTTGAAAGCATGTTTATTCTCAGGTATGCAATAAATCTTCCGCTGTGCATTTGCTCATTTTAAGGACATTACTTGGAGTCATTCTTGGCATATTTCAAAAGACGTTGCATTCGAGTCGTATAGTTCATCAAGATTATTATTAAGTCAATTATAGTTGGATATATTATAAAATGGTATGCATGTCGTCAACTTTCATTGTAAAGAAAGATTGTCTTTTAAAATCAAATGCAATGTTTGTAATATGTATCATATAGAGGTCAAGTACCTCGAGATGTAACCAACTGTTGTGAATCGTTTATAATCGATATGGACTTCGTCCGGATGGATTAGGATGGGTCTCTACAGTTGGTATCAGAGCGGTGGTCTTAGCGAACCAGGTCTTGCATTAGTGTGTCTAACTGATAGTTGTTTAGATGTATTAGTGAGTCTGGACTTCGACTGTGTCTGCATGTCAAAACTTTTGCTTATCATTTAGTGTCAAAAATTATTTGCTTACCATCCTTAAAGTCTAGACACGTCTTACTGCCTCTATTGCATAGATAGTGTATAGATAAATTCATATCTTAGCGTATCTGTTATTGTTACCTTTGCCTGACAGCTTTCGTAGATTCCTCCGTAACTTATGGGATTTTAGTATTATATATGCATATGTAAATTATGTATTGCAGGGTACTAATCTACATCCTATAATCTATTTCTTATCGAAAATCCTTCATCTGATCGTATGAGATGAATCCCTCAACCAGTTCGAGTCCCTCAGATTTCGGTAGCTATTCCGATAGTTATTCCGACAGCTATTCCGACATGGATATTCACCTAAGCTCCGAAAGCGGTGTTACCAGAATGAATCAATCAATCAACCATCCCCAAATCATCTGATGAGTTCGTAGTCGACTTAATCAATGGAGACTCGAAGAAGGCAATCCCTTCCACCAACCGAATTCACCTCTTGACAATGAACCTGAAGCGTTTACCGGTGAACCTGTTCGAAACACCATTTTCACCCTCATTTCCCGAATACCTCGCCACGATTATATTATATCTAAAATTCTAAACCTTATTCATCCGCTTGTTCCGACCGACAATCATTCTGAAATAATAGAAGAAGTCAACAAACTTCGCGCTCGAGTAATAAATTCGAACAATATGGTGCAAAATTTACCAGCTTCAACAACATCACCGGTGAAATGTCCCGTTCTTATTGATTAAAAACGTTCCATATTAATTGATTTCGTTGCGAGGTTTTGACCTCTATATGAGACGTTTTTCAAAGACTGCATTCATTTTAAAACAAACCATAACCTTTATTTCATCAATAAAGGTTTAAAAAGCTTTACGTAGATTATCAAATAATGATAATCTAAAATATCCTGTTTACACACGACCATTACATAATGGTTTACAATACAAATATGTTACAACAAAATAAGTTTCTTGAATGCAGTTTTTACACAATATCATACAAGCATGGACTCCAAATCTCGTCCTTATTTAAGTATGCGACAGCGGAAGCTCTTAATAATCACCTGAGAATAAACATGCTTAAAACGTCAACAAAAATGTTGGTGAGTTATAGGTTTAACCTATATGTATCAAATCGTAATAATAGACCACAAGATTTCATATTTCAATACACATCCCATACATAGAGATAAAAATCATTCATATGGTGAACACCTGGTAACCGACATTAACAAGATGCATATATATAAGAATATCCCCATCATTCCGGGACACCCTTCGGATATGATATAAATTTCGAAGTACTAAAGCATCCGGTACTTTGGATGGGGTTTGTTAGGCCCAATAGATCTATCTTTAGGATTCGCGTCAATTAGGGTGTCTGTTCCCTAATTCTTAGATTACCAGACTTAATAAAAAGGGGCATATTCGATTTCGATAATTCAACCATAGAATGTAGTTTCACGTACTTGTGTCTATTTTGTAAATCATTTATAAAACCTGCATGTATTCTCATCCCAAAAATATTAGATTTTAAAAGTGGGACTATAACTCACTTTCACAGATTTTTACTTCGTCGGGAAGTAAGACTTGGCCACTGGTTGATTCACGAACCTATAACAATATATACATATATATCAAAGTATGTTCAAAATATATTTACAACACTTTTAATATATTTTGATGTTTTAAGTTTATTAAGTCAGCTGTCCTCGTTAGTAACCTACAACTAGTTGTCCACAGTTAGATGTACAGAAATAAATCGATAAATATTATCTTGAATCAATCCACGACCCAGTGTATACGTATCTCAGTATTGATCACAACTCAAACTATATATATTTTGGAATCAACCTCAACCCTGTATAGCTAACTCCAACATTCACATATAGAGTGTCTATGGTTGTTCCGAAATATATATAGATGTGTCGACATGATAGGTCGAAACATTGTATACGTGTCTATGGTATCTCAAGATTACATAATATACAATACAAGTTGATTAAGTTATGGTTGGAATAGATTTGTTACCAATTTTCACGTAGCTAAAATGAGAAAAATTAACCAATCTTGTTTTACCCATAACTTCTTCATTTTAAATCCGTTTTGAGTGAATCAAATTGCTATGGTTTCATATTGAACTCTATTTTATGAATCTAAACAGAAAAAGTATAGGTTTATAGTCGGAAAAATAAGTTACAAGTCGTTTTTGTAAAAGTAGTCATTTCAGTCGAAAGAACGACGTCTAGATGACCATTTTAGAAAACATACTTCCACTTTGAGTTTAACCATAATTTTTGGATATAGTTTCATGTTCATAATAAAACTCATTTTCTCAAAATAACAACTTTTAAATCAAAGCTTATCATAGTTTTTAATTAACTAACCCAAAACAGCCCGCGGTGTTACTACGACGGCGTAAATCCGGTTTTACGGTGTTTTTCGTGTTTCCAGGTTTTAAATCATTAAGTTAGCATATCATATAGATATAGAACATGTGTTTAGTTGATTTTAAAAGTCAAGTTAGAAGGATTAACTTTTGTTTGCGAACAAGTTTAGAATTAACTAAACTATGTTCTAGTGATTACAAGTTTAAACCTTCGAATAAGATAGCTTTATATGTATGAATCGAATGATGTTATGAACATCATTACTACCTTAAGTTCCTTGGATAAACCTACTGGAAAAGAGAAAAATGGATCTAGCTTCAATGGATCCTTGGATGGCTCGAAGTTCTTGAAGCAGAATCATGACACGAAAACAAGTTCAAGTAAGATCATCACTTGAAATAAGATTGTTATAGTTATAGAAATTGAACCAAAGTTTGAATATGATTATTACCTTGTATTAGAATGATAACCTACTATAAGAAACAAAGATTTCTTGAGGTTGGATGATCACCTTACAAGATTGGAAGTTAGCTAGCAAACTTGAAAGTATTCTTGATTTTATGTAACTAGAACTTGTAGAATATATGAAGAACACTTAGAACTTGAAGATAGAACTTGAGAGAGATCAATTAGATGAAGAAAATTGAAGAATGAAAGTGTTTGTAGGTGTTTTTGGTCGTTGGTGTATGGATTAGATATAAAGGATATGTAATTTTGTTTTCATGTAAATAAGTCATGAATGATTACTCATATTTTTGTAATTTTATGAGATATTTCATGCTAGTTGCCAAATGATGGTTCCCACATGTGTTAGGTGACTCACATGGGCTGCTAAGAGCTGATCATTGGAGTGTATATACCAATAGTACATACATCTAAAAGCTGTGTATTGTACGAGTACGAATACGGGTGCATACGAGTAGAATTGTTGATGAAACTGAACGAGGATGTAATTGTAAGCATTTTTGTTAAGTAGAAGTATTTTGATAAGTGTATTGAAGTCTTTCAAAAGTGTATAAATACATATTAAAACACTACATGTATATACATTTTAACTGAGTCGTTAAGTCATCGTTAGTCGTTACATGTAAGTGTTGTTTTTAAACCTTTAGGTTAACGATCTTGTTAAATGTTGTTAACCCAATGTTTATAATATCAAATGAGATTTTAAATTATTATATTATCATGATATTATCATGTATGAATATCTCTTAATATGATATATATACATTAAATGTCTTTACAACGATAATCGTTACATATATGTCTCGTTTAAAAATCATTAAGTTAGTAGTCTTGTTTTTACATATGTAATTCATTGTTAATATACTTAATGATATGTTTACTTATCATAGTATCATGTTAACTATATATATATCCATATATATGTCATCATATAGTTTTTACAAGTTTTAACGTTCGTGAATCACCGGTCAACTTGGGTGGTCAATTGTCTATATGAAACATATTTCAATTAGTCAAGTCTTAACAAGTTTGATTGCTTAACATGTTGGAAACATTTAATCATGTAAATATCAATCTCAATTAATATATATAAACATGGAAAAGTTCGGGTCACTACAGTACCTACCCGTTAAATAAATTTCGTCCCGAAATTTTAAGCTGTTGAAGGTGTTGACGAATCTTCTGGAAATAGATGCGGGTATTTCTTCTTCATCTGATCTTCACGCTCCCAGGTGAACTCGGGTCCTCTACGAGCATTCCATCGAACCTTAACAATTGGTATCTTGTTTTGCTTAAGTCTTTTAACCTCACGATCCATTATTTCGACGGGTTCTTCGATGATTTGGATTTCATCTAACGGAATAGTGAGATCTTCTTTAGCAAAACATTTCTTCAAATTCGAGACGTGGAAAGTGTTATGTACAGCCGTGAGTTGTTGAGGTAACTCAAGTCGGTAAGCTACTGGTCCGACACGATCAATAATCTTGAATGGTCCAATATACCTTGGATTTAATTTCCCTCGTTTACCAAATCGAACAACGCCTTTCCAAGGTGCAACTTTAAGCATGACCATCTCTCCAATTTCAAATTCTATATCTTTTCTTTTAATGTCAGCGTAGCTCTTTTGTCGACTTTGGGCGGTTTTCAACCTTTGTTGAATTTGGATGATCTTCTCGGTAGTTTCTTGTATAATCTCCGGACCCGTAATCTGTCTATCCCCCACTTCACTCCAAAAAATTGGAGACCTGCACTTTCTACCATAAAGTGCTTCAAACGGCGCCATCTCAATGCTTGAATGGTAGCTGTTGTTGTAGGAAAATTCTGCTAACGATAGATGTCGATCCCAACTGTTTCCGAAATCAATAACACATGCTCGTAGCATGTCTTCAAGCGTTTGTATCGTCCTTTCGCTCTGCCCATCAGTTTGTGGATGATAGGCAGTACTCATGTCTAGACGAGTTCCTAATGCTTGCTGTAATGTCTGCCAGAATCTTGAAATAAATCTGCCATCCCTATCAGAGATAATAGAGATTGGTATTCCATGTCTGGAGACGACTTCCTTCAAATACAGTCGTGCTAACTTCTCCATCTTGTCATCTTCTCTTATTGGTAGGAAGTGTGCTGATTTGGTGAGACGATCAACTATTACCCAAATAGTATCAAAACCACTTGCAGTCCTTGGCAACTTAGTGATGAAATCCATGGTAATGTTTTCCCATTTCCATTCCGGGATTTCGGGTTGTTGAAGTAGACCTGATGGTTTCTGATGCTCAGCTTTGACCTTAGAACACGTCAAACATTCTCCTACGTATTTAGCAACATCGGCTTTCATACTCGACCACCAAAAATGTTTCTTGAGATCCTTGTACATCTTCCCCGTTCCAGGATGTATTGAGTATCTGGTTTTATGAGCTTCTCTAAGTACCATTTCTCTCATATCTCCAAATTTTGGTACCCAAATCCTTTCAGCCCTATACCGGGTTCCGTCTTCCCGAATATTAAGATGCTTCTCCGATCCCTTGGGTATTTCATCCTTTAAATTTCCCTCTTTTAAAACTCCTTGTTGCGCCTCCTTTATTTGAGTAGTAAGGTTATTATGAATCATTATATTCATAGATTTTACTCGAATGGGTTCTCTGTCCTTCCTGCTCAAGGCATCGGCTACCACATTTGCCTTTCCCGGGTGGTAACGAATCTCAAAGTCGTAATCATTCAACAATTCAATCCACCTACGCTGCCTCATATTCAGTTGTTTCTGATTAAATATGTGTTGAAGACTTTTATGGTCGGTATATATAATACTTTTGACCCCATATAAGTAGTGCCTCCAAGTCTTTAATGCAAAAACAACCGCGCCTAATTCCAAATCATGCGTCGTATAATTTTGCTCGTGAATCTTCAATTGTCTAGATGCATAAGCAATCACCTTCGTTCGTTGCATTAATACACAACCGAGACCTTGCTTTGATGCATCACAATAAATCACAAAATCATCATTCCCTTCAGGCAATGACAATATAGGTGCCGTAGTTAGCTTTTTCTTCTATAACTGAAACGCTTTCTCTTGTTCATCCTTCCATTCAAATTTCTTCCCTTTATGCGTTAATGCAGTCAAGGGTTTTGCTATTCTGGAAAAGTCTTGGATGAACCTTCTGTAGTAACCAGCTAGTCCTAAAAACTGGCGTATGTGTTTCGGAGTTTTCGGGGTTTCCCACTTTTCAACAGTTTCTATCTTTGCCGGATCCACCTTAATACCTTCTTTGTTCACTATGTGACCGAGGAATTGAACTTCTTCCAACCAAAATGCACACTTTGAAAACTTAGTGTACAATTCTTCCTTCCTCAATACTTCTAACACCTTTCTCAAATGTTCACCGTGTTCTTGGTCATTCTTTGAGTAAATAAGTATGTCATCAATGAAAACAATGACAAACTTGTCAAGGTATGGTCCACACACTCGGTTCATAAGGTCCATGAACACAGCTGGTGCATTAGTTAAACCAAACGGCATGACCATAAACTCGTAATGACCGTAACGTGTTCTGAAAGCAGTCTTTGGAATATCATCTTCTTTCACCCGCATTTGATGATACCCGGAACGTAAGTCAATCTTTGAATAAACAGACGAGCCTTGTAGTTGATCAAATAAGTCATCGATTCTCGGTAGTGGGTAGCGGTTCTTGATGGTAAGTTTGTTCAACTCTCGGTAGTCGATACACAACCTGAATGTACCATCTTTCTTCTTGACAAACAAAACAGGAGCTCCCCACGGTGATGTGCTTGGTCGAATGAAACCACGCTCTAAAAGTTCTTGTAATTGGCTTTGCAGTTCTTTCATCTCGCTGGGTGCGAGTCTGTAAGGAGCACGAGCTATTGGTGCAGCTCCTGGTACAAGATCTATTTGAAATTCAACGGATCGATGTGGGGGTAATCCCGGTAATTCTTTCGGAAATACATCGGGAAATTCTTTTGCAATGGGAACATCATTGATGCTCTTTTCTTCAGTTTGTACTTTCTCGACGTGTGCTAGAACAGCATAGCAACCTTTTCTTATTAGTTTTTGTGCCTTCAAATTACTAATAAGATGTAGCTTCGTGTTGCCCTTTTCTCCGTACACCATTAGGGGTTTTCCTTTTTCTCGTATAATGCGAATTGCATTTTTGTAACAAACGATCTCTGCTTTCACTTCTTTCAACCAGTCCATACCGATTATCACATCAAAACTCCCTAACTCTACTGGTATCAAATCAATCTTAAATGTTTCGCTAACCAGTTTAATTTCTCGATTCCGACATATATTATCTGCTGAAATTAATTTACCATTTGCTAATTCGAGTAAAAATTTACTATCCAAAGGCGTCAATGGACAACTTAATTTAGCACAAAAATCTCTACTCATATAGCTTCTATCCGCACCCGAATCAAATAAAACGTAAGCAGATTTATTGTCAATAAGAAACGTACCCGTAACAAGCTCCGGGTCTTCCTGTGCCTCTGCCGCATTAATATTGAAAACTCTTCCGCGGCCTTGTCCATTCGTGTTCTCCTGGTTCGGGCAATTTCTAATAATGTGGCCCGGTTTTCCACATTTATAACAAACTACATTGGCATAACTTGCTCCGACACTACTTGCTCCGCCATTACTCGTTCCGACACCATTTGTTCCTTTCGTTCTGTTAACCCTTGGTTCGTAGACATCACACTTCGCCGCGCTATGACCATTTCTTTTACACTTGTTGCAAAATTTGGTGCAGAACCCCGAGTGATACTTTTCACACCTTTGGCATAGCTGCTTCTGATTGTTGTTGTTGTTGCGGTTATTATTGTTGTTGGGATGATTGTTGTAGCTGTTGTTGTTGTTGTTGTTGTTGTTGTTGTTGGGCCGTTTGTTGTAGTTGCGATTGATGTTGCGATTGTTGGGATAATTGTTGCGATTATTGTTGTAATTACTGTTGTTGTTGTATTGGTGATTCTTATCACCGTTTTCCTCCCACTTTCTTTTGACTTGCTTCACATTGGCCTCTTCAGCAATCTGTTCTTTAATTCTTTCTTCAATCTGGTTCACTAGTTTGTGAGCCATTCTACATGCCTGTTGTATGGAGGCGGGCTCGTGTGAACTTATATCTTCTTGGATTCTTTCCGGTAATCCTTTCACAAACGCGTCGATCTTCTCTTCCTCATCTTCGAATGCTCTCGGACACAATAGGCACAATTCTGTGAATCGTCTTTCGTACGTGGTAATATCAAATCCTTGGGTTCATAACCCTCTAAGTTCTGTCTTGAGCTTATTGACCTCGGTTCTGGGACGGTACTTCTCGTTCATCAAGTGCTTGAATGCTGACCACGGTAGTGCGTACGCATCGTCTTGTCCCACTTGCTCTAGATAGGTATTCCACCATGTTAACGCAGAACCTGTGAAGGTATGCGTAGCGTACTTCACTTTGTCCTCTTCAGTACACTTACTTATGGCAAACACCGATTCGACCTTCTCGGTCCACCGTTTCAATCCGATCGGTCCTTCGGTTCCATCAAATTCCGAAGGTTTACAGGCAGTGAATTCTTTGTAGGTGCATCCTACACGATTTCCTGTACTGCTAGATCCAAGGTTATTGTTGGTATGTAGCGCAGCCTGTACTGCGGCTATGTTTGAAGCTAGAAAAGTACGGAATTCCTCTTCATTCATATTCACGGTATGTCGAGTAGTCGGTGCCATTTCCTTCAAAATAGTCAAATGGAACAAGTTACTCATACAGAATATTAAGAGTAGTTAATAGTATTTCGTAGCATAATATGAACTCATTTATAAAAGCTTTTTCTTCATATTAGCGTTTTATAAGTTTAAATTCGGGTAGTACCTACCCGTTAAGTTCATACTTAGTAGCTAATATACAATTCAACTACTACAATTCTATATGAAAAACTGATTATAATAATATTTCGCGTTCAAACTTTTATACAATATTTTACAAACTTACAATACCGCTTATTTTACATAAAGCATGAAATATAGCACACAATAACTTTGATACAAGATAGTTGTGAAGATAATTCTAGCTAGTACACAAGTCGTTCAGCAAAGGCAATAAAGACACGTAATTCATACGTCCAGAAACAAGTCATGCATTCTGGTTTTACTAGGACTACTTCCCATCCTTGGTCTTGTGCAACATAACCGTTATGGCCATTGATAAGACAGCGTGTTGTAACGTCGTCAAAGGGACGAGGGTTACGTAATGTCCAACAGTCCCGTAACAATCTAAAAACCTCATTTCTTACCCCAATTACCGACTCCGTCACTTGTGGGAACGTTTTGTTTAATAGCTGTAGCCCGATGTTCTTTTTCTCACTTTGGTGAGAAGCGAACATTACTAACCCATAAGCATAGCATGCTTCTTTATGTTGCATGTTAGCCGCTTTTTCTAAATCATGAAGTCCTATATTCGGATACATTGAGTCAAAATAATTTCTTAACCCGTTGCGTAAAATAGCATTTGGGTTCCCCGCAATATATGCGTCAAAGTAAACACATCGTAACTTATGGGTTTCCCAATGTGATATCCCCCATCTTTCAAATGAAAGTCTCTTATAAACCAAGACATTCTTGGAACGTTCTTCGAATGTCTTACAAACTGATCTCGCCTTAAATAGTTGTGCCGAAGAATTCTGACCGACTTTAGACAAGATTTCATCAATCATGTCTCCGGGTAGGTCTCTTAAAATATTGGGTTGTCTATCCATTTTGCGTTTTTATACTGTAAAATAGACAAGAGTTAGATTCATAAAAAAAATACTTATTAATACAAGCAATTTTTACATATATCATAAAGCATAAGCACACTATATTACATATATTACACCACATGAATACAACTATCTTATTCCGACTCGCTTGTTTCTTCTTCTTCTTCGGTTTTGGTTCGTTTTGCCAAGTTTCTAGCGATATATGATTTTCCCCTAATACGAGCCGTCGTTATCCACATTGGTTTAGAAAAACCTGGTGGTTTAGAGGTTCCCGGGTCATTGTTACAACTTAAGGACTTCGGGGGTTGACGATACATATAAAGTTCATCGGGGTTGGAATTAGATTTCTCTATTTTTATGCCCTTTCCCTTATTATTTTCTTTTGCCTTTTTAAATTCAGTTGGGGTAATTTCTATAACATCATCGGAATTCTCGTCGGAATCCGATTCATCGAAGAATTGGTAATCCTCCCAATATTTTGCTTCCTTGGCGGAAACACCATTGACCATAATTAACCTTGGTCGGTTGGTTGAGGATTTTCTTTTACTTAACCGTTTTATTATTTCCCCCACCGGTTCTACTTCTTCATCCGGTTCCGATTCTTCTTCCGGTTCCGATTCTTCTTCCGGTTCCGACTCTTCTTCCGGTTCCTCTTCGGGAACTTGTGAATCAGTCCACGAATCATTCCAATTTACATTTGACTCTTCATTATTATTAGGTGAGTCAATGGGACTTGTTCTAGAGGTAGACATCAATCACATAATATCAAACGCGTTAAGAGATTAATATATCACATAATATTCACATGTTAAAAATATATAGTTTCCAACAAAATTTGTTAAGCAATCATTTTTCAAGTAAACACGGTCGAAGTCCAGACTTACTAATGCATCCTAACAAACTCGATAAGACACACTAATGCAAAATTCTGGTTCTCTAAGACCAACGCTCGGATACCAACTGAAATGTCCCGTTCTTATTGATTAAAAACGTTCCATATTAATTGATTTCGTTGCGAGGTTTTGACCTCTATATGAGACGTTTTTCAAAGACTGCATTCATTTTAAAACAAACCATAACCTTTATTTCATCAATAAAGGTTTAAAAAGCTTTACGTAGATTATCAAATAATGATAATCTAAAATATCCTGTTTACACACGACCATTACATAATGGTTTACAATACAAATATGTTACAACAAAATAAGTTTCTTGAATGCAGTTTTTACACAATATCATACAAGCATGGACTCCAAATCTCGTCCTTATTTAAGTATGCGACAGCGGAAGCTCTTAATAATCACCTGAGAATAAACATGCTTAAAACGTCAACAAAAATGTTGGTGAGTTATAGGTTTAACCTATATGTATCAAATCGTAATAATAGACCACAAGATTTCATATTTCAATACACATCCCATACATAGAGATAAAAATCATTCATATGGTGAACACCTGGTAACCGACATTAACAAGATGCATATATATAAGAATATCCCCATCATTCCGGGACACCCTTCGGATATGATATAAATTTCGAAGTACTAAAGCATCCGGTACTTTGGATGGGGTTTGTTAGGCCCAATAGATCTATCTTTAGGATTCGCGTCAATTAGGGTGTCTGTTCCCTAATTCTTAGATTACCAGACTTAATAAAAAGGGGCATATTCGATTTCGATAATTCAACCATAGAATGTAGTTTCACGTACTTGTGTCTATTTTGTAAATCATTTATAAAACCTGCATGTATTCTCATCCCAAAAATATTAGATTTTAAAAGTGGGACTATAACTCACTTTCACAGATTTTTACTTCGTCGGGAAGTAAGACTTGGCCACTGGTTGATTCACGAACCTATAACAATATATACATATATATCAAAGTATGTTCAAAATATATTTACAACACTTTTAATATATTTTGATGTTTTAAGTTTATTAAGTCAGCTGTCCTCGTTAGTAACCTACAACTAGTTGTCCACAGTTAGATGTACAGAAATAAATCGATAAATATTATCTTGAATCAATCCACGACCCAGTGTATACGTATCTCAGTATTGATCACAACTCAAACTATATATATTTTGGAATCAACCTCAACCCTGTATAGCTAACTCCAACATTCTCATATAGAGTGTCTATGGTTGTTCCGAAATATATATAGATGTGTCGACATGATAGGTCGAAACATTGTGTACGTGTCTATGGTATCTCAAGATTACATAATATACAATACAAGTTGATTAAGTTATGGTTGGAATAGATTTGTTACCAATTTTCACGTAGCTAAAATGAGAAAAATTAACCAATCTTGTTTTACCCATAACTTCTTCATTTTAAATCCGTTTTGAGTGAATCAAATTGCTATGGTTTCATATTGAACTCTATTTTATGAATCTAAACAGAAAAAGTATAGGTTTATAGTCGGAAAAATAAGTTACAAGTCGTTTTTGTAAAAGTAGTCATTTCAGTCGAAAGAACGACGTCTAGATGACCATTTTAGAAAACATACTTCCACTTTCAGTTTAACCATAATTTTTGGATATAGTTTCATGTTCATAATAAAACTCATTTTCTCAGAGTAACAACTTTTAAATCAAAGCTTATCATAGTTTTTAATTAACTAACCCAAAACAGCCCGCGGTGTTACTACGACGGCGTAAATCCGGTTTTACGGTGTTTTTCGTGTTTCCAGGTTTTAAATCATTAAGTTAGCATATCATATAGATATAGAACATGTGTTTAGTTGATTTTAAAAGTCAAGTTAGAAGGATTAACTTTTGTTTGCGAACAAGTTTAGAATTAACTAAACTATGTTCTAGTGATTACAAGTTTAAACCTTCGAATAAGATAGCTTTATATGTATGAATCGAATGATGTTATGAACATCATTACTACCTTAAGTTCCTTGGATAAACCTACTGGAAAAGAGAAAAATGGATCTAGCTTCAATGGATCCTTGGATGGCTCGAAGTTCTTGAAGCAGAATCATGACACGAAAACAAGTTCAAGTAAGATCATCACTTGAAATAAGATTGTTATAGTTATAGAAATTGAACCAAAGTTTGAATATGATTATTACCTTGTATTAGAATGATAACCTACTGTAAGAAACAAAGATTTCTTGAGGTTGGATGATCACCTTACAAGATTGGAAGTTAGCTAGCAAACTTGAAAGTATTCTTGATTTTATGTAACTAGAACTTGTAGAATATATGAAGAACACTTAGAACTTGAAGATAGAACTTGAGAGAGATCAATTAGATGAAGAAAATTGAAGAATGAAAGTGTTTGTAGGTGTTTTTGGTCGTTGGTGTATGGATTAGATATAAAGGATATGTAATTTTGTTTTCATGTAAATAAGTCATGAATGATTACTCATATTTTTGTAATTTTATGAGATATTTCATGCTAGTTGCCAAATGATGGTTCCCACATGTGTTAGGTGACTCACATGGGCTGCTAAGAGCTGATCATTGGAGTGTATATACCAATAGTACATACATCTAAAAGCTGTGTATTGTACGAGTACGAATACGGGTGCATACGAGTAGAATTGTTGATGAAACTGAACGAGGATGTAATTGTAAGCATTTTTGTTAAGTAGAAGTATTTTGATAAGTGTATTGAAGTCTTTCAAAAGTGTATAAATACATATTAAAACACTACATGTATATACATTTTAACTGAGTCGTTAAGTCATCGTTAGTCGTTACATGTAAGTGTTGTTTTTAAACCTTTAGGTTAACGATCTTGTTAAATGTTGTTAACCCAATGTTTATAATATCAAATGAGATTTTAAATTATTATATTATCATGATATTATCATGTATGAATATCTCTTAATATGATATATATACATTAAATGTCTTTACAACGATAATCGTTACATATATGTCTCGTTTAAAAATCATTAAGTTAGTAGTCTTGTTTTTACATATGTAATTCATTGTTAATATACTTAATGATATGTTTACTTATCATAGTATCATGTTAACTATATATATATCCATATATATGTCATCATATAGTTTTTACAAGTTTTAACGTTCGTGAATCACCGGTCAACTTGGGTGGTCAATTGTCTATATGAAACATATTTCAATTAGTCAAGTCTTAACAAGTTTGATTGCTTAACATGTTGGAAACATTTAATCATGTAAATATCAATCTCAATTAATATATATAAACATGGAAAAGTTCGGGTCACTACAACCGGCACCAACAGTACCATCGATAATAGCACCAGTACCATCAACAATCCATGCTCCAACATCTCATTCTGTACCTCGAATATAATCATCGCTCTACGTATCATTCTACATCAATTATCTTCGTTCTACATGACGATTATGTAATCTCTAATGTTTTAGAGATTATGTATTCTAGTCCTGACGGTAAACCAAATGAGTTTAATACTATATTAACTCATTAAACCCATGATTACATCTGAAGAAAATATATATGTATATGTTTTCATAAAGATTACAAATAAAAATTCTTTTGTACAAATTGTTAATGATGAAAATATTTTAACGGGTAGGTAACACCCGAGAAATATTTAGATTTCACATTAATAAGTTACACTGTACATTCTTCGAAGCTGATTCAACAGTCGTTTACTATCCTACTTACATTCACAGATATACGAACCCGTTCACCACAGAATAACCATTTTCATTCAATTTCATATTTAGATTTTGACATATCAGAATCCAACAAGTGGTATAATGAAGAAAACATTTGACAAAATAAAATTTGTTAGAAACCGACAAATTAACTATAAGGAATTTTGTTAAGAATCTACGCTAACTGTTCCTAGCTAATTGTTCCTAGCTAACTGATTACATTTTATTTATCGCAGTTTATTTATCGCAATTTAATTATTGCAATTTTATTTATCATTATGTAATTTCTGTTATTTACTTTACGCACTTTATTTTTCGTTATTTAATTTCTGTTATTTATTGTACGCACTTTAAATATCGGGACACGTATACAAGGTTTTGACGTATCATATCGACGCATTTATATATATTATTTGGAATAACCATAGACACTCTATATGCAGTAATGAACGAGTTCTCTATACAGGGTTGAGGTTAATTCTACAATAATATATATAATTTGAGTTGTGATCGAGTCTGAGATATGTACACGGGTCACGAAACGTATTAATTAATTCGAATATTATATATTAAACTATATATGAATTATTGGACTGTCAACTATGGACTATCGACTGTGGACGAATAATATTGGACAATTAAAATAATTAAAATACTGATTATAATATATGAAACTAAACAATTCTTCAAGTTTGCCACTTGATTTCATCTTAAACCTCATTTGTATCTTGACGATTACAATCCGCATTCAAACCTTTCATGATTCTTGAATACACCTCAATCGAGAGGATGAATCAACCACACTTCATCTACGGAAGAAAAGATTGATGTATATAATTATGCACTTGAAAACATTCGGAACTTGTGTAAACGTTTAACACGTTTCTGTGCTAACTTCTTTGGCGTGTTATTATCGAAAATAACTTTACAACACCTCTCCAAATTAGCCAATTTTGTCACAGCTCCAGCAAATCAACTTCAATTTTCATTCGAATTAGCCTTATTATAACCTCGATATATAAGTTTTCCTGCCGTCATCGTTACCGGAGAACCGTTTATATTTCACCACATTAGCAGTAAAATTACCAGCAACTTCAATGAATTTGGACTTTCCGAAAAATCATTATATTCATTGAAACCCCATCTTGTATTCATCTATGCCCTGTAATAATAATTGCCATACCAATTACCGGGAATCAGCAATCAGTATTTCGAATCTCGTAGCATTTCTACATCAATAGTTATATGTATACATATAACAATTATCTCCTAGAATTACGACCTTCAATTCTGAAATTTTGAAAAGGCACCCAGTTTACAAATCGATACTCTGAATGTTGAAAAAGCTGAATGAAGTAGCAGAAACTGTAGGCAACCATAAACGACCTTAGTCGTCGGAAGTTTGATGATAAAGAATAATATGTTGGAAAAGCTCAGAAACGTTGGAACTGGAAAACGGATAGAGTTAACCATGAAGGAGACCAAGGACAAATACAAGGACCATACCCTATATTCAAAGAATCCAGATAATTCTGGATCCATTGAAATATTTAGAGAATATCTTGCCCCGAAGTCATGTTAAAATCTTGCGGAAAATCTTTCTCCATCAACCATCGAACTTAGAAATTCCAAAATATCATCGTCAATATCTTTGATATTTCTGAGGATATTTTCATAAATATTCTCGTCCGAAATTATATACCTCTTCGTGCTTCCTGTGTATCATTATATTGGAAACATTCAAGAGAAAATTTAGTACCGAAAAGCAGATTATGCGAAACTATGAAGAAAGCCGTGGACAAATCACAAAGAATAAGTTTGACTTCAAAGAATCCAAATGATTCAATGTCTGCTAAAGTCTTTAGTGAATATCTTGCTCCTTACTCTAAACCCTTGCAGACAATAGTTTCTATCATCCGCTGATCTTAGATATTCTGAGATATTATCGTATCTTTCATTATAAATATCCTCCATATTTCTGGAGATATTTTTATAACTATTCTTATCTGAAATCATTAATCTCTTCGTGCTATCAGTATTACATCATATAGAAAATGTTAGTTTCTATATTCTGTAAACTTTCGAGCTTAAAATATGAATGTTATTGAAGTAATGTTGGGAACTGATGCATGAGTTAGTATAATATAATGACACTTGATTAACGTGATTATATTACAGTAAGCCATGCTGAGTTTCTAATGGGACGTGATGATTCACAGATCCTAACGTCATCACGTGCCATGTTACATAACTCTTTCATTATGCTTAACTTCTGAACATATCAAGAAAGTATTTTCTTGATAGTTCTATTCTCAGTGATTCTGGTAATTTGATAAATCAAATCGTGCTAATTCATTAGTTCTTATTTAGAACACGATGTTTATTCGAAATTTCATACTTACGAATTCTGGACCATTACTCGCTTTACTAGAGGTCGGGAGGATAATAAAAAGGCAAAGAGCTCCAAAATATAAGAGAAAATATAAAGCCCAACAACAACACCGAAATTACAAACCGTGGATATCAGTGCGTATAGCAATATAAAGACACGGAAGGATTATAAATACAATAATCCCAAAAGCATAGTAGAAATAAACAGATTCCTCCGGTGGAAGTTGGAAAAGGAGAATAATTGTTGCGATAATCAGGATAAGGACAAGGATCAGAACTAGATTAAGCATTTCACGATCTTTTGAATTTGGGAATTGAGTATTGAAGTGGTGAAGATTAATGGAACGAAAAAGGTAAAATTTATAGTGAAAATATCAGACAGAGGAATCGAGGCAGATCACAGCATTTAATTATAGAAATTTAAATTTCCTTATTCGCAGAAGAATCAAATCTTTTAGATTTCGAAGATTTTCTTCAAATCCCTTAAATTCCGGAATTCAACCAAAACAACGACAAAAGTTAAGACGCATCCTGTTTTCTAAATTCAATCGTGACTACGTCAAAAGTTAAGATGCATCTTACTTTCAAAATTCAACCCTGACTCTGTCAAAAGATACGACGAATCTTTACTTATCCTATTTCAATCTTTTGTGATAATTTCACTCGTACGCTTCGAATAATTGAGTTGTTTTTATTCAAATCACCTGATGGTGATAAAACTTTAATTATTGACTCATATTCGTCATGAAAACATTTTTATTGTTAGCCATGACTACCACACTCAAATTTCGGGACGAAATTTCTTTAACGAGTAGGTACTGTGATGACCCGAGAATTTCCGACCAAATTTAAACTTAATCTTATTATGATTTCGACACGATAAGCAAAGTCTGTAACGTTGAAGTCTCCAAAAACCGAGAACTGTGTTTATGTGTTCATTTAGCCCTTGACTACTCCCGACGATTCACGAACAATTAATTGTAAATAGATATGTGTGTATGTATATATAAATAATAATTCAAAATATAATTTAATGTATTATATGTTGTTGTTATTAATAAAATAAAAATAGAATATTATAATAATGATTATTTAAAAAATATCTCTATATATATAAATAGTATATTAAAAATAAATATTAAATGATTGTAAAACTTTTGATGTTTCGATTGATATTAAACAAGTTAAATTCAAACTTATGTAATTTTAAAATAAACAGTGATACGAAAAAGAGTAATATAAATTTTAGGCTCATTAAAAATGTATTTAGGAATTATTTGTTGACTTTTAAAACTTTTTATATTTTACTTGGGATTAGGGGTGAATAATTAATGTAATTTTTATTTAATATTTAATGATCAAAATTTTATACCATAATGACTAAAATAAATAAATATAATTACTGTAAAAATTTGAGATTTTTTTTCAAACACTTTTATCCGTCACTGATTTCAAATAGTGCACGATACCCAGTCCGCAAAAACCATCCGCATATAATTCAAAAGGAGATGGTTGCTACTCTATTCATGATTGATTGAAATTGAATAAAGGTAAGGTTTACTGTATCTTTTCTTATTCTAATAATTAACTTTATGGAGTATATAAAATATACATACATAAATATGCATTACAAGAGTTAAATAATAACCATACCCACATCTTTCTTTCCTCCCTGCTACTCGCAAACATCTCCTCTCCACCACCTTTTCTTAATTTAGATTCACTTGAGTCAAGAACTTTATTTCGTTTCTTTTTTGTTACTGTACTAGAACAACCATAAATCATCATCTTCCTTAAACCATCACATTAAACCATCACCTTTCTTGATGGAACCCATTTCATTACTTCTTTAAAGATCACAACCATGAACCACCGGAAACTCACCTCCACCATTCGAACCACTCTTTGTTGTTGCTACTATTTGATTCACTATACTACTACACTCGATACCGACTGTTCAGCCTTTTCTTCCTTTATGTTATTCGAACAAACATAAGCTCAAACACCACCATCCACCCTCACCAATCCCTTGCTTCTTATCTTCTATCGACCAAAGCCAAGAACCATCAATTGTTACATCGCCAAACCACCATTCTCATATGTTACTGTATTTTTTTTTTTCTGTTTACTAATTTATTCAAACCCCAACACAATCACATACAATCCATTTAAACCGCTACCGTCACTAATCTACTTTCTATTCATATTTCGAATCAACCACATACCACAAACAAATGAGATTGGCAATAAAACTCAAACGGAGCAAATACTTTTCGGATCATGTTTCGGTATAACTCGATTTCATTTGAAAGGTAAGAAGACAAGTTACATAAAATAATAACAATAATTGAGATGATAAATATGTTTCTTTCTTTGTTCTTGTTGGCCGACATCTAATAAATCACATGGACCCATTCCCTAATTGTTTTCTTTTATTCTGTTATAATTCAAAACAAATCACCACATGACCACTTTCATCAAGCCTACAACCTATCGAACCATTACTTCTGTTTCTGCATTCGGATAACAATGCAAAAAACTATCAAACTGTTACAGATGCACTCTTGTGTATTTTTATCAAACCCGTAAATTATGAGAATGATTGATATTGATACATGACTCGATTCTCGTTTCTGTATAACCCTAACGCTACTTTGTTATCGAGTAGCAACTCCTGCAACTGCTATAAAGCTGCTCTCCTGTAGACGTTTAATGAAGATGATGATAATACCCGTAATTATGATGATAATTATATGATGATGATGAGTGTGATTTTATGTTTATAATGATCACGATGATGACCTGTGATGAACAGACTACGGCTACTATGTGTTTCTTTTCAGTTCGATTGAAACCTAGAACCTGAAGTCAATCAGCCTTTTTTCTAATTCACGATCAATATTAAACATATGAAGTTGGGCTAGGTTAAATAATCAATTGGATTTCTATATATATTGGGCCGAGTTATTTTACCTTCTACTTGGATTGTCTGAATGTTGGGCCAAAGTCCAGCTGATATTTTTCTGTTGGGCCAAGCTATAGAGCGAAAACGGATTATATATACATGGGTTACGTTATAAATCAAGTAAACAAGGATAGAGGAATGGTTAGGGGAAATGTTGGGTTAGCGGGAGGTCCTGGGTTCGAGTCCTGTCGTGGGCAATTATTTTTGGAAAAGCTTTAGAAAAAGGGTATACAATTTTATAGTTCATTTTCATCATCATCATCATTATTATTATTATTATTATTATTATTATTATTATTATTATTATTATTATTATTATTATTATTATTATTATTATTATTATTATTATTATTATTGTTATTATTATTATTACTAGTGTTATAGTTATTAGTATTATTATTTTTACTAATAAAAGTAATAATTATCATTTATGATTATTATCATAATTATATTTATAATGATGATATTATTATTGATTATTACTAAAAATTATTATCATTACTAGTAATATTATTAGGTAGTATTAGTATTATTATTATGATTATGACTATTATTATTAGTGTTATTATGAAAATAACACAATTAATTATTATTTTCATTAATACTAGCATTAGTACCATTTTTAGTATTATTAGTATTATTATTATTAACAAAAATATTAGTAATATGAATATCATTAGTAGTAATGTTATTATCAATATAATTAAATACAACTTTTTATATATATCAAACATTATTATCTATGTAAAAATATACTTAAAAGTACATTATATATATGTGTAAATTAATTAGATTAACAACCTTTATATAAATATCCATATATAATAAATTAAGTATTTTTTAATATATATATAAAATACAGTATGGTGATTTTCATTTGCTCCCTTTTTAAATGCTTTTGTAATATATATTTTTGGGACTGAGAATACATGCGCTGCTTTTATAAATGCTTTACGAAATAGACACAAGTGATCGAAACTACATTCTATGGTTGGATTATTAAACCAAATATGCCCCTTTTTAGTCTGGTAATCTAAGAATTAGGGAATAGACACACTAATTGACGCGAATCCTAAAGATAGATCTATTGGGCCCAACAAGCCCCATCCAAAGTACCGGATGCTTTAGTACTTCGAAATTTATATCATGTCCGATGGAGGATCCCGGAATGATGGGGATATTCTTATATATATTTTGAATGTCAGTTACCAGGTGTTCAATCCATATGAATGATATTTTTGTCTCTATGCATGGGACGTATGTTATGAGAAATGGAAATATGAAATCTTGTGGTCTATTAAAATTATGAAATGATTATTTATGTTAAACTAATGAACTCACCAACCTTTTGGTTGACACTTGAAAGCATGTTTATTCTCAGGTATGCAATAAATCTTCCGCTGTGCATTTGCTCATTTTAAGGACATTACTTGGAGTCATTCTTGGCATATTTCAAAAGACGTTGCATTCGAGTCGTCGAGTTCATCAAGATTATTATTAAGTCAATTATAGTTAGATATATTATAAAATGGTATGCATGTCGTCAACTTTCGTTGTAAAGAAAGGTTGTCTTTTAAAATTGAATGCAATGTTTGTAATATGTATCATATAGAGGTCAAGTACCTCGCGATGTAACCAACTGTTGTGAATCGTTTATAATCGATATGGACTTCGTCCGGATGGATTAGGACAGGTCTCTACATTTAGTCCTTGTGATTTGTTCAGAGTCTCCTTCGTAGTTTGCTCAATCAGTTTTTCAGTTTCAAACTTTTTCTGAGCTTTGCCAACATACAATTCTTTATCATCAACTTTTGGTTGTTGAGGTCATTTACAGTTTTTGTTGCTTCATTCAACTTTTCAAAATTCAGAGCATTAATTCACAGACTGGGTGCTTTTCAGAATTTCAGAATGGAAGATCATAGTTCTAAGAGATAAATGTTATATGGATACATATAATGATGTGGAAATGTTGCGAGACTTACAATACAGATTTGTTGATTCCCGGTAATTGGTATGGCAATTCTTGTTACAAGATGCGGATGAGTTCATGATAAGACTTCAATAGATAAATATAGTGTTTTGTCAAAGAGATTTAAGCCAAGGAGCAACGAGGTTGCTGGTACGTCTGCTGGTAATATGATGGAATATAAAAAGTTCCCCGGTAACAATAAAAGAGCACACATATATATCAAGGATATAATAAGGTTGTTTCGAACGAAAAATCGAAGTTGTCTTGTTGAAGCTGTGACAAAATTGACTAATTTGGAAAGAAATTGCAAAGTTATTTTTTGGTAATAATAACGCTAAAGGAATTAGCACAGCTACGCGTTAAACGTTTACTCAGTTTTCGAGATTTTTCAGGTGCATAACTAGATGCATCAATCTTTTCTTCCATAGATAACTCGACTGAGGTGTTTTCAAGAATCATGAAAGGTTTGGACGTAGATTGTAATTGTCGAGATACAAATGAGGTTTAAGATGAAATCAAGTGGCAAACTTGAAGAATTGTTTAGTTTCATATGTTATAACCAATATTTTAATTCATTTTAATTGTCCAATGTTGGTAGTCCTCAGTTGATAGTCCACAGTTAGCAATATATAATATTCAAATTAATTAATACGTATCGTGACCCGTATACATGTCTCAGACTCGATCACAACTCAAAGTATATATATTATTGTAGAATCAACCTCAACCCTGTATAGCTAACTCCAGCATTGCTGCATATAGAGTGTCTATGGTTATTCCAAATAATATATATAGATGCGTCGATATGATATGTCAAAACCTTGTATACGTGTCCCGATATTTAAATGCGTAAATAACAGTATTTAAATGATGATAAATAAAGTGCGTAAAATAAATAACAGAGTTTAAATGATGATAAATAAAATTGCGAGAATATAAATTGCGATAAATAAATTGCGATAAATAAAAATGTAACTAGTTAGCTAGGAACAGTTAGCTAGGAACAGTTAGCGTGGATTCTTAAAAAAATTTTCTTCATAGTTAATTTGTTTGATTCTAACAAATTTTATTTTGTCCAATGTTTTCTTCATTATGCCACTTGTTGGATTCTGATAGGTAAAAATTCAAATATGAAATTGAATGAAAATGGTTATTCTGCGATGAACGGATACGTATATCTGTGGATGTAAGTAGGATAATAAATAACTGTTGAATCAGATTGGAAGAATGTACCGTGTAACTGATTAATGTGAAATCAAAATATTCCTCAGGTATTACCTACCCGTTAAAATATTTTCACCATTAACAGTTTGTACAAAAGAATTCATAATTACAATCTTGATAAAAATATACTTGCATATATATTTTCTTCAGATGTAATCATAGATTTAATGAGTTAATATGATATTAATCTCATTTGCTTTTTGGTTTGAGCTAGAATAAGTAATCCCTAATACTTTTAGAAACCACATATTCTTCGCAGAATATTTCTTCAAAGAAGTTATGGATTAATACTTCATCGTTCATTGTTGTTGGTACTCCTTGGTATCTATGGTGCGTATGATGTTGATGTTCGAGATACAAATTGTGATGTTGAGACGTGTGATGCAGGTGTTGTTGTTGGTGGTACTGGTTATGCTGCTGGTGTTGAAGCTGGTGCTTGTAATCTTTGCACCATATTCTCCAAAGCCGTAACCCGGGCGCGAAGCTCGTTGACTTCTTCTATTACACCGGGGTGATTGTCGGTTCGGACGAGCGGATAAATAAAATCTAAAATTTGGTTTAGTATATAATCATGAAGAGATACTCTGGAAATGAGAGAGAAAATGGTGTTTCGGACAGGTTCTGCCAGTAAGTGCGTCAGGTTCTTCGCCAAGAGGACAATATGGTGGATGAAAGGGATTGCCTTCTTCTTGTCTCCAATGACTAAGTAGGCTACGAACCCTACCCCAATTCATCCAGAATAGATGATGGCTGATTGGTTGGTCCATTCCGGTCACACTGCTTTCGGAGCTTGAGTGGGACTCCATGTCGGAATCCGAGGGACTTGAACTAGTAGCGAGTTACATTTCGTACGATTGAATAAAGGATTTTTCGATATGAAATGATTTTCGGATATCAGATGATATTCTTTTAAATAGGATACCTATATATATATATATATATATATATATATATATATATATATATATATATATATATATATATATATATATATATATATATATGACAAAAGGTTGCGTAGATTACGGAGGGATTTACGGAATATGTCAGGCAATTCTACAGTAACAGATATGCTAAGATATGAATCATCAGATACGCTAAGATATGAATTTTGTCTATACACTATCGATGCACTAAATGCAGTAAGACGTGTCTAGACTAAGAATGATAAGCAGGTAATTTTCTAAGAATGATAAGCAGATACTTTTCGACACGAAATGATAAGCAAAACTTTTGACATGCAGGCACAGTCAAAGTCCAGACTCACTAATGCATCTAAACAACTATCAGTTAGACACACTAATGCAAGACCTGGTTCGCTAAGACCACCGCTCTGATACCACATGAGATGACCCGTCCTAATCCATAAGGACGAATACGATAACATATGGTTACATCACGAGGTATTTGACCTCTATATGATACATTTTACAAACATTGCATTCGTTTTTAAAAGACAAACTTTCATTACATCGAGAGTTGACGGCATGCATACCATTTCATAATATATCCAACTATAATTGACTTAATAATAAACTTGATGAACTCAACGACTCGAATGCAACGTCTTTTGAAATATATCATGAATGACTCCAAGTAATATCTCTAAAATGAATAAATGCACAGTGGAAGATTTTTTTCGTACCTGAGAATAAACATGCTTTCAAGTGTCAACCAAAAGGTTGGTGAGTTCATTAGTTTAACATAAATAATCATTTCCATCATTTTAATAGACCACAAGATTTTCATTTTCATTTCTCATAAATATACATCTCATGCATAGAGACAAAAATCATTCATATGGATTGAACACATGGTAACCGACCTTAACAAGATGCATATAGAATATCCCCATCATTCCGGGACACCCATCGGACATGATAAAATCGAAGTACTAAAGCATTCCAAATTCCAGAATGGGGCTTGTTGGGCCCGATAGATCTATCTTTAGGATTTCTCGTCAAGTAGTAGACTGGTTTACTAATTCTTAGGTTACCAAGTAAAAGGGGCATATTCGGCTTCGATCATTCAAACATATAATGTAGTTTCGATTACTTGTGTCTATTTCGTAAAACATTTATAAAAATTGTGCATGTATTCTCAGCCCAAAAATATAAAGGGTAAAAAGGCAAATAAAACTCACTATACTGTATTTTGTAGTAAAAATACATATGACGACTTTGAACAATGCAGGGTTGGCCTCGGATTCACGAACCTATATCATTTGTATATTTATTAATATACATAATTATAATCGAACAAATATATATATAAATTTATTAGTTATATCTTTTTTATATTAATAGTATATATATGTTTCATATATTCATTTTGTATATAGATATATTAATTTTTGTTATGTTATATGTATTAAATATATCATTTGTATATTAATAATAGTAGTTATAATAATACCAAAATAATATTAATAGTGGTAAAAATGATTATAATATTTAATATTATTAATAAGATAATAATGTTAACGATTCTATTAATGATACTAATAATGTTATTAATGATAATAATTGTAAAAAAAATATTAATTTTATTGTTAATGATAGTTATGATAATAATTTTAGTAATTACATAATAATACTCATGATAATATAAATAATGATACTTATAACGATAATAATCATAATAATGACTATAGTACTTATAATGATAATTATAATACTAATACTAATAATAATTATAATACTAGTAATATTAATAATAATACTATTAATTATAACATGATACAAGTATTAATTTTAATGAAACTAATAATAATACTTATAGTAATATTAGTGGTAATAATAATACAACCTTAATGGTAATATTCCTGGTGATAATAATAATTATAGTTATGATAATAACCCCCATTTGATGAGAATAATATGTAATTGTATTATTATAGTAATACTAATAATTAACTTAACCATAATATTAATAATTATAATTGTAGTTATAATTATGAGGATAATAATATTTGTTAGTTGATACCTTTACTAGTAATAATAATAATATTAGTAGTTATAATACTAATAATAACAATACTAATAATAACAATAATAATTATTATAATAATAATATTAATAATAATATTACTTGTCATAACAATAATAATAATAATAATAATAATAATAATAATAATAATAATAATAATAATAATAATAATAACAACTAGTATTAACAATAATAATAATAATAATAATAATAATAATAATAATAATAATAATAATAATAATAATAATAATAATAATAATAATAATAATAATAATAATAATAATAATAATAATAATAATAATAATAATAATTACAACCTTTGAAGGCATGCTTAAAAAGAATACGCCACTGCCAGGGCTCGAACTCGAGACCTCATGCTAACCCGACACCCATACAAACCGTCCCTCTGTCCCATTATTTCTGTTATAGTTCTCCACCCAAATTTATTTATCCTATTCAATTTATGTTCCCATCTTCTTCATTACTTACCCAAAATCAATCGACCGAAACAAATTGAAGATCATAACAGCAACTCAAAAAAAATGCGTTTTTAATTTGTAAATGAAACAGAATAATCAGATTGTGAGAATTTGACTAAAAAAAATAAAAGAAACAGCAATAACAGAAGCAGTCGTGAAGAAAAAAAAAATAAAACAACTCAAACATGATTTTGAATTCAAGATCATTTTGGACAAATACTATAACACGAACTAGGTTTCAATTCACTCCTAAAATCTTTCTCAACCATCAATTTAAGCAGAAACTTTAACACTTTTACAAATTTGGGATGAACAAAACGTTTGACTTTTTTGAAAATTAGCTTTGACTCAAGATTTGAAACTCGTTACTAAAAATTGGACTTTATACCTTTGCAGAAAGTTTTAATACATGATCTCCAACAGAACTGCATTTAAGGTTTTTAGAATTATTTTAGAAATCGAGATTTTAATTAAAATGGTGAAGAACAGGCCCGTCTCCTGTTTTCTTCCCCTTTTCTGATTAATTTCGACAATTTGAAGACTGTAAAGGATATTTAGAGTTGGTAACTAATAATGTATGTCGAATAGTACTACTTAACAATAGATTTAATCGAGTTTTATATCAATTATGATTTGACAAAAAGTTTCAGCAGGTACCGAAGATAAATAAAAAAATTAAAAGGAGATGGTAACTGCTATCAGATTTTGGATTGATATGGTGATTAAACACTGATTTTGTACTAATTGTTAGACAGGAAACAAATCAACAATAGTTGGAAAACGATTGAAAACAGAATACGTATTCTTTTTGTATTTAAAATGCGTTTACAGTTTTTATGTATCTATACCGTATTTAAGTATTTAATTATATATCCATACTGGAATTTGTATATAGACACGTATTTAAGTATATCTATATCTATATTTGTAAATAACTGTAATTTTATATATTTGTTTACATAAATTAGATTTTAACTAATATTAATAGTTATCTATGTATTAATGATAATAATATTAAGAGTTATAATAATAATAAGGATATTAATATTAATAACAATAATAATACAAAGAAATAATAATAACAATATTATCATTACTTATAATACTAAATATAATAAATCATATATTTCAATTAAAAATACAAATTATAATTTCTAATAATATTGATGTTAATATTAATAACAATAATAATAATAATACTAATTATAATAATAATACTAATAATAATAATATTATTAATAATAACAATACTATAACAATTTATATATATATCAAATTCACATATATAGATTATATATATTTAAAATAATATTAATAATGCTAGTATTGATATCGAAAGTAATAACGATATTATTATAACAACTATATTTATCCTTATATTATATATGTATTATTACTTATATTATATAATAACTGTTATTGAGTAATTATTATTTATACAATTTATATATTTTATAATATATTAATAATTATACATAGAAATTATATATATATTTACATATAGCTTCATTTTAAATAACAACTTTTTATCTTGTGTATTATTTTACATAATTAACTCAATTGATTGAATTGTATTTTATTATTTCAATTTATTATATGATCTTATGTTTATATATATATATATATATATATATATATATATATATATATATATATATATATATATATATATATATATATATATATATATATATATATATATATATATATATATATATATATATATATATATATATATATATATATTTAATACATATTTATTTACAAGCAAATCGTTCGTGAATCGTCGAGAGCAGTCGAAGGTCAATTGAATATATGAACATCGTTTCAAAATTTCCTAGACTCAACATTACATACTTTTCTTATCGTATCGAAATCATATAAAGATTAAGTTTAAATTTGGTTGGAAATTTCCGGGTCGTCACAATTCATACTCACTACCTTCAGAAACTTCTTCCTCAACCTTCACTTCATCATCACTTCCCCATTCATCAATAAATTTACAAACAACATTCACCTTCTAAAGTTGAACTTGCTTAGGTTTCTCTGAACTAGAAGAAATTTTTCCTTCAACTAGTTGAATAATCTTAGTAACGTTACGCTCTAAGTTCTGGATTGAAGCTTGATGGTTATTTTGAACTTAGGATAATTGGGATTTGATTACATCGTTGGCTTCATTTTGGTTTTTGATAAATGTAAGGATGTTTTCATCAAGATTTGGACATTTTTCTTGTTGATTGGTGGAAGGATGGTTTCGAATGAATGGTGCTCTAGTTTGATAAAAACCTGGTGGATAGTTAAAAGTATTTGGATAAGGAGTTTGATAATTGTTGGATTGACGAAAGTTGGGGTTCCCATTTTGAAAGTTTTGACCAGCATAAGAAACATTTTCAACTTGCTCCATACTCAAACTATAAACACTATCTCTAGTTAAATGTGGACCATTGCATTTTTCACAACCAACTTTTATCACATGAATCTCCTTAGTAATCTTCTCCATACGCCTACTTAAGTTCCATAACTCAACGTTCATTGCCTTTAACACATCTTCCGAATCATATCCTATAGCAATAATAGAACAAGAAACTCCTAGATCCTGGTGCCATTCATGCGAAGAGCAACAACTTATTAATTAACGTGTGGGCTTCATCAGTAGTTTTGCTCATAATGTTACCTCTAGCTAAGTGTCAATATCCCTTCTGGTCACAATATCACACCATTTATAAAAAAATTAGTAACAATTTGAAAAGTAGTTAACCCATGTTGCGGACATGTTCTCATTAATTGACCAAATCGAACCCATGCAGCATATAACGTCTCGTAATTCTTTTGTCTAGAATTAGAAATTTCAGTTTGAGGTGTAACAGTTTTAGAAACCCTCTAGTGTTTGCTCAGATGTACTTGCTTTTGACTATGATTTGTTCTTATTTTTATGGATTTTAATGTTTGAATGATTTGGTTTTATTAAGTTTGATTAAAGACCCATTTTTATGCATGGTATCTACTTTAATTTGATTATACATGTTATCAACTAGTTATTGTGAGATAAGTAGTGGTAGATAATGTGTACTTCAACACCTTAAGTGATCTAGACATGTAGGTATTTAATTTCAAGTGGTTGAGTTGAATGTTTATGCGGTAATTTAGTGGTAGTTTGGCATCATAATCGTGTGATTACATTGAATGATCTTTGTAGTTAGGATTTTTAAGTGATTTTAATCCGGACTAAATCTTAATAGCATAACCTTAGTGATTTATAAGGGTAAATGGCCCGAAAAGGTAACATAAGTTACCCAATTTGACAATCAACGTTACCCCCAATTTGCACAAGCCCGAAAAAGACTTCAATTTTATTTCTGCGCAAGAAAAGGATTACGTGTTCAAAATATTTAAAATTGGTGTAATATTCGTCAAATTCATTAATGATTGTTAGTTAAAAATACAAAATTGGTCCGTGAAGTTTCTTAAAAATTTCACCCAGAGTCCTGTTCATCATCTTCATTAAAATAATAACAATTCAGGGATCATGTTTGATATCGGCTAAAAAGTCACATTTTCACCCAGTATTAAAGCCCAAAAACAATAAAGTTCTGAGCTTTATCGCCAAAATACCCGCTTCGTCGGTTGAAATTGAAGATCACATAATTACGAAGACAGTGCAAAAAGAATCAAGAGAATCGGAGCTAAAACGAAGATTCTAGAGCAAAAACGGTGAAAGACAAGAAACCAAGCTACGATCAAGGAAATCAAGTTACGTTCCAGTGAATTCAGCAAACTAGAGCAGGCCAAACGGCTTGCCAAATGGCTTTTCAAACGGCCTGCCACAATAGAAAACGGCTTGCCAAACGGCCCAGGCAAACGGGCATCGAATATGGTTCACCATTGCAAACGGGCCCTGCAAACGGCTTGCCAAGCGGCTTGCCAAATGGCCTGTCAGCTGTTTGCAAGCAAATTTCACTTCTATTTAAAGAGTCTTTGTCATCCATTTTTACACACACTTCAATTCACTTCTTTCTCTCTCTTTCTATAATATTAGTCATAGACTGGGTGCGGGAAACCTAGTACCCGGAGAAGAACACCGAAGATTATATTAGGAGCGTTTTGGAGATTGAAGTTGTCATTTTTGTATTCAGAACTCGTTTAATCTACTGGTACTTCTATCCTTTGTCTTTATATAATGTCATCCATTATTATGCCTTGTGATATTGTTGTCATGATTGGCGAGTAGTTATCTTTAGTGTATGCTATGATGTAGTCAGTTATAATGCCGAAATAATATTATGGTTTGTGTATGTTGTCGAAATGTTTTTCAATTATGCTTTAAACTCAATCGTTTTTCCAACTAATAGAATGTAGTTATCGGCTCTGTTATTGGGAAGTCGTGAACCCCAATTTAGAGTACACTATCTGTGTCACCCATTGGTAAGAGAAGTCTATCGGATATAACATAAGTTTGACTAAGGCACACCGGTTGTAGTAAGTCCATCGAGCCTTGGATTCCGAATGAGGACTCTTTCATAGTGAAACATCTAACTAGACCCCTAGAACGTTGTCGGTACTATACCATGCTAGTGTAGTCACCAAGCATTTAAACTTCGTACGTGCACGCTGAAGTACATCGGTTGTTGTAAGCTGTACGTCTACTAAGTAAGGCCATGAAACCCGGTCAGTGCTGATTAGTACACTTCACCATAACGCGGTCTCCAGCATTGCACCCCGCTTGAGGGATTCTTAGTTAATTAAAGAATTGTTTGATTAAATACATAAAGGATTGGACCGTTAGGATAACCGAACTTATTCATGGAAGTCAAACTCAACTTGGCCATGGTATTCTTTATGGTTGAACTCTTTTAAGGGCCTAACTATCTTTTAAACCCAATCATTAACGAAAGCATCGAAACACATCATGTCTCTCGGATATGGCAAACCATGTATTCTATTAAGCTTAAGAAAATTTAGACCTTTGTGGAATGTTAATACGTCATCCAACCGAGTCGCTCAATCGGATGAGCCTTCTGAACGTGTATGCCTGTAGTCAGAATGCACAGGCGTCAGGGGTAAGGGACGTTGTTGTCTATTCAGAATCTTCAAGCCTAACGCATTACCCAGTGACATGTCTTATGACAGGGGCATTTAGAACTAGTGTAATGAATACAAGGTCACTACCCATTCATGAGCCAACATTCCATAATCCCGACAAAGTAACTGACGAATTCATAGTATGCACTTGTTTTAACCTTATCTGAATTACAAATTTTATCGCATTTACTTTACTTTATCTTATAAACTAGGAAACCCAAAATTAGGTAACAAACCACTACTCCTTCACTTTAGGATTATCTTAAGCTTTAATTATAGGTTCGATTCTACTGATATTGTTGGTGCATAAAAGTCCCGAGTTCATATCAACCGGTACAAGTTTAAAGCAGATGGGCTCGACGATCGACTGTCGGCCCATATGAGTATATAAGGGAGCGTATGTATTCATTCGTGGCTAATGATCCCATAACCATAAACTGCTCCTAGTTGTTTTCTCTCCATCAAGATCAGATCCAAAAACCCACCCAAGTCGAATAACGACTCTAGGCGTTGATCTAATCCGATCTATACGATCCGGTTCGACTAAATCGACACCCGAAAGTCAACGATTCACTAGAACATCGATCCGAAGATCTGATTATCTCCAAAAAAGTGGTATCAGAGCATACGGTTGTAGGATCGAATCATTTACAGCGAATTAAATTTTTGAGTTGTTAAAAAAATTGAATTTTTTGGGTATTTTTCATGTTTTTGGTACTAAAATTGAAAAACTCAATTTTTGGGTGTTAAGTTCGAATTGATTAGTGATATATCTTCATTGTCATCATACAAACAGGTTCCAATTTACAGATCTCATTTTGGTTTCGTATCCATTGAAAAACCTGAGTTTTTGTTTCAAAATTTTCGTTCTAAAAAACAATCGGGTTTGTCAGATCTTGTATGATTTTCCAAAATCTAAAATTGCAGAAGTATTAGAAATCGTTTGTTAGCACTATCTGCAAGTTTTCAGATCTTAATTTCGTGTTTTGAGTCATCTCCGCCGTGAACCACCACGAACCACCGCTAAACCTAACGGATTCTGCGAAAATCACCAAGAACACCCCATTTTCTCCCTTGACCAATTGTATCCTACACTCGATCGAGTGTCTCGTTTCAATCGACCGATTGTGTAACACCCTCGACCAGTTATGAAGCTCCTTCGACCGATTGTCTTTCCTCCTTGACCGACTGACTTAACTCCATCGACCGATTGTCTTTACTAGTAAACCGTTTGATACTCGAACCTCGGCTGAGTGACGATACGACAGTCGACCGATCGTGTAACCCTCGATCGATTGTCTCTCTTCATCGACCGACTGTTTTTTCTGAAATAATAAAAAATAGTGGTTGCAGGTTACAATTTGTGAGCGTGGCTATTTATTGTGAAGGAAGAAGACTTCTGGATTTTTTTTAAGGGATAATTGAAAGTTGCAGGTGTTACTCTACTCGTTATTATTTTTATTTTTTTGTGAGAATCTTCGGTCAACAACAAAGAAGAGAGAAGAAGAAGAATTCATAAAAGAGATGAAATAATTGAGTGAGCTTTTCATGTGGGTCTCAAACAAAAGAAAATAGAGAATTGATGTAGGGTGATGCCGACAAAGGCAAAAATAAAAATTAAAAAAACATAGTTGGTGATTATCGTAGGGCCCACCTTGGAGGTGTCTAGTAAATGAAAAGGCAAGTTGTTTTTGATAAGGCACAGGTGTGAAAAGTTGATCAACTTGAAAGTACACTTATTAAATTCTAGTAAAAGTTTTGTGAAATGTTTTTACTCATCCAAAATTTTAAATTAGTGTAAACCATTTTGTGTAGTTTTTTTTTTTTTTTTGAGAACTTAACTGAAAGTGATTTTCTTCTGATTATTCGATATGAATTACGAAAAGTTGACCAATCTTATTCCGAGTTTATTTTAGGTTGACCATAGTTGCCTTGGACCGAAAGGTCAAACTTTGACCGCTTTTCAGAATTTCGCGAATTTTTCGGGTATTTAGATTTCGTCGAGTTTTCACGAGAAATCTTGATTCATTTATCCAATTGACTCCGATAGTCAATTATTAGTAGTTTTTCATTGAGATTTCGCTAGTTTTTGTCAGAGTTTAAAGATATTCAAATGTTTTACTCGTGTAACGAAATGAAGGAAGAGAGCGTATGGCTTTGAAACAGGAATGGAAAAATTTTAAGGCACTGAGTACTGAGAGTTTAGAAGATACGATAGCGAGGTATTGTCATCTATTGTCCAAAAAGGAAAATTGTGGAATCTAGGTGACACAATCTAAAGGTGTAAAAGTTCTAAAAGATGGATTGCCAAAGAAATGGGATGCATACTTTGAGCAGCTTGAATCAAGAGCGTGGGCTACAAATAAGGTTCTCACTCTCAATTCACTTAATTCCAAGTTGAGAGAGAAGGAATTGGAGCAATGTACTAGAAAGAATATACTTCAAGATTTTAAGATAAACGATGTGTCTGCATCCGGGTTTAAGAATGAGGTTGAGATGGTTAGTGTTTGCTTTAAAGATGAATCTTCAGATGACAGTGGTGATGCTGCTATTGAGATTGAAAATCCGCCTAGGGAAGAAGAGCCAATTATGAATGTTGTTGCTGATAGTATTAAGAAGCTGGAGATAGTGTCAGACAGTTCTCGGTCAGAATCTGAAATTGAGGTCTCGAACTCGACTACCAACTGTGCATTCATGGCCAACACTTCAAGTAATGATAAGGTATGTAATGAACCTACTTCTGTTTGTTCTAAATGTGTTGATTTTAAGCAGGAGATTGATAGACTTGAGTGTGTTATCTCTAGGCTTAATCAGATTCCTGTAACTTGTGAGAATTGTCCAAACCTTAAGCTTGAACTTAAGAACTTAAGTGTAGAAAATCAGAAAAATAGGAAGAACTATGATGATGCTCTTTACTACCTTAATAAGCAGAAAGAGTATGTTGATGTTATTAAGTCCTTAGAGAATTAGGTAGGTCATTTAAAATCAACTATTGTAGATGATGAGAAAGTGATTCACCTGTATCTGAGCCAGATAGAAGCACTTAAGGTAGAAAAAGATTCATATAATTTAAGTATGAATCAGAAAAGGCTAGGATTGATAATTGGCAGAGAATGTCATACGTGACACAAACTTTGAAACATCCTAAAACCCAAGGGATAAGCTATAATTAGGTTGCACCACTGCTTATGGATGAGTATGTCAATAAGCCTGTTGAGAAGAGTAAGGATCTAGTTGTAGAACACCAATATGGTGAGTCTAATGAGACACCAGTTGAATTTAAGGATAAGAGTGAGAAGGTAGAGGTTAAGAAACCGCTAGAAAGTGTCTATGAAACAGAGTCAGATACTGATATTGACACTGAGAAAAACAGCAAACCATTCCGACCTATGACTAAACCCATCACCATTTTGAAAAATCCTGAGAATGCTCGTAGGATGAGTGCTAGTAAGAAACCAAAACCAAGAAAAGTTGAGAAGTCTAGGAAATCTAAGGAGAAGCTTGTGTTTCAAACACCTATTAAGTATGAGAAAGGACTGAACTTAGAAAATGAGTATGTTTTTACTCCACCACCTGAAGAACTTTTTAAGAGTGAGAGTTCTAAGACTAGCAGTGTGCCTAAGGTTGTTGACGAAGTTCTTTCTAATGATGAGACAGTTGAGGAGATTGTGTCAAAACCTGTTGAGAGACCTGAGTTAAAACCAAGAAAGGCCTCTAAATCTAAGTCCTATAATTCTAAATCAAAATTCAAGGTTAAGTCTGATCACAATTCGGTGGCCAAGCCTGTTACTGAGGAAGGAGACCTAGAATACAAGACTATCCCTGAGGTCCCTATAAAGACTCCGAATGTCGAAAATAGGTACATACCTCCACATAGACAGACTGTGAGTCACTAGTGTAGACTTGACAGGAGAGCAGGTCATTATTCAGGTAAATTGGCTGACCGTAAAACATGTTTTGATTGCGGAGAATTAGGACATGTTGAATGGAATTGTCCAAAGAGGTCTCGTACACCATATAGGAAGGTTGACCTGAACCAAACTTTTAATGAAAATTTGTCTAGGTCAAAATTGAAGAACAATAGACTTTTCAAGAATCGTTCAGCCTCTCCTATTAAGAAACGTGCTTCCACCCCAACTTTCAGAACTTTCGCACCTCCTAACTTTAACTCGGCTACTGTTTATCATAAACAATCGCCATCTAAGCGTCAGGTTTGGAAAGCTAAGTCTGATGGAGGTGGTAGTTCAAGTGGTGATGATGTGATTACGACATCGTCGAGATCCACAGGAAAATGGGTGGATTTACAGGTTGTTGGTGTCGACGGGAAACCCACTGCCATTCGGGCTTGGGTTCTCACTTTGAACTAATTTTGTTTTTGAGCTTTGTGCAGGTCGCCAAGTTTGTTTAACCTCGTTGATAGTACCTGTGTGATGACCCGGGAATTTCCGACCAAATTTTGAATTGTGTTCATATTTTCAATTACCCTATGACTATGTCGACGATTCACGAACACTTGTTGTAAATAAATATATATATATATATGAATATATATATATATATATATATATATATATATATATATATATATATATATATATATATATATATATATATATATATATATATATAATACTTTGAATTAATAAAGTATACTTTAATTTAAAAAGTAAAATAATATTTAGTATTATATTAAATTACAAGTTTGAATCTAATTGATGCATTAATATTATTATCATAACTTTCATTATTATTATTATTGTTATTATTATTATTATTATTATTATTATTATTATTATTTGTAGTAGTAATATTATTACTTCTAATATAAAATTTATGTATACTTAAAGTGTGATATGTTTAATTTGTATTATTAATAATATTACTAATGTTAATATTATCATTAATAATATTAATATTATTATTATAAATAGTATTATTATTAGTATCATGAAAAAGATTATTAATATCATTTTATTATCATTATTATTAATTAACCTTATTAAAATTATCATCATCATCTTATTATTTATCCTATATTTCACTAGTCAATTTATCAATAAATTTATTAATTATTAATAATATTATTAATAGTATTAATATATTTAATAATTATCAAAACTTATGAATTATGTATGTATGTATATATATATATATATATATATATATATATATATATATATATAAATAGATTTATATATATAAATAGATATATAAACAAAGGAAATCAGATACATAAGTACCTATATATCTAAAATGCGATTATTTATATACAACCATTTATATATTATACTGTATTATATTATACATATATATACAAAACAGATACGTATGCTGTTATGCTTCACCATCAAACTGTGTATAATTTTTAACTCTATCTCTAGGTTGTTAGAAGTCAGTCTCAGATCACAATGCAACCAAAGAATCGATCAACATCAAAGTTCAGATTTTATTTCTTTATTTATTTCAATATCTGATTGAATATATCAGTGTACTTCTTGTCGAGCAAAATCAAACTACAAAACAAATGCAATTGTGTCACAATAGCTGTAATTATGTCTTATAACCTCTATATCATTCTTTAGTAATACATTTCGAGTGAAAACAGAAAAAATCAAAATTGAATTTTTTAAACAGAAATAAGCACGATACCTTGTTCTTGAACTCAACACATCATATCACAGATTCTATTTCAATTTCAAAAAATATTAAAGCCATCTTGTTAGGATTGATCTATTCCAACTATCTGCAAATTTTCATGACCCAATTCCTTTTATTGATTGTGAATTTTTGAGTCAAACTTTAGTTCTAAAAAGTCAACACGTCTGTTCTTTGTGAAAATTCAAGCTTGTTCTTAAAATTCTGTTTCAATTGAGGATGGAGAAAGATTCTAGGTGAGTTTTAAAACATATTTTATTTAGGAATCGTGAGCTAAAAAGCTATAAATTTCAAAAGCAAATATTGAGTTCATGAAACCAAAATACGATTGTTACAGTCATAATTTTTAATTTGCTGTTATTCAATTTCATTCAACTAAATCATAGTAGTTCTGTTTTGTTTGAGAGTCCTAAAAATCAAATTAGTTATTTACTGTTATGAGGAATTATCTTCTGGTCGATTTGATTCATGGTGAAGAAGATAGAATAGTTTAAATCGTGGGTTAAATTTAATTGGTTCAAGTGTTTAATCAGGAAAACAACAACAGACGAATGGTTAAGGTGTTAGCGGGGGAATGAGAGGTCTCGGGTTCGAGTCCTAGCTGGGTCGTTATTTTTTGTAAAAAGCCTATTTTGAGGTAGTTATTTGATTTCATGATTACTTTTATTATTATTATCATTATTATTATTATTATTATTATTATTATTATTATTATTATTATTATTATTATTATTATTATTATTATTATTATTATTATTATTACTATTATTATTATTATTATTAGTATTGTTATTATGAGTATTATTGCTAATATAGTGATTATTATTACACTTATCATTTTTGTTATTTTTATAAATATCATTAATTATTAAAATTATTATTTAGTATTATTATTATCATTAAAATTAATATCATTATCATTACTAATACTAGTATTACCACTAAATATTATTATTAGTATGATTATTATTAATAAGTACTACTATTATGACTTGGATTATGAATTGATGATATAGAAGTTTTAATTATTAGTTCACAAATTAAACATGAAGATTTTGATTATGATTAACATAAGTATTGATATTAATATTATCACTAGTAATGAAATTGCTATAATAATTATTATTATTAAGTATCAGGTATTAATATAAAAATTATTAATTTCATTATCATTATTAATAAACTTTTTCATTTAAATAAAATTAACTGTTATTAACGTTATTATAAAGTTATCATTTAAAACTATCATTTATATTATTATTAATAAAATCATTAATATTATTATCGTTATTAATAACACTAGTATTAACATTATCATTATTTTAATCACTACTAATATTATTTTAGTATTGATATATAATTACTTTCATAACAAACAAATGAAATATATACATATAAAATATTTGATACATATAACATAACAAAAGTTATATTTTTACATAGTAATAATGAAAGATATAAATTAATAATATAAAAATTGTATCACCAATAATAATATATATATTTGTTCGATTACAAGAATATGTTTTAATATATATATATACGAATGATATAGGTTCGTGAATCCGAGGCCAACCCTGCATTGTTCAGTATCATCGTATGAATATTTTTACTACAAAATATTGTAGAGTGAGTTTCATTTGCTCCCTTTTTAAATGCTTTTGCAATATATATTTTTGGGACTGAGAATACATGCGCTGCTGTTATAAATGTTTTACGAAATAGACACAAGTACTCAAAACTACATTCTATGGCTGGATTATTAAACTGAATATGCCCCTTTTTAGTATGGTAATCTAAGAATTAGGGAACAGACACCCTAATTGACGTGAATCCTAAAGATAGATCTATTGGGCCCAACAAGCCCCATCCAAAGTACCGGATGCTTTAGTACTTCGAATTTATCATGTCCGAAGGGAGTCCTGGAATGATGGGGATATTCTATATGCATCTTGTTAAGGTCGGTTACCAGTTGTTCATCATATGAATGTTTTTTTATCTCTATGCAGTTTGCGAAATGCCTGATATGATATGTATATTTATGGAAAAAATGAAATCTTGTGGTCTATTAAAATGATGAAAATGAATGTTTATGATAAACTAATGAACTCACCCACCTTTTGGTTGACACTTGAAAGCATGTTTATTCTCAGGTATGAAAGAAATCTTCCGCTGTGCATTTGCTCATTTTAGAGATATTACTTGGAGTCATTCATGGCATATTTCAAAAGACATTGCATTCGAGTCGTTGACTTCATCATGATAATTATTAAGTCAATTATAGTTGAATATATTATAAAATGGTATGCATGCCGTCAACTTTCGATGTAATGAAAGTTTGTCTTTTAAAAATGAATGCAATGTTTGTAAAATGTATCATATAGAGGTCAAGTATCTCGCGATGTAATAAATTGTAATGTATTCGTCCAGATGGATTAGGACGGGTCATTAGAGTTGGTATCAGAGCGGTGGTCTTAGCGGACCAGGTCTTACATTAGTGTGTCTAACTGATAGTTGTTTAGATGCATTAGTGGGTCTGGACTTCGACCGTGTCTGCATGTCAAAAGTTTTGCTTATCATTTAGTGTCGAAAATTATTTGCTTATCATCCTTAAAGTCTAGACACATCTTACTGCCTATATTGCATAGATAGTGTATAGATAAATTCATATCTTAGCGTATCTGGTATTGTTACCTTTGCCTGACTGCTTCCGTAGATTCCTCCATAACTTATGGGATTTTAGTATTATATATGCATATGTAAATTATGTATTGTAGGGTACTAATCTACATCCTATAATCTATTTCTTATCGAAAATCCTTCATCTAATCGTACGAGATGAATCCCTCAATATGTTCGAATTCCTCGAATTCCGACAGCTATTTCGATATGGAGTTTCACCTAAGCTCTGAAAGCAGTGTCACCAGAATGAATCAACCAATCATCCATCTCCAATTCATCTGATGGGTTCGTAGTCGACTAAATCAATGGAGACGAAAAGTAGGCGATCCTTTCCATTCAACAAATTTCCCTCTTGGCGAAGAACCTGAATCATTTACCGGCGAACCAGTCCGAAACACCATTTTCACTCTCATTTCTAGGTCGCAACGATTATATAATATTTCGAATTCTAAACCTTATTCATCTCCTCATTCCAACCGACAATCATCTCGGCGTGATAGAAGAAGTCAACGAGCTTCGTGCTCGAGTAGTGGCTTTGGAGAATTGTGCAGAATTTACAAGCACCAGCAGTATCACCGGCACCAACAGTTCCACCAACATCAGCACCGACAGCACCAGTACCACCGACAAAACAAGCCTCAACATTACACGTCTCAACCTCACAATCGGTACCTCGAGCATAATCATCGTTCTACATGACGTTATACATCATTTATCTTCTTTCGACATGATGATTATGTAATCTCTAATGTTTTAGAGATTATGTACTCTAGTTCTAACCATAAATCAGATGAATTCAATATTATATTAACTCATTAAATCCATGATTACATCTGAAGAAAATATATATGTATATATATTTTCATAAAGATTGTAATTAAAAATTCTTTTGTACAAACTGTTAATGGTGAAAATATTTTAACGGGTAGGTAATACCCGAGGAATATTTAGATTTCACATTAATAAGTTAAACTATACATTCTTCGAATCTAATTCAACAGTCATTTACTATCCTACTTACATCCACAGATATACGTATCCGTTCACCGCAGAATAACCATTTTCATCCAATTTCATATTTGGATTTTGATTTACCAGAATCCAACAAGTGGCATAATGAAGAAAACATTGGACAAAATAAAATTTGTTAGAAAAACAAATAAATTAACTATGAGAAATTTTGTTAAGAATTCACGCTAACTGTTCCTAGCTAACTGTTCCTAGCTAACTGATTACATTTTATTTATCGCAATTTAATTATCGCAATTTATATTCTCACAATTTTAATTATCGTCATTTAATTTCTGTTATTTATTTTACGCACTTTAAATATCGAGATACGTATACAAGGTTTTGACATATCATATCGACGCATCTATATATATTATTTGGAATAACCATAGACACTCTATATGCAGTAATGCTTGAGTTAGCTATACAGGGTTGAGGTTGATTCTACAATAATATATATACTTTGAGTTGTGATCGAGTCTGAGACATATACACGGGTCATGATATGTATTAATTAATTCGAATATTATATATTAAACTATATATGAATTATTGGACTGTTAACTGTGGACTATCGACTGTGGACTATCGACATTGGACAATTAAAATAAATTAAAATATTGATTATAACATATGAAACTAAACAATTCTTCAAGTTTGCCACTTGATTACATCTAAAACCTCATTTGTATCTTGACGATTACAATCCGCGTTCAAACCTTTCATGATTCTTGAAAACACCTCAAACAAGAGGATGAACCAACCGCACTTCATCTACGGAAAGAAAGATTTATGTATATAGTATTGCACCTGAAAAACTCTCGGAAACTGAGTAAACGTATAACGCCTAGCTGTGCTAATTCCTTTAGCGTTACTATTACCAAAAATAACTTTGCAATCTCTTTCCAAATTAGCCAATTTTGTCACAGCTTCAGCAAGTCAACTTCGATTTTTCGTTCGAAACAACCTTATTATAACCTTGATATATATGTGTGCTCTTTTATTGTTACCGGGGAACCTTTTATATTCCATCATATTATCAGCAGACGTACCAACAACCTCGTTGCTCCTTGGATTAAATCTCTTCAACAAATCACTATATTTATCTATTGAAGTCTTATCATGAACTCATCTGCATCTTGTAACGAGAATTGCCATACCAAGTATCGGGAAATCAGCAATCAGTATTTTGAATCTCGTAGCGTTTCTACATCAAAAGTTATATATACCTATAACATTTATCCCTTAGAATTATGATCTCTCATCCTGAAACTCTGAACAAATTACAAGGACTAAACTTGTACATAAAGAATCCTGATGATTCTGTTTTTGATGAAATCTTTAGCGATTACCTTACTCCTTAATCGCTCTAAATCATTGTGAATGAATTTCTTCATCACACTTTGAATCTAAAATTCTACGATGTTATCGTATCTTTCCTTATAAATATCCTCAATATTTTTGAAGATATCTTCATAAATATTCTTGTCCGATATTAATAAATCTCTCCGCGCTATCTGTGTTATATCATAAAAGAAAACTGTTTTAGTTTCTAAATCTCTGAAAACGTAGAGTTTGAACTATGAATGTTTTGAAGTAGTGTTGGAAATTGACGCATGAGTTAGTATAATATAATGACACTTGATCAACGTGATTATATTACAGTAAGTCATGCTGAGTTTCTAACGGGACATGATGATTCACAGATCATAACGTCATCATGTGCCATGTTACACGACTCTTACATTCAATATAATATATAAACATATCGAGAACATAATTTCTTGATAGTTCTATCTTTTCTCTTGACAACTGGTAATCTAACCAATCAAGATCATGCTATTACAATTTCTCTCTCAGAACATTAGTTATGTTCATTCCAAACTTCATACCTTTGAATTCTAGACCATTTTTCACTTAACTTAAACTTGGGAAGAGAAAACAAAAAGGATGGAACTCCAAAATATAAAGGAAACAAAGAGGGTAGATTTATAGCGAAATATCAGACGTAGCGATTGAGGCAGATGATCACATTAAATTAAAGAGAATCCTAATTTCCTGAATTGTCGAAGAATCAGATCTTTTATAGATTCGAAGATTTTCTTTAAATTCCTTGAATTCCAGAAATTCAACAGTGACTAAGTCAATAGTTAAGACAAATCTGTATTTACTCATTTCACTCTTTTGTGATAGCTTCACTCGTACTCTTCACAAAAGTCAAATTGTTTTATCCTTATTACTCATTGATGATAAAACTCTAATTTCCAACTCGTATGTGTCATGAAAACATACTTATTGTCATCTATGATCATCCTAATCAAATTTCAGGATGAAATTTCTTTATCGGGTAGGTACTGTGACGACCCGGGAATTTCCGACCAAATTTAAACTTAATCTTTAATTAAATTAATGTTTCTGACACGATAGTCAAAGTCTGTTAAGATTGAAGTCTTAACAATTTTGAATTGTGTTCATATTTTCAATTACCATATGACTGTGCTGACGATTCAAGAAAACTTGTTGTATATATATATATATATATATATATATATATATATATATATATATATATATATAATACTTTGAATTAATAAAGTATACTTTAATTTAAAAAGTAAAATAATATTTAGTATTATATTAAATTACAAGTTTGAATCTAATTGATACATTAATATTATTATCATTACTTTCATTATTATTATTATTGTTATTATTATTATTATTATTAATATTTGTATTAGTAATATTGTTACTTCTAATATAAAATGTATGTATACATAAAGTGTGATATGTTTAAATTGTATTATTAATAATATTACTAATGTTAATATTATCATTAATAATATTAATAATATTATTATAACTAGTATTATTATTAGTATCATGAAAAAGATTATTAATATAATTTTATTATCATTATTATTAATTAACCTTATTAAAATTATCATCATCATCTTATTATTTATCCTATATTTCACTAGTCAATTTATCAATAAATTTATTAATTATTAATAATATTATTAATAGTATTAATATATTTAATAATTATCAAAACTTATGAATTATATATATATATATATATATATATATATATATATATATATATAAACAAAGGAAATCAGATACATAAGTACCTATATACCTAAAATGCAATTATTTATATACAGCCATTTATATAGTATACTGTATTATATTATACATATATATACAAAATAGATACGTATGCTTTTATGCTTCACCATCAAACTGTGGATAATTTTTAACTCTATCTCTAGGTTGTTAGAAGTCAGTCTCAGATCACAATGCAACCAAAGAATCGATCAACATCAAAGTTCAGCTTTTTATTTCTTTATTTATTTCAATATCTGATTGAATATATCAGTGTACTTCTCGTCGAGCAAAATCAAACTACAAAACAAATGTAATTGTGTCTCATTAGCTGTAATTATGTCTTATAACCTCTATATCATTCTTTAGTAATACATTTCGAGTGAAAACAGAATCAAAATTGAATTTTTTAAAACAGAAATAAGCACGATACCCTGTTCTTGAACTCAACACATCATATCACAGATTCTATTTCAATTTCAAAAACTATTAAAGCCATCTTGTTAGGATTGATCTATTCCAACTATCTGCAAAGTTTCGTGACCCAATTCCTTTTATTGATTGTGAATTTTCGAGTCAAACTTTAGTTCTAAAAAGTCAACACGTCTGTTCTTTGTGAAAATTCAAGCTTGTTCTTAAAATTCTGTTTCAATTGAGGATGGAGAAAGATTCTAGGTAAGTTTTAAAACATATTTTATTTAGGAATCGTGATCTAAAAAGCTATAAATTTCAAAAGCAAATATTGAGTTCATGAAGCCAAAATACGACTATTACAGTCATAATTTTTAATTTTCTGTTATTCAATTCCATTCAACTAAATCACAGTAGTTCTATTTTGTTAGAGAGTCCTAAAAATCAATTTGGTTATTTACTATTATGAGGAATTATCTTCTGGTCGATTTGATTCATGGTGAAGAAGATTGAACAATTTAAATCGTGGGTTAAATTTAATTGGTTCAAGAGTTTAATCAGGAAAACAACAACAGACGAATGGTTAAGGTGTTAGCGAGGGAATGAGAGGTCTCGGGTTCGAGTCCTAGCTGGGTCATTATTTTTTGTAAAAAGCCTATTTTGAGGTAGTTATTTGATTTCATGATTACTTTTATTATTATTATTATTATTATTATTATTATTATTATTATTATTATTATTATTATTATTATTATTATTATTATTATTATTATTACTACTATTATTATTTCTATTATTATTATTATTATTATTATTATTATTATTATTATTATTATTATTATTATTATTATTATTATTATTAGTATTGGTATTATGAGTATTATTGCTAATATAGTGATTATTATTACACTTATCATTTTTGTTATTATTATAATTATCATTAAGTATTAAAATTATTATTTAGTATTATTATTATCATTAACATTAATATCATTATCATTACTAATACTAGTATTACCACTAAATATTATTATTAGTATGATTATTATTAATAAGTACTATTATGACTTGGATTACGAATTGATGATATAGAAGTTTTAATTATTAGTTCACAAATTAAACATGAAGATTTTGATTATGATTAACATAAGTATTGATATTAATATTATCACTAGTAATGAAATTGCTATAATAATAATTATTATTAAGTATTAGGTATTAATATAAAAATTATTATTTTCATTATCATTATTAATAAACTTTTTCATTTAAATAAAATTTACTTTTATTAACATTATTATAAAGTGATCATTTAAAACTATCATTTAAATTATTATTAATAAAATCATTAATATTATTATCGTTATTAATAACACTAGTATTAACATTATCATTATTTTAATCACTACTAATATTATTTTAGTATTGATATAATTACTTTCATAATAAACAAATAAAATATATACATATAAAATATTTGATACATATAACATAACAAAAGTTATATTTTGACATAGTAATAATGAAATATATAAATTAATAATATAAAAATTATATCAATAGTAATAATATATATATTTGTTCGATTACAAGAATATGTTTTAATATATATATATACGAATGATATAGGTTCGTGAATCCGAGGCCAACCCTGCATTGTTCAGTATCGTCGTATGAATATTTTTACTACAAAATATTGTAGAGTGAGTTTCATTTGCTCCCTTTTTAAATGCTTTTGCAATATATATTTTTGGGACTGAGAATACATGCGCTGCTGTTATAAATGTTTTACGAAATAGACACAAGTACTCGAAACTACATTCTATGGCTGGATTATTAAACCGAATATGCCCCTTTTTAGTCTGGTAATCTATTAATTAGGGAACAGACACCCTAATTGACGCGAATCCTAAAGATAGATCTATTGGGCCCAACAAGCCCTATCCAAAGTACCGGATGCTTTAGTACTTCGAATTTATCATGTCTGAAGGGAGTCCCGGAATGATGGGGATATTCTATATGCATCTTGTTAAGGTCGGTTACCAGGTGTTCACCATATGAATGATTTTTATCTCTATGCAGTTTGCGAAATGGCTGATATGAGATGTATATTTATGGAAAAAATGAAATCTTGTGGTCTATTAAAATGATGAAAATGAATGTTTATGATAAAATAATGAACTCACCAACCTTTTGGTTGACACTTGAAAGCATGTTTATTCTCAGGTATGAAAGAAATCTTCCGCTGTGCATTTGCTCATTTTAGAGATATTACTTGGAGTCATTCATGGCATATTTCAAAATACGTTGCATTCGAGTCGTTGAGTTCATCAAGATTATTATTAAGTCAATTATAGTTGAATATATTATAAAATGGTATGCATGCCGTCAACTTTCGATGTAATGAAAGTTTATCTTTTAAAAATGAATGCAATGTTTGTAAAATGTATCATATAGAGGTCAAGTACCTCGCGATGTAATCAATTGTAATGTATTCGTCCAGTTGGATTAGGACGGGTCGTTAGAACCTGGATTGTCGATAATGGGGTGATCCGCACATAACTGCCCAGGTGAATGGCTTATATATACTTCTGTATGCAACCCGAATCGAAACGTATGTTATCGGCTTCTACATAATTCATTGTAGAACCCGTGTAATAACGTCATTTGGTGTCAAAAATCAGTCTGATATCGTCCCAGAAGCGAAACATCAAATGAGTAACCAACTTTTTTTATGTTTTCTTTATTGTATTTGTTTACATTTGCATGTTAGGTAGTTTAAATTTTTTGCAATGCATTTTATTTTCTAATTGCTTAAAATTCAAAGCCAAAAAGATTTTCGGTTTTAATATATTAGAGGGAGAAAATGGTAACATCCAAAAATACAAAAAAATCATAATATTATAAAAATTCATAAAAAATAGAGAATCTTGAAAATGAGCTGTTGATCTATCTGTTCGAAAATGAATGTATTACTAAACTTGCATGTTTATCGTTTGGCGCACATATTAAGTAATGTAGATTAAATCAGTGATTATTCATATCAAGTACTATTAAGCCTTATGATTCAATCATAGAATGAGATGATCACACTCATAATCATATAAATATCTTGATGAGGAAATCATTAAAAGATTTACAGCGGTTGAACGGTAGTCACCTAATTATCACGTGTGCATATTCTAGAAATAATTGTTCAGGAAATCAACAGAAGGTGAAGGTATTCCCTATTGAGATTTATACTGGACATATTTGGTGATGAATATCCCGAAGCAATTATCAAAATTTGCTCTACCATTGAGTCTGACGACAAATTGGGATATTCAAGTGATCAATACAAGGTGAGGATATTTTATACAGATATTGTATATCAAATTCTATCGGCTAGTAATGTTTGAATCCAAACATAGAAAAGTTAGTTACATAGAGGTAAATATATTTCGAAAATAATGTCTAAAAGTATATCCGACCATCACGGGCCGTCCTTGTCTTTAAGGGAGAACACCTATGAATAAATTGAGCATCCAAAGTAATTATGAAGTCAACGAGCATCTGCATAAAGTTCAAGTCAAGTTTCCACAAGATGAAAATAATATTCAAATGTTCAAAGATGAAGAATTCAAGTCAAAATTAATCAAGAAGAAAGATAATGAGGAGAGTTCCCATAATTAAAGAAGATGTATGCTCGAATCTCAAATCATTCATAGTGTGCCGCTCTTGCGTGGCTTGGATTATTGATCCAGGGGTTCACATTGAATTGCCGAGCATCCCAATGCCTGTGATATAAGATATACCCATTAAGACAGGAAGCTATAAATATATTTACAGATATGTAAGCTAAGTTATGCTATTACAGATGAAAAGCATGGGGTTTATAGCGTTTGTGTATGCACATCTCAAAATATTCAAAATACTATGAGATCTACCCGAGCCATCTAAATCGAAGGTATAGGTTGAGGTAGAAGCCATAGGCTGACAGGAATAAAGGTGTTAGTTTGGGTCGCGATGCGATCAACATTTCTCATCTAATGTACGCGGATGATGTGGAGGTTACTTTCGAGTGGCGTAGAAATAGCTTGGTGAACACTACGGAAGTCTTTCAGTCTTTTGCTACTTATTCCGGTTTACAAGTTAATATTGCTAAATCTAGTCTGTATGGTTTTGGTGTGTCGGCTGGCGATCTTGATGAATTTGTTCATATTACTGATTGTGCAAAAGGTACCGTCCCTTTCACGTATTTAGGTCTCCCCATGGGAGTTAACATGAATTGTTGCTCAATTTGGAATACAGTATGTGATAGGTTTCGTAAACGCCTAGCAGGATGGAAAGGAAACTTACTTTCTATTGGTGATCGTTATACTCTTATCCGTTCAGTTCTCGGTAGCTTAAGGTTTAGATGTCCAGATACGATTCTGAAAGTTCTTGAAAGTATTCGTTCTTCATTTTTTGGGGTTGTAAGGATGGTAAAAGAAAGATGGCGTGGGTTTCGTGGGATAAAACTATGGCATCGTTGGATAACAGAGGTACTAGGATTGGTAGCCTTCATGCGTTTAATGTGGCCTTGCTTCTCAAATGGTTATGGCATTTAAAAACTAATCCTCACGATCTTTGGGCTAAGGTAATTCTTTCTATTTATGGGTTAGGAGGGGGAATGGATGCACCACATTCTGTTATGTCGAGTTCACGGGATTGCATTCTTGCAACTTATAACAGAGAGTTGGCTAGGGGTTCCTTGCCTACAAATAGTCTCTATTATAAAGTTGGGAATGGTACCAACATTCGTTTCTGGTTAGACAGTTGGAGTGCTATAGGGCCTCTTCATTTTAAATATAACCGGTTGTTTCATCTCGAATTGAACAAAGATTTCACTCTTTCGGATCGGTATGTTAATGGGGTATGGTGTTGGAATTGGTCTCGGAAGATTACAGGGGGCGAAACGGTTCAGATGTTGACCGTATGTTGCGTGACATAGGTCAGGTACAACTTTCGGAAGCTTCCGACAAATGGGTTAGGCTGCCTTCTATTACTGATGGGTTCTCGGCAGTGCGACAAGAAAGTTATTGGATAATTTTTATCTGCCTAACAGTATACCAAGTATCAGATGGTTCAAGTTGCTCCCTCAGAAAGTTAATATATTCGTTTGGAGAGTTGCAGCGGGCAGACTTCCGACTCGCGTCAAGCTTTCTGCTCGTGGTATTGGGATCGAAGACAGTGGATGCTCGATATGTGGTTACGGGAATGAGTCTCTTGATCATGTGCTTTTTTCTTGCTCGGTTGCTGCTGACATTTGGGTCAAGATTGCTAAGTGGATGCAACTACATTTTCCGGTGTTTACAAGATGGGAAGATTGGATCAATTGGTTCAATAGTTGGAGTGCAAGCGTGGAGTCTCGAAATACATTGTTCATGATTGTCGCGGCCTCAGTTTAGATGCTTTGGAGACACCGTAATAGCGTTATTTTTTCTAGTTCTACGCTGAAGAGAAGTTGTATTTTTGATTTCATTGGTTGTTTCTCGTTTAATTGGCTTTCGAGTAGAGGTCATAAAGTTGTTTGTTGGAACTCATGGCTCATGAAGCCATTGTAATTAGCCCCTAGCTGCTCACTAGGGGTTTGGTTTTTCAATATATTGATGATTTAAAAAAAAAAAAAAAACACTATCACTCATTCACTTGGAAGGTACTCCGTATTATTTAAGAATTTATTTATTAATAAATATTTATTTATTTACTTACTAATTTATAATGATATGATATTTATATAATATAATATTATTTATGAAGTCATTTTGTATATTATTAGTATTTATGGAAACTACAATTTTGATTATTAATATATTAAATATAAATAATAATTAAAACTTAAAGTCGTATGATATTAATATTAATGGATAAGATATGATTCTCTATTATATTTAAGTTATTTTCGAGATTTATTATTATTTAAATCAGTTTAATTGAGAAAATGACACATAGGATTATTATTTTTTTTTAAAAGCATGTAAACTTTTATTGATAACTCAGAATGTTACAAGGCACTATAACTATACAATGATTTATCGCTTAAAGTATAATTTAAAATTACAAACGATTTCCTATATTATACATAGACGAGGGACCACTAATACCGCGGCACTTGAAAAAATGAGCTGGGAAGGAGTACCCATACAGTACCGCAACTGCGATAACAAAGTTGGAGACTACTTCCCATTTAACCAAGTATAAGTGGGGAACCAAGCCAAGTATAATATAGAAAGTAACGCGAGAAATTCGTCATTTTGACCGAAAAGCGCCTTTATTACGATTTAGCCAACACCCGTTATATGAACATTCGGTGAGGTATAGACTAATGAACTCACCAACCTTTTGGTTGACACTTGAAAGCATGTTTATTCTCAGGTTTGAAAGAAATCTTTCGCTATGCATTTGCTCATTTAGAGATATTACTTGGAGTCATTCATGACATATTTCAAAAGATGTTGAATTCGAGTCGTTGAGTTCAACAAGATTACTATTTAGTCAATTATAGATTGGATATATTCTGAAATGGTATGCATGCCTGTCAACTTTCGATGTGATGAAAGTTTGTCTTTTAAAAACGAATGCAGTGTTTGTAAAATGTATCATATAGAGGTCAGCACCTCGAATGTAACCAAATGTAATGTATTCGTCCAGGTAGATTAGGACGGGTCGTTAAATATAGAACGATGGGTTAATTAGCCATTGATGCCACATAATGGATGATTTTTTCTTTCTTTTAGAGATCCACGCGAATGTTTGTGTTTGGATCTCGGAGATGATAGCGGTGGCGTTCCATTATTTTTTATTGAAAACCTTGATGTTTCGATGTTTTCAAATAATATAAGTAGATGCCCATTTTGTCACTTGCAACACATATAATCTGGATTGACATGATGTGAAGGGTTGGTTGTTTGTGATCACGTCGTGGAGGGAGGTAAAGGTGTTGGCGGGTAGGTTCCACCATTTAAGTAGTGAGTTCTAAACGATTGTTGTATTTGGGCAATTGAAAAGCATATGTTCGAGGGTCTCGACATGTGTAGTGACCCGAACTTTTCCATGCTTATATATATTAATTGAGATTGATATTTACATGATTAAATGTTTCCAACATGTTAAGCAATCAAACTTGTTAAGACTTGATTAATTGAAATAAGTTTCATATAGACAATTGACCACCCAAGTTGACCGGTGATTCACGAACGTTAAAACTTGTAAAAACTATATGATGACATATATATGGATATATATATAGTTAACATGATACTATGATAAGTAAACATATCATTAAGTATATTAACAATGAACTACATATGTAAAAACAAGACTACTAACTTAATGATTTTTAAACGAGACATATATGTAACGATTATCGTTGTAAAGACATTTAATGTATATATATCATATTAAGAGATATTCATACATGATAATATCATGATAATATAATAATTTAAAATCTCATTTGATATTATAAACATTGGGTTAACAACATTTAACAAGATCGTTAACCTAAAGGTTTCAAAACCACACTTACATGTAACGACTAACGATGACTTAACGACTCAGTTAAAATGTATATACATGTAGTGTTTTAATATGTATTTATACACTTTTGAAAGACTTCAATACACTTATCAAAATACTTCTACTTAACAAAAATGCTTACAATTACATCCTCGTTCAGTTTCACTACTCGTATGCACCCGTATTCGTACTCGTACAATACACAGGTTTTAGATGTATGTACTATTGGTATATACACTCCAATTATCAGCTCTTAGCAGCCCATGTGAGTCACCTAACACATGTTAGAACCATCATTTGGTAACTAGCATGAAATATCTCATAAAATTACAAAAATATGAGTAATCATTCATGACTTATTTACATGAAAACAAAATTACATATCCTTTATATCTAATCCATACACCAACGACCAAAAATACCTACAAACACTTTCATTCTTCAATTTTCTTCATCTAATTGATCTCTCTCAAGTTCTATCTTCAAGTTCTAAGTGTTCTTCATAAATTCTACAAGTTCTAGTTACATAAAATCAAGAATACTTTCAAGTTTGCTAGCTCACTTCCAATCTTGTAAGGTGATCATCCAACCTCAAGAAATCTTTGTTTCTTACAGTAGGTTATCATTCTAATACAAGGTAATAATCATATTCAAACTTTGGTTCAATTTCTATAACTATAACAATCTTATTTCAAGTGATGATCTTACTTGAACTTGTTTTCGTGTCATGATTATGCTTCAAGAACTTCAAGCCATCCAAGGATCCGTTGAAGCTAGATACATTTTTCTTTTTTCTAGTAGGTTTATCCAAGGAACTTAAGGTAGTAATGATGTTCATAACATCATTCGATTCATACATATAAAGCTATCTCATTCGAAGGTTTAAACTTGTAATCACTAGAACATAGTTTAGTTAATTCTAAACTTGTTCGAAAATAAAAGTTAATCCTTCTAACTTGACTTTTAAAATCAACTAAACACATGTTCTATATCTATATGATATGCTAACTTAATGATTTAAAACCTGGAAACACCGTAAAACCAGATTTACGCCGTCGTAGTAACACCGCGGGCTGTTTTGGGTTAGTTAATTAAAAACTATGATAAAAATTGATTTAAAAGTTGTTATTCTGAGAAAATGATTTTTATTATGAACATGAAACTATATCCAAAAATTATGGTTAAACTCAAAGTGGAAGTATGTTTTCTAAAATGGTCATCTAGACGTCGTTCTTTCGACTGAAATGACTACCTTTACAAAAACGACTTGTAACTTATTTTTCCGACTATAAACCTATACTTTTTCTATTTAGATTCATAAAATAGAGTTCAATATGAAACCATAGCAATTTGATTCACTCAAAACGGATTTAAAATGAAGAAGTTATGGGTAAAACAAGATTGGATAATTTTTCTCATTTTAGCTACGTGAAAATTGGTAACAAATCTATTCCAACCATAACTTAATCAACTTGTATTGTATATTATGTAATCTTGAGATACCATAGACACGTATACAATATTTCGACCTATCATGTCGACACATCTATATATATTTCGGAACAACCATAGACACTCTATATGTGAATGTTGGAGTTAGCTATACAGGGTTGAGGTTGATTCCAAAATATATATAGTTTGAGTTGTGATCAATACTGAGATATGTATACACTGGGTCATGGATTGATTCAAGATAATATTTATCTATTTATTTCTGTACATCTAACTGTGGACAACTAGTTGTAGGTTACTAACGAGGACAGCTGACTTAATAAACTTAAAACATCAAAATATATTAAAAGTATTGTAAATATATTTTGAACATACTTTGATTATATGTATATATTGTTATAGGTTCGTGAATCAATCAGTGGCCAAGTCTTACTTCCCGACGAATTAAAAATCTGTGAAAGTGATTTATAGTCCCACTTTTAAAATCTAATATTTTTGGGATGAGAATACATGCAGGTTTTATAAATGATTTACAAAATAGACACAAGTACGTGAAACTACATTCTATGGTTGAATTATCGAAATCGAATATGCCCCTTTTTATTAAGTCTGGTAATCTAAGAATTAGGGAACAGACACCCTAATTGACGCGAATCCTAAAGATAGATCTATTGGGCCTAACAAACCCCATCCAAAGTACCGGATGCTTTAGTACTTCGAAATTTATATCATATCCGAAGGGTGTCCCGGAATGATGGGGATATTCTTATATATGCATCTTGTTAATGTCGGTTACCAGGTGTTCACCATATGAATGATTTTTATCTCTATGTATGGGATGTGTATTGAAATATGAAATCTTGTGGTCTATTGTTACGATTTGATATATATAGGTTAAACCTATAACTCACCAACATTTTTGTTGACATTTAAAGCATGTTTATTCTCCGGTGAATACTAAGAGCTTCCGCTGTTGCATACTAAAATAAGGACAAGATTTGGAGTCCATGTTCGTATGATATTGTGTAAAAACTGCATTCAAGAAACTGATTTCGATGTAACATATTTGTATTGTAAACCATTATGTAATGGTCGTGTGTAAACAGGATATTTTAGATTATCATTATTTGATAATCTACGTAAAGCTTTTTAAACCTTTATTTATGAAATAAAGGTTATGGTTTGTTTTAAAAATGAATGCAGTCTTTGAAAAACGTCTCATATAGAGGTCAAAACCTCGCAACGAAATCAATTAATATGGAACGTTTTTAATCAATAAGAACGGGACATTTCAGTTGGTATCCGAGCGTTGGTCTTAGAGAACCAGAATTTTGAATTAGTGTGTCTTATCGAGTTTGTTAGGATGCATTAGTGAGTCTGGACTTCGACCGTGTTTACTTGAAAAATGATTGCTTAACAAATTTTGTTGGAAACTATATATTTTTAACATGTGAATATTATGTGATATATTAATCTCTTAACGCGTTTGATATTATGTGATTGATGTCTACCTCTAGAACAAGTCCCATTGACTCACCTAATAATAATGAAGAGTCAAATGTAAATTGGAATGATTCGTGGACTGATTCACAAGTTCCCGAAGAGGAACCGGAAGAAGAGTCAGAACCGGAAGAAGAATCGGAACCGGAAGAAGAATCGGAACCGGATGAAGAAATAGAACCGGTGGGGGAAATAATAAAACGGTTAAGTAAAAGAAAATCCTCAACCAACCGACCAAGGTTAATTATGGTCAATGGTGTTTCCGCCAAGGAAGCAAAATATTGGGATGATTACCAATTCTCCGATGAATCGGATTCCGACGAGAATTCCGATGATGTTATAGAAATTACCCCAACTGAATTTAAAAAGGCAAAAGAAAATAATAAGGGAAAGGGCATAAAAATAGAGAAATCTAATTCCAACCCCGATGAACTTTATATGTATCGTCAACCCCCGAAGTCCTTAAGTTGTAACAATGACCCGGGAACCTCTAAACCACCAGGTTTTTCTAAACCAATGTGGAAAACGACGGCTCGTATTAAGGGAACATCATATATCCCTAGAAACTTGGCAAAACGAACCAAAACCGTAGAAGAAGAAACAAGCGAGTCGGAATAAGATAGTTGTATTCGTGTGGTGTAATATATGTAATATAGTGTGCTTATGCTTTATGATATATGTAAAAATTGCTTGTATTAATAAGTATTTTTTTTTTATGAATCTAACTCTTGTCTATTTTACAGTATAAAAACACAAAATGAATAGAGAACCCAATATTTTAAGAGACCTAACCGGAGACATGATTGATGAAATCTTGTCTAGAGTCGGTTAGAATTCTTCGGCACAACTATTTAAGGCGAGATCAGTTTGTAAGACATTCGAAGAACGTTCCAAGAATGCCTTGGTTTATAAAAGGCTTTCGTTCGAAAGATGGGGGATATCACATGGGGAAATTCATAAGTTACGATGTGTTTACTTTGACGCATATATTGCGGGGAACCCAAATGCTATTTTACGCAATGGGTTAAGAAATTATTTTGACTCAATATATCCGAATATTGGACTTCGTGATTTAGAAAAAGCGGCTAACATGCAACATAAAGAAGCATGTTATGCTTACGGATTAGTAATGTTCGCTTCTCACCAAAGTGAGAACAAGAACATCGGGCTACAACTATTAAACAAAACGTTCCTACAAGTGACGGAGTCGATAATTGGGGTAAGAAATGAGGTTTTTAGATTGTTACGGGACTGTTGGACATTACGTAACCCTCGTCCCTTTGACGATGTTACAACACGCTGTCTTATCAACGGCCATAACGGTTATGTTCCACAAGACCAAGGATGGGAAGTAGTCCTAGTAAAACCAGAATGCATGACTTGTTTCTGGACGTATGAATTGCGTGTCTTTATTGCCTTTGCTGAACGACTTGTGTACTAGCTAGAATTATCTTCACAACCATCTTGTATCAAATTTATTGTGTGCTATATTTCATGCTATATGTAAAATAAGCGGTATTGTAAGTTTGTAAAATATTGTGTAAAAGTTTGAACGCGAAATATTATTATAATCAGTTTTTCATATAGAATTGTAGTAGTTGAATTGTATATTAGCTACTAAGTATGAACTTAACGGGTAGGTACTACCCGAATTTAAACTTATAAAACGCTAATATGAAGAAAAAGCTTTTATAAATGAGTTCATATTATGCTACGAAATACTATTAACTAATCTTAATATTCTGTATGATTAACTTGTTCCATTTGACTATTTTGAAGGAAATGGCACCGACTACTCGACACACCATGAATATGAATGAAGAGGAATTCCGTACTTTTCTAGCTTCAAACATAGCCGCAGTACAGGCTGCGCTACAAACTAACAATAACCTTGGATCTAGCAGTACAGGAAATCGTGTAGGATGCACCTACAAAGAATTCACTGCCTGCAAACCTTTGGAATTGGATGGAACCGAAGGACCGATCGGATTGAAACGGTGGACCGAGAAGGTCGAATCGGTGTTTGCCATAAGTAAGTGTACTGAAGAGGACAAAGTGAAGTACGCTACGCATACCTTCACAGGTTCTGCGTTAACATGGTGGAATACCTATCTAGAGCAAGTGGGACAAGACGATGCGTACGCACTACCGTGGTCAGCATTCAAGCACTTGATGAACGAGAAGTACCGTCCCAGAACTGAGGTCAATAAGCTCAAGACAGAACTTAGAGGGTTACGAACCCAAGGATTTGATATTACCACGTACGAAAGACGATTCACAGAATTGTGCCTATTGTGTCCGGGAGCATTCGAAGATGAGGAAGAGAAGATCGACGCGTTTGTGAAAGGATTACCGAAAAGAATCCAAGAAGATATAAGTTCACACGAGCCCGCCTCCATACAACAGGCATGTAGAATGGCTCACAAACTAGTGAACCAGATTGAAGAAAGAATTAAAGAACAGACTGCTGAAGAGGCTAATGTGAAGCAAGTCAAAAGAAAGTGGGAGGAAAACGGTGATAAGAATCACCAATACAATAACAACAGCAATTACAACAATAATCGAAACAATTATCCCAACAATTGCAACATCAATCGCAACTACAACAAACGGCCCAACAACAACAACAACAACAACAACAGTAACTACAACAATCATCCCAACAACAATAATAACCGCAACAACAACAACAATCAGAAGCAGCTATGCCAAAGGTGTGAAAAGTATCACTCGGGGTTCTGCAACAAATTTTGCAACAAGTGTAAAAGAAATGGTCATAGCGCGATGAAGTGTGAGGTCTACGGACCAGGGGTTAATAGAACGAAAGGAACAAATGGTGTCGGAACGAGTAATGGCGGAGCAAGTAGTGTCAGAGCAAGTTATGCCAATGTAGTTTGTTATAAATGTGGAAAACCGGGCCACATTATTAGAAATTGCCTGAACCAGGAGAACACGAATGGACAAGGCCGCGGAAGAGTTTTCAATATTAATGCGGCAGAGGCACAGGAAGACCCGGAGCTTGTTACGGGTACGTTTCTTATTGACAATAAATCTGCTTACGTTTTATTTGATTCGGGTGCGGATAGAAGCTATATGAGTAGAGATTTTTGTGCTAAATTAAGTTGTCCATTGACGCCTTTGGATAGTAAATTTTTACTCGAATTAGCAAATGGTAAATTAATTTCAGCAGATAATATATGTCGGAATCGAGAAATTAAACTGGTTAGCGAAACATTAAGATTGACTTGATACCAGTAGAGTTAGGGAGTTTTGATGTGATAATCGGTATGGACTGGTTAAAAGAAGTGAAAGCAGAGATCGTTTGTTACAAAAATGCAATTCGCATTATACGAGAAAAAGAAAAACCCTTAATGGTGTACGGAGAAAAGGGCAACACGAAGCTACATCTTATTAGTAATTTGAAGGCACAAAAACTAATAAGAAAAGGTTGCTATGCTGTTCTAGCACACGTCGAGAAAGTACAAACTGAAGAAAAGAGCATCAATGATGTTCCCGTCGCAAAAGAATTTCCAGATGTATTTCCGAAAGAATTACCGGGATTACCCCCACATCGATCCGTTGAATTTCAAATAGATCTTGTACCAGGAGCTGCACCAATAGCTCGTGCTCCTTACAGACTCGCACCCAGCGAGATGAAAGAACTGCAAAGCCAATTACAAGAACTTTTAGAGCGTGGTTTCATTCGACCAAGCACATCACCGTGGGGAGCTCCTGTTTTGTTTGTCAAGAAGAAAGATGGTACATTCAGGTTGTGTATCGACTACCGAGAGTTGAACAAACTTACCATCAAGAACCGCTACCCACTACCGAGAATCGACGACTTATTTGATCAACTACAAGGCTCATCTGTTTATTCAAAGATTGACTTACGTTCCGGGTATCATCAAATGCGGGTGAAAGAAGATGATATTCCAAAGACTGCTTTTAGAACACGTTACGGTCATTACGAGTTTATGGTCATGCCATTTGGTTTAACTAATGCACCAGCTGTGTTCATGGACCTTATGAACCGAGTGTGTGGACCATACCTTGACAAGTTTGTCATTGTTTTCATTGATGACATACTTATTTACTCAAAGAATGACCAAGAACAAGGTGAACATTTGAGAAAGGTGTTAGAAGTATTGAGGAAGGAAGAATTGTACGCTAAATTTTCAAAGTGTGCATTTTGGTTGGAAGAAGTTCAATTCCTCGGTCACATAGTGAACAAAAAAGGTATTAAGGTGGATCCGGCAAAGATAGAAACTGTTGAAAAGTGGGAAACCCCGAAAAATCCGAAACACATACGCCAGTTTTTAGGACTAGCTGGTTACTACAGAAGGTTCATCCAAGACTTTTTCAGAATAGCAAAACCCTTGACTGCATTAACGCATAAAGGGAAGAAATTTGAATGGAAGGATGAACAAGAGAAAGCGTTTCAGTTATTGAAGAAAAAGCTAACTACGGCACCTATATTGTCATTGCCTTAAGGGAATGATGATTTTGTGATTTATTGTGACGCATCAAAGCAAGGTCTCGGTTGTGTATTAATGCAACGAACGAAGATGATTGCTTATGCGTCTAGACAATTGAAGATTCACGAGCAAAATTATACGACGCATGATTTGGAATTAGGCGCGGTTATTTTTGCATTAAAGACTTGGAGGCACTACTTATATGGGGTCAAAAGTATTATATATACCGACCACAAAAGTCTTCAACACATATTTAATCAGAAACAACTGAATATGAGGCAGCGTAGGTGGATTGAATTGTTGAATGATTACGACTTTGAGATTCGTTACCACCCGGGGAAGGCACATGTGGTAGCCGATGCCTTGAGCAGGAAGGACAGAGAACCCATTCGAGAAAAATCTATGAATATAATGATTCATAATAACCTTACTACTCAAATAAAGGAGGCGCAACAAGGAGTTTTAAAAGAGGGAAATTTAAAGGATGAAATACCCAAAGGATCGGAGCAGCATCTTAATATTCGGGAAGACGGAACCCGGTATAGGGCTGAAAGGATTTGGGTACCAAAATTTGGAGATATGAGAGAAATGGTACTTAGAGAAGCTCATAAAACCAGATACTCAATACATCCTGGAACGGGGAAGATGTACAAGGATTTCAAGAAACATTTTTGGTGGCAGGGTATGAAAGCCGATGTTGCTAAATACGTAGGAGAATGTTTGACGTGTTCTAAGGTCAAAGCTGAGCATCAGAAACCATCAGGTCTACTTCAACAACCTAAAATCCCAGAATGGAAATGGGAAAACATTACCATGGATTTCATCACTAAATTGCCAAGGACTGCAAGTGGTTTTGATACTATTTGGGTAATAGTTGATCGTCTCACCAAATCAGCACACTTCCTGCCAATAAGAGAAGATGACAAGATGGAGAAGTTAGCACGACTGTATTTGAAGGAAGTCGTCTCTAGACATGGAATACCAATCTCTATTATCTCTGATAGGGATGGCAGATTTATTTCAAGATTCTGGCAGACATTACAGCAAGCATTAGGAACTCGTCTAGACATGAGTACTGCCTATCATCCACAAACTGATGGGCAGAGCGAGAGGACGATACAAACGCTTGAAGACATGCTACGAGCATGTGTTATTGATTTCGGAAACAGTTGGGATCGACATCTAACGTTAGCAGAATTTTCCTACAACAACAGCTACCATTCAAGCATTGAGATGGCGCTGTTTGAAGCACTTTATGGTAGAAAGTACAGGTCTCCGATTTGTTGGAGTGAAGTGGGGATAGACAGATTACGGGTCCGGAGATTATACAAGAAACTACCGAGAAGATCATCCAAATTCAACAACGGTTGAAAACTGCCCAAAGTCGACAAAAGAGCTACGCTGACATTAAAAGAAAAGATATAGAATTTGAAATTGGAGAGATGGTCATGCTTAAAGTTGCACCTTGGAAAGGCGTTGTTCGATTTGGTAAACGAGGGAAATTAAATCCAAGGTATATTGGACCATTCAAGATTATTGATCGTGTTACTTGCGGCTGTACATAACACTTTCCACGTCTCGAATTTGAAGAAATGTTTTGCTAAAGAAGATCTCACTATTCCGTTAGATGAAATCCAAATCAACGAAAAACTCCAATTCATCGAAGAACCCGTTGAAATAATGGATCGTGAGGTTAAAAGACTTAAGCAAAACAAGATACCAATTGTTAAGGTTCGATGGAATGCTCGTAGAGGACCCGAGTTCACCTGGGAGCGTAAAGATCAGGTGAAGAAGAAATACCCGCATCTATTTCCAGAAGATTCGTCAACACCTTCAACAGCTTAAAATTTCGGGACGAAATTTATTTAACGGGTAGGTACTGTAGTGACCCGAACTTTTCCATGTTTATATATATTAATTGAGATTTATATTTACATGATTAAATGTTTCCAACATGTTAAGCAATCAAACTTGTTAAGACTTGATTAATTGAAATATGTTTCATATAGACAATTGACCACCCAAGTTGACCGGTGATTCACGAACGTTAAAACTTGTAAAAACTATATGATGACATATATATATATATATATATATATATATATATATATATATATATATATATATATATATATATATATATATATATATATATATATATATATAGTTAACATGATACTATGATAAGTAAACATATCATTAAGTATATTAACAATGAACTACATATGTAAAAACAAGACTACTAACTTAATGATTTTTAAACGAGACATATATGTAACGATTATCGTTGTAAAGACATTTAATGTATATATATCATATTAAGAGATATTCATACATGATAATATCATGATAATATAATAATTTAAAATCTCATTTGATATTATAAACATTGGGTTAACAACATTTAACAAGATCGTTAACCTAAAGGTTTCAAAACCACACTTACATGTAACGACTAACGATGACTTAACGACTCAGTTAAAATGTATATACATGTAGTGTTTTAATATGTATTTATACACTTTTGAAAGACTTCAATACACTTATCAAAATACTTCTACTTAACAAAAATGCTTACAATTACATCCTCGTTCAGTTTCATCAATAATTCTACTCGTATGCACCCGTATTCGTACTCGTACAATACACAGCTTTTAGATGTATGTACTATTGGTATATACACTCCAATTATCAGCTCTTAGCAGCCTATGTGAGTCACCTAACACATGTGGGAACCATTATTTGGCAACTAGCATGAAATATCTCATAAAATTACAAAAATATGAGTAATCATTCATGACTTATTTACATGAAAACAAAATTACATATCCTTTATATCTAATCCATACACCAACGACCAAAAACACCTACAAACACTTTCATTCTTCAATTTTCTTCATCTAATTGATCTCTCTCAAGTTCTATCTTCAAGTTCTAAGTGTTCTTCATAAATTCTACAAGTTCTAGTTACATAAAATCAAGAATACTTTCAAGTTTGCTAGCTCACTTCCAATCTTGTAAGGTGATCATCCAACCTCAAGAAATCTTTGTTTCTTACAGTAGGTTGTCATTCTAATACAAGGTAATAATCATATTCAAACTTTGGTTCAATTTCTATAACTATAACAATCTTATTTCAAGTGATGATCTTACTTGAACTTGTTTTCGTGTCATGATTCTGCTTCAAGAACTTCGAGCCATCCAAGGATCCGTTGAAGCTAGCTCCATTTTTCTATTTTCCAGTAGGTTTATCCAAGGAACGTAAGGTAGTAATTATGTTCATAATATCATTCGATTCATACATATAAAGCTATCTCATTCGAAGGTTTAAACTTGTAATCACTAGAACATAGTTCAATTAATTCTAAACTTGTTCGCAAATAAAAGTTAATCCTTCTAACTTGACTTTTAAAATCAACTAAACTCATTTTCTATATCTATATGATATGCTAACTTAATGATTTAAAACCTGGAAACACGAAAAACACCGTAAAACCGGATTTACGCCGTCGTAGTAACACCGCGGGCTGTTTTGGGTTAGTTAATTAAAAACTATGATAAACTTTGATTTAAAAGTTGTTATTCTGAGAAAATGATTTTTATTATGAACATGAAACTATATCCAAAAATTATGGTTAAACTCAAAGTGGAAGTATGTTTTCTAAAATGGTCATCTAGACGTCGTTCTTTCGACTGAAATGACTACCTTTACAAAAACGACTTGTAACTTATTTTTCCGACTATAAACCTATACTTTTTCTGTTTAGATTCATAAAATAGAGTTCAATATGAAACCATAGCAATTTGATTCACTCAAAACGGATTTAAAATGAAGAAGTTATGGGTAAAACAAGATTGGATAATTTTTCTCATTTTAGCTACGTGAAAATTGGTAACAAATCTATTCCAACCATAACTTAATCAACTTGTATTGTATATTATGTAATCTTGAGATACCATAGACACGTATACAATGTTTCGACCTATCATGTCGACACATATATATATATGTCGGAACAACCATAGACACTCTATATGTGAATGTTGGAGTTAGCTATACATGGTTGAGGTTGATTCCAAAATATATATAGTTTGAGTTGTGATCAATACTGAGATACGTATACACTGGGTCGTGGATTGATTCAAGATAATATTTATCTATTTATTTCTGTACATCTAACTGTGGACAACTAGTTGTAGGTTACTAACGAGGACAGCTGACTTAATAAACTTAAAACATTAAAATATATTAAAAGTATTGTAAATATATTTTGAACATACTTTGATATATATGTATATATTGTTATAGGTTCATGAATCAACCAGTGGCCAAGTCTTACTTCTCGACGAAGTAAAAATCTGTGAAAGTTAGTTATAGTCCCACTTTTAAAATCTAATATTTTTGGGATGAGAATACATGCAGGTTTTATAAATGATTTACAAAATAGATACAAGTACGTAAAACTACATTCTATGGTTGAATTATCGAAATCGAATATGTCCCTTTTTATTAAGTCTGGTAATCTAAGAATTAGGGAACAGACACCCTAATTGACGCGAATCCTAAAGATAGATCTATTGGGCCTAACAAACCCCATCCAAAGTACCGGATGCTTTAGTACTTCGAAATTTATATCATATCCGAAGGGTGTCCTGGAATGATGGGGATATTCTTATATATGCATCTTGTTAATGTCGGTTACCAGGTGTTCACCATATGAATGATTTTTATCTCTATGTATGGGATGTGTATTGAAATATGAAATCTTGTTGTCTATTGTTACGATTTGATATATATAGGTTAAACCTATAACTCACCAACATTTTTGTTGACGTTTAAAGCATGTTTATTCTCCGGTGAATACTAAGAGCTTCCGCTGTTGCATACTAAAATAAGGACAAGATTTGGAGTCCATGTTCGTATGATATTGTGTAAAAACTGCATTCAAGAAACTGATTTCGATGTAACATATTTGTATTGTAAACCATTATGTAATGGTCGTGTGTAAACAGGATATTTTAGATTATCATTATTTGATAATCTACGTAAAGCTTTTTAAACCTTTATTTATGAAATAAAGGTTATGGTTTGTTTTAAAAATGAATGCAGTCTTTGAAAAACGTCTCATATAGAGGTTAAAACCTCGCAACGAAATCAATTAATATGGAACATTTTTAATCAATAAGAACGGAACATTTCAACATGTGTATTACAAAGTGGGCAAAGTAATGAGTCGAGATCAATGTTGCGTTTGTCAAGTTCGACGCGCGTTGGGATTCTACCAGATAATGTGCGCCACATGAAGATATTGATTTTTTGTGGTATTAATTTGTTTCTTGGCGTCGATATGGGGTTGGCGAGGTTTTCAAGTTTTAGGTTATCGAGAATAGAAGCGAGGGATTTTGTTGTGAATACGCCCGATTGGTTGATAATGCTAAAAACGAACATATATTTCATAGCATTATTCCTCAAGAAAGACAAGCTTTTAGTTGCAATTGTTCTATTTACAAGTGATATTCGTTTAAATAATAAAAGGTGAAGACAAAAGACAGATTCGACGAATTGAAGACACAAACGACCAAAAAGCTCAAAAGTACAAAAGACAATCAAAGAGGTTCCAATTATTGATAAGAAACGTCTCGAAATTACAAGAGTACAAGATTCAAAACGCAAAGTACAAAATATAAAATTATACGCAAGGATGTTCGAAAATCCGGAACCGGGACCAAAGTCAACTCTCAACGCTCGACGCAACGGAATAAAAATTACAAGTCAACTATGCACATAAATATAATATAATATTTAAATAATTCTTATAATTATTTAATATATTATATTATTTATAAAACCGTCGGCAGAAGAAAAAAACCAAATATGAGCCTCCCCAGCTGGCCATGCGATCGCATGGCCTGGAAGGCATAAATCCATGCGATCGCATGAGCCCCAGTTCCAGCTCACATGCCTATAAAAATCGAGCTTTGGTGCACCACAAATCCATCTATCTTTCTCTTCTCTCCATTCATACGTAAAATTTATATTTATAATTTATATTTTAATTTTAATTTTAATTTTAATTCTAATAATAAGGGTATGTTAGCGAATATTGTAAGGGTGTAAGTCGAAATTCTGTCCGTGTAACGCTACGCTATTTTTAATCATTGTAAGTTATGTTCAACCTTTTTACATTAATGTCTCGTAGCTAAGTTATTATTATGCTTATTTAAAACGAAGTAATCATGATGTTGGGCTAATTACTAAAATTGGGTAATTGGGCTTTGTACCATAATAGGGGTTTGGACAAAAGAACGACACTTGTGGAAATTAGACTATGAGCTATTAATGGGCTTTATATTTGTTTAACTAAATGATAGTTTGTTAATGTTAATATAAAGATTTACAATTGGGCGTCCCTATAAATTACCATATACACTCAATCGGACACGATGGGCGGGGTATTTATATGTACGAATAATCGTTCATTTAACCGGACACGGGAATGGATTAATAGTCACTAGAATAATTAAAACAGGGGTGAAATTATGTACAAGGACACTTGGTATAATTGATAACAAAATATTAAAACCTTGGGTTACACTCAGTCGACTTCCTGGTGTAATTATTAAACAAAGTATTAAAATCTTGTTACAGTTTAAGTCCCCAATTAGTTGGAATATTTGACTTCGGGTATAAGGATAATTTGACGAGGATACTCGCACTTTATATTTATGACTGATGGACTGTTATGGACAAAAACCAGACGGACATATTAAATAATCCAGGACAAAGGACAATTAACCCATGGGCATAAAACTAAAATCAACACGTCAAACATCATGATTACGGAAGTTTAAATAAGCATAATTCTTTTATTTCATATTTAATTTCCTTTATTTTATATTTAATTGCACTTTTAATTATCGCATATTTATTGTTATTATATTTAATTGCACTTTTAATTATCGTACTTTTAATTATTGCAAGTTTATTTTATCGCACTTTTATTATTCGCAATTTCATTATCGTTATTTACTTTACGCTTTAAATTAAGTCTTGTATTTATTATTTTACATTTGGTTTTAACTGCGACTAAAGTTTTAAAATCGACAAACCGGTCATTAAACGGTAAAAACCCCCCTTTATAATAATAATATTACTTATATATATATATATATATATATATATATATATATATATATATATATATATATATATATATATTTTTATAAAAGTAAACTAATATAGCGTTAAGCTTTGATTAAAAAGATTCTCTGTGGAACGAACCGGACTTACTAAAAACTACACTACTGTACGATTAGGTACACTGCCTATAAGTGTTGTAGCAAGGTTTAAGTATATCCATTCTCTAAATAAATAAATATCTTGTGTAAAATTGTATCGTATTTAATAGTATTTTCTTGTAAAATTTAATAGTATTTTATATACACCTCGCGAAACATCAAGTTATTTTTGGCGCCGCTGCCGGGGAAAGTCTTAAAAGCCGGAAGCGCAACGCTATATATAAAAAAAAAGATTTTTACTTTTAGTACGCTTTTGTAAAAATACGTTTTAAATATTCAAAAATATTAAAAGAAAAACAAAAATATAAGTATTTTTAAGATTTTGTTAAAAATTTAAGTTTTATAAAGTTTCTTTATTTTTATTTTATAAAAATATAAGTTTTATTTAAGTTATATATATATTTTAATTAGATTTTTAAAAAAAAATAATTTATTAATTCGGCCTGTACTGTAGCAGCCCACTCTGTGGCCCGAAACCCTAGCCCATGCGATCGCATGGCTGGGCAACTGAGGACTCATGCGATCGCATGAGCCCATCTGACACGCCAGACTGCAGCCAGCAATCATTACGGAGTATAATTATTAATTATAATTAATTATAACCCTAATTAGGGTTTAGGTTATTTTATTATTTAGATTAGTTTTAATTAATTTGTATTTAAAATTTTAATTAGTTTTTATAAATTACAAAATTAATAGTTTAATAAAATAAATAATATAAAAATAATATTTTTATAAAAATTGTACTTTTTACAACTTTTTGTATATTTTTATATTTTGTCCCTTTTTAATCGTTTTAGCGTAATATTTGTATTTCATAATTAGTTTTAAATATAGTTTTTGCCATAGTTATTTTTACTTCTAGATTTTTAGGCTTTGCCGTAGAATTCCTTAAGTGCTTTTTCTTTAGACTAAGATTTAAGTGCTTTAGAATTTTGCGACGCCTTTTTAAGTTTTAGTTTCTTTTTAAGTTATTTCCATTTGAGATATAGTTTTTCCTGTAAGCTTTAATATTTTTAGACGACTTTTACCTATGTATCAATTATCATTCCAATTAGTAATCTCAATTTACGATTATAATTTTAAGTTAGTTGTAGTAATAAGGTTAGGTTAGTCAAGTATTTTTAAGTTTTATAAGTTTCTTTTATTTTTCCGTCACCTTTTATTTTTCAACCATTTTTCTTTTTCGACCTTTTTCCGACGAACTCTTTTTCTTTCTTATTTCTCGCTATTCTAGTTTTAGGACATAGATTTTTGTTCTACTCCTTATCTAAATTTCTTAAAATTACGAAAATTTAATTTAAGTGGTTAAATTGATAGACATCAAAATTTTCTGGTTCGTAGTAATAGTTGGATTTGTACGTGGACCGGGTTATTGGAGCCAAACAGTCCTCAATTATATTGAGACCAAACGAATCCTGCCCCTCTGCTGCATCTTTTGGCTATTCGAAACGTGGGCAAAATCAGAAAAGTCTATTGATTGGATAACTTATTATAATTTTTCTTTCCTTTTTAAAACTAATAGGATATTCAATTAATGCACCGAGCAAGACGTTCACCACCTTTTGTACGTTCACCACCTGTAACTAGATCAAGACATTTAGCAAATATTACTGCCGTTGATTTTTCTTTAGAATCGTCATCCAGTCGACCAAGTACTTCAGTTCAAATTTCCGATAATCCATTTTTTGAACCCGACCTCACAATTGAGAATTCGGAGAATATTCAGGAACGGTTCGTAGATCCTGAACCACTAAACTTTCCTCCGGAACCACCAATCATTCAAACAGAGATTGTTGAGGAACGAACCATTAAATCAGAATCCTCTAGTGATTCCGATTCAACAAATTCAATTATGGAGAATCTGGAACCTTTAAGTATGGAAGACCGAATGAGAGCTAAACGCACTGGCCAAGGTCACGCAATTACTCATCCAGACATTAATGCGCCAGATTATGAAATCAGAGGACAAATTCTACACATGGTAACTAATCAATGCCAATTTAGTGGTGCGCTGAAGGAAGATCCAAATGAACATCTACGTACCTTTAATAGGATCTGCACACTATTTAAAATCCGAGAAGTGGAGGATGAACAGATATATCTCATGTTATTTCCCTGGACTTTAAAGGGAGAAGCCAAAGATTGGTTGGAATCGTTACCTGAAGGGGCGATTGATACATGGGATGTTTTAGTTGAAAATTTTCTTAAACAATTCTTTCCTGCATCTAAAGCCGTAAGACTTCAAGCAGAAATTGTTACGTTTACACAGAAACCAAATGAAACTCTATATGAGGCATGGACTAGATATGGAAAGTTATTAAGAGGATGTCCGCAACATGGTTTAGACACCTGTCAAATAGTACAAATATTCTACAAAGGATGCGACATCACTACAAGGAAAGACATAGATATAGCAGCTGGTGGTTCTATTATGAAGAAAACCGAAACTGATGCTTACAAAATTATTGATAACACTGCTTCCCACTCACATGAGTGGCACCAAGAAAAAGATATCGTTAGATAATCTAAAGCAGCTAGAGCCGATTCTAGCCATGACTTAGATTCCATTTCCGCAAAGATAGATGCTGTCGAGAGAAGAATGGAAAAGATGACTAAAGATATTCACTCGATACGAATTAGTTGTGAGCAGTGTGGAGGACCACATTTGAAAAAAGATTGTCTCGGTATTGAATTAACAATGGAACAAAGAGAGAATATTTCATACATAAACCAAAGGCCTGGAAATAATTATCAGAATAATTATCAACCGCCAAGACAGATTTACAATCAAAACCAGAGTTATAACCGAAATATTCCATACAACAACCAACAAGATCCTAGCAATCAACAAGTATCCAATAATACTTACAATCAGCAAAGACCTAATTTTCAAAACAAACCACCACAACAAACCGATGATAAAAAGCAGAATTTAGAAGATATGATGACGAAGCTAGTTGAAACTCAAACGCAGTTTTTCACATCTCAAAAACAAACCAATGAACAAAATGCTCAAGCATTTAGAAATCAACAAGCTTCTATTCAAAATCTGGAACAAGAAGTAAGTAACCTAGCAAGGTTAATAGGTGAAAGAAAACCGGGAAGTCTACCTAGTGATACAAATGCTAACCCCCGGAATGAAACAGCTAAAGCCATTACCACAAGAAGTGGTACAACACTTAAACCACCTGAAATACCTGTAACTTCTGATGAAGCTATTCCTACTCCACAACAACCACAACCTGATCAAGATAAGGAAAAAGAACCGGTAGTTGAAAAGGTTAATGAAGATAACACAGTTAAGGCTAAACCTTATGTTAAACCATACCAACCACCACTTCCTTACCCGAGTAAAATGAAGAAAGAGAAACTTGAAGCCGAGCAATCCAAATTCTTGGATATGTTTAAACAGATAAATGTAAATCTTCCTTTCATTGATGTGATTTCAGGAATGCCTAGATATGCTAAATTCTTGAAAGATCTAATCTCAAATAGAAAGAAAATGGAAGAACTCTCGGCTGTTACTATGAATGCTAATTGTTCAGCAGTGCTGTTGAATAAGATACCAGAAAAACTATCTGATCCAGGAAGTTTCACAATTCCATGTTTTCTGGGTAGTCTTAGTTCAATAGAAGCATTGGCAGACTTAGGTGCTAGTATAAATCTAATGCCGTATTCACTATACGCTAAACTAGACCTTGGAGAATTGAAACCAACCAGAATAAGCATACAACTAGCCGATAGATCAATAAAATATCCTAGAGGTATAATGGAGAACATGCTAGTTAAAGTTGGTACTTTAGTATTTCCAGTAGATTTTGTTGTTTTGGACATGGAAGAAGATTCTCAAGTTCCTCTCATATTAGGAAGACCATTCTTAAACACGGCTAAAGCAATGATAGACGTGTTCGGTAAGAAACTAACCCTAAGTATAGAGGATGAGAGTGTTACCTTTTCAGTTGATAGAGCAATGCAACAACCACAATCTGCAGATGATACATGTTATTATATTCAAACTATAGATGCACATGCAGAATTATTAGAAGAATTTCCAGAATTACAAGGAACAGGAGAATGTTCTTTAGGAGAAGGTAATGAACCAATTGATGAAGCTGAAATGTTAGCTACACTAATAGCTAATGGATATGAACCAACAACAGAAGAAATTCAAATGCTAAAAGAAGAAGACAGATATCGATACAAATCATCGATAGAAGAACCTCCAAAATTAGAGTTAAAGCCACTTCCAAACCATTTGTAATACGCTTATTTACATGGTGAATCTGAATTACCTGTAATAATATCGTCTTCTCTTACTGAAAATGAGAAATCACAACTCATTTCTGTGCTGAAAGCTCATAAACCAGCCATTGCATGGAAGATTCATGATATTAAAGGAATAAGTCCTTCGTATTGCACACATAAAGTCCTTATGGAAGAAGGTCATAAAACGTATGTGCAACGCCAACGAAGACTAAATCCTAATATGCAAGATGTAGTTAAGAAAGAGATTATTAAACTGCTAGATGCAGGTTTGATATATCCAATTTCTGATAGTCCATGGGTAAGCCCAGTTCAATGCGTGCCTAAGAAGGGTGGCATGACTGTCATTACAAATGAGAAAAATGAGCTTATTCCTACTAGGACTGTAACAGGATGGCATGTTTGTATTGATTATAGAAAATTAAATGACGCCACCAGAAAAGATCACTTTCCCTTACCTTTCATTGATCAAATGTTGGAAAGATTAGCCGGAAATAGTTACTATTGTTTTCTAGATGGATTTTCCGGATATTTTCAAATTCCAATAGCACCCGAAGATCAAGAGAAAACCACATTCACGTGCCCTTATGGTACTTTTGCTTACAAACGCATGCCATTTGGACTTTGTAACGCCCCTGCAACCTTTCAAAGGTGTATGATGGCGATTTTTCACGACATGATAGAAGAATGCATGGAAGTTTTCATGGATGACTTTTCAGTCTTCGGTGATACATTTGAAACATGTCTAGTTAATCTTGAACGAATGCTTATTAGATGCGAACAATCAAATCTAGTACTTAATTGGGAGAAATGCCATTTTATGGTTAAAGAAGGCATCGTTCTTGGTCATAAAATTTCAAAAGAAGGAATTGAAGTGGATAGAGCTAAAGTAGATGTAATTGCTAAACTTCCACATCCCACCAATGTTAGAGGAGTTAGGAGTTTTCTAGGGCATGCCGGTTTTTACCGACGTTTCATAAAAGATTTTTCTAAAATTGCCACTCCTATGAATAAACTCCTAGAAAAAGATGCTCCATTCATCTTTTCAGATGAATGTATCAAATCTTTTAATATTCTTAAAGAGAAACTCACTAATGCGCCGATCATGATAACACCAAATTGAAATCTACCATTTGAACTAATGTGCGATGCAAGTGATTTTGCAATGGGAGCCGTTTTAGGACAAAGGATTGAAAAACGATTTCAACCTATATATTATGCTAGTAAGACGTTACAAGGAGCACAAACAAACTATACAACTACTGAAAAAGAACTCCTTGCTATTGTCTTTGCTTTTGACAAATTTTGATCATATCTCGTTCTAGCAAAAACGGTGGTCTATACCGACCATTCTGCTCTTAGATACCTATTTTCAAAACAAGATACTAAACCAAGATTAATCCGTTGGATCTTACTCTTACAAGAGTTTGATATTGAAATCCGAGATAAAAGAGGAGCAGAAAATCTCGCCGCTGATCATCTTTCTCGTCTTGAAAATCCTGAGTTAGAAGTTCTAAATGAATCGGCCATACAAGACAACTTTCCTGATGAATATCTATTGAAGATAGATTATAATGAAATTCCATGGTTTGCAGACTATGCAAACTACTTAGTTTGTGGATTCCTTGAAAAAGGATTATCGTAACAAAGACGAAAGAAATTCTTCAGTGATATAAAACACTATTTTTGGGAAGATCCACATTTGTTTAAAAGTTGTCCCGATGGAATAATACGCCGATGTGTATTTGGAGATGAAGCTAGTAAAATTTTAAACCATTGTCACATAGGACCAACAGGAGGGCATTATGGGCCTCAACTAACAGCAAGAAAAGTTTATGATGCTGGATTCTATTGGCCTACAATTTACAAAAACGCACACCTTCTTTGCAAATCCTGTGATGCTTGTCAAAGGGCCGGAAAAATAAGTCAACGTGATGAAATGCCACAAAATGTCATCCAAGTATGTGAAGTATTTGACATTTGGGGTATTGACTTTATGGGTCCATTTCCAAAATCTCATAATAATCTATATATACTCGTAGCCATTGATTATGTATCTAAATGGGCGGAAGCACAAGCTCTCCCAACTAACGATGCACGAGTTATAGTCAACTTTTTAAAACGTCTTTTTGCAAGGTTTGGAACACCGAAAGCTTTAATAAGTGATCGGGGTACTCATTTCTGTAATAATCAACTTGAGAAAGTTCTTAAAAGATATGGAGTAGCTCATAAAATCTCCACCGCATATCATCCACAAACAAGAGGACAAGTTGAAAATACCAACCGAGCTTTAAAACGTATTCTAGAAAAAACCGTAGGATCAAATCCGAAGGAATGGTCCATTAAATTGGAGGATGCACTCTGGGCTTTTAGAACATCCTACAAAACTCCAATTGGAACCACACCTTTTAGACTTGTTTATGGAAAAGCATGTCATCTTCCAGTAGAAATTGAACACAAAGCATTTTGGGCTTTGAAAACATGTAATCTTGATTTACATGAAGCCGGACGTCTACGATTAAGTCAACTAAACGAATTAGAAGAATTAAGACATGAAGCATACAAAAATTCGTTAATCTATAAAGAAAGAACGAAGAAATGGCATGATAAAAGAATCAGAAGTTCAAAAGAATTTAAAGAAGGAGACAGAGTTCTTCTTTTCAATTCACGATTCAAGTTATTTCCTGGAAAATTGAAATCAAGATGGTCTGGACCATTCATAGTCAAAAGAGTTTTCCCATACGGAACGATAGAATTAATAAATTCAAATGGGATTGAATTTAAAGTTAATGGTCACAGAGTTAAACATTACATACATGGTCCGATGGAAGTCGACAACGAAGTTAATCACAATTTCGACACCACAGCTAACTAAGTGTGGGGAGAATCAAGTCTTTAAAGGATAATATGTATTTCTGTTAGAGTTAGATTGTCTGTTTTCGTGTAATTCTCGAAAATGGAACCCGAATGGTCTTTCCCTAGCAGACCCTAAAGAACTAGTCTTCTCCCCCCATTCTGAATTTTTATTTTTTTTTAGGTTTTTACAAAATGAAGACTGCCTGTGAACTAAACCATGGTCTAATGCAACACGCTTTGATCACTAAACGTAATAATGACACACTTCCGAGTGAAATAGTATCAGTAATCAGAGAAAGAATGGACGGAGTTAGAAAAGAATCCAGATGCGAAGATAATAAGTTACAATTTGGTAAAGGAAAATCAAAATCCGCAGCGAAAAGAAGAGCATGACACCTAGAAAGATGCCACAAATGCGGAAAATGGTCACATGGAGGTAAATGTTCAAATAATCAAATCTATTCAAACACCGAATTTGTTACTCTATGCAGAGACGGACCGTTCATATGTTTAGAAGAAAAGACACTGAATGCTCGAGGTTACGCCTATGTAGCCATGGAAAACCAATTAAACCGACTATCTTATGAATGGGATAGATCATATAACTAAGAAATCTATTTCACAGGTATGTCTGTACAGTTTTTATTTTTATTTTTTTATTTTTAACCTTTTGATAATAAACGCTAATTTGTTCGCTATAAAGTATTAAATTGGTATTGAATAAAATTAGGTTTGGCGACCGAAATTATTGATATCATTCAAAAAAATTTATTACATGACTGCGCAATTTAACGTTTATTCTTAAGGTATAAATATCTTTAATCAATCAACCCAAAATATTTCAAAAATTCGTCATGAGTTAAATTAGGTCTTGGAACCGAAATTACTTTACCGAAAAGAGGGGCGCATATTTTTGATAATATTTGATTGATTAAAGTGGGATAAAAAGCCAAAAAGATTTTTAATTTTATTTTTACCATGTTTTTAAAATTAATATTTAAATCTTAAATTAATATTGTAAACTTTGTAAAAACAATATATTTAAAATTGTAAATATTTGAAAAATTAATATAAGTTTGGTGTGAATTTATAATATGAATTTTTAATTTTATGCATTTCAACTTTTAAGTTTGGTGTGAAGTTTTAATATTAATTTTGAATTTTATATTTAAGTTGTGTGAATTTAAAAACAAAAATTTACTTTATCTCATTAAGTTAAAAATATGATTTTTAAAATTCGTCGTAAGTTGAAGACTAGGTCTTTGAACCGATTGCTTTACCTGAGGGAGGGACGAGAACTTTTATTATCATTATTTTTAATCTTATTGAATTAAAGTATGCCAAAAACATTAAAAAAAAACCCAAAAATCTTTACTTTTAAAAACCGCGCTTTGATTTGACAAATTTTAAAATTTTGTCGAGGGACAGACTAGGACAACGATCCGAAACGCCCTCGCTCCTAAAGGAAAACAAAATTTTTAAAATTTAATTAATTATAAGTTTTATAAAGCATAAGGTTTTAAAAAAAAAAAAAAAAAAAAGCTGAAAACACTGTACCCGGACCCCCATGCGATCGCATGGGTTTTACACTTCAACTCCATGCGATCGCATGGAGCTGAAATCCAGGCCAAATACAAGAAGTCCAGCGGGTCTGTTCTTCACACAAAACACACACATACACCCGAAAAAACTCTCAAATCTTCACCAAATTTCGCCAAAATTCACCGTAATTCGTCATTTTTCTTGCTCTAATCATGCCTAGATTCTCATTCTTCAGCAAATTGGTAAAAATTACACCCCTAAACTCTATAAATTCCTAGTTTTTGTGATAATTACCAATTTTTTTAACTAATGCAATTTTGTTAATTTCTAGTGTAATTAGTGTTAAATTTTTAGTATTTTATGCATGTATAACCTAGATTGATGCTATTTAACATGATTTGAAGCCAAAAACTTCAAAATTTTTAGAAATCTAGGGTTAGTGTTCTTGAGCAATTTGGTGCTTTTTGATATAAACAGGTTATGGCCGATTTTTGTCATGAATTATTGCTAAATTGAGTAGTGTAACATGTTTAGATATTTAAATGATCCAAACAATGATCCTAAACATGATTTTTGGAGATTAAAGTGGACTTTTTAAGTCCAAAATTCATGAACTTGATTAATTTGATATATTTGCCATTTGAGACTTGTTTAATTATTAGTAATGAATATCTGGACATGTTATTTGAGTTAAATGCTTATGAATTTTGTATACATTTTCATATGTGCTTATTTGAAAAGTGTAGAATTGTGAAAAATTGTAAAAATGTGTATAAGTTTAATTTTGATTTAACATGTTATAGTGATTGTTTTAAGTTGTTATTTTGCTAACACTAATGCATATTTGGATGCACAAATTTTGTGTTTAATGTGTTTTACAGAGAGCCGATACTGGAGGTTCAGGAGCATCATCATCTAGACGACCAGCACCAGCACCAGAACCAGAACCAGAAATGCAACACGAACAAGAACCACAACAGGAACAACAACAGCCTGATCAGCACATACCTTATTATGATCCGGTACAGTTTGTTGATGAATTCATAGTATTCCCAATGAGGCCGCCAGTAGAATTCCCAACGATTCCTGAGCACACTCTACATCCTAATCTGAGATTTGATAGAAGATGGAGAGATTACGAGACATATCAAAGGAATAAATTTAAATTGGTAACAAAAAATGTAGAGGTGCCAAGGGTAATCGATTGGGCCCCTTTGGAAACGGTCCATCTAGCTGACCGTGTTAGACAGCTTTTAGTTCAAAGGTATGGCAGTTCTTCTTTTACATATTGGGAACGTCTTTTCACCATTCGTAGACCTGTATATAAGGAATGGTGTGTTGAGTTGATAAGTACTGTATCACTTGATACAAATATAGTTAGAATAGATGATAGAAGATTTCTTAGGTTTATCCTTGGCGGTAGGATGTACAGAATGTCCATGCTGGACATGGCCAGGGCCTTACAGATATATACTCCTGGTGAGTTGCTATTACCCGATTGTACAAACTTGATTCATTATGGTGAACGGGTAGATAGTAACTTTGACGCTGACGCCATTCGGAGGCATATGTCACATTTTGATGTTTTAACACGAGCAGGAGGACACTCTTATACACATATTGACAGAGCCGTGCTTCATATTATTCATAGATTTTTGGCTAACTCGATTACACAAAGAGGTCATAATAAAGAAAAAATTACCTTATATGATTTATTCTACCTAAAGTGTATTCGGGATCCTAGAAGCTTTGTCAATATCCCTTACTGTGTTGCTTTTTATTTATCTAAAATGGTAGAGGGAATGCAGGACGGGAGTATAATAGGAGGAGGTATTTTTGTTACTCTCATTGGAGAGTATTTAGGTGTTGATAGGAACCAAGGGGGTCCATTACAGATTTGTAGAGAACAGGTTGAGCCCTTAGGATTGAAAGTTTATGTGGGTGCTAAGGTATTGAAAAGTAGACGTAACCAGGCAGTACCCTATGAGGGATCTCATCCTCAGGTAGAGAGAGGCTCAGACGAGGAAATGGAGGATGCGGAAGACATTAGGGATGTCTTTCGAGATGCTATTTTTGACGTCCACGTTCGTATAGATGAGGAAGCAATGACGAACGCGGCCAGACATAGTATGTATGAGCAGTGGAACTCCGAGCGAGTATACGAGGATTATAGGCGACGCCAACACGATAGCTGGTTAGTTCATCAGCACCAAATCATGAGCCAGCTATCATATCAGGTACCAAATAACTATGTACCTACTCGACCTGCTCATTTTCCGCCACATAGCCCCGATATCCGACCACCCTTTAACCGGTATGACTATAACCAAGCCTATCAGAACACCTATAACCAACAATGGAACCCACCCGATGAGATGAACTGGAACCCCTATCCAGACTGATTTAGTTCCATTTGGTTATTTTTATGATTTTTATGTTTTTATCTTTTGACTTTTTCATGTTTAAACTTATGTTATTGGATATATTTGTGTAATTTTTATTATTTTATTATTATTGTGTACTAATATTTCATATTTAGAATTTGAAAGTGGGATATTAAGTCCCATTTCAAATTGCCATGCATGATTATATTTGTATGTATGTATATTGTCGATTGTACAAAACAGGGTAAAACAGCGCAATTTCAAAGACTGGCATTAAGTTCAGCAAAAGCTACTAATTTTGACGACAAGATGACAAATAAATGTGATGTAACAACAGACGAAATGAACAAATGCTATGCACCATTTATCATTCAGCAAACAAACGCCAATATGTTTGGAAACTTTGGTAAAATTTAATCATTTCTACGCTAATAACCCTCAATAATTTAAGTTGTACTGATTTCTTGCAAATGAGGGCATTGCAAGATCTTAAGTGTGGGAAGGGGTTAAATTCTTGCGGATTTTTAAAAATTTTTATCTTTATACACTTGGTTACCATTAAAAATACTAGTAAAACAGTAGTTGTATTAGAATCTAGTGCTCTCTGATAATAAAGAACAGCCCTAGTCTTATATACTGACTACCCAATTCTAGTAAAATTTTTCAAAATTTTCAATTAAATGAACTCAAAATCATGTTTATACATATTTATGAACGATAAAACTAGGTGTTAACACCGAAATTATTGTTACCTCGGAAAGGACATAAATTGAGAAACAAACCAAAATGTTAAAATTCATTTAAAATGGAATAGAGGACAATAAAAAGGAAAATAAAAGCCAAGTGTGGGAAAAATTACCAAGTTATCTTAAACATATGTCACATATTTCTGTAACAAATAACTGAAAATACTTTTGCTTTGGACTAAACTAAACTATTTTACCCGATGAAAGAAAAGAAGAGATGGATCTATACGATGAATCAATTCCATCATTAAAAGGAAGTAAAGTCTTCCGAAAAAGACACGCGCTTCTTGATTTAGGTCAAGAAGTTGTCGTCCAGACCAGCTGTAGGTTGACGAAAAATCTAGAAAAGTCATCACTAAAATCAGCAGGAAATCCACGGACCTCAGCATTAAACAGGGTCACCAAGTGGTCAGATTTATCCTAACCATGAGAAGGATTTATCTCGTACAATGGGGGGCACCATGCAAATTAGCTGGATAAGACTAATGAATCAGATCCCCAGAAAGGATAATCTCCTTAAAGATTAAAAATCAGCTTTTAAGACTGATATTACTCAATCCTTGAGATTGACCTTAAAGATTGAGAATTACAAACTCATGGAATTCGATGATATCTAAACTCGAGCTTGAACGAGAAAATATTTTGATCAAAAAAAAAAAAAAAAAAAAAAAACCGATTTGTTTTCTAAAAACCCATTTTCAATGCGTTCATTACCATTGAACGTAAAATCCTAGGAATTCACCTGGAATTCATTAGGTCACCTGAACCAAATCGGGTGTCAACCGTAAGAACGGTGGTTGCATAGCATGCTCAAAGACAGGACCTTGTGCCAGACCAAAAAATTATAAGGGTGAGCTTTACTATTGCTCCTACCAAGGATAGTAATTGCGCCCGACACGTTATAGACCATAATTAAAAGCATGTCAGGGGACATTGCCTTAACAGTTGCTTGTTCAACGCTTTCCTTTACAACCGGACGGTAGTTTACCGAAAGGTAATATACGGGATAAGTAAACTGGACGTGTTGCTTTCCAAATACAAGGTTAGCAAGTGGGTGACACAAAACCGCAAGTTTTGAGCTAAAATTTTCAAATCTGAAACCCACCAAACCCACAAAAATATTTTGCAAACACCGGTAAAGGGTTATTCCGGAAAACTTATCTAGGGTAAAAACTACATTTAATTTTCAAAAGATCAAATGTTTTCATAAAGATCCAATTTCCTTAATGGATCTAAATTTTTATAGTCATGTGGGACTGTAAACCATATCGTTACTACCATTGTTTATACCGCCGTATAGAAATCACTGATGTACAAAGTGTGAAGAATAAAGAAGTGATTCTAGTATTTCAAGACGATATTGCTTGAGGACAAGCAACGCTCAAGTGTGGGAATATTTGATAATGCTAAAAACGAACATATATTTCATAGCATTATTCCTCAAGAAAGACAAGCTTTTAGTTGCAATTGTTCTATTTACAAGTGATATTCGTTTAAATAATAAAAGGTGAAGACAAAAGACAGATTCGACGAATTGAAGACACAAACGACCAAAAAGCTCAAAAGTACAAAAGACAATCAAAGAGGTTCCAATTATTGATAAGAAACGTCTCGAAATTACAAGAGTACAAGATTCAAAACGCAAAGTACAAAATATAAAATTGTACGCAAGGACGTTCGAAAATCCAGAACCGGGACCAGAGTCAACTCTCAACGCTCGACGCAACGGACTAAAAATTACAAGTCAACTATGCACATAAATATAATATAATATTTAAATAATTCTTATAATTATTTAATATATTATATTATTTATAAAACCGTCAGCAGAAGAAAACAACCAAATATGAGCCTCCCCAGCTGGCCATGTGATCGCATGGCCTGGAAGGCATAAATCCATGCGATCGCATGAGCCCCAGTTCCAGCCCACATGCCTATAAAAATCGAGCTTTGGTGCACCACAAATCCATCTATCTTTCTCTTCTCTCCATTCATACGTAAAATTTATATTTATAATTTATATTTTAATTTTAATTTTAATTATAATTCTAATAATAAGGGTATGTTAGCGAATATTGTAAGGGTGTAAGTCGAAATTCTATCCGTGTAACGCTACGCTATTTTTAATCATTGTAAGTTATGTTCAACCTTTTTACATTAATGTCTCGTAGCTAAGTTATTATTATGCTTATTTAAAACGAAGTAATCATGATGTTGGGCTAATTACTAAAATTGGGTAATTGGGCTTTGTACCATAATTGGGGTTTGGACAAAAGAACGACACTTGTGGAAATTAGACTATGAGCTATTAATGGGCTTTATATTTGTTTAACTAAATGATAGTTTGTTAATGTTAATATAAAGATTTACAATTGGGCGTCCCTATAAATTACCATATACACTCAATCGGACACGATGGGCGGGGTATTTATATGTACGAATAATCGTTCATTTAACCGGACACGGGAATGGATTAATAGTCATTAGAATAATTAAAACAGGGGTGAAATTATGTACAAGGACACTTGGTATAATTGATAACAAAATATTAAAACCTTGGGTTACACTCAGTCGACTTCCTGGTGTAATTATTAAACAAAGTATTAAAATCTTGTTACAGTTTAAGTCCCCAATTAGTTGGAATATTTGACTTCGGGTATAAGGATAATTTGACGAGGATACTCGCACTTTATATTTATGACTGATGGACTGTTATGGACAAAAACCAGACGGACATATTAAATAATCCAGGATAAAGGACAATTAACCCATGGGCATAAAACTAAAATCAACACGTCAAACATCATGATTACGGAAGTTTAAATAAGCATAATTCTTTTATTTCATATTTAATTTAGTTTATTTTATATTTAATTGCACTTCTAATTATCGCATATTTATTGTTATTATATTTAATTGCACTTTTAATTATCGTACTTTTAATTATCGCAAGTTTATTTTATCGCACTTTTATTATTCGCAATTTCATTATCGTTATTTACTTTACGCTTTAAATTAAGTCTTGTATTTATTATTTTACATTTGGTTTTAACTGCGACTAAAGTTTTAAAATCGAAAAACCGGTCATTAAATGGTAAAAACCCCCCTTTATAATAATAATATTACTTATATATATATATATTTTTATTTTTATAAAAGTAAACTAATATAGCGTTAAGCTTTGTTTAAAAAGATTCCCTGTGGAACGAACCGGACTTACTAAAAACTACACTACTGTACGATTAGGTACACTGCCTATAAGTGTTGTAGCAAGGTTTAAGTATATCCATTCTCTAAATAAATAAATATCTTGTGTAAAATTGTATCGTATTTAATTGTATTTTCTTGTAAAATTTAATAGTATTTTATATACACCTCGCGAAACATCATTGGTCTAAGTTCCATTTCCATGTGTCGGGTTTATCGGACAGGTTAATGGTTAATAGGAGGTTGTTTAGTTCTGTTAATTCGTTGAGTACCCTCCCATTAAGAGTTCGTGACCAATTCCATGTAATGGTTTTTGTCGAATTAAGCGTGGAGAGTCGATCCGAGACTTTAACATCTTTATCGGATTCAAGAATGTAGAGTCTACGGAATTGTGTACAAAATCTTTCCGCACCGCACCAATTATCTTGCCAAAATTTGGTATTATTTCCATTACCGATGCATTTGATGATTGATGAGGAGAAGTTTGCACCTAGATTGTTCGCTATTTTGCCGGCTTTGATGATTTTGTTCCAAATTGTGCCACCTGAAATATTTCTAGAGAAAACGTTAGTACAACCCCCCTTCCCCGTATATGCTCGAGATGATTTTTACCCAAAGTGCGTTTTTTTCGTTTTGAAATCTCCACCACCATTTACATAATAAAGATAAGTTTTTACAAAATAAAGACCCGATGTTCAACCACCTTTATCATATGGAAATAGAGCTTGTTCCCGTTTAATCCAATTAATTTTATTTTCTGTGTCCGCCTCACCGCAGAAGAATTTTCTCCTTTTTGTTTCAAGTATATTAATTATTTTAATAGGCGCATGGAATAAGGAGAAGTAGTATAGAGGCTTTCGAGTGAGACGTAGTATATAGGCGCATGGAAAGTACAGATTTGATAAGAGTGAGACGTTCACTGTACGACGTGGATTTGGCCATCCAATCTGAAAGACGTTTGTCAAATTTTTCGATGATTGGTTGCCATGAAGAGGCTTTCGTGGTTGGGACACTGATGGGTATACTGAGATATGTGAATGGGGTTGACCCTGCCGAACAATCAATTTAGTTGGCCATTGCGTCGACGTCATTTTTGTAGTGACCCGAACTTTTCCATGTTTATATATATTAATTGAGATTTATATTTACATGATTAAATGTTTCCAACATGTTAAGCAATCAAACTTGTTAAGACTTGATTAATTGAAATATGTTTCATATAGACAATTGACCACCCAAGTTGACCGGTGATTCACGAACGTTAAAACTTGTAAAAACTATATGATGACATATATATGGATATATATATAGTTAACATGATACTATGATAAGTAAACATATCATTAAGTATATTAACAATGAACTACATATGTAAAAACAAGACTACTAACTTAATGATTTTTAAACGAGACATATATGTAATGATTATCGTTGTAAAGACATTTAATGTATATATATCATATTAAGAGATATTCATACATGATAATATCATGATAATATAATAATTTAAAATCTCATTTGATATTATAAACATTGGGTTAACAACATTTAACAAGATCGTTAACCTAAAGGTTTCAAAACAACACTTACATGTAACGACTAACGATGACTTAACGACTCAGTTAAAATGTATATACATGTAGTGTTTTAATATGTATTTATATACTTTTGAAAGACTTCAATACACTTATCAAAATACTTCTACCTAACAAAAATTCTTACAATTACATCCTCGTTCAGTTTCATCAACAATTCTACTCGTATGCACCCGTATTCGTACTCGTACAATACACAGCTTTTAGATGTATGTACTATTGGTATATACACTCCAATGATCAGCTCTTAGCAGCCCATGTGAGTCACCTAACACATGTGGGAACCATCATTTGGCAACTAGCATGAAATATCTCATAAAATTACAAAAATATGAGTAATCATTCATGACTTATTTACATGAAAACAAAATTACATATCCTTTATATCTAATCCATACACCAACGACCAAAAACAACTAAAAATACTTTCATTCTTCAATTTTCTTCATCTAATTGATCTCTCTCAAGTTCTATCTTCAAGTTCTAAGTGTTCTTCATATATTCTACAAGTTCTAATTACATAAAATCAAGAATACTTTCAAGTTTGCTAGCTCACTTCCAATCTTGTAAGGTGATCATCCAACCTCAAGAAATCTTTGTTTCTTACAGTAGGTTATCATTCTAATACAAGGTAATAATCATATTCAAACTTTGGTTCAATTTCTATAACTATAACAATCTTATTTCAAGTGATGATCTTACTTGAACTTGTTTTCGTGTCATGATTCTGCTTCAAGAACTTCGAGCCATCCAAGGATCCGTTGAAGCTAGATCCATTTTTTCACTTTTCCAGTAGGTTTATCCAAGGAACTTAAGGTAGTAATGATGTTCATAACATCATTCAATTCATACATATAAAGCTATCTTATTCGAAGGTTTAAACTTGTAATCACTAGAACATAGTTTAGTTAATTCTAAACTTGTTCGCAAACAAAAGTTAATCCTTCTAACTTGACTTTTAAAATCAACTAAATACATGTTCTATATCTATATGATATGCTAACTTAATGATTTAAAACCCGGAGACACGAAAAACACCGTAAAACCGAATTTACGCCGTCGTAGTAACACCGCGGGCTGTTTTGGGTTAGTTAATTAAAAACTATGATAAACTTTGATTTAAAAGTTGTTATTCTGAGAAAATGATTTTTATTATGAACATGAAACTATATCCAAAAATTATGGTTAAACTCAAAGTGGAAGTATGTTTTCTAAAATGGTCATCTAGACGTCGTTCTTTCGACTGAAATGACTACCTTTACAAAAACGACTTGTAACTTATTTTTCCGACTATAAACCTATACTTTTTCTGTTTAGATTCATAAAATAGAGTTCAATATGAAACCATAGCAATTTGATTCACTCAAAACGGATTTAAAATGAAGAAGTTATGGGTAAAACAAGATTGGATAATTTTTCTCATTTTAGCTACGTGAAAATTTGTAACAAATCTATTCCAACCATAACTTAATCAACTTGTATTGTATATTATGTAATCTTGAGATACCATAGACACGTATACAATATTTCGACCTATCATGTTGACACATCTATATATATTTCGGAACAACCATAGACACTCTATATGTGAATGTTGGAGTTAGCTATACAGGGTTGAGGTTGATTCCAAAATATATATAGTTTGAGTTGTGATCAATACTGAGATACGTATACACTGGGTCGTGGATTGATTCAAGATAATATTTATCGATTTATTTCTGTACATCTAACTGTGGACAACTAGTTGTAGGTTACTAACGAGGACAGCTGACTTAATAAACTTAAAACATCAAAATATATTAAAAGTGTTGTAAATATATTTTGAACATACTTTGATATATATGTATATATTGTTATAGGTTCATGAATCAACCAGTGGCATAGTCTTACTTCCCGACGAAGTAAAAATCTGTGAAAGTGAGTTATAGTCCCACTTTTAAAAATCTAATATTTTTGGGATGAGAATACATGCAGGTTTTATAAATGATTTACAAAATAGACACAAGTACGTGAAACTACATTCTATGGTTGAATTATCGAAATCGAATATGCCCCTTTTTATTAAGTCTGGTAATCTAAGAATTAGGGAACAGACACCCTAATTGACACGAATTCTAAAGATAGATCTATTGGGCCTAACAAACCCCATCCAAAGTACCGGATGCTTTAGTACTTCGAAATTTATATCATATCCGAAGGGTGTCCCGGAATGATGGGGATATTCTTATATATGCATCTTGTTAATGTCGGTTACCAGGTGTTCACCATATGAATGATTTTTATCTCTATGTATGGGGTGTGTATTGAAATATGAAATCTTGTGGTCTATTATTATGATTTGATATATATAGGTTAAACCAATAACTCACCAACATTTTTGTTGACGTTTTAAGCATGTTTATTCTCAGGTGATTATTAAGAGCTTCCGCTGTCGCATACTTAAATAAGGACGAGATTTGGAGTCCATGCTTGTATGATATTATGTAAAAACTGCATTCAAGAAACTTATTTTGTTGTAACATATTTGTATTGTAAACCATTATGTAATGATCGTGTGTAAACAGGATATTTTAGATTATCATTATTTGATAATCTACGTAAAGCTTTTTAAACCTTTATTGATGAAATAAAGGTTATGTTTTGTTTTAAAATGAATGCAGTCTTTGAAAAACGTCTCATATAGAGGTCAAAACCTCGCTACGAAATCAATTAATACGGAACGTTTTTAATCAATAAGAACGGGACATTTCAGTTGGTATCCGAGCGTTGGTCTTAGAGAACCAGAATTTTGCATTAGTGTGTCTTATCGAGTTTGTTAGGATGCATTAGTGAGTCTGGACTTCGACCGTGTTTACTTGAAAAATGATTGCTTAACAAATTTTGTTGGAAACTATATATTTTTAACATGTGAATATTATGTGATATATTAATCTCTTAACGCGTTTGATATTATGTGATAGATGTCTACCTCTAGAACAAGTCCCATTGACTCACCTAATAATAATGAAGAGTCAAATGTAAATTGGAATGATTCGTGGACTGATTCACAAGTTCCCGAAGAGGAACCGGAAGAAGAGTCGGAACCAGAAGAAGAATCGGAACCGGAAGAAGAATCGGAACCGGATGAAGAAATAGAACCGGTGGGGGAAATAATAAAACGGTTAAGTAAATGAAAATCCTCAACCAACCGACCAAGGTTAATTATGGTCAATGGTGTTTCCGCCAAGGAAGCAAAATATTGGGAGGATTACCAATTCTCCGATGAATCGGATTCCGACGAGAATTCCGATGATGTTATAGAAATTACCCCAACTGAATTTAAAAAGGCAAAAGAAAATAATAAGGGAAAGGGCATAAAAATAGAGAAATCTAATTCCAACCCCGATGAACTTTATATGTATCGTCAACCCCCGAAGTCCTTAAGTTGTAACAATGACCCGGGAACCTCTAAACCACCAGGTTTTTCTAAACCAATGTGGATAACGACGGCTTGTATTAGGGGAACATCATATATCCCTAGAAACTTGGCAAAACGAACCAAAACCGAAGAAGAAGAAACAAGCGAGTCGGAATAAGATAGCTGTATTCGTGTGGTGTAATATATGTAATATAGTGTGCTTATGCTTTATGATATATGTAAAAATTGCTTGTATTAATAAGTATTTTTTTTTTTATGAATCTAACTCTTGTCTATTTTACAGTATAAAAACACAAAATGGATAGACAACCCAATATTTTAAGAGACCTACCCGGAGACATGATTGATGAAATCTTGTCTAGAGTCGGTCAGAATTCTTCGGCACAACTATTTAAGGCGAGATCAGTTTGTAAGACATTCGAAGAACGTTCCAAGAATGCCTTGGTTTATAAAAGGCTTTCGTTCGAAAGATGGGGGATATCACATTGGGAAATCCATAAGTTACGATGTGTTTACTTTGACGCATATATTGCGGGGAACCCAAATGCTATTTTACGCAATGGGTTAAGAAATTATTTTGACTCAATATATCCGAATATTGGACTTCGTGATTTAGAAAAAGCGGCTAACATGCAACATAAAGAAGCATGTTATGCTTACGGATTAGTAATGTTCGCTTCTCACCAAAGTGAGAACAAGAACATCGGCCTACAACTATTAAACAAAACATTCCCACAAGTGACGGAGTCGGTAATTGGGGTAAGAAATGAGGTTTTTAGATTGTTACGGGACTGTTGGACATTACGTAACCCATGTCCCTTTGACGACGTTACTACACGCTGTCTTATCAACGGCCATAACGGTTATGTTCCACAAGACCAAGGATGGGAAGTAATCCTAGTAAAACCAGAATGCATGACTTGTTTCTGGACGTATGAATTACGTGTCTTTATTGCCTTTGCTGAACGACTTGTGTACTAGCTAGAATTATCTTCACAATCATCTTGTATCAAAGTTATTGTGTGCTATATTTCATGCTTTATGTAAAATAAGCGGTATTGTAAGTTTGTAAAATATTGTATAAAAGTTTGAACGCGAAATATTATTATAATCAGTTTTTCATATAGAATTGTAGTAGTTGAATTGTATATTAGCTACTAAGTATGAACTTAAAGGGTAGGTACTACCCGAATTTAATCTTATAAAATGCTAATATGAAGAAAAAGCTTTTATAAATGAGTTCATATTATGTTACGAAATACTATTAACTACTCTTAATATTCTGTATGATTAACTTGTTCCATTTGACTATTTTGAAGGAAATGGCACCGACTACTCGACACACCGTGAATATGAATGAAGAGGAATTCCGTACTTTTCTAGCTTCAAACATAGCCGCAGTACAGGCTGCGCTACATACCAACAATAACCTTGGATCTAGCAGTACAGGAAATCATGTAGGATGCACCTACAAAGAATTCACTGCCTGCAAACCTTTGGAATTTGATGGAACCGAAGGACCGATCGGATTGAAACGGTGGACCGAGAAGGTCGAATCGGTGTTTGCCATAAGTAAGTGTACTGAAGAGGACAAAGTGAAGTACGCTACGCATACCTTCACAGGTTCTGCGTTAACATGGTGGAATACCTATCTAAAGCAAGTGGGACAAGACGATGCGTACGCACTACCGTGGTCAGCATTCAAGCACTTGATGAACGAGAAGTACCGTCCCAGAACCGAGGTCAATAAGCTCAAGACAGAACTTAGAGGGTTACGAAACCAAGGATTTGATATTACCACGTATGAAAGACGATTCACAGAATTGTGCCTATTGTGTCCTGGAGCGTTCGAAGATGAGGAAGAGAAGATCGACGCGTTTGTGAAAGGATTACCGGAAAGAATCCAAGAAGATATAAGTTCAAACGAGCCCGCCTCCATACAACAGGCATGTAGAATGGCTCACAAACTAGTGAACCAGATTGAAGAAAGAATTAAAGAACAGACTGCTGAAGAGGCCAATGTGAAGCAAGTCAAAAGAAAGTGGGAGGAAAATGGTGATAAGAATCACCAATATAACAACAACAGCAATTACAACAATAATCGCAACAATTATCCCAACAATCGTAACATCAATCGCAACTACAACAAACGGCCCAACAACAACAACAACAACAACAACAACAGCAACTACAACAATCATCCCAATAACAATAATAACCGCAACAACAACAACAATCAGAAGCAGCTATGCCAAAGGTGTGAAAAGTATCACTCGGGGTTCTGCACCAAATTTTGCAATAAGTGTAAAAGAAATGGTCATAGTGCGGCGAAGTGTGAGGTCTACGGACCAGGGGTTAATAGAACGAAAGGAACAAATGGTGTCGGAACGAGTAATGGTGGAGCAAGTAGTGTCGGAGCAAGTTATGCCAATGTAGTTTGTTATAAATGTGGAAAACTGGGCCACATTATTAGAAATTTCCCGAACCAGGAGAACACGAATGGACAAGGCCGCGGAAGAGTTTTCAATATTAATGCGGCAGAGGCACAGGAAGACCCGGAGCTTGTTATGGGTACGTTTCTTATTGACAATAAATCTGCTTACGTTTTATTTGATTCGGGTGCGGATAGAAGCTATATGAGTAGAGATTTTTGTGCTAAATTAAGTTGTCCATTGATGCCTTTGGATAGTAAATTTTTACTCGAATTAGTAAATGGTAAATTAATTTTAGCAGATAATATATGTCGGAATCGAGAAATTAAACTGGTTAGCGAAACATTTAAGATTGACTTGATACCAGTACAGTTAGGGAGTTTTGATGTGATAATCGGTATGGACTGGTTGAAAGAAGTGAAAGCAGAGATCGTTTGTTACAAAAATGCAATTCGTATTATACGAGAAAAAGGAAAACCCTTAATGGTGTACGGAGAAAAGGGCAACACGAAGCTACATCTTATTAGTAATTTGAAGGCACAAAAACTAATAAGAAAAGGTTGCTATGCTGTTCTAGCACAGGTCGATAAAGTACAAACTGAAGAAAAGAGCATCAATGATGTTCCCGTCGCAAAAGAATTTCCCGATGTATTTCCGAAAGAATTACCGGGATTACCCCCACATCGATCCGTTGAATTTCAAATAGATCTTGTACCAGGAGCTGCACCAATAGCTCGTGCTCCTTACAGACTCGCACCCAGCGAGATGAAAGAACTGCAAAGCCAATTACAAGAACTTTTAGAGCGTGGTTTCATTCGACCAAGCACATCACCGTGGGGAGCTCCTGTTTTGTTTGTCAAGAAGAAAGATGGTACATTCAGGTTGTGTATCGACTACCGAGAGTTGAACAAACTTACCATCAAGAACCGCTACCCACTACCGAGAATCGACGACTTATTTGATCAACTACAAGGCTCATCTGTTTATTCAAAGATTGACTTACGTTCCGGGTATCATCAAATGCGGGTGAAAGAAGATGATATTCCAAAGACTGCTTTCAGAACACGTTACGGTCATTACGAGTTTATGGTCATGCCGTTTGGTTTAACTAATGCACCAGCTGTGTTCATGGACCTTATGAACCGAGTGTGTGGACCATACCTTGACAAGTTTGTCAATGTTTTCATTGATGACATACTTATTTACTCAAAGAATGACCAAGAACACGGTGAACATTTGAGAAAGGTGTTAGAAGTATTGAGGAAGGAAGAATTGTACGCTAAGTTTTCAAAGTGTGCATTTTGGTTGGAAGAAGTTCAATTCCTCGGTCACATAGTGAACAGAGAAGGTATTAAGGTGGATCCGGCAAAGATAGAAACTGTTGAAAAGTGGGAAACCCCGAAAACTCCGAAACACATACGCCAGTTTTTAGGACTATCTGGTTACTACAGAAGGTTCATCCAAGACTTTTACAGAATAGCAAAACCCTTGACTGCATTAACGCATAAAGGGAAGAAATTTGAATGGAATGATGAACAAGAGAAAGCGTTTCAGTTATTGAAGAAAAAGCTAACTACGGCACCTATATTGTCATTGCCTGAAGGGAATGATGATTTTGTGATTTATTGTGACGCATCAAAGCAAGGTCTCGGTTGTGTATTAATGCAACGAATGAAGGTGATTGCTTATGCGTCTAGACAATTGAAGATTCACGAACAAAATTATACGACGCATGATTTGGAATTAGGCGCGGTTGTTTTTGCATTAAAGACTTGGAGGCACTACTTATATGGGGTCAAAAGTATTACATATACCGACCACAAAAGTCTTCAACACATATTTAATCAGAAACAACTGAATATGAGGCAGCGTAGGTGGATTGAATTGTTGAATGATTACGACTTTGAGATTCGTTACCACCCGGGGAAGGCAAATGTGGTAGCCGATGCCTTGAGCAGGAAGGACAGAGAACCCATTCGAGTAAAATCTATGAATATAATGATTCATAATAACCTTACTACTCAAATAAAGGAGGCGCAACAAGGAGTTTTAAAAGAGGGAAATTTAAAGGATGAAATACCCAAGGGATCGAAGAAGCATCTTAATATTCGGGAAGACGGAACCCGGTATAGGGCTGAAAGGATTTGGGTACCAAAATTTGGCGATATGAGAGAAATGGTACTTAGAGAAGCTCATAAAACCAGATACTCAATACATCCTGGAACGGGGAAGATGTACAAGGATCTCAAGAAACATTTTTGGTGGCCGGGTATGAAAGCTGATGTTGCTAAATATGTAGGAGAATGTTTGACGTGTTCTAAGGTCAAAGCTGAGCATCAGAAACCATCAGGTCTACTTCAACAACCCGAAATCCCGGAATGGAAATGGGAAAACATTACCATGGATTTCATCACTAAATTGCCAAGGACTGCAAGTGGTTTTGATACTATTTGGGTAATAGTTGATCGTCTCACCAAATCAGCACACTTCCTGCCAATAAGAGAAGATGACAAGATGGAGAAGTTAGCACGACTGTATTTGAAGGAAGTCATCTCCAGACATGGAATACCAATCTCTATTATCTCTGATAGGGATGGCAGATTTATTTCAAGATTCTGGCAGACATTACAGCAAGCATTAGGAACTCGTCTAGACATGAGTACTGCCTATCATCCACAAACTGATGGGCAGAGCGAAAGGATGATACAAACGCTTGAAGACATGCTACGAGAATGTGTTATTGATTTCGGAAACAGTTGGGATCGACATCTACCGTTAGCAGAATTTTCCTACAACAACAGCTACCATTCAAGCATTGAGATGGCGCCGTTTGAAGCACTTTATGGTAGAAAGTGCAGGTCTCCGATTTGTTGGAGTGAAGTGGGGGATAGACAGATTACGGGTCCGGAGATTATACAAGAAACTACCGAGAAGATCATCCAAATTTAACAACGGTTGAAAACCGCCCAAAGTCGACAAAAGAGCTACGCTGACATTAAAAGAAAAGATATAGAATTTGAAATTGGAGAGATGGTCATGCTTAAAGTTGCACCTTGGAAAGGCGTTGTTCGATTTGGTAAACGAGGGAAATTAAATCCAAGGTATATTGGACCATTCAAGATTATTGATCGTGTCGGACCGGTAGCTTACCGACTTGAGTTACCTCAACAACTCGCGGCTGTACATAACACTTTCCACGTCTCGAATTTGAAGAAATGTTTTGCTAAAGAAGATCTCACTATTCCGTTAGATGAAATCCAAATCAACGAAAAACTTCAATTCATCGAAGAACCCGTTGAAATAATGGATCGTGAGGTTAAAAGACTTAAGCAAAATAAGATACCAATTGTTAAGGTTCGATGGAATGCTCGTAGAGGACCCGAGTTCACCTGGGAGCGTGAAGATTAGATGAAGAAGAAATACCCGCATCTATTTCCAGAAGATTCGTCAACACCTTCAACAGCTTAAAATTTCGGGACGAAATTTATTTAACGGGTAGGTACTGTAGTGACCCGAACTTTTCCATGTTTATATATATTAATTGAGATTGATATTTACATGATTAAATGTTTCCAACATGTTAAGCAATCAAACTTGTTAAGACTTGATTAATTGAAATATGTTTCATATAGACAATTGACCACCCAAGTTGACCGGTGATTCACGAACGTTAAAACTTGTAAAAACTATATGATGACATATATATGGATATATATATAGTTAACATGATACTATGATAATTAAACATATCATTAAGTATATTAACAATGAACTACATATGTAAAAACAAGACTACTAACTTAATGATTTTTAAACGAGACATATATGTAACGATTATCGTTGTAAAGACATTTAATGTATATATATCATATTAAGAGATATTCATACATGATAATATCATGATAATATAATAATTTAAAATCTCATTTGATATTATAAACATTGGGTTAACAACATTTAACAAGATCGTTAACCTAAAGGTTTCAAAACAACACTTACATGTAACGACTAACGATGACTTAACGACTCAGTTAAAATGTATATACATGTAGTGTTTTAATATGTATTTATACACTTTTGAAAGATTTCAATACACTTATCAAAATACTTCTACCTAACAAAAATTCTTACAATTACAATGTTGCTATACGCCTTGATATACACGGTTTGTAATTCCTGTGTTGTTGTAGGGTTTTATATTTTCCCTTATATTTAGAAGTTCCATGCTTTTGTTTTCTCCTCCCGACTTCAAGTCAAGCGAATAATGGTCCAGAATTTGTAAGTATGGAGTTTCGAATGTTTATGGTATTCTAAGCAGAAAGGAATGTATTAGCACGATTTGATTTGTCAAATTACCAGAATCCCTGAGGATGGAATTATCAAGAATATATTTTCTTGATATGTTCAGAGGTTAAGTAGAATGAAATAGTTATATAACATGGCACATGATGATGGTATGATCTACTGTGAACCATCATCATGTTTCATTATAACTCAGCATGACTTACTGTAATATAATCACGTTGGCCAAGCGCCATTATATTATACTAACTCATGCTTCAATTCCCAACACTTCTCCACAATTCATTCATAATTTATACTTAGATTTTACAGAAGTTTCCAATATAATAAAATACAGAAAACATGAAGAGGTAAATAATTTCGGACAAGAATATTTATGAAAATATCCTCAGAAATATCGAAGATATTTATGATGATATTTTGGGAATTTCTAAGTTCGAAGGTTTATGAAGAAAAATTTTCCGCAAGATTTTAACATGGCCTCGGAGCAAGGTATTCTCTAAAGATTTCATTGGATCCAAATTACCTGGATTCTTTGAATATAGGGTTTAGTCCTTGTATTTGTCCTTGGTCTCCTTCATGGTTAACTCAATCTGTTTTTCAATACCAAATTTTCTATCGAGCGTTCCCAACACTCCATTCTTTATCATCAAACTCTTGGCTATTCAGGCCATCTACAATTTTACTGTTTTGTCTGCATTTAATGCAGCCATATCTGAATCGTTGGTTACCAATCCGAGGTGTTTTCAGGAGAATTGTGTTTTTAGGTGATTAAACGATGATGGTAATATGGTGGAATATAAAAGATTTCCTGGTAACAATAAGAGAGCACGCAGATATATCAAAATTATAATAAGGTCATTTCGAATGAAAAGTCGAAGTTGTCTTGCTGGAGCTGTGATAAAATTGGCTATTTTGAAAAAGAATTGCAAAGTTATTTTGGGTAATAATAACACTAAAGTAATTAGCACAGCTACGTGTTAAACGTTTACTCAGTTTTCGAGAGTTTTTCAGGTGCATAACTATATGTATCAACCTTTCCTTCCGTAGATGAAATGCGGTTGGTTCATTCTCTCAATCGAGGTGTTTTCAAGAATTATGAAAGGTTTGAATCGTAGATTGTAATCATCAATATACAAATGAGGTTTAAGACGAAATCAAGTGGCAAACTTGAAGAATTGTTTAGTTTCATATGTTATAATCAATATTTTAATTCATTTTAATTGTCCAATGTCGGCAGACCACAGTTGATAGTCCACAGTTGACAGTCCAATATTTCATATATAGCTTAATATATAATATTCGAATTAATTAATACGTATCGTGACCCGTGTACATGTCTCAGACTCGATCACAACTTAAAGTATATATATTATTTGAGAATCAACCTCAACCCTGTATAGAGAACTCGATCATTACTGCATATAGAGTGTCTATGGTGATTCCAAATAATATATATAGATGCGTCGATATGATATGTCAAAACCTTGTATACGTGTCCCGATATTTAAAGTGCGTAAAATAAATAACAGAAATTAAATGACGATAAATAAAAATTGCGAGAATGTAAATTGCGATACATAAAATGTAAATAGTTAGCTAGGAACAGTTAGCTAGGAACAGTTAGCGTGGATTCTTAACAAAATTCTTCTCATACTTAAATTGTTTGTTTCTAACAAATTTTATTTATCCAATGTTTTCTTCATTATACACTTGTTAGATTCTGATAAGTCAAAATCCAAATATGAAATTGAATGAAAATGGTTATTTTACGGTGAACAGATACGTATATCGGTGATTGTAAATAGGATAGTAAATGACTGTTGAATCAGATTCGAAGAATGTACAGTGTAACTTATTAATGTGAAATCTAAATATTCCTCGGGTATTACCTACCCGTTAAAATATTTTTACCATTAACAGTTTGTACAAAAGAATTTTTAATTACAATCTTTATGAAAACATATATACATATATATTTTCTTCAGACGTAATCATGGATTTAATGAGTCAATGTGATATTAAACTCATTAGATTTACGGCTAAAACTAGAGTACATAATCTCTAAAACATTAGAGATTACATAATTGCCATGAAGGACGAAGATAGTTTATGTAGAACGATTCGTAGAACGATGATTATACTCGAAGTACAGAATGAGATGTTGAGGCGTGTGACGTTGAAACTTGGGTTGTTGGTGGTAATGGTATTGATGTTAGTGGTACTGTTGGTGCCGGTGATTTTGTTGAAGCTGGTACGTTTTGCACCATATTTTCCAGGGCTACAACTCGGGCGCGAAGCTCGTTGATTTCTTATATTATTCCGGGATGATTGTTGGTCGGAACGAGCGAATGAATAAGGTTGAGAATTTTGGATATCATATAATCATGGCGAGATATCCTGGAAATGAGAGTGAATATAGTGTATCGAATTGGTTCGCCGGTAAGTGCTTCAGGTTCTCCGCCAAGAGATGAATTCGGTTGGTGGAAAGGATCGCCTTCTTCACATTTCCATTAGTTAAGTCGACTACGAATCCATCAGATGAATTGGGGATGAATGATTGGTTGATTCATTCTGGTGACGCTGCTTTCGGAGCTTAGGTGAAAATCCATATCGGAATAGCTGTCGGAATCCGAGGAATTCAAACTGGTTGAGGGATTCATCTCCTATGATCAGATGAAGGATTTTCGATAAGAAATAGATTATAGGATGTAGATTAGTACCCTACAATACATAATTTACATATGCATATATAATACTAAAATCCCATAAGTTATGGAGGAATCTACGGAAGCTGTCAGGCAAAGGTAACAATAACAGATACGCTAAGATATGAATTTATCTATACACTGTCTATGCAATAGAGGCAGTAAGACGTGTCTAGACTTTAAGATGATAAGCAAATGATTCCCTAAAAATGATAAGAAGATAATTTTCGACACAAAATGATAACCAAAACTTTTGACATGCAGACACGGTCGAAGTCCAGACTCACTAATGCATCCTAATAACTATCAGTTAGACACACTAATGCAAGACCTGGTTCGCTAAGACCACCGCTCTGATACCACATGTCATACCCCGTCCAAATTTTCCTGAACGAATACAATAACATCTGGTACCATTGCGATGAACGGACCTTTATATGCCATGAATGACTCCATGTAATATGAGCAAATGCACAGCGGAAGATTTCTTTCATACCTGAGAATAAACATGCTTTCAAGTGTCAACCAAAAGGTTGGTGAGTTCATAAGTTTATCATAAAACAATAAAATTCATCATTTTGATAGACCACAAGATTTAACTCCTGCATGGTACAAATGGGCCCGAATCCTATACCCACCTGTAATGTACATGCGATATCTTTTAAATACAGTACACCTTTCTCGTGTACGCAACCATTTTTCATAAATCTTAGTAACCGTACACATATCTCGTATACAAAATATCAAACACATAACCTGTGTATAAAAATCATTCTCTCGATACATAACATTCACTTCAATTGGTGGCAATTATCATGTCCACATAATTCAATGGTGGCAATTATCATGTCCACATAATTCAATGGTGGCAATTATCATGTCCACATAATTCAATAATAATCCGCAGAACTTCTGTCTGCATAATAATTCATTCGAGGAATGTTTTGCTTGTGTCTATCTCATCAATCATTTATAAAAGTATTTCATGTATTCGCAGTTCAAAATATATTTCAAAAGCATTTAATAAAGCAGTTGTAAAAGTAGCGCATGTATTCTCAGTCCCAAAAATGTAAAGAGTAAAAGGGAATCAAATGAACTCACCATACTGTATTTTGTAGTAAAAATACATATGACGTCATTGAACAAAAGTAGGGTTGGCCTCAGATTCACGAACCTATATCATTTGTATATATCTATTAATATACATAGTTGTAATCGATCAAATATACATATTATTATTAGTAGTGTAGTTTATATTTATATAGTAAATTAATAAACTTCATTTTATATATATATATATATATATATATATATATATATATATATATATATATATATATATATATATATATATATATATATATATATATATTTATTTATTTATTTATTTATTTTATATATCTAGATATATTAATATAGTTAAGTTATGTGTATTACATATATATATTTATATACCAAATCTTTATTTTCATGCTTATAACTTTAACAACGTCATTAAAACTTTTATTTTCATAATCGTAATTATTCTAATAATAATGATATTACTAATACTAATTCTTATGTTAATGATAATAATAATATTAATGTTTATAAAATGATACAAGTTACTAACATTAATGAAAATAATTTGTATTATTTTTCATAATAATAATAATTTTAATCATAATCATAATAATAATAATAATAATAATAATAATAATAATAATAATAATAATAATAATACTAAGTGTTAATATTTTGTAAAGATAATAATTTTAGTAATCATAATATTAGTAATAATTTACTTTCTTCAATCATAATGATAATAATGATAATAATAATTTTACTTATTGTAGTGATAATTATATTCATAAGATTAGTATTATCCATAATTAACATATCCATAATCTTAATCATAATAATAATAATAATAATAATAATAATAATAATAATAATAATAATAATAATAATAATAATAATAATAATAATAATAATAATAATAATAATAATAATAATAAATAAATAAATAAATAAAGGGTTACAACCTTTGAAGAAAATCCCAAAAAATTTTCACCACTACCGGGACTCGAACACGAGACCTCTCGCTCACCCGTCAACTCCCTTAGCCACTGAACCGTTTCTGTTTTTCGTAATATACTCTCGACCCAAAATCACTTAAACCGTATATCAATATGCTTTCTTCTTCTTCTTTAAACTACAGCTCATCAATATCAAGTATTACCATCATTAACGAATGATCATTAACATCATAATCTTAATCATCATCAATGGAACTTCACCATCATCATCTAATTTCCTATATCGTTATCATAAGTATCAACATCTTCATCGTTCAACAAAACTGTCCAACTGAACAATCTAAGTTGGGGTCACGGCCCAATTAAGAAAAAATGTGGCCCAATTATAAAACGTAAGAAAATGGTAGCCCAAGAAAATAATTTAATCAAATCCAAATTTTTGTCTTTGCAAAATATCATTTCAACTTGGTAACCTTCAAACATCATAAAAAAAAACGCAGGCCTGTCTTCTTCTAACTTCATTGCATTAATAAAAATAAAATACCCAAACTTCTTAGTCGGCCATTATGTATCTTCTTTGTCCCACATGCATATTGGAAACGATATATATTAGTCTATATGATCAAGTTTGATAAAGCCTCCAATAATTATATGTATCACTTCTTTCCTCTTCACTATTATACGAAAACAAAAATAGGAAAGTAAATACGAGCAGTTTGCAGTTATAGCGATTTTAGTGGCTGTTGGTTTGGGTTTCATAATCTAATCAGAAACAGGTTAGGAAGTGTAGCAGAATAATAGAAGTAAAAGCGTGAGGGTTTTGAGGTGGGTTTTCGATGGTTCTTGTTTGGTTGTCAATCGGTTTTTGGTGGTTATAATGTGAGGTGTGGTGTTGATCGAATAGCTAAACAAGTCAGAAAGTTGGTTATGGTTCGATGGATACTTTGAACAAGAAAAATAATATAGTAGCAACCATGTTTTTTTTAGAGTGATCAATAGTAGAAACTAAATAGATGATGGTGGTTTTTGGTTGATCGAATGAAATAGAAATCGGTACACGTTCCTGTGCAACAGCGAATACAAGGTGATGGTGGCCGCTGGTGGAGAGTGGTGAAGGTGGAAGTTTGGTGATCGAGTCAAATATCAAAGTGGTGGTATGGTTGGCAGGTTAGACGGGTGGTTCCCGATTGAAATGTGGAGAGAGGAGAGATGGCGATATTGTTGTAGAGGTGGCAGTTATGGTTTGTTTTGATGGTTATGAGTGGTGAAGTGGGTTTAGTGGGTGATTATATGGGTGAGGGTTGGATGGTATTATGTCGAAGTTGTCGGGCATCAAAAGAAGTGGTTTAGATGATAGTGAGTTCGATGATGGTAGCTTCATTAGAAAAAAGAGATCGAAGGTGGTCGGGTTTGAAGATGTTCTGAATAAAAAGAAGTGGTGGCTCATAATTGAAACAAAGAAACAATCATGGTGTTTGTTGGTTGTTGATTTCTTCGGTTATGGTTATAGCCCAAGGTAATGTCCGATTAATACTCAAGAGGAGGGTGGTGGTTTGGCTCGTTATTATTATCAAAGTAGTGTCTTGCAAAAAAAAAAAAAAATTAGAAAGTGTAAAATGGTTAGACAAAGTTGGTGGAAAATTTTCCTTCTATTCGTGTATGTATATACATTATATATAGATAGATATATATTCATATTGTAAGTGTTTGTGGATGAGGAAAACAAAAGAACATGGACTATCAAATAAAGTGGTTGATGATTTGTCAAACATCACAGTACATCCTATTCCCATTCTCGAATGTCAGTTACTTACATATATCGATACATATATTTATATATAATATAAAGGACTACAAGTTGATCAATCAAGTAAATGGAGAAAGAATAAAACAAGTATACTAAGAATCATATTTCAATCAATCACAGTAATCTCAAAAGATTAATCAATTTGACACAGTGGAGTTTAAAATATCTACCGACAGTTTTCACGGACTGTGTTATATCGTGGTCCGTTGTAAATTAATGGCGGATAAAAGTCTTCAGAAAAATCCCATATTTTTAAATTAACTATATTTATTTATTTTTTTTAATATACTTTATTTATATATATATATATATATATATATATATATATAAATATATATATATATATATATATATGTATTTATTTTAATAATAATATCATATTTTATTTTAATTTTACAAAGTTCATTAAAACATATTATATTTTAAATTATACTTCAATATATACATGTCTATATATTAAAATATATATATATGTATCTATTTACAAATAGTTGTTCGTGAATCGTCGGGAATAGTTAAGGTCAATTGAGTATAAGAAACAGTTCAAAATTTTTTTGAGACTCAACATTACGGACTTTGCTTATCGTGTCGAAATCAAATAAAGATTAAGGTTAAATTTTGGTCAAAAATTTCCGGGTCGTCACACGTATTATGGAAATTTTCTAGTCTATTTAAAGGGCTTGTTGTCATCCAATTTCCACACACCTCTCTTCACTCTCTCACTACAATACACTTTCTCCCACTAGAGCTTTCAAGGCCTTCTCACCTCCGAGCGGGAAATTAAGTACCCGGATGCGAACGCCGAATATTGTAATAGGAGCGGGCTAGAGGTTGTCAGCGCTTGTAATGGTTCAGATCTCGTCTGTAAACAGTGAATGCTTTCCTTAATTTAATAAAGTTATTATCTTGAGTTGTTTTCATTTTGCATGATTATCTATCTGTTACAATTTTTTATCATGTGTTGAATATTTTATCTGAAACTTATCATGTTGTTATGCTGAAACCATGACGGTTTAGAAGTTTAATTTACGGATCACCCTTTCCGCTTATTCACGTAGCTATAACCTAGTATTAGGACTTGATCAACCCTAGGATACAAGGTAAGTAGTTATGTGTGCTTAACATCACAATAGGGATATAGTACCTACGTACGAATAACCATTTGTTCGTCATAGAAGAGCTGCCCATTTAGGTTGTGATTAGAGTTAGCAATAGAGAGTTCAGTGAACACTAGCTTACTCAAAAGCATGATTCGCGTCAGAAGAAATGTTCTTGAGATATTGTAAGATGATCCGGGGTGGAATAAGTGATCGCAAAAGGAGAGACTTCTATCCCAATTAGCAGTACCTTAGAATACCTAAGATTGCACATCTGTTAATGTTAATGCATAGTATAGTGATTAAGTGGTAGGATATTGCTTTGGTTAGACCAACTAGGATTAAGAAAAGCTGAGATTTTCCTTTATTGGGTAGACCACTTTGTTCATGTACCTAGGATTCTATCCATAAGGTCGTTTAAACCTTTCAGGTTAACGTTGGGAGTAGGGATACCTGTCTTATCCAGAATCTTCAAGGCCTAAACTCTTAGTGACAAATCAGTTAGGTTCACAGCCCAGTTGATTGAGGTTTAGTGTTTATCCTGGGAAGTTAAACTCTTGCAATAATTCCCCTTCAGGATTCTATTCTTCATACCTATCTATCTTTACTTTTATATCCAAATTACTATTCTATTTAGTTAATCTTAATCTATCACCTCTTGTCACTAGGGTTAACTATATAGGCACTTTTGTCCCACATTACTGAGCAAACATACAAAAATACGTACCTGAGTTATATTTACCACTTACTCGTTAAAAGGAAGACAAGTAGGTGAGTTATAGCTAGGAACCCCAGCTAAATATAAATAATAAAACCATTACTCATCCTCGTGGTAGGTGATTCTAACGTGTCGCGGCCTAACGACACCGCACAAATAAAACCATCCGTTTTGGCCATATCATGGGAGAAGTAAGTTTTTGGCGCCACTGCCGGGGACTTATTTTCTGTCTGTTAAGGTAATCGTTGATTTTATCAAGATATCTGAGATTCTTAAGTGGTGTCTAAGAAAGACAAATATACACGGACTTGGTTATTGGATTTTCCGATCAGTCTCCAATTATATTGGAACCAAAAGGATCCTGCCTCTCCGTTGTCTGCCTGGCCACTTGTTTCAAAGATAAATTGACAAGAAACACACATGCTTAACAAGCAGAGAGTTTGTCGGTATAGGATTTAAAGTCGCCATTATAGAAAACCCTTTTCAAATTATAAAAGCAAAATATTAATTATGGTTTTAATTTCTGTAGTTACCAGTTCAAACTTAACCGACTACAAAGAAAGTGCGAATGGCAGTTGCTCTCCCACAACTTCAGAAACCGGTGAATTTTTTATTTATAAACCTAAAACAAATCTAAACCCTGATGAATCTCATCAAGACTTAGTCCAAGAAGCCAGATAATTTCATCTGACATAGAGATTTCACTGCTTTTGGATAAGTTTTACTCAAATGAACCAGGATTCGACCCTCTTCACGATCCAAAAGGGAGGCTCAGTCTTAACGAACTCCTGATTATGGAAGATGAGATACGGGAAGAATATCCAACTATTTTCAATTATCCAGACTTGTTCGAATTTAATCCCAAAGAGATACGAAACCCTGATAAAACAAAAGCTCCATTTCTTGGAAATCTGTTAAATCCTAGTAGAAGGTTAGACGTCTATAGAGAATTCATTAGGCATCTCTATTCCTCAGACTTCCCATTTTCAACATTTCAAATCAATCTGTTAAAAGAGCTGCGTTCCCAGACTCGTTCTCTTCACAAACTGTTAAAAGAATGTGGGGATGACCTTTTCATCAAGTATCGGGATGCAGAAATTAATTTCAAATTCGATTTAGAGTCATTCGTCAGTTTTCTCCCTCACTTCACCAATAAGGAAATTTCTCCAATTCATATAAACCGTTATGTCTCGCCAATGATCTCTGAATTAGAATTTTGGATTGAAAGCAAGAAACCTAACCCTGTTTCAACCTATGGAAACTGAGATTTCTTCTACTTTGATCCAGCCTCATTTCTCATCAAAAGATTAATTGAAGCTTTTCCGGATTCTACCGAGGTAAGAATACATCAGAATTTCTTCTCAAAAAGAAAGGAAGTATATTCGGAACTCCTGCAGATCCTCACTATGTCAAAATTTCCATTTACAACTCCGCAAAGGAAGATCATTCGGGAAATATCTTCAAATTTTAAATTTACTATCGGTGATCCTCACTGTGCATAAGATCTTTTATTTCAAGACACAGTGTCAAAACTTCTTTTCGAACTTAACTATAGAGATACTGGACCAAAAGATAGAATTTCAAACACTAAGAAAGTTAAAAGGGCTTTGGTTAAACTTATGGACGATATCGGAGATTTACGGAAGTGCGAGTGCAAGATGTTAAGTGATTTCGAAATATTTTCAGTACACTCCGCTGATTTACTCTAGATGGTCAATGAAGCTTTAAACTTGTCTTTCTTTCCGCGTCATTTCTGGAATTTAGTTGTAGAACATGTGTAATTTGTGTTTTTAATAGAAATAAAATGTTTTAATTTTACTCTGTTTAGTTGTCTTTCCTCTACTAATTTTAGTTAGTTAGATTAAAATCCGAGGTAAAATTTTATTTATCTTTTCTTAAAACCCTTTAAAATTTTAAAATCTTAAAAATTAAAAATTGTGCAAGTCGGGTCGGGGAAATAAGCCCGCAAGCCACACGGGCCACTTTCTTTTCCTTTTTCTTTCCTTTCTTCTTTTTTTTCCTTTTCTTTTTCGTGTTCTTCCTCCCTTCTGCTCCCTTCGAACCGACGGCACACCACCACCCCACCAAACTCAAAACTCAACCAAAATCGACGAATCAAAGCTCGAATCTTATTCTCTCTAGCCTTCTAAACTCGATTCCATCGTCAATTTCGCATAAAAGGTACTCTTTCTTGAAGAAAATTCGAATTCTCTATTAGAGTCAAATTTTTGACTTTTTAGAAAAACCTTGTTTTTGACTCAACTTTGGATTCCTTTATGTTTAGATAGATAATGTGATTACTTTGTGTTAGTTTTTAGGCTTGATTGAGGCATATTGGATAGTTTTTGGCTCTCGATTCGCTAGTTAAGGTTTTAGGGTAGAATTTGGTGAAATCTTTGGAAATTTGATGTTTTGCTAGCCTAGTTAGGTTTAGTGATTCATTAGAAATGTTTAGAAACTGATTTTGGAACAAAGTAGGCTTGTTTGCTCAAATTTCATATTTTGGTCAAACTACACGTAATTAGGACTACGGTTTTTCCTATAGTTAAAACGTATTTAAAACTTAGGATTGCCTTAAAACTAGTTCAAATGAGGATGTCATTGATTTGCTAGCAAAAATGTAGCTTATTCCTTGATTTTCCTTATTATGTACGTTTTGAACAAATTGATTATTTTTTGGTCAAACGGCTTAAATCTTTGACTTTAAGATGTTATAGCTCAAGTTTGATGATTATAAATATTTAAGGTAATTAAAAATGGTCATTAGAATCATTGTATGCTTAAAAATCATCACGTTTAGTTCAAAACTGCTTATTACGGCTAACTTGCTATAATTATTATTTTTAGCAATATTTATTGTAATCACGGGTACACTTTGAATTTTGCTTAAAAGTAAGTTTATAGTTCGTGTAAATGTTGTTTGTGGTACTTTTGGCTATATTTGACTATAACAAGATTTTGGAAAATGCCATTTTTAAAGCCCTCATTTCGAATTTTTTTCGAAAAATATGTGCATTTTTAGATTCTAAGTCTTAATTTTTGGAACATAACCTATGTTACTTGATTTTTGCAGATGGCTAATCGTCTACCAAACGAGTATGAGTTGCCCCACTATCTTCGCGGACAAGACAACCCGGCTGATAATGAGCCGGTTATGAGAGTTTGGATTAATCAGGCTAAAGCGGGTAACAAATATATCAATTGGACGATCTTGGAACAATGTGGATGGGCTGATGAGCTCAGACAAATCTTGACCTTTCAAGCTGAGGGTAGAACACACCGGGCATGGAAACAGTTGTTTGAGTTAAATGAAAAGATCTACAATGAGCATATGCAGAATTTATGGCTACCTGGAGTTTCGATTCGGATGTAGATCAGGAAGATTATAGTGAACATGAGTGTATCCATTTCCGACACCAAAACTACACATATCACCTGACTCTCGCACGATTTGCGAAACATTTGGAGTTGTATAAATCATCGCAGCTCACCCGGCCTATATTCAAGAGAGGATATACCACCTTGAATCACATCGATCATCAATCTTTCTGGCAAGAGCACACCACTGATAATGGGCCATGGCAATCGGGTAAAAAAGGCATCCAAATTCGCCAACCCCGTACACCGAATCCTCCACCACCTAATCACTAAAACCCTCCACCCTAAATCCAAACATGGCGGTGCAGTCACGATTGGCGACATGCGCCTGATGCACGCCATGATGCATAACCAAAATATGCAGGTAGCACATCTCCTGGCTCAAGCTTTCACTAATGAGAAGAATTCGGCAAGAACAGTCGTGCCGGTTTTAGGGGCGTTGTTACTAAGTTGCTTCGGAGCATGCGTGTTTTGGGAAGTGTTGAATGGTTTAATTATAGGACTGGGGCCGTGTCTGAGGAAATAGGGTATAAGCTGCTGAGCTACTAGAATTACATTCGCGTTGAGGGTGAGCAGTTAATCATTCAGGCGAACCCAGAGATACCTAGTTCTGAAGATCGGACAGTGCCAGGGGTGAGAGTACAGGGATTCAGACCTGATACGAGGACACGGGATGGTAGTAGATGGCGAGGTTCTCAGGAACCGAGGGATGAGGATGATCCCACAGCACATGGACGGCCCACTGACACCCGTCGACATTCGTCAGTAGGAAAGGGTGATCGGCCACGGTATCCACCATATCAGTACCACATGGGAGATTTACCCGGGCACGAGAGTTGGTTTGCCCAACATGCGATTCTTCAAAATCTGGATCATTTTGCGTACTATGCAGGTAGACAGCTCCACATTCTGCCTTACCCTCATGAGTACCCAATCCTAGAATCCCACCGTGATCCCAGAGGAGCAGGACCGAGCCACCAGTGTTTAGGACCCCCACCTCCAACTACACATCACTACACGCAGCGTACCATTATCATATCTACACCTTCACCACCACAGAACACAGGGGCCGGTAGTTTTGTTGACGAATTGTTCAACACTGACCACATTAACACATCTACTGATGGTCAGGAGTCGAGATGGGATCAGGCGTTACAGCAACGTACGACTGCAGGGATTACACATGGTATTGATAGTATGGACGTTAACCAGCAGTGGGGTAGGGGTAGAGATTTTCATGAAGGAATGGGTTGGCAGACAGGGCCGATGGTCTACACGAGCACATCATCACTTACTGGGTTAATTGCGTGATCGGACGAAATAAAGTTTAGAATATCCTCGGGCATGAACACAGAGGAGTTGGCAAACCAGTTTGCCACGGACGAGGAAATGACCAGCGAGGGTCAGTCCAGATTGAGGAACCCAGCCAGGCCCCGCACCAGCGTAATCTATTCTCCTCCTTACCCACCACCTCAACCGTAACCATGTTTATTTTGGAACCTTCGTATTATTACTACTGATGATACATTATCTTATATTTTAGTTCTGTATGCCCGGTTATGGGCATAACTATCTTTATGTTTTAGTATGTATGGTTTTTTTTAGAATAATAAATATTGTATGAATAAAACGTCACAAATCGAACGACGATCAAGACAGTACGAGATGGAAACGCAACTTGGAGAAAGGACGCTTTGAACGAGGATGACGCCAGCACAAGAATTGAAGAATCCATAATTAGCGCGCCATTCATCTACACGTCCTGAAATCATAGGGGAGTACTACGTCTTCATCACCTTTTCAAATAGAATATACGCAAAATACTATACCACATTAAAAACTAAGTGTGGGATTGGCAACCCCACCAACATAAACTTTTAATAACACAACGCCTCTTTTTAAAATCTAAAGTGTGGGATACTCCGTATCCTTGACATTGAGGACAATGTTATTTTAAAAGTGTGGGATAGCAAATGTTGCACATAACGATTCTTGTAAAATCCTCAAGTTTTTTTTTCTTTAAAATTTAAAACATTTCGAATTATAAAACACTAAAGATGATAAAATTCTATAAAAGATCAAAAAATGTTTTTCTACAAAACAGACAAAAAGGGTAAAACAAGGTTGAAAACTTTTTGCGAAAATCAAAATCAACTTTCCAATCGAGCATTGCATAACGAAAGGTGCAATTCGTCCTGCTATAATTGTTGTGAGGCACCCCCAAATAAGGCTTTATAAGCACTCATTTTTAGTGCTTCACTATATTTCCGTTGAGCGCGCCGGTGTTAACATCTCGAAAACAGAACTTGCTCTTGATCTACATTTCGGAATCACACATTTTGACGAAGAAGACTAAGTTAAAACCTCAGCTATTCGTAAAAACAACCTCCGCTACACGCATTCGTTTCCATTTTTCACTCTACAGATCCATTCACTTTTTCTTATTCATTCATAAATAAATCCCGACTAAATCATTCTTTTTCGGGAAAACCCTCTACAAGATCGCACGAGAAAAATGCGAGCATCCAAGCTAATTATCAAAGTAGATCGCCAAAAGGAGACCTCGAAGAGAAAAGCAAAAGATGCTTTAAAAAAAAAAAAAACTAAAAGCTAGAGCAAAGCCTCTATGAATAAAGGTTCTGAGAAAGGGAGCAGTTTCAGAAAAGATTCGAGAAAAGAAACTCCTGGCAGACAAAAAGAAGGATGCTCACCAAGAAATTCCTGACAAAAAGCTGAAAGGATCGTTGAAATCGATCTTTCAAAAAGAAACTCCTATCTATCAAAACCCTTCGCACTCTAGAAACTTCCAAACCCCCATCTCTTCACAATTCAAGCTGAGTCGATAACCAAAAATTCTCGCAAATAAGTGATGAAGATTTGAGTCTTGATCAAGCCTATGACGAAGAATGTAAGAATGACTGGCTAAGAGTGACTTCATTTCTTAGAACTATAGGACATCCTAAATACTTTAGTGAAATGAGTGACCTGAGTGAGATAGCCTCAATTATGTAACTTCCTCTCATGCTTGCGGAAAAGATTCGAGAATAGCAAAAAGAATAAAAACTAAGTTTCCGCTCTTCCATCTTGCGGAACAAGAACAACTTGATCACTATGAATTAAAGTCCTCGCTGTTTTAAGTTCAGAAGTTTGCTTGAGGACAATCAAAGTCTAAGTGTGGGATATTTGATATCGGCTAAAAAGTCATGTTTTTACCCCTGATATTGAGTCCCAAAAGCATAAAGTTCAAAGCTTTGTCGGCAAAATAATCATTTTTTCGGTTAAATTTGTAGGTAAAGTAATTACAAAGACGATGCAAAAAGAATCAAGAGAAACGAAGCTAAAACGAAGATTCTAGAGCGAAAACGGTGAAAGACAATAAATCAAGTTACAATCTAGTGAATCAAAGCCTGACCAACACCAGATACGGGCCTGCATACGGCCTTCCATACGGCCCAGCAAACGCCGTCAAAAAACGGGCTACCAGCCATACGGCCTGCTAAATACGGGCCACCATACGGCCTGCCATACGGCCTGCCGGCAGTATTTTGGAAATTTCCTAGTCTATTTAAAGGGCTTTTTGTCATCCAATTTCCACACACCTCTCTTCACTCTCTCACTATAATACACTTTCTCCCACTAGAGCTTTCAAGGCCTTCTCACATCCGAGCGGGAAATTAAGTACCCGGAGGCGAACACCGAAGATTGCAATAGGAGCGAGCTAGAGGTTGTCAGCACTTGTAATGGTTCAGATCTCGTCTGTAAACGGTGAACGCTTTCCATAATTTAATAAAGTTATTATCTTGAGTTGCTTTCACTTTGCATGATTATCTATCTGTTACAATTGTTTATCATGTGTTGAATATTTTATCTGAAACTTATCATGTTGTTATGCTGAAACCTTGACGGTTTAGAAGTTTAATTTACGGATCACCCTTTCCGCTTATTTACGTGGCTATAACCTAGTATTAGGACCTGATCAACCCTAGGATACAAGGTAAGTAGTTATGTGTGCTTAACGTCACAATAGGGATATAGTACCTACGTACGAATAACCATTTGTTCGTCATAGAAGAACTGCCCATTTAGGTTTTGATTAGAGTTAGCAATAGAGAGTTCAGTGAACACTAGCTTACTCAAAAGCATGATTTGCGTCAGAAGCAATGTTCTTGAGATATTGTAAGATGATCCGGGGTTGAATAAGTGATCACAAAAGGAGAGACTTCTATCCCAATTAGCAGTACCTTAGAATACCTAAGATTGCACATCTGTTAATGTTAATGCATAGTATAATGATTAAGTGGTAGGATATTGCTTTGGTTAGACCAACTAGGATTAAGAAAAGCTGAGACTTTCCTTTATTGGGTAGACCACTTTGTTCATGTGCCTAGGATTCTATCCATAAGGTCGTTTAAACCTTTCAGGTTAACGTTGGGAGTAGGGATACATGTCTTAGCCGGAATCTTCAAGGCCTAAACTCTTAGTGACAAATCAGTTAGGTTCACAGCCCAGTTGATTGAGGTTTAATGTTTATCCTAGGAAGTTAAACTCTTGCAATAATTCCCCTTTAGGATTCTATTCTTCATACCTATCTATCTTTACTTTTATAGCCAAATCACTATTCTATTTAGTTAATCTTAATCAATCACCTCTTGTCACTAGGGTTAACTATATAGGCACTTTTGTCCCACATTACTGAGCAAACATACAAAAATACGTACCTGAGTTATATTTACCACTTACTCGTTAAAAGGAAGACAAGTAGGTGAGTTATAGCTAGGAACCCCAGCTAAATATAAATAATAAAACCATTACTCATCCTCGTGGTAGCTGATTCTGACGTGTCGCGGCCTAACGACATCGCACAAATAAAACCGTCTGTTTTGGCCATATCATAGACATGTAGCAAGAACGTAATCAGGCATAATAACTACAGCAGCCTAGATAGTCTACAGCAGTACATAGCATGGCAATAAGAACAGTATCAAATAGAAGTAACATGCAAAAAGCAGATAGTAGCATGCAGTAGCGAGAATAAGCAGTAGCATACAACAAGATCATATAGCAGTAAAAGTAAGCAGTAGCATGCAGCAAGACCATATAGCAGTAAAAGTAAGCAGTAGCATACAGCAGTTCCGCAGAAATAAGTAAACGAGCAAGTTGTAGATTAGTCCTATTAGTGAATCCTACTCGACTCGGTCAAGACGCACTAATGCAACCCAATTCCCCTACAACCAATGCTCTGATACCAAATGTGACGCCCCGTACAAAACCATCATGTACGAATCGTCAACAACAGGTCCATTACACGGTATAATACTGAAATGTCCCGTTCATATTGATTATAAACGTTCCATATTAATTGATTTAGATTGCGAGATTTTGACCTCTATATGAGACGTTTTTCAAAGACTGCATTCATTTTTAAAACAACCATAACCTTTATTTTATCAATAAAGGTTTTAAAAACATTACGTAGATTATCAAATAATGATAATCTAAAATATACAGTTTACACACGACCATTACATAATGGTTTATAATAGAAATATATTACATCGACATATGTTTCTTGAATGCAGTTTTTACACAATATCATACAAACATGGACTCCACATCTTGTCCTTATTTTAATATGCAACAGCAGAAGCTCTTAATATTCACCTAAGAATAAACATGTTTTAAACGTCAACAAAAATGTTGGTGAGTTATAGGTTTAACCTATATATATATCAAATCGTAACAATAGACCAGAAGATTTCATATTTCAATACACATCCCATACTTAGAGATAAAAATCATTCATATGGTGAACACCTGGTAACCGACATTAACAAGATGCATATATAAGAATATCCCCATAATTCCGGGACACCCTTCGGATATGATATAAATTTCGAAGTACTAAAGCATCCGGTACTTTGGATGGGATTTGTTAGGCCCAATAGATCTATCTTTAGGATTCGCATCAATTAGGGTGTCTGTTCTCTAATTCTTAGATTACCAGACTTAATAAAAAGGGGCATATTCGATTTTGATAATTCAACCATAGAATGTAATTTCACGTACTTGTGTCTATTTTGTAAATCATTTATAAAACCTGCATGTATTCTCATCCCAAAAATATTAGATTTTAAAAGTGGGACTATAACTTACTTTCACAGATATTTCCTTCCTCGAAAATGAGACTTGGCCACGGATCGATTCACGAACCTATACAAATATGTACATATATATCAAAGTATGATCAAAATATAATTACAACCATTTTTATTATATTTTAAAGATTTGAGTGTATTAAGTCAGATGTCCTCGTTAGTAACCTACAACTAGTTGTCCACAGTTAGATGTACAGAAATAAATCGATATATATATTATCTTGAATCAATCCACGACCCAGTGTATACACTTCTCAAGCTAGATCACAACTCAAAGTATATATATTTTTAGAATCAACCTCAACCCTGTATAGCTAACTCCAACATTACTGCATATAGAGTGTCTATGGTTGTTCCAAATAATATATATACATGGGTCGTTATGATATGTCAAAACATTTGCATACGTGTCTATGATATCCCAAGATTACATAATATATTAGAATACATGTATAATACAATATAAGTTAGCTAGGATATGAATTGTATAGATTTGTTAAACATTTCTCGTAGCTAAAAAGATCAAAAATATCCAATCTTGTTTTACCCATAACTTCTTCATTTTAAATCCGTTTTGAGTGAATTAAATTGCTATGGTTTCATATTGAACTCTAATTTAAGAATCCAAACAGAAAAAGTATAGGTTTATAGTCGGAAATTTAAGTTACATGTCAATTACTAAAGAGGTAGTCATTTCCGTCGAAAGAATGACATCTTGATGACCATTTTGAAAAACATACTTTCACTATGAGTTTAACCAAGATTTTTGGATATAGTTTCATGTTCATATGAAAAATCATTTTCCCATAAGAACAACTTTTAAATCAAAGTTTATCATAGTTTTTAATTATCCAAACCAAAACAGCCCCCGGTTTCACTACGACGGCGTATATCCGATTTTATGGTGTTCATCGTGTTTCCAAGTTTTAAAGCATTAAGTTACCATATCATATAGATATAGAACATGTGTTTAGTTGATTTTAAAAGTCAAGTTAGAAGGATTAACTTTTGTTTGCGAACAAGTTTAGAATTAACTAAACTATGTTCTAGTGATTACAAGTTTAAACCTTCGAATAAGATAGCTTTATATGTATGAATCGAATGATGTTATGAACATCATTACTACCTCAAGTTTTTTGGATAAAACTACTGGAAATAAGAAAAATGGATCTAGCTTTAAAGGATCCTTGAATGGCTTGAAAGTTCTTGAAGCAGAATCATGACACGAAAACAGTTCAAGTAAGATTTTCACTCGAAATAAGATTGTTATAGTTGTAGAAATTGAATCAAAGTTTGAATATGAATATTACCTTGAATTAGAAATAAAACCTAATGTAAATAACACAGGTTCCTTGATCTTAGATGATTACTTGGAATGGATTAGAAAGCTTGGAAGTAAACTTGCAAACTTGGTAGTATTCTTGATTTTTATGAAACTATACTTATGGAATTTATGAAGAACACTTAGAACTTGAAGATGGAACTTGAGAGAGATCAATTAGATGAAGAAAATTGAAGAATAAAAGTGTTTTTAGTGTTTTTGGTCGTTGGTATATGGATTAGATATAAAGGATATGTAATTTTGTTTTCATGTAAATAAGTCATGAATGATTACTAATATTTTTGTAATTTTATGAGATATTTCATGCTAGTTGCCAAATGATGGTTCCCACATGTGTTAGGTGACTCACATGGGCTGCTAAGAGCTGATCATTGGAGTGTATATATGAAGGTATTTCGTATGCCCGAGAGACATATTAAATCAATGTGGCTAATATGTTATGATCCAAGTCGGGTCATACCCAATAACAAACTTACCGACACCTTAAACGTATTTAATATTGACGATTGGCTCGTTAAATAAATACGCGACACTTGAACTTTAGAAAATCGGTTTTCTAAAATATAATCACTTGAGATAAATTATTTGGATAATTTATATACATTATGAATTTAATTATTTATAGGTTTAAATAATTATATTGTGTTATATTTTGTAAATAGTTTATAAAATATGCAAGTAACTTACAAAATACTTGGCATTTTGTAACAAGCTTTTATAAAACAAAATACAAGTTTTATAAAAATAAAACCACCCCACTTGGTGGACGGTTTTGGGAGGTCTCCAAGGCTCTCCCATGCTTGTTTCCTTGTTACTTGTATTGGCACAAGTTCATATATGCATGGGTCATTCAAAAACCAAGGGATTCTTTGACTCAACACTTAGAAAACAAGAAAAACACTCTCCTTTTGTAACATACAGCATTCTGGCCGAAAATTTTGGACAAAAGGGGTGTGCTTGAGTTTGTTTGAAAGCTTATTTTCAAGTGTCAACAAATCCTAACCATTGTATTAGGTGTTGGGAAGAGTTTGGGGTATTATCTCTTGAGGTTTCATAGTTTTGGAGCTTCCATTCACCATCATTCTTTTGACAAGCTGCTGTCCAGAATTTTGGGTTCAAAGGAAGTGGGTTACAAGCTTGGTTTAAAGGTGATTAAGTGTTTAAAACATAACTAAGCTCAAGGGTGGTGTTGGTGCATCAAAAGCTTGGAGTTTCAACACATTTGTTCATCATCTTCTTGTATCAAACAACCCTCAACTAGCTTGAGGAGGTATTGAACCTTACTTCCTTGTTAATTATATGTAAGCTTATTTTCATGACTTGATACATACATGGAATTCACTTAAAATGGTTTAAGATATAAACTTGTTTTCTTAATCATCATGCTTCCGCTTACTTTAAATTTCATAAAATTGGTTTTGTGACTATGTTAACATTATGAACATGTTGTTATATCGAATTCCATCAATGGTATCTAGAGCCGAAGTCAATGAAATATGCTTCTAATATATGGTCTTTAAAACCCACCAACTTTGCATTCTATGTACATGCATGAAAGTAGAATGTAAAAATATTCGGGTTTGGGTGGGTTCATGATTTTGGCCGAATTTTAAGGGTTCCAAAAGTGGGTTTGGAACTTGCAAATTGGTCAATTTTGTTGTATGTTGTAAGTTCACAATCTATGACTTGAGCTTGTGTTTGGTTGCATGCATGGTTGATTAATATTTATTCAATTGGTTTGTAATAATATTTATTCATTTGGCATGTAATAATACATTTGGTTATGTAATTTATTTTATATTTGGTATGTAAAATAGAATAGGTTGTATTTTCATTTTCTAGATAAAAATGTATTAGGATACATATTTTGTAAAATGAAGATACAAGATGATGAAGACTTGAAGAACACAAGGAGCATATGGATGCAAGGTTAAGTGGGAGATTTGAAATCTCCTACTTTGTATTATTACCCCTTCACCCGGTGACATTTGTTTTCGGCTAAACAAATGTCCACCAAGATGGCTAGATTGTGAACATACTTGTTTTGCATGTGTGGTTGTTTGTTGTTTATTGTATTGTATGTTTGGTTGATACAATTAATCACAAGATAACAACAAGCAAAACGACAATTTAATTGGTTAAATTAGACGTATTAATAACATGCAAGACGACAATTTAATTGGTTAAATTAAAAGCAACTAAAGACCTAAATAAATGGTTATTAAGAACAAGAAAAGGATCACATATATATAAAATGGTTTATATCATGTAATTGGCAAATTACAAGACTTGAAAATGGATTTCAAATGAACCATACACTAAATGCATGTTGGTGTATGGCATAAATGTTTTCTTAAACTAGAATTAACGAAAACTTAAAATCCCTTAATCGACAAGGTAAACAAGTTTAACGCCATCCTTTTGTGGGACACTTAAACATAGTAGGGAATTCATAATGGGATAAAGGTCACCTAACCGTTATGAGCTAACTAATATGGTTAAGGTAAAATTCGCATGCTTGTGGGATAAAGGTCACCTAACCACTTGCATGTTAATTTTACATGTTTACACAAGTAGGACGACTTGATTTGGGAATCATGAACTTAGGGTCACCGAAGCATGAGGAACAAATAGGCGTTGATGGGATAAATATGCCATGCAAAAGGATTGCATGATCCCATAATATAGAAGTTGCAAAAGGATTGCAATTGTCATATAATGACTACCTAGCTAAACCAAATGACGGGATAAAGGTCACCTAACCGAAATTTGGTTCACCGTTGGATTCTAAAATTTAATAAATATCAATTAGATTTAAAGGGTATTGATTATTAAATTAAAATTGATACTTAACCTACTTTGTTAAAATTTTGTAGATGGCCGCCAATAACAACAACATACAAAACGCACCTATTAACTTGAACAACCTATCATTAAGGTCTCTCCTCGAGAAAGACAAACTCAACCATACGAACTTTATGGATTAGTTCCGTAATCTTATAATTGTCCTCAAACTTGAGGATAAGGCGTATGTGTTGGAAGACCCCATTCCCGATCAACCCGACGAGGATGATACGGAAGGCATGGCTTATTGGGATAAGTATTGCGCCGATTCGGTGCAAGTCGCTTGCCTAATGCTTGGGACTATGATACCCGAACTCCAAAAGGATTTCGAACATCATAGTGCATATGACATGATTACGCAATTGAAGGAGATGTTCCTTCAACAAGCACGTGTCGAGCGCTTCGAAACGGTTCGAGCGTTACATGCATGTCGTATGGATGACACCCAATCCGTATCCTCTTATGTCCTCAAAATGAAAAGCCTTATTGATCGCGCAAACCGTCTTAATCTCAACATATCTAATGAGCTAGCCACTGATCTTATCCTAAACTCCCTGTCAAAAAGGTTTGACCAATTTGTAATTAATTACAATATGAATGGGATGGATAAGACCATTGGTGAACTTCATGGCATGTTAAGGACGGCGGAAACTAGCATGGGTAAGAGGGCTTCACCCGTGCTAATGATCAATGATGGTGGGTCCAAAGGTAACAACACCTCTAAGCCAAAGGCGACTAAGAGGAAAGGACCCGCCCATCAAGGCAAGGGAAAAGGGAGGATGGTTACCCCAACCAAAAACAAGAACAAGAAGCAAAAGGTTGCCGGACAAGCAAACCCCAAGGAAGACCCGTGCTTCGGTTGCGGTGAGATGGGTCATTGGAAACGAAACTGTCCGGTCTACCTTAAGGAGTTGAAGGAAAAGAGGGATGCGGGGCAATCCTCAGGTAATATATATATGGTATATATAGAGCTTAGTATTACTTCTTCTAATACATGGGTATTAGACACTGGATGTGGAACTCACATTTGCAATTCTTTGCAGGGGTTCAAAAGAAGTAACGAGCAAACGGGAACATCAAGTCTCTTCATGGGGAATGGAGCTAAAGTGCAAGTGAAAGCTCAAGGAGACTTTGTGTTAAAACTTCCAAGTAGCATGGAACTTATTTTGAATGATGTTTTGTATGCACCCGACTTGTGTCGAAACATTATTTCTGTTTCCCGTTTGAAACAATATGGTTTTAATGTTAATTTTATTAATGATGATATCCATGTTTGTTTAGATAATGTATTCTATTTCAAGGCTTCGCCTTCAAATGGAATTTATGAATTGGTTCATAATGACACATCATCTAGTAGCTCAATGTACCATACAAGCACCAAGAAACTCAAAAGGGATTTGAGTGATTCCTACTTATGGCATTGTCGCCTTGGTCACATAAACAAGAACCGAATGCATACACTTCAAAAGAATGGACTTTTAAAATCAAATGAGATGGACTTGTTTGATGTATGTGAATCTTGTTTACAAGGCAAAATGACTAAAGCACCTTTCAAAGGGACCTATGAAAGGGCTAAAGACTTATTGGGATTAATACATTCGGATGTGTGTGGTCCCTTTAAGCCCATGACTAGGAATGGTGAAAGATACTTTGTTACATTCATTGATGACTTCAGTCGTTTTGGATATGTCTACTTGTTAAGGCATAAGGATGAAACTTTTGAAGCATTCAAAGAATATCAAAACGAAGTACAAAATTAACTCAACAAGACAATCAAGGTACTGCGTACCGATAGAGGTGGTGAATACCTAAGCGATGCCTTCCAAGATCATCTTAGAAGTTGTGGGATTATCTCACAACTCACTCCTCCTGGAACACCCCAACTGAATGGAGTTTCCGAAAGGAGGAACCGAACCCTAATGGATATGGTTCGATCTATGATGGCTAGAAGCTCGTTACCTCTATCATTTTGGGGTTATTGTCTATGCTCCGCGGCTCGTATTTTAAATATGGCCCCAACTAAGAAAGTGGAACGAACACCTCATGAGATGTGGTTTGGAAAACCTCCATCTCTATCATACTTAAAGGTATGGGGATGTGAAGCTTACCCTAAGCGTTACGTCCCTAATAAGTTGAATGCTCGATCCACGAAGTGTATCTTCATAGGATATCCCAAGAATGATATGGGATATTATTTCAATGATTCATCCGAGCAGAATGTATTTGTTGCTCGGAAGGCGGAATTCCTTGAAACTAAGTTCCTAATGGAAGGAAATAGTGAAAGGAAGATAGATCTTGAGGAGGTTCAAGATCAAGTAGATGATACACAATTGGTTGACACTAGCACTCAACATGAAAATGTTGAGAATGATCAAATGGATGATCAAAATACACAAGACGTTCGCAGATCTGGTAGGATTAGTAATCCTCCTGAGAGATATGGGTTTCTCATGGATGGTTGCTATGTGGTTGATTTGGATGAACCAATAAACTACCAAGATGCTTTATCAAGGATTGATAAAGATAAATGGCAGGAAGCCATGAACGCTGAGATGCAATCCATGTATGACAACCAAGTTTGGGAACTTGTTACACAACCTGCTGGCTCAAGGCTAGTTGATTGTAAATGGCTTTTCAAAATGAAAACCGACATACATGGAAACTTGGATACATATAAAGCTAGACTTGTAGCAAAAGGTTTCACTCAAACTCAAGGGGTTGACTATGATGAAACTTTTTCGCCTGTGGCAATGCTAAAGTCTATTAGGATATTACTTGCCATTGCTGCTCATTATGATTATGAAATATGGCAAATGGATGTCAAGACCGCTTTCCTAAATGGACATCTTGAGGAAGATGTCTATATGGTTCAGCCTGAGGGTTTTGTTGATCCGAAATATACTAAAAAGGTATGCAAGTTAAAGAAGTCAATCTACGGATTGAAACAAGCATCTAGAATGTGGAATCATCGTTTTAATGAGGAGGCCAAGAAATTTGGCTTCATTAAAAATGGTGATGAAGCTTGTGTATACAAGAAAGCTAGTGGAAGCACTATCATGTTCCTTGTACTATATGTGGATGATATATTGTTATTTGGAAATGATATTCCGGCAATGCAAGGTGTTAAAACTTGGTTAAGCAAATGCTTCTCCATTAAGGATCTTGGAGAAGCACAATACGTTTTGGGGATTGGGATCTACAGGGATAGATCCAAGAAACTGATAGGTTTAAATCAAAGTGCATACATTGAAAAGATCTTGAAAAGGTTCAAGATGGAGAACTCTAAGAAAGGTTTGGTACCTATTCAAAAGGGAACACTTCTCAGTTCATCTCAGTGCCCCACCACGAAAGATGAACAGGAGAGAATGAAGAAAGTCCCATATGCTTCTGCCATTGGGTCAATCATGTATGCAATGATATGCACTAGACCGGATGTGTCATGCGCTCTTAGCCTGACAAGTAGATACCAGAATAACCCAGGAAACAGTCATTGGATTGCTGTTAAAAGTATATTGAAATACCTTAGGAGGACTAAGGATATGTTTCTGATATATGGGTCTGGTGAGGAGGAACTCGCTGTAAAAGGTTACGTGGATGCGAGTTTCCAAACTGATCGTGATGATTCTCGATCACAATCCGGTTATGTCTTCACATTAAATGGAGGTGCGGTCTCTTGGAAGAGTTCAAAACAGGATGTTGTTGCTCTATCCACTACAGAGTCGGAGTACATCGCCGCATCATTAGCAGCTCAGGAAGCTGCATGGATGAAGAAATTCATCGACGACTTAGGAGTAGTCCCTTCCATTCAGGACCCTCTTGAGATCTTTTGTGACAACGACGGTGCGATTGCTCAAATCAAGGAACCTCGTGCTCATCAAAAGACCCGTCACATTGAGCGGAGATTCAACTACTTAAGGGATGAAGTTGAAAAGGGAAAGATATGTATTCGCAAAGTTCACACAGATCTTAATATAGCGGATCCTCTCACGAAGCTCTTACATGGATCAAAACATGCAGGACATGTTTGTGCATTAGGGCTTCGATATTCTAGTGATTGGTCATGATCTGTTTTAAGTATTGTAATGGAACGAAATTGTTCAAACTCATTAATATAATTATGGTTTAATTTATTTTTAGTTAAGTTCCTATTTTGCATATTTTATCCATGAATAAGCAATTATTCTAAATTCCGTAGTTGATCACATTTGTGGGAACAAGTGTGAGGTTTAGACTATTATGAACTTGGATTGGTATACATTCACGGACTGAATATGGGGCAAGGTTGCTACCAAGGTTCATAGATATTTGTGGGATGCAAATATTGGAAGACCCGCCCTCAAGATTTGCTAAATGGAGCCTTTGTGGTTGATCACATGTAATCTTGAGTAAAGGCGAATATCATTGTATCCTCTGACCTGAGATACATATTGGGTTCAGATATTTACCAAGTATTGTGCCTTGAATCTTTCCTTCGCTATTCTGAAATATGGTAGTTCATAAGGAAAAGCTCAGGTACAATGCAAGGTACATATTTAGGACGTATGTAGTCAAGATGGAATTTGTCCCTCTTATTCGTTGAGAGTCAGATGTCTAAGGCCTGATAAAGTTAAATCTAGAAAGAGAATGATCACTCTGTATCTCTTGGATTTAACATGACATCTAGGATGAAAGGATATAATGAAAAGATTCACCTATTCATATTCGAGATGGGAACTCGAAAGGGATGATGTTATTGAATGGCAAAAGTCATAACATATTGGGGGTGATGGACGGTCGTTAGGTGGTATCCGTCACTTGCATTAATTTCTTATGTTTCTCGTGCAAGTGGGAGATTGAAGGTATTTCGTATGCCCGAGAGACATATTAAATCAATGTGGCTAATATGTTATGATCCAAGTCGGGTCATACCCAATAACAAACTTACCGACACCTTAAACGTATTTAATATTGACGATTGGCTCGTTAAATAAATACGCGACACTTGAACTTTAGAAAATCGGTTTTCTAAAATATAATCACTTGAGATAAATTATTTGGATAATTTATATACATTATGAATTTAATTATTTATAGGTTTAAATAATTATATTGTGTTATATTTTGTAAATAGTTTATAAAATATGCAAGTAACTTACAAAATACTTGGCATTTTGTAACAAGCTTTTATAAAACAAAATACAAGTTTTATAAAAATAAAACCACCCCACTTGGTGGACGGTTTTGGGAGGTCTCCAAGGCTCTCCCATGCTTGTTTCCTTGTTACTTGTGTTGGCACAAGTTCATATATGCATGGGTCATTCAAAAACCAAGGGATTCTTTGACTCAACACTTAGAAAACAAGAAAAACACTCTCCTTTTGTAACATACAGCATTCTGGCCAAAAATTTTGGACAAAAGGGGTGTGCTTGAGTTTGTTTGAAAGCTTATTTTCAAGTGTCAACAAATCCTAACCATTGTATTAGGTGTTGGGAAGAGTTTGGGGTATTATCTCTTGAGGTTTCATAGTTTTGGAGCTTCCATTCACCATCATTCTTTTGACAAGCTGCTGTCCAGAATTTTGGGTTCAAAGGAAGTGGGTTACAAGCTTGGTTTAAAGGTGATTAAGTGTTTAAAACATAACTAAGCTCAAGAGTGGTGTTGGTGCATCAAAAGCTTGGAGTTTCAACACATTTGTTCATCATCTTCTTGTATCAAACAACCCTCAACTAGCTTGAGGAGGTATTGAACCTTACTTCCTTGTTAATTATATGTAAGCTTATTTTCATGACTTGATACATACATGGAATTCACTTAAAATGGTTTAAGATATAAACTTGTTTTCTTAATCATCATGCTTCCGCTTACTTTAAATTTCATAAAATTGGTTTTGTGACTATGTTAACATTATGAACATGTTGTTATATTGAATTCCATCAATATACCAATAGTACATACATCTAAAAGCTGTGTATTGTACGAGTACGAATACGGTTACATACGAGTAGAATTGTTGATGAAACTGAACGAGGATGTAATTGTAAGCATTTTTGTTAAGTAGAAGTACTTTGATATGTGTCTTGAAGTCTTTCAAAAGTGTAAGAATACATATCAAAACACAACATGTATATACATTCTAATGGAGTCGTTAAGTCTTCGTTAGTCGTTACATGTAAGTGTTGTTTTGAAACCTTTAAGTTAACGATCTCAATTATTGCTGTTAACCAAATGTTTATTATATCAAATGAGATGTTAAATTATTATGCTATCATGATATTATGATGTATGAATATCTCTTAATATGATATATACATTAAAATATCGTTACAACGATAATCGTTACATATAAGTCTCGTTTCGTAATTCTTGAGTTAGTAGTCTTGTTTTTACATATGTAGTTCATTGTTAACATACTTAATGATATATTTAAATATCATTTTATCATGTTAAATATAGTGTATCAATATCTTAATATGATACATATGTATTTAGTAGACGTTATCATAACGATAATCGTTATATGTATCATTTTGAGTTTCTTAACTTAGTAATCTCATTTCTTATGTATATCACACATTGTTAATATATTTAGTGAGATACTTACTCATCATAATCTTATGTCAAACATATATATGTGTCTATATATACCACAACATGTAGTTTTTACAATTTTGTAACGTTCGTGAATCGCCGGTCAACTTGGGTGATCAATTGTCTATATGAAACTTATTTCATTTAATCAAGTCTTAACAATTTTGATTGCTTAACATGTTGGAAACATTTATTCATGTAAATATCAATCTCAATTAATATATATAAACATGGAAAAGTTCGGGTCACTACAGTACCTACCCATTAAATAAATTTCGTCCCGAAATTTTAAGCTGTTGAAGGTGTTGACGAATCTTCTGGAAATAGATGCAGGTATATCTTCTTCATCTGATCTTCATAATCCCAGGTGAAGTCGGGTCCTCTACGAGCATTCCATTGAACCTTAACAATCGGTATCTTGTTTTGCTTAAGTCTCTTAACCTCACGATCCATTATTTCGACGGGTTCTTCAATGAATTGAAGTTTTTCATTGATTTGGATTTCATCCAACGGAATAGTGAGATCTTCTTTAGCAAAACATTTCTTCAAATTCGATACGTGGAAAGTGTTATGTACAGCCGCGAGTTGTTGAGGTAGCTCCAGTTGGTAAGCTACTGGTCCGACACGATCTATAATCTTGAATGGTCCAATGTACCTTGGATCTAGTTTCCCCCGTTTACCAAATCGAACAACGCCTTTCCAAGGTAAAACCTTAAGCATGACCATTTCTCCAATTTCAAACTCTATATCTTTTCTTTTACTGTCCGCGTAGCTCTTTTGTCAACTCTGGGCGGTTTTCAATCGTTGTTGAATTTGGATGATTTTCTCGGTAGTTTCTTGTATTATCTCCGGACCCGTAATCTGTCTATCCCCCACTTCATTCCAACAAATCAAATACCATAAAGTGCCTCAAACGGCGCCATCTCAATACTAGAATGATAACTGTTGTTGTAGGAAAATTCTGCTAACGGTAGGTGTCGATCCCAACTATTTCCGAAATCAATAACACATGCTCGTAGCATGTCTTCAAGCGTTTGTATCGTCCTTTCGCTCTGCCCATCAGTTTGTGGATGATAGGCAGTACTCATGTCTAGACGAGTCCCCAATGCTTGTTGCAACGTCTGCCAGAACCTTGAAACAAATCTACCATCCCTATCAGAGATAATAGAGACGGGTATTCCATGTCTGGAGACAACCTCCTTAAAATACAATCGTGCTAACTTCTCTATTTTGTCATCTTCTCTCATTGGCAGGAAGTGTGCTGACTTGGTGAGACGATCAACTATTACCCAAATAGTATCATAACCACTTGCAGTCCTTGGCAATTTAGTAATGAAATCCATGGTAATATTTTCCCATTTCCATTCCGGGATTTCAGGTTGTTGTAGTAGACCTGATGGTTTCTAATGTTCAGCTTTGATACCCGGCCACGTCAAATATTCTCCTACATATTTAGCAATATCAGCTTTCATACCTGGCCACCAAAAGTGTTTCTTGAGATCTTTATACATCTTCCCCGCTCCGGGATGTATTGAATATCTGGTTTTATGTGCTTCTTTAAGTACCATTTCTCTCACATCTCCAAACCTTGGTACCCAAATTCTATCAGCCCTATATCGGGTTCCGTCTTCCCGAATATTAAGATGTTTCTCTGATCCTTTGGGTATCTCATTCTTCAACTTTCCTTCTTTTACAACTCCCTGTTGCGCCTCCTTTATTTGAGTATTAAGGTTAGTACGAATAATTATATTCATAGCTTTTACCCGTATAGGTTCTCTGTCCTTTCTACTCAAAGCGTCGGCTACCACATTCGCCTTCCCCGGGTGGTATCGAATCTCAAAATCATAATCATTCAACAGTTCAATCCACCTGCGTTGTCTCATATTCAGTTGCTTCTGATTAAATATATGTTGGCGACTTTTGTGGTCGGTATATATAATACTTTTGACGCCATATAAATAATGCCTCCAAGTCTTTAATGCAAAAACAACAGCACCCAATTCCAAATCGTGAGTTGTATAATTTTGCTCTTGAATCTTCAATTGTCTAGACGCATAAGCAATCACCTTCGTTCGTTGCATTAATACACAACCGAGACCTTGCTTTGATGCGTCACAATAAATCACAAAATCATCATTCCCTTCAGGCAATGACAATATAGGTGTTGTAGTTAGCTTTTTCTTCAATAACTGAAACGCCTTCTCTTGTTCATCCTTCCATTCAAATTTCTTCCCTTTATGCGTTAATGCAGTCAAGGGTTTTGCTATTTTGGAGAAATCTTGGATGAATCTTCTGTAGTAACCAGCCAATCCTAAAAATTGACGTATATGCTTCGGAGTTTTTGGGGTTTCCCACTTTTCAAAGGTTTCGATCTTTGCCGGGTCCACCTGGATACCTTCTTTGTTAACTATGTGACCGAGGAATTGAACTTCTTCCACCCAAAATGCACACTTTGAAAACTTAGCGTACAGTTTTTCTTTCCTCAATACTTCTAGCACTTTTCTCAAATGTTCTTTGTGCTCTTGATCATTCTTTGAGTAAATAAGTATGTCATCGATGAAAACAATGACAAACTTGTCAATATATGGCCCACACACTCGGTTCATAAGGTCCATGAACACAGCTGGTGCGTTAGTCAATCCAAACAGCATAACCATAAACTCGTAATGACCATAACGCGTCCTAAAAGCAGTTTTTGGAATATCATCCTCCTTTACTCGCATTTGATAATATCCAGAACGTAAATCGATTTTCGAATAAACCGACAAGCCTTGTAGTTGATCAAATAAGTCGTCAATTCTCGGCAGTGGATAACGGTTTTTGATGGTAAGTTTATTCAACTCTCTGTAGTCAATACACAACCTAAATATACCATCCTTATTCTTGACAAACAAAACAGGAGCTCCCCATGGTGATGTTCTTGGTTGAATGAAACCACGTTCTAATAGTTTTTGCAGTTGGCTTTGCAGTTCTTTCATCTCGCTGGGTGCGAGTCTGTAAGGAGCACGAGCTTTTGGTGCAGCTAGTGGTACAAGATCTATTTGAAATTCAACAAATCGATGTAGAGGTAGTCCCGGTAATTCTTTTGGAAATACGTCGGGAAATGCTTTTGCGACGGGAACATCATTGATGCTCTTTTCTTCAGTTTGTACTTTCTCGACGTGTGCTAGAACAGCATAGCAACCTTTTCTTATTAGTTTTTGTGCCTTCAAATTACTAATAAGACGTAGCTTCGTGTTGCCCTTTTCTCCGTACACCATTAAGGGTTCTCCTTCTTCCCGTACAATGCGAATCGCATTTTTGTAACATACGATCTCTGCTTTCATCTCCTTCAGCCAGTCCATGCCAATTATTACATCAAAACTCCCTAACTCTACTGGTATCAAATCAATCTTAAATATTTTGCTACCAAGTTTAATTTCTCGATTCCGGCATATATAATCTGCTGAAATTAATTTACCGTTTGCTAATTCGAGTAAAAATTTACTATCCAACGGCGTCAATGGACAACTTAATTTAGCACAAAAATCTCTACTCATATAGCTTCTATCCGCACCCGAATCAAATAAAAAGTAAGCAGATTTATTGTCAATAAGAAACGTACCCGTAACAAGCTCCGGGTCTTCCTGTGCCTCTGCCGCATTAATATTGAAAACTCTTCCGCGGCCTTGTCCATTCGTGTTCTCCTGGTTCGGGCAATTTCTAATAATGTGGCCCGGTTTTCCACATTTATAACAAACTACATTGGCATAACTTGCTTCGACACTACTTGCTCCGCCATTACTCGTTTCAACACCATTTGTTCCTTTCGTTCTGTTAACCCCTGGTCCGTAAACCTCACACTTCGCCGCGCTATGACCATTTGTTTTACACTTGTTGCAAAATTTGGTGCAGAACCCCAAGTGATACTTTTCACACCTTTGGCATAGCTGCTTCTGATTGTTGTTGTTGTTGCGGTTGTTATTGTTGTTGGGATGATTGTTGTAGTTGTTGTTGTTGTGCCGTTTGTTGTAGTTGCGATTGATGTTGCGATTGTTGGGATAGTTGTTGTTGTTTTGGTGACTCTTATCATTGTTTTCCTCCCATTTTCGTTTGACTAACTTCATGTTGGCCTCTTCAGCCGCCTGTTCTTTAATTCTTCCCTCAATCTGGTTCATTAGTTTGTGAGCCATTCTACATGCCTTTTGTATGGACGCAGGCTCGTGTGAACTTATATCTTCTTGGATTCTCTCCGTTAACCCTTTCACAAACGCGTCGATCTTCTCTTCCTCATCTTCGAACGCTCTCGGACATAATAGGCACAATTATGTGAATCGTTTTTCGTACGAAGTAATATTGAATCCCTGTGTTCGTAACCCTCTAAGTTCTGACTTGAGCTTATTGACCTCGGTTCTGGGACGGTACTTCTCGTTAATCAAGTGCTTGAATGCTGACCACGGTAGCGCATAAGCAGCATCTTGTCCCACTTGCTCTAGATAGGTATTCCGCCATGTTAACGCAATACCTGTGAAGGTATGCGTAGCGTACTTCACTTTGTCTCCTTCAGCACACTTACTTATGGCAAACACCGATTCAACTTTCTCGGTCCACCGTTTCAATCCGATTGGTCCTTCGGTCCCATCAAATTCTGAAGGTTTGCAGGAGGTGAATTCCTTGTAGGAGCATCCTACACGATTTCTTGTGCCGTTAGCTGTATTGCTAGATTCAGAGTTATTGTTGGTATGTAGCGCGGCCTGTACTGAGGCTATGTTTGAAGCAAGAAAGGCACGAAATTCCTCTTCGCTCATATTCAAGGTGTGTCGAGTTGTCGGTGCCATTTCCTTCAAAATAGTCAAATAAAACAATTTAATCATACAGAATATTAAGAGTAGTTAATAGTATCTCGTAGCATAATATGAACTCATTTATAAAAGTTTTTTCTTCATATTAGCGTTTTATAAGTTTAAATTCGGGTACAACCTACCCGTTAAGTTCATACTTAGTAGCTAATATACAATTCAACTACTACAATTCCATATGAAAAACTGATTATAATAATATATCACATACAAATATTCTTCAAACTTACAACTTTGCTATATTACATATAACATGAAATATAGTACACTATGATACAGGACAGTTTTGAAGATAAATCTAGTTAATACGCAAGTTGTTCAGCAAAGGAAATAAAGACACGTAATTCATAAGTCCAAAAACAAGTCATGCATTCTGATTTTACTAAGACGACTTCCCATCCTTGGACTTGTGGAAAATAACCGTTATGACCATTAGCTAGGCAGCATGTTGTAATGTCATCAAAAGGACGAGGGTTTCATAATGTCCAACAGCCCCGTAATAATCTTAAAACCTTGTTTCTCACCCCAACTACTGAATCCGTCACTTGTGGGAAAGTTTTATTTAAAAGCTGCAATCCGATGTTTTTTTCTCACTTTGGTAAGAAGCGAACATCACTAACCCGTAAGCATAACATGTTTCTTTATGTTGCATGTTAGAAGCTCTTTCTAATTCACGAAATCCTATGTTGGGATATGTTGAGTCAAAATAGGTTCTTAACCCGTAGCGTAAAATTGCATTAGGGTTCTCCGCATTTAACGCTTTAAAGAAAACACGGCATAACTTAAAGTATCCCCAATGTGATATACTCCACCTATCAAAGGAAAGCCTTTTATAAACTAAGGCATTTCTGGAAAGTCTTTTAAATATTTGAAAAGTTAATTTCGCCATAACTAAATGTGATGATGAACTCTGACCGACTCTAGACAAGATTTCCTCAATCATATCCTCTGCTAGGTCTTCTAAAATATTCGGTTGTCTCCCCTTAACGTCCATTTTGTTTTTATACTGTAAAATAGACAAGGATTAGATTCGTAATAACAAACAATACAAGCAATTTTTACATAGAACAAAAAAGTACAAGCACACTACAATACATTTATTACACAACATGCTCACACCCCTCTAATCTGAATCACTGGTTTCTTCTTCTTCGAACTTGGTTCTTTTTCCTAATCTTCTAGGCATATATGATGTTCCTCTAATACGAGTCGTCGTTTTCCACATTGGTTTAGAAAAACCTAGTGGTTTAGAGGTTCCCGGGTTATTGTCACGATATTGAAAATACGGGTGTTGACGGTACATATAAAGTTCATCGGGGTCGGAATCAGATTTCTCTATTTTGATGCCTTTTTCCTTATTATTTTCTTTTGCCTCATTAAATTGGGTCGGGGTAATTTCTATAACATCATCAGAATCCTCATCAGGATCCGATTCATCGAAAAATTGGTAATTTTCCCAATATTTTGCTTCCTTAGCGGAAACACCATTGACCATTATTAACTTTGGTCCATTGGTTGAGGATTTTCTTTTATTTAACCGGTTTTCTGTGGTTCCTACTATTCCCCCCTCCGGAACCTCTTCTTCTTCCGGTTCCTCTTCTTCTAGTTCCTCTTCTTCCGGTTCCTCTTCTTCCGGTTCTGTTTCCTCTTCTTCCGGTTCTTCGGGAACTTGTGAATCTTGCCAATATATATTCGACTCTTCATTATTATTAGGTGAGTCAATGGGATTTGTGCTAGAGGTAGACATCTATCACACAATATCAAACATGTTAAGAGATTAATATATCACATAATATTTACATGTTAATAATATATAGTTTCCAACAAAAATGTTAAGCAATCATTTTTAAAGAAAACACGGTCGAAGTCCAGACTTACTAATGCATCCTAACAAACTCGATAAGACACAATAATGCAAATTTTTTGGTTCTCCAAGACCAACGCTCGGATACCAACTGAAATGTCCCGTTCATATTGATTATAAACGTTCCATTTTAATTGATTTCGTTGCGAGGTTTTGACCTCTATATGAGACGTTTTTCAAAGACTGCATTCATTTTTAAAACAACCATAACCTTTATTTTATTAATAAAGGTTTTAAAAACATTACGTAGATTATAAAATAATGATAATCTAAAATATACTATTTACACACGACCATTACATAATGGTTTACAATAGAAATATATTACATCGACATATGTTTCTTGAATGCAGTTTTTACACAATATCATACAAACATGGACTTCAAATCTTGTCCTTATTTTAGTATGCAACAGCGGAAGCTCTTAATATTCACCTGAGAATAAACATGCTTTAAACGTCAACATAAATGTTGGTGAGTTATAGGTTTAACCTATATATATCAAATCGTAACAATAGACCACAAGATTTCATATTTCAATACACATCCCATACATAGAGATAAAAATCATTCATATGGTGAACACCTGGTAACTGACATTAACAAGATGCATATATAAGAATATCCCCATCATTCCGGGACACCCTTTGGATATGATATAAATTTTGAAGTACTAAAGCATCCGGTACTTTGGATGGGGTTTGTTAGGCCCAATAGATCTATCTTTAGGATTCGCGTCAATTAGGGTGTTTGTTCCCTAATTTTTAGATTGCCAGACTTAATAAAAAAGGGCATATTCGATTTCGATAATTCAACCATAGAATGTAGTTTCACGTACTTGTGTCTATTTTGTAAATCATTTATAAAACGTGCATGTATTCTCATCCCAAAAATATTATATTTTAAAAGTGGGACTATAACTCACTTTCACAGATATTTCCTTCCTCGGAAATAAGACTTGGCCACGGATCGATTCACGAACCTATACAAATATGTACATATATATCAAAGTATGATCAAAATATAATTACAACCATTTTTATTATGTTTTAAAGATTTGAGTGTATTAAGTCAGCTGTCCTCGTTAGTAACCTACAACTAGTTGTCCACAGTTAGATGTACAGAAATAAATAGATATATATTATCTTGAATCAATCCACGACCCAGTGTATACACGTCTCAGGCTAGATCACAACTCAAAGTATATATATTTTTGGAATCAACCTCAACCCTGTATAGCTAACTCCAACATTACTGCATATAGAGTGTCTATGGTTGTTCCAAATAATATATATACATGGGTCGTTATGATATGTCAAAACATTTGCATACGTGTCTATGGTATCCCAAGATTACATAATGTATTAGAATATATGTATAATACAATATAAGTTAGCTAGGATATGATTTGTATAGATTTGTTAAACATATCCCGTAGCTAAAAAGATCAAAAATATCCAATCTTGTTTTACCCATAACTTCTTCATTTTAAATCCGTTTTGAGTGAATCAAATTGCTATGGTTTCATATTGAACTCTAATTTAAGAATCCGAACAAAAAATGTATAGGTTTATAGTCGGAAATTTAAGTTACGTGTCAATTACTAAAGAGGTAGGCATTTCCGTCAAAAGAACGACATCTTGATGACCATTTTGAAAAACATACTTTCACTTTGAGTTTAATCAAGATTTTTGGATATAGTTTCATGTTCATATGAAAAATCATTTTCCTAGAATAACAACTTTTAAATCAAAGTTTATCATAGTTTTTAATTATCCAAACCAAAACAGCCCCCGGTTTCACTACGACAGCGTATATCAGATTTTATGGTGTTCATCGTGTTTCCAGGTTTTAAATCATTAAGTTAGCATATCATATAGATATATAACATGTGTTTAGTTGATTTTAAAAGTCAAGTTAGAAGGATTAACTTTTGTTTGCGAACAAGTTTAGAATTAACTAAACTATGTTCTAGTGATTACAAGTTTAAACCTTCAAATAAGATAGCTTTATATGTATGAATCGAATGATGTTATGAACATCATTACTACCTCAAGTTTTCTGAATAAAACTACTAGAAATGAGAAAAATGGATCTAGCTTCAAAGGATCCTTGGATGGCTTGAAAGTTCTTGAAGCAGAATAATGACACGAAAACAGTTCAAGTAAGATTTTCACTCGAAATAAGATTGTTATAGTTGTAGAAATTGAATCAAAGTTTGAATATGAATATTACCTTGAATTAGAAAGATAACCTACTGTAAATAACAAAGGTTCCTTAATCTTAGATGATTACTTGGAATGGATTAGAAAGCTTGGAAGTAAACTTGCAAACTTGGTAGTATTCTTGATTTTTATGAAACTATACTTATGGAATTTATGAAGAACACTTAGAACTTGAAGATGGAACTTGAGAGAGATCAATTAGATGCAGAAAATTGAAGAATGAAAGTGCTTGTAGGTGTTTTTGGTCGTTGGTATATGGATTAGATATAAAGGATATGTAATTTTGTTTTCATGTAAATAAGTCATGAATGATTACTAATATTTTTTGTAATTTTATGAGATATTTCATGCTAGTTTCCAAATGATGGTTCCCACATGTGTTAGGTGACTCACATGGGCTGCTAAGAGCTGATCATTGGAGTGTATATACCAATAGTAAATACATCTAAAAGCTGTGTATTGTACGAGTACGAATACGGTTGCATACGAGTAGAATTGTTGATGAAACTGAACGAGAATGTAATTGTAAGCATTTTTGTTAAGTAGAAGTACTTTGATATGTGTCTTGAAGTCTTTCAAAAGTGTAAGAATACATATCAAAACACAATATGTATATACATTCTAATGGAGTCGTTAAGTCTTCGTTAGTCGTTACATGTAAGTGTTGTTTTGAAACCTTTAAGTTAACGATCTCAATTAATGTTGTTAACCCAATGTTTATTATATCAAATGAGATGTTAAATTATTATATTATCATGATATTATGATGTAAGAATATCTCTTAATATTATATATACATTAAAATATCGTTACAACGATAATCGTTACATATAAGTCTCGTTTCGTAATTCTTGAGTTAGTAGTCTTGTTTTTACATATGTAGTTCATTGTTAACATACTTAATGATATATTTAAATATCATTTTATCTTGTTAAATATAGTGTATCAATATCTTAATATGATACATATGTATTTAGCAGACGTTATCATAACGATAATCGTTTGTAAATCATTTCGAGTTTCTTAACTTAGTAATCTCATTTCTTATGTATATCACACATTGTTAATATATTTAGTGAGATACTTACTCATCATAATCTTATGTCAACCATTTTGATTGCTTAACACATTGGAAACATTTAGTCATGTAAATATCAATCTCAATTAATATATATAAACATGGAAAATTTCGGGTCACTACAAATACTACATGCTGTTTTAAAACAAGTTTTGCATTCATGAAAGGACAACGTTTTTACAAAGGACAACGTTTTTACAAAAGATAACGTGACACAAGGTCGTTACAAAGCCATTATTCAAAATAACATAAGTTGCGAATGCAAAATAAAATTACCATGATTGAGACATCTCTAAGTAATGCAGCGGAAGTCTAACACAGCGAGTCTGTAATAGCAAGTCTATAACACCAAGACAACAATTCTAACAGCGGAAGCAAAAATGTCTAAGCACCTGAGAAATACATGCTTAAAAAAGTCAACACGAATGTTGGTGAGCTATAGTTTGTTTGTAATCAGTAATGTAATGTAGACCACGAGATTTCAGTGCTTCAAATCAGCATTTAAAATCAGTATGATAAAGTATATGATTATCCGTGGGCACCCGGTAACTAACTTAACGTAATATTACCCCCTAAAAGTACACTTGGCGAGTGTGTCTGTTTACGAAGTATTAAACATCTGTTGAATGCTAGCACGACTAGCACGAGTGGGGATGTCAAAAAATATGGATCCATATCTAAGATTCGCGTTCACCAGTTCATAAACCAATGACTAAACGTTACCAAGCTAAGGGGAATCTTTGTGCCGTTATGTCACCCACACATATATAAAGTTTAAGTACTCGTGTCTAGTATGTAAAACATAAAAAGCGCATGTATTCTCAGTCCCAAAAATAGTTAAAGTAAAAAGGGAAGCTATAACTCACAGTGAATGTGCGGTAAAATCGATAGCAAGAACCAAAAACATATTCAAACTTAGGATAGTTAGATGATCTTAGATTAAATTAGATTACCTTAAATTAGACTACCTTAGATTAAGATTACCTTAGATTGCATTAGAATCACCTTAGAGTACCTTAGAAATTTAGTTTATCTGCTTAGAACTAAAAACAAAAAGGATACCCAGTGTATAACCCAAACCCGATCTAGACCAGGGCCGTTGTTATTCGTACCTGATCCAGACGCAAAAGTCTCTAAAGCACGTAAGGAAGCACGAATCAGAAATCAAATGGCGTTACGCGTTACTTTAGCAAAAAACACCAAACCCTCGATTGAAGGTCGAGGAGGATCGATCAGATTTCCAGAGATCCAAGGACAATCGTTTGAGTTAAAATATCGCATCATACAGCTCATTTAAAATACCTGGCAGTTTCATGGATTACCGAATGACGATCCTAACTCTCACCTTGATAAATTCATATCTCTTTCGAACTCCTACAAACAGCCAGGGATAGGACAAGATATAGTCCGGTTATACTTTTTTCCCTATTCTCTCACTCATCATGCACAAACATGGTTCGAAGGACTGGAAAAAGATTCAATCACGTCATGGACGGAGATGGCTACTAAATTCCTAACCAAATATTTCCCTCCTTCTAAACAAACCAATCTCAAGAATGACATCATCAACTTCAAACAAAGTTGTGATGAATCTTTTTACACTGCATGGGAGTGATTCAAAACCTTACTGAAGAATGCCCTAATCACCAGTTAGAACGGTCAGCTTAAATCTTCACCTTCTATAATGGTCTTACGGTAAATCATAGGACGACGATCGATGCAGTCGCTCAAGGGAATCTGATGAACCAAACCACAGACGAAGCATGAGAATTGCTCGAGAACATGACAATGCATCATCATGACTGGAACAGTGGTGAAACAACTTCATCATCTGCCCCACTCTCAGCACTTAACAATCAAACGAAGGCTACCAGTCGAGGAAAATTCCCCAACCACCAAAATTACAAAAGTAACCCACCCCACTCTCGGAGCTGATGATCAGTTGACTCAGTTCATTCAAGGACAACAACAGCTAAATCAGAGAACTGCATCTAGGAAAGAACAGAGAGAGATACTAATGAGAAATCAATTGGCTCTGCTCAAAAGTCTAGAAATGCAGCTCGGAAAACTATCACAACGCCTTGAAACCCGACCACAAAGAAAGTTACCTAGTAATACTATCCAAAATCCCCACATAGAGGAACCTAAGCAAATGGATTCTGTAATCCCGGAGGAAGAACCACGGAGAAGGTCATCTAGGCTCAAGAACAAATCGACATATACTCAAAAGCTGCCCACTGCAACTCCAGTTCGTGTACCCTACCCTGGAAGGTTACAGGAGGAACCATCCAAGCTTGATTCCTTCATACTCGATGGAAGATTCTTGGACACCATGTTCAAAGTTCCCAACCAGAAGAGATACATCCGAAGGCTTCTCTCTACAAAGGAGAGGATACCAGATTCTAACAAAATTCCACTGAGTGAAGAATGCTTGGCATTACTCAGAAACTTTCTACCACCAAACCTAGGAGATACGGGCCAATTCATTTTCCCGTGTTCGATCTACCAACTTAGAACCATACATGCGCTAGCAAACTTAGGAGACTTGTCACCAACAAAAATGACAATCCAACTTACCGATCACACAAATCGATATCCTAAGGGCATAGTTGAAAACGTCTTGGTGAAAGTCGATAAATTCTTGTATCCTACAGATTTCGTAGTGATGGACATTAAAGAAGACCTACACACACCAATAGTGTTAAGAAGACATTTCATGAATACGGCTAGGACTGTCATTGATGTGTACAATCAAACCTTGATCTTGCGATCACAGGGGGAGAGCGTTCCTTCAAAATTGACCGACCTACCGATCTTTCGGGACAGGCAGAGATGTTTGATATTTCCACCAGACGGATCACTTCCGATGACGAGTCTTCACCACCAGCAGTTGATATCGAAATGGTTGTCGAATCACAGTCTGCAGATGACCCAGAAATGAAAGAAGAGGATCCCAGCGAAGAAATAGAGGAAGAGGAATAACCTGAAGAGGAAGAGGAAATGGAAGACGTAAAAGAAACTGTGATAATACCCTCTCTAAGCATAAAGCGTCATGAAGAATTAATGAGGCTTGAGATAGAAGATCACAGGTTAATCATTCATTTCAAGAAGAAGATTGATAAGGTTGAGGTTAGAGATATAGAAATTGACCCTACAAGTATCAAAATAGAGAACCAGAATACTGAAGAAGCTCGTTCATCAGACGAATCCTCAGAAGACCATTACACCGATAATGAACGGAAGAGCAACATGAAGACATTCTGGATAACTCATATTCTCCAACCGAACCAGATCAAGGGGAGCCGGACTCTTCTTCAGATCGGATTCCGGTCATATCTACACACGCTGACATGATAACTTTCATCAATAACACCGATGAATTTGAAGATATTCTCGAAGCCATCTATAAATCAACAATTGATTTCACGCTACGCTTAACGGAATGAATCATGGCTATCCGAGAAGAATACAATCTCCATCTCCAGAGAGAAGACAATAATGTTAAAATCCTAGAAGAGCGCATTCAAGACTTTATCAATAACCTTCACGATCATATCTACCACGAAGAAAGGCAACGAGAGCATAATTCAGTGGTTCGCACTATTCTTGAGACAAGATTCTGTCGAGATCAGAAGATCATTTACTCTACGGTTTACAATGCCTTAGCCAGATCTGCACTTCCTTTCTCAGCAAACCAACGAGCACTACTGACTCTCATCCGGAAGCATATGAATCTTTCCACCAGACGCCCGACTTTTCTCTCTGATTTGAAAATGATCGAGGATATTCACAGCTTTTTTGCTCTCTTGGAAAGAGATAATTTCGAAAGCACACCAGACATGCTAGTGATTTATGTATCGATTGATCACTATGCTGATCTAATTATCAAAGAGTTACGAGATGCGGTCACAAAAGAAGTAAGACGCAATAATCCGTTTTCTCATCTTGAACCAGACCAAGTCAACATTGTCACCTACGTTAAGAAGCAGATAGAATGTATCTTCCACGAATCCGTGGACCCAAGTTTCATATTTGAAGCTGAATGTCGGGAGATATACTCAAAGTTGGTGAAATTAATGCTTGGGTCATGATTGCTTTTCACTTCTTTTCAGCTTCGCCTTTCGACCAATCTGGTCAAAGCTACAGACTCTTACTGTAGAGATCACCATTCTAAAGATTTCGAGATACTAAAGATACAGTTTCTAACACTATTCGAAGACCTCCGAAATGAGCATCCTATCAGAGAGATAATCTCCACCAGCACTGCCGCAATGAATGACATTCATGGGTCAACCAGCAGAGCCGTGGATCATATTCTCATCGGACTTCAAGATTTATCACGAGCCGAAACTACACAGTACCTATCTTTCAGAAGATCTTCAAGAGAAATACCGGATCTTCTACCACTTTTGGTCCGACACTTTCTCAGGATTTACCCACCAAGACTCACATTCCCTCGAGAAGACCAAGATTACAACTACCAGCAAGGAATGTTTGCTTTCGAAACATCACTATGGTCGAGCCAACGACCTTAAACAAAAGCGCTTCTTGGGAGGAAACCCATGCAATAAAGTAGAGTAGAAGAATAAAGGATGACAAATGAGCCGATCAATAAAGGACGTAACTTCAAAGATTGCAAGCTAGCCAGTGTCTTCATAATACCATCTATAGGGGTACTCCTTTCTTCCCGTTACCAGCTCAAACTTTAAATTATACCACATCCTAACTTATCACTATGTGTTGGATCCCAACCCAAATAAACACTAGACAAATATTCCCAAATCTGCAACTAAAACTCCCAAGTGTGGGATACACTAGGAACATTGAGGACAATATTCATCTAAGTGTGGGATGTTGATATAATCTTTTATGCTGTATTAAAATAACCCATTAAGAAGATTCCAAGTTCTTAAGCCAAATTTCAAAATTTTTTAACAAGAGAAAACCTTTTCGAAAAGTATTTTTGAAAACCTAAAATGTTTGTAAATAAAAGTAAGGCTTAAGTAAGGTGAAAATCTTGTTAAGACAAACCAAATCTCTAAAAGAGCATTGCATGACTAGGAATTATCGACCTAAATTGATTATGGTGAGGCACCCAAATAAGACCAGCATTTATCTTTAATGCTTCACTATTTTCCATTGAGACTGCCGATGTTTGTGCTCAGAATCAGAACTTGCTTTAGATCTGCATTTCCAAAGCAGCGAAACGTGTTTCGTTAAAATCAGAAGAGCTAGCCATTTGTAAAAAATAAGCCTTTCTCACCTCCACTACTTCTACTTCACCAACTCATCCACATCATCTTTACTATCACTCGAAAAATCCAGAAAATGAGATTCCTTCCGAAAACCCGATGTTATAAACCTCTCAAGTATTATGGCAAAGGTCTTGAAAACGTTTACCGGCAAAAAGTTTCTCGAGATGAAATCTCAAAAAATAAAAAATAAATAGTAATTTTAAAGTTCTGAAAAAAAGGAGCAGAACTTATAAAGAGAAACGCCGAAGAAGAACTTGACCGAAAATGATTATCAAATGAATAAAAGTTCAAAAGTGCTTCTAAAAAATATCAGCACTCCTACTTATCTTAAATTCCAAATAAAAGTCTTCAAAAAGACTGTATTACCCTTTTTCTCACCCTTCTTTAAACAACTTCACCGCCACTCTAAAATTCCTTTTCATCATTGACAAAAGACCTAGAAGCTATGGTTACTACCGTTCTCACATTAGTAACAAGGATTTGAGTCTTTATCAAGCGTATGACGATGGGTGCAGCATGATTGGATATGAGTGAATTCATTTATTAGATCTATAGGGAACCCTAAACACTTATGTGATTTTAGTGACACGTGAAAGCTAGTCTAAGTCATGTAACCTCCTCGCATGCTTGCAGAGATAGTTTTAACCCTAACATAGATAATTCATCTTACTTTTCGCTCTTATAATAAAAAGCAACCGCTTAGACTATTAGAAAAGAAACTCCGAAAAGATTTCTTAAGGTAAAAAAGAGAGTTTGCTTGAGGACAAGCAACGTCTAAGTGTGGGATATTTGATATCGGCTAAAAAGTCACGTTTTCACCCCGGTATTAAGGCCCAAAAAAATAAAGTGTCGAACTTTATTTGCAAAATACCTGCTTCGTCGGTTAGAATTGAAGATCAAGTGATTACGAAGACGGTGCAAAAAGAATCAAGAGAATCGGAGCTAAAACGAAGATTCTAGAGCGAAAACGGTGAAAGACAAGAAATCAAGTTACGATCCAGCGAATCAGTAAGCCAAACGGCTTGCCAAACGGGCTACCAAACGGCCTGTCAGTATGGAAAACGGTCTGCCATACGCCCAAATCAAACGGGCATGCTAAACGGCTGGCCTGGAAAACGGCCCCAGCAAACGGCTTGCCAAACGGCCTGCTAGCCGTTTGCAGGCAAAAATCAAGCTTATTTAAAGGGTCTTTATCATTCATTCCAACACACACTTCAATTCACTTCTTTCTCTCTCTTGTACAATATTAGTCATACTTTCAAGGACTTCGACTCCGTACTGGAAATCTAGTACATGGAGAAGAACGCTGAAAATTGTATTAGGAGCGGTCTAGAGTTTGAAGTTGTCACTTTTGTATTCAGAACTCGTTTAATCTACAGATACTTCTATCCTTTATCTTTATATAATGTCTTCTATCATTATGTTCTGTGATGTTGTTGCCATGATTAGCGAGTAGTTATCTTTAGTGTATGCTATGATTTAATCAGTTATAATGCCGAAATAATATTATGGTTTGTGTATGTTGTCGAAATGCTTTCCGATTATGCTTTAAACTCAATCGATTTTCCAACTAATATAATGTAGTTATTGGCTCTGTTATTGGGAAGTCGCGAACCCCAATTCAGATTACACTATCTGTGCCACCCCTTGGTAAGAGAAGTCTATCAGATACAACGCAAGATCGATTGATGCACATTGGTTGTAGTAAGTCTATCAAGGTTTGGATTCCGACTGAGGACTCTTTCGTAGTGAAACATCTAACTAGACCCTTAGTACATTTTCGGTCCTAGACCATGCTAGTGTAGTCACCAAGCATATAAACGTCGTACGTGCATGCTGAAGCACAACGATTGATGTAAGCTGTACCTCTGCATAAATCGGTCAGTGCGAATTAGTACACTTCACCATAACGCGGTCTCAAGCATTGTACCCCGCTTGAGGGATTCTTCGTTAGTTAAGGAACTATTTGTTTAAAAATATAAAGGATTGGACCGGTAGGATAACCGAACGTGTTCATGGAAGTCAACCTGACTAACTATCTTTTAAACCCAATCATTAACGAAAGCATTGAAACACATCACGTCTCTCGGATATGGTAAACATTGTATTCTATTATGCTTAAGAAAGTTTAGACCTTTGTGGAATGCTAATACGTCACCCAACCGAGTCGCTCAATTAGATGAGCTGACTGAACGTGTATAACTGTAGTCAGACTGCACGGGCATCGGAGGTAAGGGAGGTTGCTGTCTATTCAGAATCTTCAAGCCTATCGCATTACCCAGTGACATGTCTTACGACAGGGGCATTTAGGACTAGTGTAATGAATACAAGGTCCCTACCTATTCATGAGCCAGCATTCCATAATCCCGACAGAATAACTGATGAAATCATAGTATGCGCTTGCTTTATCCCTATCTGAATTATGAATTTTATTGCATTTACTTTATCTGTCTTATAAATTAGAAAAACCCAAAATTAGGTAATCAGTACTCCTTCTCCTTATAATTATCTTAAGCTTTAAATATAGGTTCGATTATACTGATATCTTAAAAATACGACCCTAGGTCATACTTCCCTTACTCATAATAAGGAGTAGTACGATTTAGGCCCCGTTAAATAAAAATTTAAAATAGTACCCCCCTTGGTGACTGATTCTGACGTGTTGCGACCTAACGACACTGCACAAATAAAACTGTCCGTATTGGTCATATCAGTTTGTTTGATATGGTCTGTTACATGTTTAATCTACTAGATTTGCGTTGTATCATGCTAATAGTACTTGGTCTGCTAAACCGATTATGAGTCAATTGTTAATCTGGACCTAACAAACTGGTGTGCATGATTTGTTAGTATTAATTAAGACTTCTATGGAGTCTTTATCTTTATCGGTGACTGATGGGACATACATAGTGGCCTGTAAGAAGTGGAATAGAATAGTGGTTTCCTTGTCTTTTGATGAAGGACTCGAACCTCGTATGTTGTTGCCTTGTATTTGTGGTATGTGTGTCACGTCTAATGTTAACCTTACTGTACTTTTGTACGTGACTGACCTAGATGAGTGAAAACGTAGTTGAACCCGAAAGATTTGATTTCTTTCCATAGACTTATGAGAGTTGGTGGTGACCTTTGGGGAGTATGTTGAATGAAACTTCCGTCTTGTCGTAGCTATGAGATAGTAATAACCTATTGTGTTGTCCTTTAATGTGTTGTTTTGCTCGGTTATCCTATTGTTGGACTTGTTGTGTGTAGGACCCGTAGAGTTGTCCTAAGGAAACTGTCTTCCTTCTTTGGACTGACATGATCATTGTATGATTCATAGAATGTAATATGAGTGACTTTCCTTTAAGTATCCCTTGAGAAGATATGGATGGACTTTGACCAGACCAAGAAATGGGTATTTGATACGTGCTGACTTTAAGACCCGACCAAATGTCAGACATAATTGTAACTGTGTTCAGTGTGCTATTGAGTTAGACTTATTAATTTGGTAATATTATAAAGAATTTTACGACTGTTGTCTTCTTCAAGGATTTGAATTGTAACTTCAAGGTTATTGATTGTGTTGGGGAATTTTATGAAAGCGAGAAATGTGGTGTGTTGATTATTGGGTCAGATTGATGAATAGGTATGTGAAAGTGGATCTAATATAACTTTGAGATTGAAATTAAATATGAATTTAATTGCGATTCTTTAACTGAGAGTTCTTGGAACTTGTCAAATATTATTAAAATATGGATTTATTAAGGGAATTTGAAATAATCTACAGAATTAGATACTTACCATTCGAGATTTTTTGCGGTTTATATAAATTTGTATCACTAATAACTAGATTGATGACCGATCATAGTAAGTGCCCTTGAGTGATTAAGTTTGGGTTGCAGATTTTGTGTTCCTTGTATAGTATGAATTATTATTGGATTATAATTGACAGTGATGAGTGAATAATACACTTTGATGGATTGATGTGACTCGTTAGATGTCAGTATAAGGAGACGTTCGTTTAGAAAATTTCTTGGAAGTAGAGTAGACCTTAACGGGAATAGGAATTCAGTTCAAGCTGAATTTTGATGAATCTTGACTAGGTCGGGAGACGTGATCAGAACAATGATCATATTACTGTTAAGGTAGAATCATTGATCAGGTAGTTCAATAGTGACTGTTGTGAATACTTTGTCTTTGGAAGATTTGAATGTAAGGTCGAGGACGATAATAGTATTTGCAAATAAGGCGAAGTAAGTAGGTATAGTTTATTGGATGTTGGGTCATATTTACAAATGTGGTTGCTAAAGAGGACTTAGTAGAATTAAAGGTCAAACTAGAACCGCGTTAGGTGTTTACATTCAAGACTTTTGGGGTTTTGATAATATTAGATTGAAAAATCTATTAGTTTGGGATATAATGGAGATTTATAACTACCAGTGACTCGAGAAAATAGACCGTGTTGTATTGATGAACTCGATTAAGATATTGTTATAAAATACTCGAAATAAAAGTGTGATTTAGAATGATGTATTACGTCTGGCCAATGGAAATACATTGTAGTAAATCATATAGTAGTTTCGAGAGTCAGAAGAGATGTTATGAGTGTTGGACCGATGTTGTTTGACGATTAATGCGATTTTCGATGATTGTTGACCGAGAGTTGACTTTCCCGACATAGTAATATTAGTTGAACAATAGCTGGATCTAGGTTATTGATGATCAAGTAAGCTTCAGTTTCGAGTTCTGATGAAGTTAAGCAAATAAAGACGATTCAGAGATAGTTTTAGCAGTGTCAAGCACGTGTATTGATGTCATTTGACTTAATTGTTAGATGGATGTTCATTGCTTGGTTAGTGGATATTGTTGACTTGGAAATCCACGTTAGAATGATTAATGTTGGTTTAATATTGCATTTGTTAGCATTTCTTCTAATGATGATATGAGTAAAGCCATGCTTTAAGTGATGAATTTCAGGTAAGTATCGACGTAGTTGAGTTATTTATGATGAAACTCTTAAATATAGAGTTTGAAATAGGTATTTATCTGCAGATATCGGGTTATTTTGTTGTGATCGGTGTTGACCTATTGTTAAATTATTTGAAGAATTGGCTATTTTTCTTTGTGTATAGAGGTAAGTATTAGCCTTTGACATGTGACACGAACCTAACTAATACTGAAAATTCGATGAAAATGACTTAGGAAATAACCCCAAGACAAAATGGATTGATATAAAGTGGTGAGTCAATAGCGGTATTTAGTGATTATAGTATGTGAACCTAGACTTGTTATTAGACTTCGTGTAGAAACTCATTTGATGGACGACGAAACAAGGTGATTGACGAGAATCACATGTGATCATAAATAAATGGTTTGTGACTGGCGATGACTGGTGACTTCTTAACCTTATGGATTCGGACAGAACTTAGTCTGTTCAGTTCATAGTGACAGAATTTCAGTGTTGGACAACTTGTGTAAGTTGTGAGGATAATAATCTACACCACAGTGTGGAAAGGATTCAGGTATTCGTGTAGTGTAGGTAAAACTTGCAGACTAACGTATAACGGGTCTTTGATCAGAGGGTTAGTAGTCTTATCAAACTATTGTGTTTAACTTTGGACCAGTAAGCTTTCATTTAACCTATGAGAATGGACTGAACTTTGTAGCGCTTGTGACCGCAAGACGTGACATGACTTAGGTCACGTGGTGGTTTGTCGTACCCATGACCTTCTTTGACTTTGACTGATCAGATTTCGAGGATGGAATCTCTTTAAGGGGTAGATTTGTAGCATCCTGAGATCGGGCCTAGGTGGAAATGACCATTTTACCCTTAGGTATGACGTAATTAGTGATTTTAGTAATTATATGTTTATAATTATTTGGTGTTTTAGTTGAGATCACTTTGAGTTGTGATATTATATGCTTTTATTTTTTTTAGTAGTTATTATTAATTATTGTTGTGGTTAGGACCAGTTGGTGACAGGTGTCACAGAACATGTTTGTTTATTTAATTTGGACTTCGTTTGGATAGTCAGATGACGTACGAAAGAAATCAGATAATCGATAAATACTCGTGTGTTGCATAGTGTGGGAATTAAACCCAATTAAGTGAATAGTGTACTGCTTGTGATCTCATTCATCTTCATCCCTCTAGAAATTTCCAAACACACCTGTACCTTCACTTTCACCTACAATCAAACCCTAGATCTTAAATCCTTGTTCTTGAGCTCGAATCTTTCTTACTATCTTGTTCCTTGTGATTTACTGATTCTATCAAGGTGAGAATCAAAACATTTCATGCTCTAATCTTTGAGAAAATGATGATTTTGTGTTAGGTTTTACAAAGTATGTATTTTGGATCAAAATGATTAGATTTGATGTTGTTTGAGTCAAAATCTTGTGGGTTTATGTTTCTACATGTTTGGTGTCTTTGATTTGGTCAGTTTTGAGGTTATTGGTTGATTTTGGGTGAAACATGTAACTTTGTTCATCACCACCTGCAGATAAACATAGTCAGCCGAGTGTCTCCTGACAGTCGACCGACCGTCTCGACCATTGACCGAGTGTGTGAGACACACGGCCGAGTATGTCTGCATGAGTCCATCGACCGAGTGACTGGACACTCGACCGGGTGAGTGTAGACAGTCGGCCGACTATCTCTGACAGTCGACCGAGTGTCTTTGGCTGTGGAAAATTTTACTAAGTGTTGATTGTTAGCCGTTATGTTGCGCGTTTATATAGTGATGTGTATATGATGTTATGACTTGGTTTAAAGTTATGATGGAGTATATGTATATGTATATGTATATGTATATAAGTGTATGTGTGTGTGTGTGTGTATGTATCTATATATATACACACACATTGTGATTGTGATATTGTTAGTATTTGGAATATGAGTTACTAACTTGTGAGTATTGTTTTCAGGTGATACAGACGAGGAGAAGACTCTGTGACATTAGACTACCGATGATGCCGGTATCGGTGAGTGGGACTAACTGGAGATTAATAGTATAGAGTAGCTTGTTATCCTATGATTGCCATGCTTGTTAGAATTAACATGCTACTACTGTTAGTTATTTATGTGATGACTCTGTGTTAGTTGTTGCTTGTTGATGGAGCCCAGTGCGTTCCTATCTTGTGGTAGCCTAATTTGATAGGAGAGATCAACCTGCGAGTTGGTTTCCTCATGTGGTAGCCTATTTGCATTCGTGTGGTATATGTTTGAATGACGCGTTCGTCGCGAGTGGATGATTTATGCAACACGGTATGTAGGAGGAACTTCCGGTGAACCCCAATCCGATCAACTGGTGGTTAATGGTTTGGCCGAACCTCCGGAGTCTCTGTAGACTACACTACTGGGTGATGTTTATGTGTTAGACTATGTGACATGATTAGTATGACGGTTTCTGTATGCTATTACTTGTAGTTATTTGCACTCACTTAGCTTCGTGCTAACCCCCATCCTCTTCCCTGCAGGTTGACTGTTGCTTACTTGATAGATTCCAGGGAGACGGATTGTTGAGATATGTTTGACTAGTCGGAACTCTGATGTCGCGTCTTTTCTATTAAAGTTGTATTAATGTTTTAATATAACACACGGTCATTTGTTTATTAACGTGTTTATTATTAAGTGGATTTTATATATATACATGTTTATATAATGTATCTGATAAATTTGTCTTCCGTTGTATTTTAAAAAAAAAAAATATATATATATATATATATATATATATATGGGGTGTTATAGGAGTGCTCTCTTCTTAAGTCAAAATCTAGTCTCACATAAACGAGCTAAGCATATTGATATAGACTATCATTTTGTTTGGGAATTGGTGCTTTCGGGCAAGCTTCACACGAAGTATGTGTCTAATCATTTGCAACTAGCTGACATCTTCACCAAGATTCTTCCACAACCTCATTTTGAAGACTTTCGATCCAAGTTTCGAGTTGGACCACCCCCTATTCGCTTGTCGGAGGTAACAGATGATATTCTATATATTAGGAATGGATTGTATATATCTTTTAAATTAAATTGTAGATTGTAGATATATGTAATCTATAATTCTTAGCTAGTTGATTATCTTTGTACTATATATATTTGATTAAAGACAAAGACACACATTTTATTTTTGGACAGAAGTTAGCAGGGGATCACCCAGGGGGGACTTAACAACAGTGGCGGAACAAGGATTTGTTTTCACTGGGGGAGATATTTTTTTTAAACCGTACAAACTTTTTTGGACGAAAAAAGGAGGTTTTGGGGCAAAAAATGAGGGTTTTGGTACAAAAAATGAAGGTTTTGCGGCAAAAAATTAAGGTTTTTTGACAAAATTTGAAATCTTTGAGGCAAAATTTGGAGAATTTTGGGTAAAATTTAAAGGTTTTGGGGCAAAAAAAATCCAGTAGGGCAAAATCGAAAAATCCAAAATTTTTCCACTAAAATTTCAAAATTAAGTGGGAGCATGTCCCCCTGGTTCCTTCATAAAAACGCCCCTGGTTAACCACCCACGCGATCATCTCCTGCAGTTGCTAGCCCCCGACTGCTTGCCTAGGACACCCGCATCAATCCCATACGGGGGCATGGACGGTAAAACCCTCCCCTTTACACCCCCAACGCGATGTGGAAAAGGTGCCATGGGTGTTACTTCATGGCAGAGACGAAATTGTGGGTTAATATGTAGCCAACGGGGGTCGAACTCATGACCTCCTCTAAAGGAAGCAGACCACCAACAGCTGAATAACATCACAACTTCACAAAGACACACATTAAGGTGTGATTTCAAAACCTAATAATGAGATAATCTAATACACACGTAGAATTGAGTAAAAAGGCTCCTCTTTGGGTATGCTGATAATGGAATAAATCAACGTTAGAAAAAACGGAAACTTCCACAATATAATACCCATATATAATACCCATATGCAAATAAATAAAATGTGAAGTTGATATAAAGGTGGCTACGACCATTGACCAAATATATGCGTCAAACATCTGTACTTCCTAAACATCTGAATCAAAAGACGCCTTCAATTATTTTGCCAACTTAAAGGGTCACTGTATGCCTAAACTACATTTCTTATTAAAATCACTGCTACTTGTGTGCAAACTGTGATATAATGGCGCGAATATTTTTTAATTAACATTATAGTTGTTGATCATCAAACACAGCGGCCCACCATAGTGTTTGGGTTGTTCACTCAAATAATAATACTAATTCGAGCATCCGACAATTCGATATCCAGTTGATCATGTAAAACCAAGTTGATCAAGATTCCTCCCTTATTTAACATGCTCAAACAAACCATTATTAGTATGTTTGAATATAAATAGCCTTAGTCAAAACTATATGTATTAGTATATTACATGTACTTAAGCTCTAGTTGATATAAGTTCAAAGTGGTAGGGCATTATCTGCCTCAAGAAAAGCAAGCCATTCCCATGTGCTTCTTTTTTGTCAAGTCCTTCTTTCATAATTCAAATTAGTCCTCATGTGATAAGTCCTAAGGTTTCTATATCTTTCTTTCTATTTGAAGAAATAACTCTATGGTCATCCCTTCCTATATATATTAATGTCTTAGAGAGTTGGAAATTTCATCCTAAGTTTCAATATATTACAATAAGGAACTCAAGTACATTCTGCTTTTCTTTCCATTTAAAGAAACCTGAATATCTATCTTTTGTTTATTATTATGGGTATGGGAATAAACAAAATAGTGAATGCAAGACAAAAGCTAAAGCGATCGCTTACACCAAAGAAGAATGGAGTCGTGGGTGCAACTGATTCCCCGAAGAAAGGCCATTTTGCGGTTTATGTAGGCCAGACACTCAAGAGATACGTCATCCCAATATCGACTTTAGACCACCCTTTGTTTCGGGAGCTGTTACATTGGGCTGAAGAAGAATTTGGTTTTGACAATTCAGAAGGCGGTCTTAAAATTCCTTGCAATGAAGATTATTTTGAAGGTCTCATTTGCCTTATAAGTTCAACCTGATTTAGGGTACGGAGACTATTAGTTAGAGTTGCATTTAACAATTTCGATTTCACTCATTTCATGAAGAAATCGAGTTGAGAATCATATGCCAATCAAAACCTCATTGTTTAGAAGATCTAGAAAGCCAAACATGCAAAGATAAACCTTTTTTGGTCGCTCTAATTGAATCATCACAATGATAATTCACTAGCTAGTGGAGTAGTGGGTGGCATAAATGTGAGATTCAAATTCATGATTTCTCCATACCATTTGAGCTATTGTAACTTATAATGTTTCAAATCATTTGTTTATTTTATATGATACATCTAGATCCAAATTAATCGATCATTTATATTACTCATATATCATTCATATATACAAAATCGACATTATTCATAATTCTTATTTCAAGGTCCACTTAATTGTGACTAATAAATTAACTAGTAGAAAATACAAATGAAGTCATCTCATTTGTCACAATCAAATCTACTGATTTTATAAACACACACAAGAATAATACTATAAAGATCTACGCTACGAAAAGAACAGGATGGAGAGAGCTTACTTATAAGGGACAAGCTTAGAGCCTTGCGCCAATCTGATATGCTAATTATATATCTTATTCATATTCAAGTTAATTAGGTCCATATACTTCTTTTTAAATATCATATCTTATACATTCACTATTACACAAAAGAGTATAGAAACCCCTTTTGCAAACCGGTTTTATGGATAAGAAGTAAAAACCGGTTCCGAAAGAGTATGTGAACCGGTTTTTAGTAACACGGAAATATGAGACCGGTTTTTTCTAAAAACCGGTTCCCAAAGTGCACTTTAGAAACCCGTTTTTTCAAAAAACCGGTTCCGACCTTGTAAACCTGTTTTTATTTAAAAACCGGTCTCCATTCTCATTTCACTTGTTGTTTAAGCGGGGATTGAAAAATCAAATTACCCTCCACCAATTCATACATCTGGAACAAAAAATCAAAAATGAAAACCATCTCTTTACTCTCCACAAATTTATTTCAAGTACGTACCATCTCCTTCAACCTCTCCTTTGTTCACCATCGACCTTCACTTTGAAATCCACCACATCCTCCTTCTGTGAAGCTCTATTGAGTTTTGATGAAAACCCTAGCTTTGAGGTATGAAGTTCTTTACTAAATTAGTTAGTGGTTTTGTGTTAGTAGTGTTAGAAGGTGATAGTTTGTAGTTAATAAAAATGATTATTTGAGTCTAAGTTTTCTGATTTCATAAATGAAATAGATGATGATGATGATAATAATTTAGTTTATTAGGTACATATTAAAATGGAGCATGTGATTTTTAAGTATATCTAAAAGAAGTGACTTATAAGTGTATGCGAAGAGCAATAAATAATGTTAAAATTACTTTCTAACAAGTTTTTTTTTTTTTTTTTTTTTTTTTTAGATAATCTGAATCTAAAATTACTTTCTAACAAGTTATATAATCTGAATATTAAATATAAAAGTGATAGAAGTTGTTTTTAGTTTGTTTGATGGTGTTTAGTGTAAATTTCAACAGCTTCCATTTAGTGTGATGGTTCATATAATGGTTCGGTGTAAATGGTATTGTTTGTGTGGAACCTCGATTCAGATTCAGTAAGAAAAAATAACTAATGCAAGTGGGAAGAAAGCTTTTACAGGTAACGAACACAACAAGTTTACTCATATGAACTAAGCAACTGAATTCTTGATCTTATGGCACTCATGTAGTTATATACAGTAATATTATCAATAAGGATTCATAGTTCTCGCTAGTCGTCTTATGCTTCTTATATACTGTAAGTTGCAGGTATTGGTTGATTTAGTTAATAAGAAAGTAAGTAGGCATTAAACAGTATGATAGTGTAGAAGTACTTGAAGAGTCTATACTAGAATTTGGAAGAGTTGGAAAAAGAAGTAACTTAATACCACAAAAAATATAGTTTGATATACAAACTTTTACTTAAAGCTGTACTAACATGTTTATATTCTGGATTTTAATTTTTGTAGATCAAAAGGGGAAATGTTCAGGTAACCATGAATCTTTCATATCCTCCCTATTTATTGTTTCATCATAACTTCTAAGATCACATCCATGGTTTGTAAGATTTTTAATTAGATAGCTCGTATTATCCCCTATTGTCAACGCAAACCACACATGTAACAAATGCCTGTTTACATGCTGCAATTATTGCTTCATTTATGTTCATTACGCATACGTGCAGGGTTTGAATCCACTGATGTTTATTTTTGCCCTTGCTGGAAACTTTACTTATGTAGCAAGGTAAATCTTCTTCACATTGTTTGCTTATCATAGAAAAATCATACTTCAAATTTGAAATGTTATTTTTGTTTAGACAGTCTTCTGCTCGTTACAGACTGTATTGACAGTTCACATGTTACTTCTATACGTTTTGTGCTGCAATTCATATTCATAGCCTTATAACATTTGTTCTTATGACCTCTGGTAAGTTTTTCAGCTCTTGATTTCATGTTCTTGGTGTTAATCGATTGTGTAGTGATGAACAAAAGGTGCGATGGTGTTTTGTGTGTTTACTGTTACAGGAGATGGGATGATGATGAACAAAAGGTGCAGCAGGTGCAGAAGCAAGTCAAGCAACAAAAGCTCTATTAGAACTCAACAAGAACATGGATCCTTCTTCCTAATTAGTTATTATCTGCTTGTCCAAAGCGTTGATCAACTTTGTTTTATAGTACCGGTCTTGATTCAACATGTAATTTTTGTAAATTCCATTGTTTGGATTGAATAAAAACAATTAAATTGTGTACGTTATGGTTCCAAAAATATTAATAAAAGTATTGGTTGTTTGAGTTATATTGTTTACTATCTACTATGTTTTGCTTAGATTTTGATTATACTATTATTAATAAACTGCAAAAAAAAAAAAAAAAATACATTGCAAACCCGTTTTTAATAAAAAAAACAGGTTTCTATTGTCCAGAATAGAAACTTGTTTTTATCAAAAACCGGTTTCGAAAGTCATGTTTCGGAACCGGTTGTTTCAACTTTATAAACCCCCACCTTTGCAAACCGGTTTTAAAACCGGTTCTGAAAGTCCAAAAAACCGGTCTCGAAGCTCCGTTTTTGTAGTAGTGATTTTACTTTAAGATTGGACATATTATATTAACAGTTTTTTTTAAGGCTACTCACATCCGTTACCACGAATTAATATATGCATATATACAATTGTCATATCCGATCCCAAGATTTGAAGCTTCAAATTCTTAATTGAAAGAGTCGAAGTGATGATGTGGTCCAACGGTTGGTGTCCTGCCTCCTTTATGGGAGGTCATGAGTTCGACCTCATTTTTATATACCCTCGTATGGGATTGGTGTGTGTTTCCTCCTAAGCACGCAGTTGAGAGCGGATATAGCAACTGCGGAAAATGAACGCGTAAATAGTTAAGTCCGGTGAGTGATCCCCAACTAACAGATGTCCAAATAAAAATTGAAAGAGTCATTTCAATACCATTAAGCCAAGAGTCCTTTCTAAATAATTTTTTATTGTAATATGAAACCCTCTACTATCATATAAAATATTAAAATATAACTCATGAACATAATCTATTAAAATACAGTTTTTTTTTTTTTTTTTTTTTGTTTTTTGTAAAGCCAAAAATTTTATTACTAAAAAAAAAACTTACAAACATAGAGACCCAAAAAGGCTTCATAGAAACACATTACAGCAAATCGATAACCTAAAGCTACCACTATACAAATAAAAAAACTCAGAGAGAGAAAATAACAAATTCTACCTGAAGTCTAAGGCTCGATAGCATATATAAGAAGTGGGCAGCAGGAAAAGCTTTCGTCACTCGATAACTAACATGGAAGGATCTATTTGAAGAAAACAAGTTGGGACAGTGGACAAGTTACAGTGTTGATACATCAAAGGCAAAGTAGTTGGCCCTGCCCCACTTAATCCCGTAGCCATGAAGTATTTCGAGGATTAGAGCAAAAACCTACTATATTAATCAATACCCTCTTTGATTGAAAGAGTTGGATCGAAAACTTTTGGGGTTGGAGAACCACGATTTCCAATCCATATTACCTTTTTGCCATCTACAATGTTGGAGCTAATCGATTCATTGTGTCCCACATCGATTCATTGTGTCCCATGGTGCGTGCCGCGCACATCAAAGTGAGCGCGCCGCGCACAGCCTCTGCGACAGAATTCTGCTTTTGACATTTTGAGTTAAATGAAGGGCATTTTAGTCTTTTCACTTGAGGCCGGATGTGTAGCTATATTATCAGTTTGGGATCTAGTTTTGGATCATATTTCAAATCCACAAACCCTCTCATTTCATTCTAGTGAGAGAGTGATTCTAGAGAGAAATTTGGAGATTTGGAGAAGAATGATCTTGGATCGATCAAAAGATCGAGTGTTAAAGTTGTTCATCTCGCTCCTAGCTACGTTGTGGTAGTGTTGGTAAGTTCTAACTCTGAGTTTTCATAGTTTGATTAGTGTTCATAATTGGGGTTTTGGATTTGGGTGTTCTTGAGTAAAATCACTAGTCGATAATTGGGTGATTGAGCTAGTAAATGGTGTCGATAACCATTGTTGGTGGGTTTTGGGTTTGATGATGAAATTTATTAGTTGATAATCATGATCGGGTGTTAATATCACTAGTTAACTCAGGTTATAAGTGATTATGTGTGTAAGCTTGCAAAATGGGTGTTTTGACTTGAGATTAGGTCAAAACGGGTTTTGTGTAAATTGATGCAAGTAATATGTTTTGATGATGAAACCTTGAGTAAAATGAGTTGTTGGAACATAATCACTAGTCGATTGTGATTATGGGGGTTTTCAGGTGAGATTTGACTTAGTCAAAGTGGGAGTAAGTGCTAATGGGTCGAAATTGCAGTTATGGTGTTTTGGGCATAAGCTAGAGTGTTTAGCTTATTTGTTTGTGAATTACTTAGGTGATTTGCATTTGGACATTTAGGAGCTCAAGCGGGATTTCTTTTCAAGTAATCAAGGTGAGTGGAATATTTATACGTTTATGTATATAATTTGGTTGCTTGTGTGTGGCGTGGTAAGTGATATCCGTTAGGATTCACTTTTCTGGGACCTGGGTTGGAAAATATAGTAAGTGATATCTGTATGGATAGCTCTTCGTTGGCTATATTTGTTTATGATATGTGGTGAGTGATATTCGGAAGGAGTAACTCTTTGTCGACCACGATTGGAGGTGAGGCATGTGACGAGTGATTAATGCTTGACCTATCACTCTTCGTCGGTCACATGTGAATGTTTGGTTATGTGGCGAGTGATTAACGTTTTACCTATCGCTCTTCGTCGGCCACATAGGTGTGTTGGGGTAAGTGGTGAGTGTTATCCGTTTGGGGATCCGCTCTTCGTTGGCCACTTATCGTAGGATGGTAAGCGGTTATGCTGTTCGTCGGTCATCCTTGTGATTGAGGTAAGTGGTAACGTTTCGGTTGCACTTTTTGTCGGCCTCATGGTGCGTAGTGGTGAGTGGTTAACGTATTTGACCTACCGCTCTTCGTCGGCCACGTACGCGTTGCGATGGATGGTGAGTGGTTAACGTATTTGACCTACCGCTCTTCTTCGGCCACCATCGAGTCGAATATCGATATTGTGTATGTTGGGGTGTGTAAGTTTCTCTAGTATTGTATGTATTATTGTTGATATCTCTATGCTAATGGTGTTGACTTGTTGTACGTACGACTATACGTTTATTGCGGTTTGCTAATGATTATTGTGTTGTTTGTGTAGGTGTATGCAAGTGATTGAATTATGTATGCATGCGTATAAGTATTGCATTCACTAAGCTTTAGCTTGCCCTCTCGTTGTTTACATTTTTAGGTTCGGAGGCGGACGTGGCAAGGGTATGCTCGGGATTAGATGATTTCCCCTTTTGATGCTTGCTTGGATTACTTTTGGTTTCGACTTAGGATTGGGTAGTTTATCCCCAAACATCATGCTCGTAGTGTGTTTGGAACTTAAACTCATGTAGTCAAAAACTTGTATTTTGTACGAAAGTCGTAAAACGACCATTGTGGGCCCGGTGTGGTAATACTTGTTTTATTATTGGAACATGTTAGTTTTACATATTATAAAATGTTGTGAAAAGCGTTTAGTCTAAAAGTGTCGGGAAGCAAGAGATCATTAAACGAAAATTGAAAAATACGGACAGAACCTGTTGGGTCTTGTGCGCGCCGCGCACTATAGGGGTTGCGCGCCGCGCACCTTCACTGATAAAAAAAAAAAATTATTTCGCGTTTAAGTTTGGATAACGGGTTGGGTCGTTACAGATGTTCACAATATACCAAATCATTCTATCACTGAATGAAAGCGATTTTTTCTGTAAATAAATTCAACACAGTGAAATATTAATTGTTAATTGATCTCTGCAGATGACCATTATTAATAAGTCTTAGTCTAGTACGCCATAGACTTCAAAACCAAATCATTAAAATAGAAGACGCATCATTAATGTTCTCCATAGATTTTCTCACAAGGAATGTCATACCATTTCCCTTGTATCATGACAAAATCGATATACTTAAACACCGTATTAAATGTACCATTTAAGAGGGTTTCAAATATCATGTATATCTTTTATACATTCAATTTTAGTCCCTCCATACGCATAATGTATATGCCATTTACCGAGGATGCTCCTTTAATCATACTAGTTCGTATTCAACTAGCTCATTAGGTGTCTCATCTTGAACACCTTCTCGTCTGTCCTAGACGAAATTTCACGATCATTATGTATGGAAATACATTTTCAAAGAATCAAACTTTCTCGATTCTATTATCGAACCTTTGTGTATATCTGAAATCTTGGATTCATGCACAAGGAAGCGATAAATACTACAGTTTTAGCACATCCGATAAATATTATCTTTTTTTCCTTAGGTAGTTGAATAACTACCTTTACTAGGCACCCCACACTTTGAGGTATTCATAGGATGATTTCTTTTTCCATCATAACTCGTATGAGGTTTCATCCCTTTTCTTCTGGGGTATCTTATTTAAAAGATAATTTGCCGATAGAATGACATCCCCCCACATTTACTGGCTTACACCAGAACTTACCAACATGGCATTCACCATATCTTTCAAGGTTCTATCCTTTCGTTCAATTGTCTCATTCGAGTGGGGTGAGTAAGGTGCAGTGAATTCATTTCTAATGCCATTATGTGAACAAAATTCAGCATTCAATCGTATTAGAATGCCATGTCGATCGTATAATTAGAACAAAATTCAGCATTCTAATGCCATTTCAGTTAGAGCATTCAATCGTATAAGAATGCTTATACGATTTTTGGTGTATCTTTCTGCAAAGGCCAAAGGCCTTTATTATAGTGGAAATCAACACCTTATGTTTGCTCCCACTTCCGATGTGGGACAAATACCAACATTTCTAGAGTTTGCACCAAACACGCAGCTTTGAGATTCGATATCTCATTCATGTTTAATCGGTTTTGGACACTCCTTAACTCGTTTTAAAGCCCTCCTCAAGGACTACAAAACTTACTAAATAGTTACTAATATATGTCACTTAACCATGTAATTATATGTGTCCAAATTTGATGAAAACACACGTTTCTTGTTAGACTATAAACAAGAAAGAAATGAACGCCAAAACAACTGAATTATTCTTGCAACGGGTTTGGGTAATACTTATCCTCTTTGGTGTTCTAATTATTGTTCTGTTTTAATTTCGGATCACAACTTAAAAGAAACAAGTAGGCCATTCATATCCTTAATAATTTCATGTGTGGATAAGAAAAACTTTATTTAAGTAACTTAACAATCAACAATGCCATGTGAGGTGACATATAAGTAGGCCCATGAGAAACTGAACTTTCTATCCTCCTTAAGTCCTTATCATATTCCGGGCTAGTTGCAAATACAACACACTATAAATACAAATTTAACATCAAGATTTCAATCAAACTCAACCTTCCAAACATCATTCTTTCAAGAACTTTATTTTTCAGTACTCCAAAATTAGATATGGCTATAATCAGGTTGCAATCTTTGGTTGCTAATGCTACACATATGATTTCTAAACAACTTAACAAACACCAACTAGATGTTATATGTGGCAGTGTACGTAGGAGAAACTCAAAGGAAACGGTTTGTGGTGCCTTTATCTTACTTGAACCAACCATTGTTCCAAGATTTATTACGTCGGTCGGAAGAAGAATTTGGGTTCAACCATCCGATGGGAGGACTAACAATTCCTTGCCACGTAGAAGCTTTCGTCAATCTGACTTCACGATTTTCGCAGCTGGTTGATCAAGTAAAGAAGGTTATCATCCACGAATTTTGGCAACATGGATTTGTTCACTTTTATACAATTGGTAGAAAGTAGAGAGTGTCATAAATATATGTTATTATAGACGATGCATATATAAACGGATCAAATTGCATCCCACTTTGTAGAAATATAAGTTTTGAGTTATTACTATAACAAGCACAAGGTCAAATCTCATGCTCCTACTGGCGAAAAGCTTTTTGTTATACACAACTGTATATTTCAAAATAAAATATTTTCCGTTACTAAACGTATCGTAACCAAAAATATAATTTTCTATTACAACAAATCAAAATAACCTAATTTAATTATTGGTAATTACAGGGCCGGTCCAGAGAATTTAAGGGCCTAGAGCGAGTCAAAAAAAAAAAAAAAAACCGGCCCCCATAACCTAACGAGAATTAAATATATTCAACGCCTTATGTGTTTTTAAAGCTAGTATACACAAGAATTAAATATTGCTATTCTTTTTTTAAACAAACAAGAGTAAATAATAAAATATTATATGTTTGTAACATTCAATGAAACGAGTAACTTAAACTACTTAAGTTTTGTAGATATAATTCACGCATAGCGGGAATTGGATAAATAGTTAGCTTGAATTTTATATATATATATATATATATATATATATATATATATATATATATATATATATATATATATATATATATGAACGGCTGCTCACAAACCGTTAAAAATTAGTTATATATAGATATAAATTTTTTTTTCTATGATGAGATGAGATTCAATATTGAACTAATAATGATTTACTAAGGAAACATTATATACATATCATCAACTTCACCCTTAGTGGGAGTGGATGTCTTTGTGGGCGTTTATGTGATCGAGACATGCAAGTTGTATTTTCCCTTAATTCTAGTTCGTCCCTTCATTTTTACCGAGTTTAGTGAAATATTCTCCATTCAATGAATCTGTTGCTAGCGCATAAAAAACTTAAGTTAATGTTATATAGGAGTGATGTTTAGCTTAAAGTTATGAAAAATTGCCCATAATAATAAACAAAGCATTTTAATGAGGTTCTTGTGATATACAAGAATATAATTAGTCATAAAATACATGTTGTCATTGTCAGGTCCGGGCCATGCTTTTCTATTGATCTAGGCGTGTCGACCCAAAAATGCCTCGTGTAAATAAATAACACATTGTTAGTGGTTCGAAATCTAGTCAAACTAAACGGCTTAAATAAAAAGTGTACAACATAAGTAGATAAAGTCAGGTCCGGGCAATGCTTTTCTATTGACCTAGGCGTGTCGACCCAAAAATGTCTCGTGTAAATAAATAACACATTGTTAGTGGTTCGAAATATAGTTAAACTAAACGACTTAAATAATAAGTGTACAACATAAGTAGATAAAGTCAGGTCTGGGCCGTGTTTTCTACTGACCTAATCTATGTAACTTAGAACATTAGTATCTGGGTTGATTTCTCGAAGTAAAATTATTAATAATCTTTCATAGTCCATCTATTTAAAAAAGAAAAAGAAAAAAAACATATGATCATATTACACTTATAACATGTTATTAAGAGTAATATGCTATATGTAATAATTACTTGAGTAAGAATGACAGGATTTATAGGTAAATATAAAAATAGAATTAAGAATTGGCACGAGGCATCAATACCGATTTCAAAGCCGCGGAGATAAATAATTAGTAAGATTTCCGGATTGAACAATGCGTGAACCACAAGCTGGTATCTTGGATTTCAGATTATTAAACTACATCTTTTTTTTCCAACTTCAAATCTGCATGTGTATAAAATTCAAATGGTTATAATGGGGTTTGAGGGATTTGTTGAAAGTGAAGAGATTAGGTTTGTGAAAAAAGAATGGGGTGGATCCGTTTTGAATAGTTTTTATTTTGTTTATTTTATTGATTTAATCATTTGCATTTTCGGTAGAGTGATTTGAATTTAATACTTTTTATAATCGGGAATACTGAGAATTTGACGTGTATAAAATACACTTGACATAATATGCTATTAATATGGAGCTAATGACAAATAAGCTAAATTAATCTCTTATATATATATATATATATATATATATATATATATATATATATATATATATATATAGTAGAGGGATCAAATGAGAACTTTTTTGGTGTGAGAACCGTGAGAACTCAAAAATACACTGAAATTCGAACAAAAAAGGAAAATTCGAGCAAACAAAGTGGCGGGCGAGCAAAAAAGAAGGGGAATTCGAGCAAAAAAGGGGAAGGACGAACAAAAAAACCTGGTAGTCGAACAAAAATTGTGATAGTCGAACAAATTGTATTCAACATTTTTGGTAGTCAAACAAAAAAATGTAGAACACATTGATAGTCGAACAAAAATATTGATATTCGAACAAAAATGTGTTCTACATTTTTGTATTCGAACTAAAAAAAACAAAAAAAAATTGTTCGTCCGTGTTGTGTATTTTGCTCGACTACCGTATTTTTTGTTCGTCCGTGTACTTTTTTGTTCGTCCGTGTCCTTTACTTGTTCGAATTTCAGTGTATTTTTAAGTTCTTAGAGTTCTCACACACTAAAAAAGTTCTCACCGGATCCTCTCTCATATATATATATATATATATATATATATATATATATATATATATATATATATATATATATGGAGAAGATCCAGTGAGAACTTTTTTAGTGTGAGAACTCTAGAAACTCCAAATACACTCCGTATACACTTAAATTCGAGCAAAAAAACGTGGCGGACGAGCAAAAAAACGAAATTCGAGCAAAAATCAAAAACACAGAAGAACAAAAATCTATATTCGAGCAAAAAACTTTTTTTTTGTTTGAATATCATTTTTTTTGTTCGACTATCAATGTGTTCTACATTTTTTTTGTTCAAATTTCAAAAATGTAGAACACATTTTTGTTCGACTTTCGTAATTTTTGTTCGAATTTCAAGTTTTGTTCGGCCGCCAATTTTTTTTGCTCGACTTCCCCCATTTTTGCTCGATTATCATGTTTTTTGCTTGCCCGCCACTTTTTTTTTGCTCAAATTTTGGTGTATTTTGGTGTATTTTGGAATTCTCGGGTTCTCACACAAAAAAAGTTCTCATCTGATCTCTCTATTATATATATATATATATATATATATATATATATATATATATATATATATATATATATATATATATATATATATATATATATATATATATAGGGGCAGGATCAATGGGGAAGTAACCAATCGGGGGGAAGCGGGGGGAAGCAAAAAAAAAAATTTCGTTTTTTTTGGAAATTTTTTTTCCGGCATTAAGATCACACGAAAATATGAACATTTAGAAGAGACACTTCGTGATGAATGTTATTATTTATGCGGGAAAACGATCGACAAAAATAACATTCAAGATAATATTGTTCGTGAAGAATATGAACGTTTTTCTTTCATGTTTTGTGAAGTAAAATTTAGCCCGATTTAGAGTTTAGGGTTTATAGGGTTTAGATATTAGGGCTTAAAAATTTAGGGTTTAGGGTTTAGATTGAGTTTTTAACACGAACGGTTTAGAGTTTAGGGTTTAGGGTATAGGGTATAGGGTTTGGTGTTTTGGGTTTATGGAATAAACCCTAAACTCTAAATCGGGCTAAATTTTACTTCACGAACAATATTATCTTGAATGTTATTTTTGTCGATCGCTTTCCCGCCTAAATAATAACATTCATCATGAAGTGTCTCTTCTAAATGTTCATATTTTCGTGTGATCTTGATGCCGAAAAAAAAAATTTTAAAAAAACGAAGAAAAAAAAAAATTTTGCTTCCCCCCGCTTCCACCCGATTGGTTACTTCCCCATTGATCCTGCCCTATATATATATATATATATATATATATATATATATATATATATATATATATATAGAGAGAGAGAGAGAGGGGAATTGTGATAAGTGTGAATTGTATATTTATTAATATGCATATAATATAGGGGATGATTCTAACACACCCTTTTTTGATCCTCACACACCTATTTTAACATTTTACTCTTCTAATAATACTCCATTTCTTTAAATTGGTGTGTGAGGATCAAAAAAGTGTGTGTGAGAATCATCCCCCATATAATATAAATGTGGATATCCCATATCGTCAAAAAATGCTAGTTGTTCCATGTTTATATCAGCTTGAATTAAACATCAACCAAACTGCCAACTAAATTACTGGTAATTTAGTTAAACATTTCAGATTATTTGGATACTTTTTTTTTTTTTATTTAGTAAGAAGTTGAAAAAAATACAGAAATTTTTTTTTTAAGAAAATGTGAACATTTTGAACAAAATGTGACAAATAATTTAAAAAAAAAAAAATTCGTAAAGGAAAAAAAATCATAAAAATATATTGTAAAAAAAGTTGCGAGGAGAATTAAAAAAGTAAGTGTGGGTCAACTTAAACTGAAAATCAAATGGGGATGGAGAGTGAGAGGATTCACTTGTCTATAAAAATATTAGAGGGCCGGCGAGAAAGATTAAAAAAAGGAGGTTGGTGTACGAATTTTTTATTATTTTTTTTTTTTAGAAAAGAAAGAGAGAGCACAGCAGAGAATCGTGACCATTTGCTAACCAAACACTCGCCAACCACTGGTCCAAGCTTTCATTGTTGTATATTTGCGATCTAATTTATTTAAACTATAAAAAGGCGGTTATTAGAAAAAATAACAAAAGGTGAATTTACGAATATAGTCTAGTTAAACGGTACTCCACCAGCCCTTTAAGCTAACAGCATGCTAGGACCATTTTCTTGATGTTGAATTATATTATATTATATCTATATCTAAATGGCATAGTGGAAATGAATAGTCCTATTCATTTTCCCACTTTCACCAAACTTAACCCCTTAACTTTTAGCTATCTATATCTAAATGGCATAGTGGAAATGAATAGTCCTATTCATTTTCCCACTTTCACCAAACTTAACCCCTTAACTTTTAGCTAAAATACAAATCGAACCCTCACTTTACTAACTTTTTTTTTTATTCATTTTCCCACTTTCACCAAACTTAACCCCTTAACTTTTAATTAAAATACAAATCGAACCCCCCACTTTATACGTTTATTTTTTCCCAAATTTTCACAAGCTTAACCCCCCACCTTTTATTAAAATACAAATCGAACCCCCACTTTACTAACTTTTTTTTTTTACTAATATTCAATTTTCACAAACTTAACCCCCTAACAAATGGCATAGTGGAAATGAATAGTCCTATTCATTTTCCCACTTTCACCAAACTTAACCCCTTAACTTTTAATTAAAATACAAATCGAACCCCCACTTTACTAACTTTTTTTTTTATTCATTTTCCCACTTTCACCAAACTTAACCTCTTAACTTTTAATTAAAATACAAATCGAACCCCCCACTTTATACGTTTATTTTTCCCCAAATTTCACAAGCTTAACCCCCCACCTTTTATTAAAATACAAATCGAACCCCCACTTTACTAACTTTTTTTTTTTTTACTAATATTCAATTTTCACAAACTTAACCCCCTAACTTTTATTAAAATACAAATCGAACCCCCACTTTATACGTAAAGTTTTTTCAAATTTCACAAACTTAACCCACTAACTTTTATTAAAATACAAATCGAACCCCCACTTTACTAACTTTTTCTTTTTAAAATAAAACCCGAACGCTAAAAGAAGCAACTTTCACAAAAGGAACAACCCTTCAATGTTATGTCGAAAAAAATTCTTTTTTACAAAATAGATCAAGACTTTTTTTTTTAACTCGCATTCAAAACGGAGCCCCCGGCGCGAAGCGAGGGCTCCACAACTAGTTATAGCTAATAATTCATTCTTGTCCATGTTTTATTTTTTGCTAACTTAATTTGTTTAAGCACATATTTATTATTGGCGTCTTGTTTATAAAAGCCTAAAGTTTAGTCTTGTTGTTGAAAGGATTAAGAAGGATGTCAGTGCTAAACATAAAGTGTCAAGGGTCGTGAGTGTAAATTGAAGTCCATATAAAAAGGAATTAGGGTTTTCTTTTTTCTCATTCATTCATATTCATCTGTTCATCTCTCTTTATTTATCCAATTTTGTTTAACCCAAATTCAGGGTTTGTGATTTTGAACATGTATCATCTTAATACAGATTGTTTTTTAGTTTTGTTATTGTTGTGTGATCCAGTTAAGGATTGTACCTATTTTAGCTATTCGTTTGTTTCAGATTCAAATTGTTCTTGGTTGATTAACAAGATTTAACTCCTGTGATTGGAAATTTATATTTTTTTGTAAATGGTATCAGAGCATACGGTTGTGATTTCTGATATCGATCTTGGTGTTTTCGGTTGGTGATAGTTGCGGATTAAGAAACTCAATACTAGGGTTTCTATTGTTCATCGTGTATGATTAATCTAATTAGATTCTTCTGATTATGTTATTGTCTATCTGGTTTGACAAGATCCGTGGTGATGTTTTGGACGAATTTACTTCTCAACTTCAAATCCTAATTGTGAAATTAGGGTAATGGTTTGTATACATCTCTTTGCTGATCCATAGAAGTTTCTTGGTTCTTCCGTTGCTGTTATTCTTTTCATTTCATTCAACCGAGCAACGCGTACTCTATAACACCTCTTTTAATTTCCTGTTTTTCTTGTGTACTGTTTGTTTAGGTAGATTATATGTGTATGTAGTAGAGAGGACTCGGAGAAAGACTTGGAACAGAATCCCTCGAGATTCTATTTATCTGGATCACTGCTCAGACTGTCCTTTAGGTATGCATTTGTTTTAGGCATCCATGTGTTTTGCATTTTGTAACTGTGTTCTTTGTTGCAGGTTGCTTGACTACTTGGTCAATTCCTTTGTTGGTTGGGCAATTTGTAATTTTTGATCTAGGCTGGTCTTCTTTTTATTGTTTACTTGTGTTAGTTGTTTATCTGTTGATTGTTCATTATGGTTAATGAATCTGGTGAAGGATCCAATCTTGATTTTGGTGATTCTCTTTATTTGCATGCTAGTGATACTATTAAAACTGCTCTTATATCCCTCAAATGAAGGGTACAGAGAACTATAATGTGTGGAGTAGGGCTATGTCGTTGGCTTTACAAACCAAGAACACAGCTGGATTTATTGATGGTATTGTTATCAAAAGTACTACTGATGATGTACTTGCTTTTTAGTGGAACAGATGTAATTATATTGTTTTATCTTGGATTCTTAATTCTGTGAGTGAAGTATTATTTTCTGGACAGGTTTTTTCAAAACTTTCTAAAACTATTTGGGATGAATTAAAAGAAAAATATGATAAAATTGATGGTTCAATCACTTTTAATCTACATAAAAAGATTAATACTATTTCTCAAAATTGTAATCCTCTTTCAGACTATTATCATAAACTGAACTCTTTATGGAAGCAGTTTGATGCTCTTATCAAACTGCCTTCTTGTGAGTGCGAATTTAAAAAACATAATGATATGATCAAACTAATGTAATTTTTAATGGTTTAGATGATTGTTATCAAATGTCAGGAGTAATATTTTAACAAGAGAAGAGTTACCAAGTGTCCAAACTGCTTTTTCTATTGTGTCTAGAGAAGAGTCTCATAAGAACTCTTTTTCTATTTTTGAAAAAGTACTCAATCAACTTTTTTGGTGTCAAAGAATTTTGATAACGATAAAAAGTTTGGTAAAGGTCTAAATCCAAATTTAAAGTGCTCATAATGTAACAGAGTTGGCCACACTATTGAGAGATGTTATGAAATATTGGGTTATACTCCGGGTTGGGTAAAAAGAAACAACAAGTATAACTCAATAACTATCCAGAACAATAATTCAATCACAAGTCATAATAACTTGCCATTCACTTTTGAGCAAATCAATAAGATTATTAGTCTTATTGGTGATTATGCTTCTTCTAGAAATGCACAAGCAAATGTTGCAGGTACTTTCCAAAATCTTAATGTTTTGTTCAATTAAAAATATAAAACTTCTTTTAAAGCCAATGAGTCCAATAATAGACTTCATAAGTATATTGGATGGATTATTGATTCAGGAGCATCTCAACATATGACAGGTTATATTTCTAAAATGTAAAATGTTTTTGATGTCACTAAGTTAGGAATGACTGTTGGTCATCCTAATCGAACAATTCCTAGAATTACTAAAATTGATGATTTAAAATTGAATAATAAAATTATTTTAAGAAATGTGTTAATTGTTCTTGGATATTATGTTAATTTGTTATCTGTCCATTAATTGTCTAAAGAAAAAAGAATATTATGTTAGTTTTAATGACTCTATATGTTACATTCAAGATTTATTGGGAAAGAAGATTGTGGGGACTGATAGTATTAGTTATGGTCTTCATATGTTTGATGATGATCAAGGTGATAATTCATCTTGTTTATCCTGCTTTTATGCTTCTTTTAAATTATGGCATCATAGACTTGATCACCCAACAAAATATGTCCTTGACTTGTTAAAAAACAGTCTTGGTTAGAAAGATAAGAATGATCAATCTGTTTGTGATACTTGCCATAAGGCAAAACTAACAAGGGATTCTTTTTCTACTAGTGACCACAAATCCAAAGTTTTAGGTGACCTAATACATTAAAATTTGTGGGAGGCTTATAGAGTGAATAGTAGAGATGGGTTTAGGTATTTCTTGACTTTTGTTGACGACTTTACCATGGCTATTTGGGTTTATCTTATTAAAACCAAAGATGAGGTGTTTAATAGTTTTGAAAGTTTTTCTAATCTGATTCAAACTCAATTCAATAAACCTGATAAGATCATAAGATCTGCCAATGGTACCAAATTTGTCAATACTAAATTCCGTAATTTTTGCAATACAAATGTATTATTTGATATCTATAGGATCCTTTTTACTAGCCCAATTAACCACCAAGTATCACAATCATATAAGCTAATGAGGTTCCACTCTAAAACCAATTGGTGATAGAGGGAGTAGCTCATTAACTTATATATTGCCCTTGGAATTTATCTCCCTCCTATGCGGGATTGGGTTTACACCCCAACAATCCTTCCCTCAAACCGAAGACCACATCACCGAGCCTCCCCTTAAACGATACTCCCGCCATCTTATATCGCCAGTCTCTTTTTCTTTCACTTTTCTTTCACTACTGGGACACACCTCTTATACCGCCGATCTCTTTCTTTCACTTTTCTTTCACCATCAGGACACGCCGCACTTCCACGCCTTTGGAAAGGAAGACTTTCGATATAAGACACCACGGCTCCATTATCATTGGCAAACTGAGGGACCGAGGATTTATCTTCCACATTATAATTGGACTCACCATAGCTCTGATACCAGTTTGTAGGATCCTTTTTACTAGCCCAATTAACGACCAAGTATCACAATCATATAAGCTAATGAGGTTCCACTCTAAAACCAATTGGTGATAGAGGGAGTAGCCCATTAACTTATATATTGCCCTTGGAATTTATCTCCCTCCTATGTGGAATTGGGTTTGTACCCCAACAATATCGCTCAAAAAGTCACGTTTTTACCCCCGATATTAAGCCCAAAAACCATAAAGGTTCAAAATTTATCGCTAAATGTGGAAAGTAATTTGCTTCATTTTGTAGGTTTAGTAATTATGAAGGCAATGCAAAAAAAATCGAAGAAAACGGACTTAAAACGAAGAATCTAGATTGAAAACGGCAAAATATCAAAAGACACCAGAAAAACGGCCTGCCAAAGTCCAAGAAAAATGGCCTGTCATAGTATGTGGACGGCCGGCCTGATTGAAGACGGCCTGAGAATTAAACAGGCTAATTAAATGGGCCACCATCAAATTGGACGGCCCAACAGCCAATTAAATGGGCTAATCAAACGGCCAACCACAAGATTGGACGGCATGCCATGATTTTGTACGGGCTACCAAGGACGACCTACCAGGCCAGAAAGCTCTATAAATAAGAGCCATTTCTCTCCATTTGGACATACTTCAACTTCCACACATTGAAGACACACTCAATTTTAATTTTACTAGTAGTTTAGTTAGTATTTAGTTAGTTAGTTTTTACGGAGGAACTTCCGACGTTGTAGCGATCTCGGGCGAATCTGTAATCACTTTTCAGGTTTTAATCTAAACGCATTTCCTTTATATTTTAATATGTTTTATTATTATCCATGTTTGAATATGCGTTATGATATTACCATGATAGCTTAGAGTATTCGTATGTTGCCATGATAGAAACCTAGGCTAGAGTAGTTATGACTTTTTAGTGCGTTTACTGTTATTATGCTGAACCTTTGATTATAGTAAGGCTTGTATTCTAGTAAGGGATTGACTAACCTTTGATTATAGTAAGGGATTGACTAACCTAGGTTGTGAATGAGACTTGTCCCCACATATGGAATTAGCTACTTCATAGGACTAAGACCCTTGTCTATTCTATACCTGAAGCATCTATGAACTCGGTATGGCCGGTGTTCCCGAGAGGCCCGACCTTATGGGACACAAAACCTAGGAATTGAGACATGAATGACCTAGTATGCCTGATAACTGACCCAAGGAGACCTCTTAGGGTTTGTTATGATCCATTTAGCTGTACTTAATTCTATGTTCTATCTCCCATTGCATGTTCTTGTTTGATTGTTGCTTTATGACTGGTCTTACCATCTATTGAGTGCATCTGGTAGATTTCTATCTGTATCATTGTCAGCCTAACATTGTAACACTGTACAATAAGTAGTATAGTAGGATCTTTGTAGAATGATGATAGGTTAGTTAGTTTCTACTGTTGCTGTCAACTTAGCCCGGTAGGTCCCCTCCTATTGTGACCGCGTCTACTCGACACGGCATGTCGTTATTCTGTTTCCTAACAGATAACTAGGGTTAGGATTAGAGCTTAACTTCTGATACGACCTAGTGCTTAACTAAGGATAACCCCCTAGGTTTAGACACATTTCGATAGTGCAACCCTAGTGACATACCGGCCTTCACTGAAAGAGAACTCCGAGAGTTTGAAGACTGGTAGGACTGTACGATTTGCTCATCTGATCAGTATCTATCCTATTTAGATGCTCATCCTCATGACTACCTTTTCATAGCCTAGACGTATATCATGGACACCATTTCCTTAATCTGCACACTCTGGTATTCCTCCACCCTTTTACTTTTCCAGTATTTAGGAATCTTTTAGATAAAACTTAAATACTCTTTTATCGAGACAATATAACCAAGAAAAGTTATCCCTTTGAAATTCAACTCATTAAACCATTCAAAAACACGAGCCCAGGTCAACTTACTCTTTCTACCTTAGAAAGTGCTAATAAGATCTTGATTTTTGATATATGAGGTTTAGACTTTAGGGGCCATTCCCTAAGTCTAATGGCAAAGAATATGTCCTAATAGCAGTAGATTACATATCATGATGGGTGGAAGCACAAGCCTCTCTAACAAACGATGCCAAAGTCGTCACCAATTTCCTGAAGAGACCATTCAGCAGATTCGGAGCTCCCCTCGCTATTATCAAAGATAGAGGCACACACTTCTGTAACACTCAGTTCATGAAGGTGATGCAACAATACAAAGTTACCCACAAGATGTCCACTGCATATCATCCGCAGACTAACGGACAAGCTGAAGTCATGAACAGAACGTTAAAGAGAATATTGGAACGCTCCGTCGGTAATAGATGGGCTGAGAAGCTGGACGATGCTTTATGGGCATTTCGCACTGCTTATAAAAACCCTCTCGGCACTACACCATATCAGATGATCTATGGCAAAGCTTGTCATCTTCCGCTAGAATTAGAGTACAAAGCTCTCTGGGCGCTGAAGACCTACAACCTTGATCCTTCTGAAACTAGCAGACATAGAAAAATGTAGTTAAGTTAATTAGCCGAATTAAGAGATCAAGCATACGAGATGTCATATATCTACAATGAGAAGACTAAGCTTTTACACGATGCAAAATTAATTTCGATAAAGTTCGCTCCCGGAGATAAAGTCCTACTCTTTAATTCGAGACTAAAGAAGTTTTCTGGTATATTAAAAGTCGAGCTTGAAAGACTTTTTAAACAAAGCGCTCTTGGGAGGCACCCCAAACCTATCCTAGTTAGTATTTTTCTTCACTTTCTTTATTTTATGTTTATTTTATTTCCATATTTATTTTCATTGATGATTTATTACCTGTTTACTAACCCTAAGTGTTTAACTTACACCATGTGTAAGAAATTACTTAGTTCTGACAAAGTTGTTGAATGTGATAAAAAGATGAGTACATGTTCTACTATGGGCATTCTGGTCAAACGGAAGAGGACTGACGACGTTTATAGTTCAGGATCAGATCAGCCTAGGCCTTCTACCGGCCAAATTCGACCTCGAAGGATGATTATGCCGAGATTAGAGGAGTAAGATGAGACACCGATCGAACCATCACGACCCTTGAAATGATCCACACGACTCGCCTCACGGTCAGTGCATCAGGCAGAGCCATCAGAGGCACACCCACCAGTCACCGTGTTCCGTTATGGGGTACGCTCCACAGATAGAGACTTGACTTGGTGTATGGTAAAGGACCATCAAACACTTTTTGCAGCACAGATGGTACACTTCGAAAGATCTGGTGTGCCACGCGGATATTTGATACCCTCTTCGTTTAGGTTGGATCTTACTTCCCACCCTTCTCAGAGAGATGTCCCACCTATTGTCGCACCCCTTGTGTCCACATCATATGCTGCCACTCCACCCTCTGCATTCCCTATCATCACACCACCGTCTAGAATTGAGACTGTTGGTGTAATTGAACATTCATTCACCGTACCACCTGCTGATGGTCACCTCATCACTGTCCCAATTACTTCGGAGCCAGCATCTGTATCTCAGCCATCATTTGAGCAGATTTTTAGGCTTACAGATACCATACCCGCTCCGGTGCCTTATGATCCTTTCAGTTTGGAGTACTTACCGTTACCTTCAAGCCTTGTTCTTGATGATCTTCTGAGGGAACCTTGTAATGGTTTATTGGATGACATAGCTGGGCTCGAGGACTTTGATTCAGCTACTATTTAAGACCCTGACTTCACAATAGCTCCACAGATACATAGACAGGATAGTTATCGTCAATACCTTTTATTTTTATTTCTAGTTTAGTATTTTCAAAATAGAAAAAGCATGTACTAAAAATTTTGTGTAGTGGATTATGTTTATGTTTTTGCAGAATTATTAGGAAATAGCCTGGTACTTCTCCAAGCATCAGCCCTAGGAACTTGATATCGGCTAAAAAGTCACGTTTTTACCCCCGATATTAGCCCCATTTATGATAAAGTAATTGACTTTATCATCTAAATAAGCATTTATTTGCTTCATTTGGTAGATTATGTCATTACGAAGGCTATGTTTCAAAAATCACTTAAAACGGATGAAAAACGAGGAAAAACGAGCAAAACCGGCTAAGACGATTAACTCGCGTTTAAATAACTTATTTTATACTTTTGGGAAAAGTTTATTTACATTATCTCATGTTGTAGGATATTCAATTACGAACGCGTGGGTGCAAGAATCGTCAAAAACGGAGCTAAAACGAAGATTCTAGAGCGAAAACGGTGAAAGACAAGTTACGATCCAGCAAACGGCTTGCCAAACGGCCTGCCATAAGGGAAAACGGCCTGCCAGCAAACGGGCACCAAAAACGGCTTTCCCTGGAAAATGGCCTTGGCAAACGGCCTGCCAAACGGCCTGCCAAACGGCCTGCCAAACGGCCTGCCAGCCGTTTGCCAAGAAAATTTTGCCTATTTAAAGAGCTTTTTGCATTCAGTTCAACACACACCATTATTCACTTCTCTCTCTAAATATCTCTCTATAGTCGCTCTCTAGTGATCTATAGGAGATTAGTTCTCTCTCTACTTTCTCTCTCTAGATTCTAGAGAGAGAAAAGTACAGGGATTACGAATAATGTAGATATCTCTCTACTGTCGCTCTCTAGTGATCAGTAGGAGATTAGTATGTAGTTAGTAGTAGAAGCTATCAAGCATTGTAACGCTATAGATATTATGAAGAAATACAAGTATTATTCTGTCGACATTATCCGGTACTATCTATCCTTTTCTTTTATTAATTCATCATAATGTTCTTGTTTGATGTTTGTGATTTATTAATGATTGAAATGCTTGTTGCCATGATGTGTGAGTAATTGCTTGATTATTTGCCATGATTTAATAATGTTAGTTAAGGATGATTATTGTTTCGTACTCTCTTTCTGTCTATGATATTAAACCTCGTTATTATCGTCCTTCCACCAATAAACGTGATTAAAACCTTTTATAAAGTCGACATTATAAAGGTAATTAGTTATCTGTGTTTATACATTAGTCAAGGTATGAACCCATCGAAAATACAATAAAGTACATGGGAAATTACCGTAGGACCAGATCAAGACATTGGTCAAGAGTATAAGACTCAAGGAAAAACTGTTGCAACAGTAGACTACAGTGTTGATGTACTATAGGACCACTTGAGCATGGTTAAGGTTAGAAGCTATGGAACCACTATAAGTCTAGTACATGGTGGATAACTAAGGGATTTATTGGGTAAATTTAAGTAAGGGCTGGTTTAAGTCATAAATGGGAATTTAACGCACTACAATACAAACTAAGCTTATAAATCTTTAAGGATGACTGAGAACTATCAGATGTTCTAATTTGTCTACAAACCCTTGGATTTTACCAAAGCATTGACAGAAAGGAATTCGAAACATAATCATAACCACTCACTTGGGTGATACACTAAGGTGTTAAGAAAGGTTGGATATTATATATGGCTATGCTACTTTATTCGTGCGCCCAAGGTATGCATTGCATCCAAGATGGGCCGCTTATATCCTTAAACCGGATAAAGCGTCAGGAGTTGAGCATAGTCTATCCGATCAGAATCTTCAAAGCCTAGTTCTTCGTGACATGCTAGTCGGGAAACTGCTTAGTAGGGAATCTAGTGTTCACACCAAGGTATATCTATCCAAGGAGTGTCTCATAATTATCCCGACACTACGTTATCTTAAATCATGGTGAACCACGTCTTCTCTGTCCTTAGCTGTTGCATGCTAGCTAGCTTAATTTAATTATATTGCTTTAATATTTTAAATAAAATTATAAATTAAATCAACCCAACTATAGCCTTTACACAATTTGATATTCTGGATAAAGTGGTGTCTAGAATAAACCGGTTGGACTTGGTTGTTGGATTTTCCGAACAGTCGCCAATTTATTGGGACCAAAAGGATCCTGCCTCTCCACACAAGGTGTACCTGGCCACTAGTCTTGGATACTAAATTGTGTACAAACCCAATCTTAATTACTAAATTATCTGAATAAGCTCCGTTTCAAATTCAACCGCTCAAGGAACGACCCTAGGTCATATTTGCCCTTCCATAGGAAGGAATAATAGATTTAGGCCCAATATATATAAATAAACAATCAACTTCGTCTGTTGATATCCTGAATTGACGTTTTGCGACCTAACGACACTGCATAAATAAACCGTCCGATTCGGGCATATCAGAACTTCTCAACAGAGACCTGACCATAGGGGAGTGACTTATCCTTAGTAACCTTTTCTCATATTTATAAACTGTTAAAATATCTAAGTGTGGGATTACCCCATCACTTTTAGATATACAATATTACAAACACACTAAAAACTCTAAGTGTGTGATACCAATTCAAACCTTAGAGAATTTTAAAAAGCTATTGTCTTTAATATATAAAATTATTAATACTTTCTTTAAAAGAGAACATTAGGGAGAATGTTCTTCTAAGTGTGGGATGTAATTAGGGTTAAGGGATATTAAGAACAAGTTACCGTAAAACGCTCAAGTTTTCAAAAATTCTTTGTCCTCAAAGATTTAGCAAAGGAAATATGGGTAAATTTGAAAGTATTACTACCCCATTTTACCAAAAACACCTTAATAAAAATTGCATACATCATATTTTTACGCATCTATTAAAACAGAACGAATAAGTCAAGACCTATGTTTTCAAACAAAGGATTTTATTTTGAAAAATTGTGCAAAAAGGCTACGCATAACCAAGCACGACCCCCACCAACAAATAGTGAGGATTACCTTGGACTTAAAGTTATTGTAAGAACCATCAAATCTACAATACTGTGCTATTTCGTTTGATGAGCGTGCCAGTATACGGTTCAAATTAGAACTTGTCCTTGATATACGTTTCAAAACCAATGGTTAATGAGCGCCAAACGTGGTGTAGGTTCGATCCTCTTTTCGAACCATTCTGGATAGAAAAGACAGAAACCTTCCATTTCCGTTTCCACTCCCAAAGACTTAAACCTGACCAACTCACTCAAAAGAGTTGATGAATCATAAAATTTTCACCTCCAAATTCACCCCCAAAATACGTAACCCAATCACTTTCATTCTTTTCTCATTTCAAAAATCTTAGAAATTCACAAAGATAGATCAAGTTTACTTCAAAACACTTGTTGAAAATTTCGAATTCCAGATTGTTTTTAATAGGCCAAAAGCCTATTTTTGGTAAAAATACCATCGTGTCTCTGGGCACAAGAAAAATAGACAAAAGTCATGAAGAAGGGATGCCAAAAAAATAATAAAAAATAAATAAATAAAGAACAAAGTCTCTAATAAAGGCATCAGAAATCCCGAAAAAGAAGTTGTGACCCAGAAGATGTAACGCCCCGTACAAAACCATCGTGTACGAATCATAAACAACAGGATCATCACAAGGTCAAACACTATATGCTGTTTGAAAACCGATTTGCATTCATTAAAAAGATAACATTTTACAAAGATAACATGTCATAAGACTTATTACAAACCATTGTTCCGAAATAACATAAGTTTACGAATGCAAAACATAAGTTTCATAATTTGAGACATCTCTAGTAATGCAGCGGATAACTAGTTCAGTAGGTCCATAACAGCAATTCAATAACAGCATGACAGCAAGTGTAACAGCGGAAGCAATAAACCTCTAGGCACCTGAGAAATACACGCTTAAAAAGTCAACACGAATGTTGGTGAGCTATAGTTTAAGTTGTAATAGTAACGTAAGATAGGCCACGAGATTTCAGTGCTGCAACAGCGTATCAAAACAGTATGAAAAGTATATGCATAACCGTGGGCACCCGGTAACTAAACTTAACGTTTATAACCCCCTGAAAGTACACTTGGCGATTGCGTATGTTCACGAAGTATTAAACACCCGTTAAATGCTAGCGCGACTAGCCCTAGTGGGGATGTCAAACCCTATGGATCCATATCTAAGATTCGCGTTCACCGGTTCAAAAACCAATGACTAAACGTTACCGTGCTAAAGGGAATGTTTATGCCGTTATATAACCCACATACATACAAAGTTTAAGTACTCGTGCCTAGTATGTAAAACGTAAAATGCGCATGTATTCTCAGTCCCAAAAATAGTAAAAGTAGTAAAAAGGGATGCTATAACTCACAGTGATAAAAGCGGTAAAGTCGGTAATGAAAGTACGCAAGTAGTAAGTCGGTCCGAAAGGTCGTCAACCTAAATCAAAAGTTACTAGGTCAGTAGGTTGTCTTTATAAATTCTAATAGTGCATAAAATAAGTTTAAGTGTCATCATCATCATCATTCATCATCATAAAAGCTAAGTAAGTTTGACAAAAATAGAGATCGAAACAATGGGCTGACTTCGGTCAGCTGCTACGACCTATACGTAAATCGAAAAGATGCATGGTCAGTGGTTATGGCTCCGTATATGAGTCCCCTAACAGCTGACCAATTTTCAGAACCCAACTCGTCTTCGTTTGACCGTGGCGACAGTTTAAGTGCGAGTAGGTCAGAAATTTCAGCACAACGTTAATAGGGTGTAGTGACTCTCGGAGGGCCATAACTCCTAAACCGTAACTTGTATTAAGATGAGGCCTAAACAGAAAATCATCTTCTCGAACCGAACTAACTAAAAATCAGCTTTCCAGTAGCCCAGGTGGTCTGATCAGATACGAAAATCAGTGGACAAGTGCTCCGGTGGGGTTCTTGGTGCTCGATGCTCATCACGGTTCTCATCCTTGATGCTTGTAGCTTCAAGTGTACAACTCTTTGATGGTTTAGCATCACTTTTGACCAAGATTCACCATCAATACACAATATGTTAAGACCAAGTAAGAATATAACTCATTCATGAGTCTTAGATGGATGATGAACCAAGGTTACATCATATCATTAGTCTTAACACTAATACAAGTCACAATAACAACTAAAGTTACAAAATTTACATCAATTTAACAAGTATGAACACAATCTAAGTCAAAAGAGGTGATGGAACCCTAAGCTAGAGAGCTTGGATCCATTTCACACAAGTCACAAGGTTACAAAGCTAGAAAGCTTGAACCTTTAAGTGTTCTTGAAGATCTTGAAGCATAAAGCTTGGATCTTGAAGATGCATGAAGATTACAAATAAAAGTTTGAATCTTTTTAACAAAATAACATTAAACAATCATAAAAGTAATAGATCTATAAAAGATATGAAGATTCAAGCTAGAAAGCTTGAATCTTTGTTGTTCTTGAAAGATTCAAACTTGAATCAACAAGATATAAGTAAGATCAAAGCTAAAGGAACTTTGATCTTTATAAGGATGATGGTGATGATCACGAATTCAAGAAGAAAGAGGGAGGAGAAGAAAACTTACAAACAAAAGGAAGAAAGAAAGGATAAGTGTGTGAAATGCCAAAATGATCAAGTGTTGGATTGAGGGGCTTAAGGCTAGTATTTATAAGCAAATGGATATCATATGGATTGATGAGGTGGCAAGCCATATGGTGGTGGTGGTGGACGAATTTTAGAGGGGGAGGGGGGACAAAATCTTGCTTTTTGGCTAATGGTGTCTAAAGTATATTCTTTTGCTAGAATCTTTTGTAACAAAGTTGATAATCCTTATCCATTATGCTAGTATGACTCATTAATTAATTAATTTATTATTTATTTATTATTATGGGCCACTAGTAATAATACTTGGGCTAATTAATTGGGTCACTAGCTAGAGTAGGGTGGGCTTGAGCCCAACAAGGTAAAAAGTCCAAAAAGGCTAACTATTGGGCTTTAGCAATTAAATAAATAAAATTAAGCATCCAAAGGCCCAGGTAATTATTATTAGAAAATAATAATTAATATTTCGCAGTCCAAAAGTTCTGGTTCCGACAAAAGTCAAACGTGCGCGCAGTCCGCGTTTTAATCGTAACGGTAAATAACACTAACGATTATAAAGCATCCAATGGACAAGTTAAACATTCTACATACACCAAGGCACGTTTTAAAGTAAATATGAATATAAAACACGTGTTCCAAGGTTCCGAAGTAATAAAGTAACACAGTACGCACAAATACGCAGTTTCGCTAGAATACAAGGCATAAAAGCAAGTCGAAAAAGTCGGGTCGTTACATTACCCACCTGTTATTGGAAATTTTGTCCCGAAATTTAAGCTGAGGTAGGTGTTGGAGTCGGGAAAAGGTGAGGATACTTCTGCATCATTTGATCCTCTCGTTCCCAGGTAAACTCAGGTCCACGCTTGGCATTCCATCGAACTCGGACAATTGGAATCTTATTGCATTTCAAGGTTTTGACCTCACGGTCCATAATTTCAATAGGTTCTTCCACGAAGTGGAGTTGGTCATCAATGGTAAGTTCTTCCAATGGTATGATAAGTTCCGGTGGAGCAAGACATTTTTTCAAATTTGATACATGAAAGGTAGGATGAACGACACTCAACTGAGTCGGAAGATCCAAACGGTAAGCAACCGGTCCGATACGTTCGAAAATTTCAAAGGTTCTGATGTATTGCGGGTTCAACTTTCTGCGTTTCCCAAAACGAATTACACCTTTCCAAGGGGCAACCTTCAACATCACACGGTCACCTACGTTAAATTCTAAGTCTTTACGTTTAAGATCAGCATAACTCTTTTGGCGATCACGGGCAGTCTTAAGTCTCGCCTAAATCTGAGAAATCTTCTCCGTCGTTTCATGGACTATCTCGGGTCCGGTGATTTGCACTTCGCCTAACTCGGCCCAACAAATAGGAGAACGGCACTTGCAGTCATACAACGCTTCAAAAGGTGCGGCTTTAATACTTGAATGATAACTGTTGTTGTAAGAGAATTCGGCCAGCGGCAGATGCCTTTCCCAAAACTTTCCGAAGTCAATAACACAGGCACGTAACATGTCCTCTAAAGTCTGAATCGTTCGTTCGCTCTGACCGTCGGTCTGGGGGTGATACGCGGTGCTCATGTCGAGACGAGTTCCCAAGGCTTCTTGCAAAGAACGCCAGAATCTGAAAGCAAAACGGGGATCGCGATCTGAGATGATTGATAAGGGCACACCATGATGAGATACCACCTCTTTGATGTACAGTTGAGCAAGTCTCTCCATTGTATCTGTTTCTTTCATTGCTAGAAAATGAGCAGATTTGGTAAGACGGTCAATGATAACCCAGATTGTATCGTATCCGCCCACCGTCTTTTGTAGCTTCGTGATGAAATCCATTGTAATTGCTTCCCATTTCCATTGTGGGATTTCTGGTTGTTGAAGTAATCCAGATGGCCTCTGATGTTCAGCTTTAACCTTCGAACAAGTCAAACACCTTCCAACATAAGTTGCAACATCCTTCTTAAGATTTAGCCACCAATACTGTTCCTTAAGATCGTGGTACATTTTGCCAGCTCCTGGATGAATCGAATATCTCGACTTGTGGGCTTCATCAAGTATAAGGTTCCGTAGATCTCCATAACGAGGTACCCAAATTCTTCCGGCATAACATCGGAGTCCAGACTCCTTAACCTCGAATTTAGAGACGAGAATGTTCAGGTATTCACGAGATATGTTCTCCTCTTTGAGAGCCTCTTCTTGGGCTACTCGAATCTGACTGTGGAGGTTCGAATGGATGGTGATGTTCAGAGCCCGAACACGAAGGGGTACCGTCCACTCCTTTCGACTTAATGCGTCAGCTACAACATTGGCCTTGCCCGGATGGTAGCGAAGTTCACAATCGTAGTCGTTTAGCGTCTCAATCCATCGACGCTGTCTCATGTTTAGTTGCTTCTGATCGAAGATGTGTTGGAGACTCTTGTGATCGGTAAAGATAGTACTCTTTGTTGCATAAAGATAGTGTCTCCACAGCTTCAATACGAAGACGACGGCTCCAAGTTCGAGATCGTGAGTAGTGTAGTTTCGCTCGTGGACCTTCAGTTGACGAGATGCATAAGCAATGACCTTCGTTCTTTGCATCAACACACAGCCAAAACCATTCCTCGAAGCATCGCAGTACACAACGAAGTTGTCACTGCCTTCAGGAAGAGATAGGATAGGTGCGGTGGTTAACTTCAGCTTCAGGGTTTGAAATGCTGCTTCTTGCTCTTTTTCCCAAACAAACTTCTTTCCTTTATGAGTTAACGCAGTCAAAGGACATGAAATCAAAGAGAAACCTTCAATGAACCTTCGGTAATAACCGGTAAGACCTAGAAATTGGCAGATGTGAGTCAGAGTAGTGGGTGTCTCCCACTTGTTGATAGCTTCAATATTGGCGGGGTCAACTTTGATACCTTGATCACTCACAATATGACCCAGAAATTGGACTTCCTTCAACCAAAATTCACACTTGGAGAATTTGGCATAAAGCTGCTCTTGTCTCAAGAGTTCAAGCACTAACCGAAGATGTTGTTCATGTTCTTCTTTGCTCTTGGAGTAGATGAGGATATCATCTATGAAGACGATAATGAATTTATCCAGATAAGGCTTGCAGACACGATTCATGAGGTCCATGAACACAGCGGGTGCGTTGGTTAAACCGAATGGCATCACGAGAAACTCGTAATGACCATAGCGGTTTCTAAACGCAGTCTTCATCACATCACTCTCCTTCAACCTCAATTGGTGATAACCTGATCGCAAATCGATCTTAGAATAAACGCTCGATCCTTGTAGCTGATCAAAAAGATCGTCAATTCGGGGAAGAGGATATCGGTTCTTAATCGTCAACTTGTTGAGTTTGCGGTAGTCGATACACATGCGGAAAGATCCGTCCTTCTTCTTCACGAATAAAACAGGTGCGCCCCAAGGCAACGAGCTCGGTTGGATAAACCCTCGGTCGAGCAATTCCTACAGTTGACTCTGCAATTCTTGCAGTTCTGAAGGTGCCAGACGATAAGGCGCACGAGCTACGGGTGCAGCTCCCGGCACCAGATCGATCTGGAACTCCACTGCTCTTGGTGGCGGTAATCCAGGCAGTTCTTCCGGAAAGAAGTCGGGGAATTCATTAACGATTCGCACATCATTCACACTCTTCTCCTCTGATTCTAAAGCCTTCACGTGTGCTAAAACGGCAAGTCGTCCTTTCTTCATGATCTTCTGCGCTTTCATACAACTAATGGGGTTCAGCTTCGAGTTACATCTCTCTCCGTAAATAGTCAGTGGCTCACCGTCTCCTTGTGGTATACGAAGAGCTTTATCTCCACAAATAATATCAGCCCTACCTTCGTCAACCAATCCATACCGACGATCACGTCAAAACTTCCCAGTTTGATAGGTATCAAGTCAATTTCGAAATCCACACCAGCTACATTAATAATAGCTCCTCGGCCAATTTGGTCAACCTTTTCAAGTTTACCGTTGGCTACCTCGACAAGCATACTTTCTTTTAAAGGAACTAATGACCAATTTATCTTATCGCAAAAGTGTCTACATACATAACTTCTATCGGCACCAGTATCAAATAGGACAGAAGCTAAAAGATTGTTGATAGTGAATATACCTGTCACCAAGTCGGGGTTCTCGCGTGCATCCCTTGCATTAACATTATCCCTTGCATTAACATTAAAAGCTCTACCACGCGGTGGTCCGCCGTCCTTCTTCTTATTGGGGCAATCATTCCTAAAGTGGCCCTGCTGTCCACACTCATAGAATTTCCTTGGCCCATTCGGGTTTGTCCTTGCAGCTGGGACGGGAATCTTGCAGTTCTTACCAACATGTCCGATCCGGTTGCACTTTTCATAGACCGCATTACAGTACCTAGTGTGATGTTTGTAACACCTCTTGCACTGCGGTAGAGTGCCCTTGTAGTTCGAGTTTGAACTTGTGCCTGGGTTAGGGTTTCCACCGTTGTTGTGCCTCTTGGCAGGGGTTTGATCATAGGTTCTTCCCTTGTTATTATCCCACTTACGCTTCTCACCACTACCCGCTTCAGACTTGGACTTCTCCGGTTCATCGATGAGAATCTGATTCATGAGTGTATGCACCATGCGCATTGCTTCGGGAACATTCGGTGGCTTGGACGAGGTGACATTACCCTTAATGGACTTAGGGAGTCCCCAAAAGTATCTCTCCATACGCTTGAATTCCGAGGTGACCATGGTAGGACACATAAGAGCTAACTCAAGAAACCTCTGATTGTAACCATCGAGATCGTTGCCAATAGCTTTCAATTGCATAAACTCTATTTCCATCTTTTGTATCTCAGTTCTCAGACAATACTCATCAATCATAGCCGCTTTGAACTCCTCCCATGGTGTAGCATACGCCTCATCAATACCTTGTGCCTGAGCCATGGTGTTCCACCATGTGAGGGCGCCATCAGATAGCTTGCAGGAAGCAAATTTGGTTTTGTTAGACTCGGAACAGTTGCTGACTCGGAATACTGATTCAAGCTTTTCAAACCATCTTGTGAGACCAACAGGCCCCTCTGTTCCGCTGAAGTTATGTGGCTTACAGCTCTGGAATTCTTTGTAGGTGCACTCTTTTCGAACGGGTTGGATAACCGGCAGTGGTTCAGCTTGAGGGTTCATTTCCGCCAAGGCTGCGGTGACTCGTTCATTAATCATCTCTTCGATTTGAGCTGCTGTGGGTGTTGTTCGTGTGTTTGCCATTGCCCTTCGAAACAGAAATTTTGACTTAAGTCAAAATCCAGCATTTAATATATAATAATATAGTATATAGTAAACAGGGAAACAACATAACGTATGCCAATATAGTGACGCAACTAGGTACAAATACCGCAAAACCAACATACACTAATGTAAATAGAACACTGTGCAAGAATTTAACAATACAAAGTTCCATTATTAAAGAGTTGCATACATAAGTTCGTACATTACATAAGGAAAACATGGATCTACAAACGAGATTACAAAATGAAGCCTACTACAAAGCTCTATGGTGATGGTGGGTAAAGGATGTCCAGCACATGGGACATCTGCTCTCGAGCTCAGTTACCCGAGCACGTAGGATCTCCACCTCCCTTGCCAGTTCCTCGACAGAGGGAGGGGCTGGCAGAGCAGGCGGTGCTGCTGGTGCAGGTGTTGCTGGTGGTGCAGATGGTCCGGCTCCAGAGGTAGATGCTACATGGCGGTAAGGCTTACGCACGAACGGATCAGCCGGGTAAGGCACGACCCGCTTACGGGCGGTAACCCTACGACGCTGACCATGTGCATCAGTGAATGCTCGTCCTCCGTTGATCCCCAGAATAACGGTGCCATCGAAATGGTACCGCTTCTTCGGCGGGGTGGAGGGTGGCTAGACAGGTGTATCATCAAGGTCCTCCTCGTCGGAATCATCGTCACTAGAGTCGTCTGTGGATGAGTCGTCTGAACTAGCTGGGGGTGACACCACAGGTGGCCCTCCTCGAGCGGCCATCATTTGTCCGTATCTGGCGGGTCCGATTGGCACGAGACGAACATCAGGAGTGCGTCGGCACCAGTGGTTACGTTCATTACGAACCGGACCTTCCCCAAGATCCGCAGGAATCACAATACCACTGGGGCGAGGCTGTGGCTCCTGAGGTACCGGGGCAACTGGAGCTGGAATCTCCGGAGGGTCCTGGGCTCCGACTGCGGTAACCACCGGTACAGGTGTATGGCTGCTTGTTCCGGAGGATGAAGCGCCGGGGTCACTGGTTAACGAGATCTGTGTATCAGTAGCAGCAGTAGGTGAGGTGGCTGACGAGTCTGAATCGCTATCCAAAATAATGACAGGTGGAATATCCGACATCTGAACAAGGAAAATAAATTTTCCATATCAGTAAGTCATAAGCAAGCAAGTATTAGGCACTATAGCATCCTAGTATGGCAATAACAACATTGCTAAACAGTAATAACAGTGAAAGCAGATAGTAATCATGCAAAGGAAGAAATAGGCATACAACAAGTTCGCATGGCAGTAAAGATAGGCAATAGCATGCAGTAAGATCACATGGTAGTAAAAGTAAGCAGTAGCATGCAGAAACAAGTAAACTAGCAAGTTGTAGATTAGTCCTATTAGTGAATCCTACTCGGGTCGGTCCTAGACTCACTAATGCAACCTAATTCCCTACAACCAATGCTCTGACACCAACTGTAACGCCCCGTACAAAACCATCGTGTACGGATCATAAACAACAGGATCATCACAAGGTCAAACACTATATGCTGTTTGAAAACCGATTTGCATTCATTAAAAAGATAACATTTTACAAAGATAACATGTCATAAGACTTATTACAAACCATTGTTCCGAAATAACATAAGTTTACGAATGCAAAACATAAGTTTCATAATTTGAGACATCTCTAGTAATGCAGCGGATAACTAGTTCAGTAGGTCCATAACAGCAATTCAATAACAGCATGACAGCAAGTGTAACAGCGGAAGCAATAAACCTCTAGGCACCTGAGAAATACACGCTTAAAAAGTCAACACGAATGTTGGTGAGCTATAGTTTAAGTTGTAATAGTAACGTCAGATAGGCCACGAGATTTCAGTGCTGCAACAGCGTATCAAAACAGTATGAAAAGTATATGCATAACCGTGGGCACCCGGTAACTAAACTTAACGTTTATAACCCCCTGAAAGTACACTTGGCGATTGCGTATGTTCACGAAGTATTAAACACCCGTTAAATGCTAGCGCGACTAGCCCGAGTGGGGATGTCAAACCCTATGGATCCATATCTAAGATTCGCGTTCACCAGTTCAAAAACCAATGACTAAACGTTACCGTGCTAAAGGGAATGTTTATGCCGTTATATAACCCACATACATACAAAGTTTAGGTACTCGTGCCTAGTATGTAAAACGTAAAATGCGCATGTTTTCTCAGTCCCAAAAATAGTAAAAGTAGTAAAAAGGGATGCTATAACTCACAGTGATAAAAGCGGTAAAGTCGGTAATGAAAGTACGCAAGTAGTAAGTCGGTCCGAAAGGTCGTCAACCTAAATCAAAAGTTACTAGGTCAGTAGGTTGTCTTTATAAATTCTAATAGTGCATAAAATAAGTTTAAGTGTCATCATCATCATCATTCATCATCATAAAAGCTAAGTAAGTTTGACAAAAATAGAGATCGAAACAATGGGCTGACTTCGGTCAGCTGCTACGACCTATACGTAAATCAAAAAGATGCATGGTCAGTGGTTATTGCTCCGTATATGAGTCCCCTAACAGCTGACCAATTTTCAGAACCCAACTCGTCTTCGTTTGACCGTGGCGACAGTTTAAGTGCGAGTAGGTCAGAAATTTCAGCACAACGTTAATAGGGTGTAGTGACTCTCGGAGGGCCATAACTCCTAAACCGTAACTCGTATTAAGACGAGGACTAAACAGAAAATCATCTTCTCGAACCGAACTAACTAAAAATCAGCTTTCCAGTAGCCCAGGTGGTCTGTTCAGATACGAAAATCAGTGGACAAGTGCTCCGGTGGGGTTCTTGGTGCTCGATGCTCATCACGGTTCTCATCCTTGATGCTTGTAGCTTCAAGTGTACAACTCTTTGATGGTTTAGCATCACTTTTGACCAAGATTCACCATCAATACACAATATGTTAAGACCAAGTAAGAATATAACTCATTCATGAGTCTTAGATGGATGATGAACCAAGGTTACATCATATCATTAGTCTTAACACTAATACAAGTCACAATAACAACTAAAGTTACAAAATTTACATCAATTTAACAAGTATGAATACAATCTAAGTCAAAAGAGGTGATGGAACCCTAAGCTAGAGAGCTTGGATCCATTTCACACAAGTCACAAGGTTACAAAGCTAGAAAGCTTGAACCTTTAAGTGTTCTTGAAGATCTTGAAGCATAAAGCTTGGATCTTGAAGATGCATGAAGATTACAAATAAAAGTTTGAATCTTTTTAACAAAATAACATTAAACAATCATAAAAGTAATAGATCTATAAAAGATATGAAGATTCAAGCTAGAAAGCTTGAATCTTTGTTGTTCTTGAAAGATTCAAACTTGAATCAACAAGATATAAGTAAGATCAAAGCTAAAGGAACTTTGATCTTTATAAGGATGATGGTGATGATCACGAATTCAAGAAGAAAGAGGGAGGAGAAGAAAACTTACAAACAAAAGGAAGAAAGAAAGGATAAGTGTGTGAAATGCCAAAATGATCAAGTGTTGGAATGAGGGGCTTAAGGCTAGTATTTATAAGCAAATGGATATCACATGGATTGATGAGGTGGCAAGCCATATGGTGGTGGTGGTGGACGAGTTTTAGAGGGGGAGGGGGGACAAAATCTTGCTTTTTGGCTAATGGTGTCTAAAGTATATCCTTTTGCTAGAATCTTTTGTAACAAAGTTGATAATCCTTATCCATTATGCTAGTATGACTCATTAATTAATTAATTTATTATTTATTTATTATTATGGGCCACTAGTAATAATACTTGGGCTAATTAATTGGGTCACTAGCTAGAGTAGGGTGGGCTTGAGCCCAACAAGGTAAAAAGTCCAAAAAGGCTAACTATTGGGCTTTAGCAATTAAATAAATAAAATTAAGCATCCAAAGGCCCAGGTAATTATTATTAAAAAATAATAATTAATATTTCGCAGTCCAAAAGTTCCGGTTCCGACAAAAGTCAAACGTGCGCGCAGTCCGCGTTTTAATCGTAACGGTAAATAACACTAACGATTATAAAGCATCCAATGGACAAGTTAAACATTCTACATATACCAAGGCACGTTTTAAAGTAAATATGAATATAAAACACGTGTGCCAAGGTTCCGGAGTAATAAAGTAACACAGTACGCACAAATACGCAGTTTCGCTAGAATACAAGGCATAAAAGCAAGTCAAAAAAGTCGGGTCGTTACAGAAGAGCCGTCTAGCAAGGAAAAATTCTAGACAAATTCTTCCCAAAAATCGCGCACCTCTCCGAAACTCTTCACCAGAAAAAAAAAATAGAGCTCCATCTTACTATTGAAAAGGTTATTCCGAAGAAATTTAAATCTATCGATTATCTAAAAGATATGATTCCCTACCTCATAAACCTTCACCTTCTTCCATCATCCTACCTTTTAAACCTGTCTTCTCTTGAAAGATTGATTAAGAAGGAAATCAGTATCGTCCTTATTTAATCGATTGAGATATCAATTCTTGGACAAGCCTATGATGACGACCGTTATACGACTGGCTTCTGAGCGATAATACAATTAGAATAGGACACCCTAAACACTTGAGTGATATGAGTGATCCGTTATGAGAAGCATGGTCATGTATAATCTACTCTACGAAGAGAGTTGTGAAGTATGCCTTTTTCAAACATGAAAACAATCTAAAATCTTGCGTTTAAAACATAAAGTTGGAAACTTTTTCAATGAGTTTGAGCAATGTTCAAAATTTCTGATTTTAGGCATAAATAAAAGAGGTTGGGGTATAATGGGATACATAATATAGTAGAATAAACCTGTTATTCCATCTTTATTGCTTGAGGACAAGCAAAGCCTAAGTGTGGGATAATTTGATATCGCTCAAAAAGTCACGTTTTTACCCCCAATATTAAGCCCAAAAACCATAAAGGTTCAGACTATATTGCCAAAAGTGACAAGTATTTGCTTCATTTTGTAGATTTAGTAGGCAACGCAAAAAGAATCGAAGAAAACGGAGTTAAAACGAAGAATCTAGAGCGAAAACGTAAAAACATCAGAAGACACCAGAAAAACTGCCAGCCAAAGTCCAAGAAAAATGGCCTGCCACAGTATGTGCACGGCCGGCCAGATTGAAGATGACCTGCCAATTAAACGGGCCACCATAAAATTGGATGGCCCAACAGCCAATTAAACGGGCTAATCAAACGGCCAACCACAAGATTAGACGGCCTGCCATGATTCTGGGCGGCCTACCATGGACGGCTTGCGAGGCCAGAAAGCACTATAAATAAGAGCCATTTCTCTCCATTTGGACATACTTCAACTTCCACACATTGAAGACACACTCAGTTTTAATTTTACTAGTAGTTTAGTTAGTAGTTAGTTTGTTAGTTTTTACGGAGGAACTTCCGGAATTGTAGCAATCTCGGGCGAATTTGTAAGCACTTTATAGTTTTTAATCTAAACGCTTTTCCTTTATATTTAAATATGTGTTATTATTATCCATGCTTGAATATGCGTTATGATATTACCATGATAACTTAGAGTATTCGTATGTTGCCATGATAGAAACCTAGGTTGGAGTAGTTATGACTTTTTAGTGAGTTTACTGTTGTTACGCAGAACCTGATTATATTAAGGCTTGTATGATAGTATCTTAGGGATTGACCAACCTAGGTTGTGAATGAGACTTGTCCCCACATATGGAATTAGCTACTTCATAGGACTAAGACCCTCGTTTATTCTGTACCTAAAACATCTATGAACTCGGTATGGTCGGTGTTCCCAAGAGGCCCGACCTTATGGGACACGGAACCTAGGAATTGAGACATGAATGACCTAGTATGCCTGATGAATGACCCAAGGAGACCTCTTAGGGTTTGTTATAATCTACTTAGCTGTACTTAATTATATGTTCCATCTCCCATTGCATGTTCTTGTTTGATTGTTGCTTTAGGACTGGTCTTACCATCTATTGAGTGCATATGGTAGATTTCTATATGTATCATTGTCAACATAACACTGTAACACTGTATAATAAGTAGTATAGTAGGATCTTTGTTGAATGATGATAGGTTAGTTAGTTTCTACTGTTGTTGCCAACTTAGCCCGGTAGGTCCCCTCCTATTGTGGCTGCGTCCACTCGACACGGCATGTCGTTATTCTGTTACCTAACAGATAACTAGGGTTAGGATTAGAGCTCAACTTCATACACGACCTAGTGCTTAACTAAGGATAACCCCTTGGTTTAGACACATTCCGATAGTGCAACCCTAGTGACATACCAGCCTTCACTCGAAGAGAACTCTGAGAGTTCGAAGATTGGTAGGACTATACGATTGGCACATCCGATCTGATCCATACAATCCTATTTAGAGGCTCATCCTCATGACTACCTTTCCCTAGCCTAGACGTATATCATGGACATCATTTCCTTGATATGCACACTCCGGTATTCCTCCACCCTTTTACTTTTCCAGTATTTAGGAATCTGTTAGATGAAACTTAAACTACTCTTTTATCCGGACAATTTAACCAAGAACAGTTATCCCTTTGAAATTCAATTCGTTAAATCATTCAAAAACACGACCCTAGGTCAACTTACTCTTTCTACCTTAGAAAGTGCTAATAAGATTTAGGCCCCGCACTTAGAAATAAAAAATTTAGAACCCTGCTGGGACCTGCTTATCTACCTCGTTCCACGACAAACGTAACCGACTTTTTAAGCGATATCATTATTCATCAAAAAAGTTGTACTTATACACCTCAACAAAATGGTGTTGTTGAGAGAAAACATACACATTTACTTAATGTTGATCGATCCTTACTTATTCAATAATAATAATATAATATAATATATGTTAAATAATGAAATTCGTATATTAAACTAAATTAAGAAAATCTAATAATTCGATTAATATATTTAAATAACTGATAGACTGACACGTGAAGAGAATAAAGGAGGAATTGACATGTAGCATGAATTAATCAGGAGTTTGAAAGGACCCGTTCATATACATTATAAACGATTCACAATAGTTGATTACATTGCGAGGTATTTGACCTCTATATGATACATTTTACAAACATTGCATTCGTTTTTAAAAGACAAACTTTTTTTTACATTGAAAATTGACAGGCATGCCTACCATTTCATAATATCTACTATCCAACTATAAATTGATTTAATAATAATATTTGATGAACTCAATGACTCGAATGCAACGTTCTTCGAAATATGCTATGAAAGGCTCCAAGTAATATCTTTAAAATGAGCAAATGCACAGCGGAAGATTTCTTTAACACCTGAGAATAAACATGCTTTAAAGTGTCAACCAAAAGGTTGGTGAGTTCATTAGTTTATCATAATCATTTATTTTCATCATTTTAATAGACCACAAGATTTCATATTTCCATTTCTCATAAACATACGTCCCATGCATAGAGACAAAAATATCATTCATATGGATTGAACACCTGGTAACCGACATTCACAATATGCATATAAGAATATCCCCATCATTCCGGGATCCTCCTTCGGATATGATATAAATTTCGAAGTACTAAAGCATCCGGTACTTTGGATGGGGCTTGTTGGGCCCGATAGATCTATCTTTAGGATTCGCGTCAATTAGGGTGTCTGTTCCCTAATTCTTAGATTACCAGACTTAATAAAAAGGGGCATATTCGATTTCGATAATTCAACCATATAATGTAGTTTCGATTACTTGTGTCTATTTCGTAAAACATTTATAAAAATTGCGCATGTATTCTCAGCCCAAAAATATAAAGGGTAAAAAGGCAAATGAAACTCACCATACTGTATTTCGTAGTAAAAATACATATAACGTCATTGAACAAGTGCAAGGTTGGCCTCGGATTCACGAACCTAAATTAATTATATATAATTATGTGTTGGTCAATATTTGTCTAACAAATTAGGTCAAGTCATAGTGTACCACAATCCTAATGCTCGAGACTAATATGCAAAAGTCAACAAAAGTAAATTTGACTCAAAATAATTTCCAAAAATCTATACATGATTAATATATAGTTTAAATATCATCGTTTTATATTTTTAAATATTTTTAAAAGATTTATTAGAGTAAATAATATAATTTATTTATTAATAAATAAAATTTTTATATTAAATTTATATAATAAAATATACTTTTATATATATTAAGTAATAAAATTTATAGGGTTCATTTAATATCATATAGATAATATGATAGGTATTATTAAAGTAAGTTATTACACGTAGTAAAATATGTTTGTATCACATATTTATTTGATAAAATAATATCTATAATGATAGTAAGTAAAAGTTGTATTATTTTGTAATAATAATAATTATTATAAAAATATCAATATTTATAATTACTAAGATGACATTATGATAAAACGATAATTCTAATTATGATAACTTTAATATTTACTATAATTTTTAATATTATCTTTAAAATAATAATTCTATTTAAAATAATAATAATAATGATATTTTATAGTAACAATGACATTTCTATTAAAATGATAATTTTTGTTAAAATGATAGTTTTAATACTAACGATACTTTTAATAATAATAGTAATGATAAAAATAATAAGAACGATAATTTTATCTAAATCAATATCTTATAATATTTTAATTTCATCATGATACTCTTACTCATTATTTCCTAATCGTTTCGTTTAATAGCTTTTAATCGTCTTTTATATCGTGTTCATAATAATGATAATAATAGTAATCAAAATAATTAGGTGTTACAAATATTTGTTTTAATTACACTAATATTAATAATGATAGTTACTATAACATTATTAACGATAATACTAATAATTATCTTAATGATAATATAGTAATAATAATAATAACAATAACAATAACCATTTTTAAATAATGATATATATATTAACAATGATAATAATAATAATAATAATACTAATAATAATAATAATAATAATTATAACTTTAACGATAATAACGATAGTCATAATAATAAAATAACAATTTTTAATGATAAATCCCTTTTATTGATAAAGATAATAATAATGATAATAATAAGATAAAACTAGAACGACGATAATAATAATCATTTTTAATAAAAATATCGAAAATTCAATTGATTACAACTTCTAATCCGTTCATCGAAACCATTCGATATCTAAAGAAAAAGTTCTTAATTTTTCGCTAGCTTTCCAAGGACATGCATATCTTATACCTTTTCTCAACCGCAAGTGTAACTAATTCAATATTCAACCTAACCTGTCTAAGGGCAATATCAAAAGTACAAGCATGCATAATTTTAAATACTCGAGCACTAGTCAGGGATACACTATTAGTATGTAAAAGTTAAATTATGAGTACTCACGTATCAATATTGAGATTCAATATTACAGGAAAGGTACGTAGACGCAACGGAAATGATAAACACTATATTGACCTCACGAGCATACCCATGAACCATACTCAATCACCTCCATAGCTATAACCCATAATTTCTTTAATCCTATCCAACTCGAAAAACAATTTCGAAATCACTCGGACAGCACTCCGTCGTAATATTTTATGTATACTAATAATATCTTGAAATAATACGGAGTAAATATATATATGTAAATCGATTGAGAGAATTTAGAGAAAAATATTTTCAAGTTTCTATGAAATAATGAAATCTATTGAATTCTATTTATAATAGATTTTTGAATTATTAAAATGAATTATTAAAGTATGAATTATTAAAGTGAATTATTAAAGTATGAATTATTAAAGTGAATTATTAAAGTATAAATTATTAAAGTGAATTATTAAAGTATGAATTATTAAAGTGAATTATTAAAGTATGAATTATTAAAGTTAAAGTAAAGTATAAATAAAGTAAAGGTAAAGTTTAAGTATAGTAAAAGTATAAAACTATGTACGTATAATACGCGTATAAATATATATAATATTAATTTAAATCGTTATATATATTTAATAAAATAAAATATAAATATCGTTATCTTTATCATACAAGTTAAGTAATGAGTTGTCAAAAGTGGTTCTAGATATTTATAAAAGTTATATACGTTTTAATAATAAAGTTCTTTTTAAACTGAAAACGTTTTTGTACGTTTGAAACTAAATAGATCAATCGAGTCTTTATGAGATTCAATCTTCCACTATCCTTTGTCTAGTTCTCAATGATTGACAATTTGTTCTTATTTATAAATCACTTTACTATTTTCCGAATATTGTTAAAATGGAAAGATTTCTCAAATCAACGTGGGCCTTTCAACAGAGACTTGTAATCATAATTCAATATATCTGATAATTCAATCATTTGATCTTATCTTCTAATTCCATTGATAAATATTTTGAAACAGATACAATCATATAAAGTATTTAATCTAATATTTTGTTTACGTTTCAAGTTATAATATATATATACACATATACATATATAATCATATTCGTTTAATGGTTCGTGAATCGTTGGAACTTGGTCGAGGTTGAATGAATGTATGAACATAGTTTAAAATTCTTGCAATTTAACTTAACAAATATTGCTTATCGTGTAGGAAACATATAAAGATTAAAGTTTAAATTTGGTTGGAAATTTCCGGGTTGTCACAGTACCTACCCGTTAAAGAAATTTCGTCCCGAAATTTGAGTGGAAAGGTCGTGAATGATAATAAGTATGTTTTCATGATGCATACGGGCTGAAAATTAGAGTTTTATCATCAGCGAATAATTTGGATAAACAATCCATTTATATGAAGAGTACGAATGAAGCTAACATAGAAGAGTGAAATGAGTAAGTGTAGATTCATCTTATCATTTGACGTAGATATGATTGATTCCCAGATTTCAAGGGATTTGAAGAAAATCTTCTTAATAAGATTTGACTCTCCGGTAATCAAGGGAATTAGGATCCGCTTTAAATGCGATCGTCCATTTTAATTGTTCTGTCAGAGATTCTCTTATAAATTCACCTCCTTCGTTTCCTTATAACTCACACCTTCTGTTGATGCATTTTATGCAAGTCCCTAGACATCTACCCACGTCCATTTTAGGTACAACAGTTTACAGGCCACCATGATTGCTCGTTATTATCCTATCCGTGTTTGTATGTGGTTACAGGAACTGCAGGAACGAGATTTAGATGTTTGACTATGTTAGACTTAGTTAGACGTACGAGTGAAGCCTCACTAGTACAGCTGACAGGCTCATACGCACGGTTGATGCTGAGCTAAGTCACAATTACAACCTAAATGAGAAGACACGAGTGAGTGATCACCCGTAAAGCTGATGAAGCTAACTCGTACGTGTGATGAATGAATCGTATGGGTGAGTCAATAGCAGGGGTATATAAAGTCTTATGTTCTTCATTTTAGGTTAAGCCTCTCATTTGTTACACACACTCAGATCTAGTGAGCTCCTCCGATTCTCTCTCAGTCCAAATCACCCAGGTGGTGAATAATAGCTCTAGGTGTTGATCTAATCACACTTGATTTAGTTGTGGTTTGACTAAATTAATTAAAAAAAACTTAACCTATTCACTTAGAGGGTTTGATTCACTTATTCCGCCATTGTGTGAGTTAAATCTGTTGATTTCTAAGTTCCTAGTCATGTTTCATCACCTTCTATTCTTTCCTCGTCAACTCATATTTTAAAGTATTCATCAATATGCTCCATCCAGTTCTGATTCTCGATATACTTCTAACTTTCATATCGTTCATTCTTCTTTTTCATCTATCGCCGGAAGAATCTATTTACTTCTACTATACTCTTGGATTTATAGTGTTTCTAGTTCTCCCGTGTCTTTATATTGCTATATGCATCGATATATATGGTTTATAATTTCTGGTTTGTCGTTGGGATTTATATGTTCCCTTATATTTCAAAGTCTCTGCTTCTGTCTTCTATAGTCGTTATCATTCACAGTTAATGCTCTCTTTTATTTGCTGCAATTTATACCCCAATTTCTATTTCGGAGTTTTGTCTTTCGTTTCTTCTTCTTGCGATTAAGCACCGCTTGTAATGGTCCAGAATTCACAGATATGAATTTCGGAATGAACATTGTTAATGTTCTAGGAAGGAAATTGTGATGGTACGATCTTGACTTGTCAAATTACTAGAATACCTTGGAAAAGGCCAAATCATCAAGAAATATTTTCTTGATATTTTAGAGGTTAAATAGAATACAAGATTCGTATAACATGGCACATGATGATGTTATGATCTGTGAATCATCACATTCTGTTTAGAAACTCAGCATGACTTACTGTAATATAATCACATTGATCAAGTGTCATTATATTATACTAATTCATGCTTCATTTCCCAACATTACTTCAAAATATTCCTACTTTAAATTTGAATGTTTCAGAATTTAGAAACTAAAATAGCTTCTTTTATGATGTAATACAGATAGCGAGAAAGAGGTAAATGATTTCAAATAAGAAAAATTAAGAAAATATCTTCAGAAATATGGAGGATATTTATAATGAAAGATATGATGATATTTTAGAATTTCTAATATCAGAGGATGATGAAGAATATTGTTCGCAGGGGTTTAGAGTCAGGAGCAAGGTATTCGTTAATGACTTCAGCAGGTACTGAATCATTTGGATCCTTTGAAGTCAGGTTCAGTCTTTGTAATTTGTCCACAGCCTCCTTCCTACTTTGCTCAATCCGTTTTCCAGTTTCAAAACTTCTCTTTTTCTGCGCTTTGCCAGCACACTTCATCATTATCATCCAGCTTTTACCGTTTAAAGTCGTTTATAGTTTTTGCTGCTTCATCAGCATTTTTTTTTTTTTTCATTTTCGGAGAACCAATTCCTAGTTCGGAGTGTTTTTCAGAAACTTCACATTCAAATTAAGTCCAGAAGATAGACGTTATATATACACATATAACTGTTGGCGTAGACATCCTGCGAGATTTCAAAATACTGATTGCTAATTCCCAATGATTCGTATGGCAATTCTCATTACAAGATGCGAATGAGTAAATGATGGGGTTTCAATGAATAATTATAATGACTTTTTGGAGAGACTAAAGTCAAAGGGTAATGAAGTTGTTGGTACATCTGCTAATAATGTGGTGGAAAGTAAAAGGTTCCTTGATAACGATGGTGTATATCTCAAGGTTATAATAAGGTTAGTCTGACTGAAAAGTCGAAGTTGACTTGCTGGAGCTGTGACAAAACTGGCTACTTTGAATAGGAGTCGCAAAGTTATTTTTGCTAATAAATGCCAAAGAATCTGACGCGGATATGTTGTTTAAACTTTTACTTTGGTTTCAAGAGTTTTTTGGGTACATAACTGTGGGTAACATGTGGTTGGATCATCATCTCGATTGCTCATCATTCGAAGTGTCTTCAGAAATTTTCGAAGGGTTTGAACACAGATTGTAATCATTAACATACATTTGATGTTCTAACACAGTTTTAAAGTCAAAATATAGCTTGTGAAAGATGTAAGGATCTAAGAGTGATGATTTTGGTCATATCTCAAGTTGAATTTTGAGATTTCAAAATCAGAATATGTAATTAAATTTTGAATGAGTATGGTTGTTTTAATTTTTATAAAAGAATGTATATTGTTGTGAAAGTAGGGAGTATAATGGATGATTTGCTGAATAAGATTTGAAGAATGTAACATATTAATTGTGAATTTATATATCTCTCGGGTATTACCTACCCGTTAAAAAAAATTTCACAATTAATATTTTGTACAAAAGAATTTTATTACAGTCTTTATGAAAAAATATATATGTATATTTTCTTCAGATGTAACATAGATTTAATGAGTTTATATTAAATTAAACTCATTTGATTTACGGTTGAAACTAGAATTGAATAATCCCTAAAGGCTTTAAAAAGTACATAACTTTTACGCAATATTTCTTTAATGACATTGAAATTATGAATCAATACTTCGTTATTTGTTGATGTATGATGTTCGGTTCGTGGAATTCTTGTGAATTTCGCAAAGTACGAATGATGTTATCTGAAAAGTTTCGGGTACATCGATGATGAAGTGTAAAATCAAATATATACTTGATTTATTATGAATTGGAATTTGTTGAATTGCCACAGAGATTGTAGTTAACGCTGGTTAAGTTGCGGCCGAAGGACGTACATTATTGCATTTTTGTAATATGAATTAACCGAGTAGTTAAGATTCACACACAATAGCTTAGCACGGAAAGATTTATTTCAAAAAAAATATATATATATATAATATACATATAATTTCTTCAGAGGGAATGAGTTAATTCTTCATAACTCGTTGATACAATATACACGTTATTGATTCGTAATGATGTCCACAGTGATTCTTGAACTGACGGAGTTTGTGATGTTATCGGTGTTGTTGATTCGGATGTTGACTATACTGACGATGCTGGTAACGCTGACGGTACTGTTGATGCTGTTGGTAAAGCAAGTTTAGCTTGTTAATCACACACCATTTTTGTCAGGGTTTCTACTCTTCCTTCTATCATTTTGGTTCGCTTAACTGATTTATGGTTAGGGCTAGATTAGATAATCTCTAAGACTTTAGAGATTACATAATCGCCGCGGAATGTTTCTCCAATGAAGTTATGAATTAATACTTCGTCAGTTATTGTTGTTGGTACTCCTTGGTATCTATGGTGCGTATGACATTGATGCTCGTGGGATAGATTGTGAAGTTGAGGATTACGACGCGGTTGTGGTTGGAGGTGGTAATGGTACTGTTGGCGTTGATGATGGTGGTACTGGTTATGCTGCTGATGCTGCTGCTGGTGTTTGTAATCTCTGCACCATATTCTCCAAAGCCACTACCCGAGCGCGAAGCTCGTTGACTTCTTCTATTACACCGGGGTGATTGTCGGTTCGGACGAGTGGATAAATAAAATCTAAAATTTGATGTAATATATAATCGTGACGAGATACTCTGGAAATGAGCGAGAAAATGGTATTTCGGACAGGTTCACCGGTAAGTGCTTCAGGTTCTTCGTCAAGAGGGCAATGTGGTGGATGGAAGAGATTACCTTCTTCTTGTCTCCAATCATTGAGGAGGCTACGAACTAATCCCCAATTCATCCAGAATAGGTGATGACTGATTGGTTGATCTATTCCGGTCACACTGCTTTCGGAGCTTGAATGAGATTCCATTTCGGAATCTGAGTGACTTGAACTGATGACGAATTCCATTTCGTACGATTGGATAAAGGATTTTTTTTTTTTTTGATATGAAATGATTTTGGCTAACGGATGGTATTCTAATTACATAGAATATATATATATATATATATATAGATCAAAAGATTTCTTAGATTACGGAGGACTTTGCGGGATATGTCAGGCAAAGTTTAAAGTAACAGATACGATAAGATATGATTTAGCAGATATGCTAAGATATGAATTGTTGTCTATACACTATTCATGCAATCAATGCAGCAAGACGTGTCTTAGACTAAAAATGATAAGCAGGTAATTTCGTGAGGATGATAAGTAGTTAATTTTTGACACAAAATGATAATCAAAACTTTTGACATGCAGACACGGTCGAAGTCCAGACACACTAATGCATCCTATCGACTTATTCGTTAGACACACTAATGCAGACCTGGTTCGCTAAGACCACCGCTCTGATACCAACTGAAAGGACCCGTTCATATACATTATAAACGATTCACAATAGTTGATTACATTGCGAGGTATTTGACCTCTATATGATACATTTTACAAACATTGCATTCTTTTTTAAAAGACAAACTTTTTTTTACATTGAAAATTGACAGGCATGCATACCATTTCATAATATCCACTATCCAACTATAAATTGATTTAATAATAATATTTGATGAACTCAATGACTCGAATGCAACGTTCTTCGAAATATGCTATGAAAGACTCCAAGTAATATCTTTAAAATGAGCAAATGCACAGCGGAAGATTTCTTTAACACCTGAGAATAAACATGCTTTAAAGTGTCAACCAAAAGGTTGGTGAGTTCATTAGTTTATCATAATCATTTATTTCCATCATTTTAATAGACCACAAGATTTCATATTTCCATTTCTCATAAACATACGTCCCATGCATAGAGACAAAAATATCATTCATATGGATTGAACACCTGGTAACCGACATTCACAATATGCATATAAGAATATCCCCATCATTCCGGGATCCTCCTTCGGATATGATATAAATTTCGAAGTACTAAAGCATTCGGTACTTTGGATGGGGCTTGTTGGGCCCGATAGATCTATCTTTAGGATTCGCGTCAATTAGGGTGTCTGTTCCCTAATTCTTAGATTACCAGACTTAATAAAAAGGGGCATATTCGATTTCGATAATTCAACCATATAATGTAGTTTCGATTACTTGTGTCTATTTCATAAAACATTTATAAAAATTGCGCATGTATTCTCAGCCCAAAAATATAAAGGGTAAAAAGGTAAATGAAACTCACCATACTGTATTTCGTAGTAAAAATACATATAACGTCATTGAACAAGTGCAAGGTTGGCCTCGGATTCATGAACCTAAATTAATTATATATAATTATGTGTTGGTCAATATTTGTCTAACAAATTAGGTCAAGTCATAGTGTACCACAATCCTAATGCTCGAGACTAATATGCAAAAGTCAACAAAAGTAAATTTGACTCTAAATAATTTCCAAAAATCTATACATGATTAATATATAGTTTAAATATCGTCGTTTTATATTTTTAAATATTTTTAAAAGATTTATTAGAGTAAATAATATAATTTATTTATTAATAAATAAAATTTTTATATTAAATTTATATAATAAAATATACTTTTATATATATTAAGTAATAAAATTTATAGGGTTCATTTAATATCATAAAGATAATATGATAGGTATTATTAAAGTAAGTTATTACATGTAGTAAAATATGTTTGTATCACATATTTATTTGATAAAATAATATCTATAATGATAGTAAGTAAAAGTTGTATTATTTTGTAATAATAATTATTATTATAAAAATATCAATATTTATAATTACTAAGATGACATTATGATAAAACGATAATTCTAATTATGATAACTTTAATATTTACGATAATTTTTAATATTATCTTTAAAATAATAATTCTATTTAAAATAATAATAATAATGATATTTTATAGTAACAATGACATTTCTATTAAAATGATAATTTTTGTTAAAATGATAGTTTTAATACTAACGATACTTTTAATAATAATAGTAATGATAAAAATAATAAGAACGATAATTTTATCTAAATCAATATCTTATAATATTTTAATTTCATCATGATACTCTTACTCATTATTTCCTAATCGTTTCGTTTAATAGCTTTTAATCGTCTTTTATATCGTGTTCATAATAATGATAATAATAGTAATCAAAATAATTAGGTGTTACAAATATTTGTTTTAATTACACTAATATTAATAATGATAGTTACTATAACATTATTAACGATAATACTAATAATTATCTTAATGATAATATAGTAATAATAATAATAACAATAACAATAACCATTTTTAAATAATGATATATATATTAATAATGATAATAATAATAATAATACTAATAATACTAATAATACTAATTATAACTTTAACGATAATAACGATAGTCATAATAATAAAATAACAATTTTTAATGATAAATCCCTTTTATTGATAAAGATAATAATAATGATAATAATAAGATAAAACTAGAACGACGATAAAAACGACGATAATAATAATCATTTTTAATAAAAATATCGAAAATTCAATTGATTATAACTTCTAATCCGTTCATCAAAACCATTCGATATCTAAAGAAAAAGTTCTTAATTTTTCGCTAGCTTTCCAAGGACATGCATATCTTATACCTTATCTCAACCGCAAGTGTAACTAATTCAATATTCAACCTAACCTGTCTAAGGGCAATATCAAAAGTACAAGCATGCATAATTTTAAATACTCGAGCACTAGTCAGGGATACACTATTAGTATGTAAAAGTTAAATTATGAGTACTCACGTATCAATATTGAGATTCAATATTACAGGAAAGGTACGTAGACGCAACGGAAATGATAAACACTATATTGACCTCACGAGCATACCCATGAACCATACTCAATCACCTCCATAGCTATAACCCATAATTTCTTTAATCCTATCCTACTCGAAAAACAATTTCGAAATCACTCGGACAGCACTCCGTCGTAATATTTTATGTATACTAATAATATCTTGAAATAATACGGAGTAAATATATATATGTAAATCGATTGAGAGAATTTAGAGAAAAATATTTTCAAGTTTCTATGAAATAATGAAATCTATTGAATTCTATTTATAATAGATTTTTGAATTATTAAAATGAATTATTAAAGTATGAATTATTAAAGTGAATTATTAAAGTATGAATTATTAAAGTGAATTATTAAAGTATAAATTGTTAAAGTAAATTATTAAAGTATGAATTATTAAAGTGAATTATTAAAGTATAAATTATTAAAGTTAAAGTAAAGTATAAATAAAGTAAAGGTAAAGTTTAAGTATAGTAAAAGTATAAAACTATGTACGTATAATACGCGTATAAATATATATAATATTAATTTAAATCGTTATATATATTTAATAAAATAAAATATAAATATCGTTATCTTTATCATACAAGTTAAGTAATGAGTTGTCAAAAGTGGTTCTAGATATTTATAAAAGTTATATACGTTTTAATAATAAAGTTCTTTTTAAACTGAAAATGTTTTTGTACGTTTAAAACTAAATAGATCAATCGAGTCTTTATGAGATTCAATCTTCCACTATCCTTTGTCTAGTTCTCAATGATTGACAATTTGTTCTTATTTATAAATCACTTTACTATTTTTCGAATATTGTTAAAATGGAAAGATTTCTCAAATCAACGTGGGCCTTTCAACAGAGACTTGTAATCATAATTCAATATATCTGATAATTCAATCATTTGATCTTATCTTCTAATTCCATTGATAAATATTTTAAAACAGATACAATCATATAAAGTATTTAATATAATATTTTGTTTACGTTTCAAGTTATAATATATATATATATACACATATACATATATAATCATATTCGTTTAATGGTTCGTGAATCGTTGGAACTTGGTCGAGGTTGAATGAATGTATGAACATAGTTTAAAATTCTTGCAATTTAACTTAACAAATATTGCTTATCGTGTCGGAAACATATAAAGATTAAAGTTTAAATTTGGTTGGAAATTTCCGGGTTGTCACAGAGTTGACACGTAGGATTATTGTCACGCGTTATATATATATATATATATATATATATATATATATATATATATATATATATATATATATATATATATATATATATATATAGGGTCATCATTAAGTGGGAAGCACTTTTTTGGCGGGAAGTGTGGGGTGTAGTTTTTTTCATTTTTTTTTAAATTTATTTTTTCTTCAAACAATAAGATCGCTTGAAAATATGAACATTTAAAAAAGACACTTTGTTATAAATGTTACTCCCTCCGTCCCATCTTAAGTGTCTACTGTTGACTTTTCAAAGTATTTCTTTGTCAACTTTGACTGTAAATATTTTTATTTGTGTTATATTATATTGGATGAAAATTACATGGAATGAAAACGCATTTAAAACTCAATTCATTCATATATTTCCCATAAAATATTATATAGCACAAATAGAAATATTTAGGTTCAAAGTTGACAAAGAAATACTTTGAAAAGTCAATAGTGGACAGTTAAGATGTGACGGAGGGAGTATTATTTTGGTGGGAAACGTCCGAACAAATAAATCATAACAAGTAATGTTTTAATTAAAGTTTTTATTCATTGTCTTTTTGTCATTTTATTTAAAGTTTTTTTCAAAATTTAGCCCGATTTAGAGTTTAAGGTTTAGATTTTAGTGTTTTGGATTTAGTCCCTAAACCCTAAATCCAAAATCTAAAACCCTAAACCCTAAACTCTAAACCGTTCGTGTTAAAAATTCGATCTAAACCTTAAACCCTAAACCTAATTTTTAAACCCTAAACCTAATTTGTAAACCCTAATTTCTAAACCCTACTTTCTAAACTTTAATTTCTAACCCCTTAAAAAACAAATTTAAATTAAAACATTACTAATGATGCATGTTATCTTTTATTTATTCTAGGTTTTTCCCGCCAAAATAATAACATTTATCACAAAGTATCTTTTTTAAATGTTCATATTTTCATGTGATCTTAATATTTGAAAAAAAACATTTTAAAGAAAATGATAAAAATTACTTCCCCCCACTTTTTCCAGATAAAATGATGTATATATATATGGAGAAGATCCAGTGAGAACTTTTTTAGTGTGAGAACTCTAGGAACTCCAAAAACACTTCAAATACATTGAAATATGAGCAAAAAAGGTGCACGGGCGAGGAAAAAAAAGAAATTCGAGCAAAAATCATAAACACGGACGAACAAAAAATTCATAGTCGAGCAAATTTTTTTTTTCCAAAATGTAGAACACATTTTTGTTCGAATATCAGCATTTTTGTTCGACTACCCGTATGTTCTACATTTTTTTGTTCGACTATCAAAAATGTCAAATTTGTTCGCCCACCTTTTTTTGTTCTAATATCACTTTTTTAGTTCGAATTGCTCGTTTTTTGTTCGCCATTGTCCTATTTTTTGCTCGAATTGACCTTTTTTGTTCGCCTGTGTCCCTTTTTTGCTCGAATTTCAGTGTATTTTTGAGTTCTCAGGGTTCTCACACAAAAAAAGTCCCCTTAAAAAAGTGCTTCCCTCTTGATTATGACCCTATATAATATAATATAATAGAACTAGTCCGGGTCCGTCCCACGCGATGCGGCGGGGGCTTTCGGCCGGCGTATTCATATTTAACGCAGTTTAATTTACAGAAGGGAAAACGGCCCATATGTTATGCGTCATTGTCAATTTCGTCCTCTTTAGTGTTTTTTAAAATATGTCCGGTTTGAACGTAGTTAGTTTTGTTTTGTTGATTAAAATTATTTCGAACCTAACGGTGCTGGCGAAAAAATTTAACTCTCGGCGAGCAGGAAGACACGAGCTGTCGTTGTGTTTAGCGTTTTTTAAAAAGTGTCCTTTCCGAACGTAGTTAGTATCATTTTGTTCATAAAATTATTTCGAGTCTGACGGTGTTGTCGAAAAAATTTAACGCGTGGGAGCGGGAAGATACGAGTTGTCGTTGGTTTTAGCATTTTTTAAAAAGTGTCCGTTTCGAACGTAGTTAGTTTCCCCTGAACCACAAATCATACAATCAGAGATTGTCGAGGAAGAAACCATTAAATCAAAATCCCCTAGTGATTCAGATTCAACAAATTCAATCATGGAAAATCAGGAACCTCTAAGTATGGAAGACTGAATGAGGGCTACACGCACTGGCCAAGGTCATGCAATTACTCAACCAGACATTAATGCGCCAGATTATGAAATCAAGGGACAAATCCTACACATGGTAACTAATCAGTGCCAATTTAGTGGTACGCCGAAGGAAGATCCAAACGAACATCTTCGTACCTTTAATAGGATCTGTACTCTATTCAAAATTAGAGAAGTCGAGGATGAACAAATCTATCTCATGTTATTTCCCTGGACTTTAAAGGGAGAAGCCAAAGATTGGTTAGAATCGTTACCTGAAGGGGCGATTGACACATGGGATGTTTTAGTTGAGAAATTTCTTAAAAGATTCTTTCTGTCATCTAAAGCCGTGAGACTTCAAGGAGAAATTGTTACGTTCACGCAGAAGCCAAATGAAACTCTATATGAGGCGTGGACAAGATTTGGAAAGTTGTTGAGAGGATGTCCTCAACATGGTTTAGACACTTATCAAATAGTACAAATATTCTATTAAGGATGCGACATTACTACACGAAAAGACATCGACATAGCAGCTGGTGGTTCCATTATAAAGAAAACCGCAACTGAAGCTTACAAAATTATTGATAACACAGCCTCCCACTCACATGAGTGGCACCAAGAAAAAGACATCGTTAGATCATCTAAAGTGGCTAGAGCCGATTCTAGCCATGACTTTGATTCCATTTCCGCAAAGATAGATGCTTTCGAGAGACGAATGGAAAAGATGACTAAAGATATTCATGCAATATGAATTAGTTGTGAGCAGTGTGGACGACCACATTTGACAAAATATTGTCTCAGTATTGAACAAACAATGGAACAAAGAGAGAATGTTTCATATATAAACCAAAGGCCTGGAAATAATTATCAACCGCCAAGACCAAACTACAATCATAATTATAACCGAAATGTTCCATACAACAATCAACAAGGTCCTAGCAATCAACAAGTATCTAACAATACTTACAACCAGCAAAGACCTATTTTTCCAAATAAACTACCACAAACCGATGATAAAAAACCAAATTTAGAAGACATGATGTCGAAGCTAGTTGAATCTCAAACGCAGTTTTTCACATCTCAGAAATAAACTAATAAACACAATGCTCAAGCATTTAGAAATCAACAAGCTTCTATACAAAAATCTGGAACAAGAAGTAAACAACCTAGCGAGGTTGATAGGTGAAAGAAAACCGTGGAGTCTACTTAGCGATACAAATGCTAACCCCCGGAATGAAACAGCTAAAGCCATTACCACAAGAAGTGGTATTACACTCAAACCACCTGAAATACCTGTAATTTCTGATGACTCTATTCCTACTCCACAAGCACCACAATCTGAGCAAGATAAGGAAACATAATCGGTAGTTGAAAAGGTTAATGAAGATAATATAGTTAAGGCAAAACCTTATGTTAAACCATACCAACCACCACTTCCTTACCCGAGTAAAATGAGAAAAGAAAGACTTGAAGCCGAGCAATCCAAATTCTTGGATATGTTTAAACAAATAAATGTCAATCTTCCTATCATTGATGTGATTTCAGGAATGCCAATATATGCTAAATTCTTGAAAGATCTAATCACAAATAGAAAGAAAATGGAAGAACTCTCGGCTGTTACTATGAATGCTAATTGTTCTGTAGTGTTGTTGATGTTATGCGAGGTGTATATGAAATAGTATTAATTTAAATACGAAATACGACGAAATATTACACAAGTTTTAATTATTTATTTACAAAATGGATATACCTAAACCTTGCTACAACACTATAGGCAGTGTACCTAATCGTAGAGTAGTATAGTTTTTAGTAAGTCCGGTTCGTTCCACAGGGAGACGGTTACACTATATTTTTATATAATTACATTTGTACAAATATATATATATATATATATATATATATATATATATATATAATAATATATAAAAGGGGGTTTACCGTTTAATGACCGGTTTGTCGATTTTATATTTTAAGCGAAGCGTAAAGTAAATTTAATTAACAAAATAAAATAAATAACAAAAAATATAAATGACGAATAATTAAAGGTGCGATGAAATATAAAATAAAATAATTATGCTTATTTAAACTTCCGTAATCATGATGTTTGATGTGTTGATTTTAGTTTTATGCCCATGGGTTAATTGTCCTTTGTCCTGGATTATTTAATATGTCTGTCTGGTTTTTTGTCCATAACAGTCCATCAGTCATAAATATAAAGTGCGAGTGTCCTCGTCAAATTATCCTTATACCCGAAGTCAAATATTGCAACTAATTGGGGACTTAAACTGTAATAAGGTTTTAATACTTTGTTTAATAATTACACCAGGTTATCGACTGCGTATAACCCAAGGTTTTAATACTTTGTTATCAATTATGCCAAGTGTCCTTGTACATAATTTCACCCATGTTTTAATAATTCTAGTGACTATTAACCCATTCCCGTGTCCGGTTAAATGAACTATTATTCATACATATAAATTCCCGCCCATCGTGTCCGATCGAGTGTATATAGTTATTTATAGGGACGTCCAATTGTAAATATTTATATTAAAATTAACAAACTATCATTTAGTTAAACAAATATAAAGCCCATTAATAGCCCATAGTCTAATTTCCACAAGTGTCGTTCTTTTGTCCAAACCCCAATTATGGTACAAAGCCCAATTACCCCGTCTTTAATATTTAGTCCAACATCATGATTACTTTGGCTCAAATAAGCATAATAATAACTTAAGTACGAGACATTAATTTAAAAAGGAGAACATAACTTACATTGAGTATTTATCGCGTAGTGTTACACGGATAGAATTTCGACTTCAAAAACCCGTAAAATAACCTTTACATAACCCGAACTAATCTAATATAAAACTACCCTATACTATATATATATATATATATATATATATATATATATATATATATATATATATATATATATATATATTATATATTTATTTATTATATCTTACAGAGTATTATTATTATTGTGTAAAAATATCGACAGAATGCTCGAGCTTTTATAGGCCATTTCTGAATTTTGCAGCTCCGCGAGTCGTGGCATTTTAGGCCTTCAAACTCCGCGAGTCGCGGAGTTTGATTTTCCAGCTCACATCATTTTGGATCTTTGCTTGTCGACGTTATTAAATAATAATATAATATATATATAATTTTTAAGAATTATTTATATATTATATTTTATTTATGTGCATAGTTTACTTGTAATTTTTGCACCGTTGCGTCGCGCGTTGAGAGTTGACTCATGTCCTGGTTCCGAATTTTCGAACGTCCTTGCGTACTATTTTATATCGTGTACTTTGCGTTTTGTAACTTGTACTCTTGTAATTTTTAGACGTTTCTCATCATTAAAATGAACCACTTGGATTGTATCTTGTACATTTGAGCTTTTTGGACATTTTTGTCTTCAAATCTTCGTTTTCGCCTTTTGTCTTCGCACTTATTTATTTAAACGAATATTACTTGAAAATAGAACAATTGCAACTGAAAACTTTACATATCAGAAGGATATTGCTACTAAATATATGTTCATTTGGAGCACTATCAAATATCCCCACAGTTGAACGTTGCTTGTCCTCAAGCAATACATAACTTGAAATAATATAATACATCACACGAATCACTTCTTTATTCTTCACACTTTGTACATCAGTGATTTTGATATGGCGGTATGAACAATGGTAGTAACGATGTGGTTTACAGTCCCACATGACTATGAATATTTAGATCCTTAAGGAAATTGGATTTTTATGAAAACATTTGATCTTTTGAAAATTTATTCTAGCTTTTACCCTAGATAAGTTTTCCGGAATAACCCTTCACCGGTGTTTGCAAAATGTTTTTGTGGGTTTTGTGGGTTTCAGATTTGAAAATTTTGACTCAAAATTATGATTTTGTGTCACCCACTTACTAACCTTGTATTAGGAAAGCAACACGTCCAGTATACTTGCTCCGTATATTACCTTTCGGTAAACTACCGTCCGGTTGTAAAGGAAAGCGTTGAACAAGCAACTGTTAAGGCAATGTCCCCTGACATGCTTTTAATTATGGTCTATAACGTGTCGGACGCAATTACTATCCTTTGTAGGAGCAATAGTAAAGCTCACCCTTATAATTTTTCGGTCTGGCACAAGGTGTAACGACCCGGAAATTTCCGACCAAATTTAAACTCTAGTCTCTATATGGTTCCAACATGATAAGCAAAAACCCTAATGTTGAGTCTAGAAAACCTCAAATCTATATCTGGATGATTAGTTACCCTTTTGACCAAGCCTGACGATTCACGAACGTTTATGTGTTTATGTGTTATATATTTATTTATAGTTAACAATAACAAGGTATTAGATATAATAGGTTTCGATATAAGAATATTATATTTAACGACGAGAGTAAAAGATAATAGGATTTTACAAATATCTGAATCTGTCTTTGTCAAAATATTAACGAGTCATTTTAATAAAATAAAGGTTTTAACGTTAAGTCGTAATTTTTCTTGAAACCTTTTGTTAAACGACAAATGTAACGGTCCGTGATTTTTATAAAAACAAATATTTAATAAAACGTGTTCATTAAATATATATATATATATGTATTTAACAAAACAATAGTAAACGTTTTCATTTTAAAAATATATTTTGACAAATAATTAAACTTTGATTTATACGAGTAAATGACCACAACACCCAAAATGTTAAGTTATATTTTAGTGGGATTGTTTTTATAATTAAAAGTCCATTATTTTGTCAAAGGTACGCGTCACTAAACTTAAAGGGGTTAATTTTCTTGACGTACGAAACTTTATTTAGAAAACCGGACCCGAGACTTTAGTTGTGTAACAACGTAAAAGTAAGTTTTGTAAAAATTATATTTTTACCCTTACCATAAATATTATATATTATATAATTAATTATTTAAATTAATTAAATAAATATAAAATATATATATATTTCAATGTCGGCAGGCCAAAGAGGACAGCTGTAAAGGCCGCAAATCGCGGACCTTGAATTTTCAGAACCAATTATAAAAGCCACGAAATCTGTTTTATGAATTCATTCCACCAAACACTCAAACACACACATGCACATTTAAGCAAAGACAATAATACTCCGTAGCACTTAATTATTTTATTTAGGAAACATGGCATACATAAAAGACACATATTACTCCGTTCCATTTTTTTTAATTATTAATTTTATTATTAAAATTTTATTATTATAATTAGTATTAAGATTAAGATTATTATTATTAGTGATATTAAAGATTAAAGATTAATATTTTTATTAATCTTAAGATTAAGAGTGTCAATACTATGACGGGGTTCTGCCCAAGTGTTCCAAAACTGGTTTCATGAATGGGATAAGATTAAGGAGATTATGGGTCAAATTTATGAAAGTTATGGGTATGGATCGGGGGTTTTGCTCGTGAAATAAACTAGTGTTTGTCAACTCCGTTTTGTCCAAATACTATCCTGCAATATTGAATCTCAATATTGATACGTGAGCACTCTAAACTTAACTTTTATCTACTTTTAATGTGTCCTTGACTAGTGCTCGAGAAATTAGGATCATGCATGCTATTTTATCTATTTTTGACAAAATATGTTTTAGGACAGAATCTGAATTAGTTACTCCTGCGGTTAAGATAAGATATATGAATTATATGTTTTTGGAAAGGTGGCGAAAAACTATAAACTTTTCATTTAAATGTCGAATGGATTCGACGGACGAATTTGAAGTTATAGCCAATTGAACTTTTGTACAAACTATTAAAAATGAATATTTTTATTTTTACGTCGTCAAAATCATTATTTTTGTTTGATTATTACTATTATTATCAAAATATTATTATGATTGTTATTATCTAAAAACATTTAAGATTTTAATCAAAAACTATTAAATTACCATTTTTGATCATTATTATTGTTAAAACTTTCAACTTATGAATTTTTATAAAAATTATCATTTTTAATAAAAGTATATTTTTTATTTTTATTAATATTATTATGATTATCATTATTAAAATAAATAATATATTTTATCAAATTATTATATTTGATAAATAAAACTGTTAAATTATTATTATTAATATATTTATTAAAAATATTATTTTAATGAAAATATTTAGTAACTTATCATTTTGGTATATTTTTAAATAAAGTTTATTTAACAATAAATATGTTATATTACATACTTAATGAATTTTGAGAAAATATTTAAAAATATAACATAACGAAATCTAACTATATTTAATTAGATATAAACTTTTGAAAATCATTTTGAATTAAAATCATTTTTGATGCATATTAGTCTTGAGCATTAGGATTGAGGAACACTATGACTTAACTTTATTTGTTAAATAGATATTAACCAATATATAAATATATAATTAATTAGGTTCGTGAATCGAAGGCCAACCTTATAAGTTACCAATGGTGTTATATGTATTTTTACTACAAAATACATTAGGTGAGTATATAGTCCCACTTTTAAACTCTAAATATTTCGGGATGAGAATACATGTATTTTATGTTTTACATTATGGACACAAGTAACTGAAAAATATATTCTACGTTGAGTTGTACCACTGGCATACTTCCCTGTAGCTTGGTAACTAATATTTACAGCGGTATTGTAAACACGAATCCTGTTGATAGATCTATCGGGTCTGACAACCCCAACCGGACTGGACGACCAGTATTCAACGGTTGCACAGTACTTCGTTTTGTGACTACACTTGGTACAGTGTAGTAAGATTTCATATTAAAGGGAATATGCGACGTGATTAATTGTTAAGTATGGTTACCAAATGCTCAACCACTTAGAATATTTTTATTTAAACGCTTTTGAATATGAAATCTTGTGGTCCATTGTTATAACGCTGCTAGCATCAAACCTATATATCTCACCAACTCTATGTTGACTTTTAAAGCATGTTATTCTCAGGTACGAATTAAGTCTTCCGCTGTGCATTAGCTCATATTAAGGATACTAGTTGGGACCATTTAAGCCATGATACAAGAATGTTGCTTTTGAGTCATTGAAGATCATTAAAGACATTTATTTAGTAAATGACATAATAGGTCATTCGGATATCGAGAAACGTTAGACGAGTTTATAAATGTTTGATGTAAAGATAGATTGCCTTTTAAAAATAAATGCAACGTTTGTAAAATGTATCATATAGAGGTCAGGTACCTCGCGATGTTATCAACTGTTGTAATTCGTTTGTAATCAATATGGACACCGTCCGGATGATTAGTTTCGGATCCTTTCAGTTGGTATCAGAGCGTTGGTCTTAGCGAACCAGGTTACCCATTAGTGTGTCTAACTGGTAGTTGTTAGGATACATTAGTGAGTCTGGACTTTGACCGTGTCTGCCTGTTAAAAAGTTTTGCTTATCATTTTTAGTCGGAAATCATCTGCTTATCATCCTTAGAAAATTTCCTGCTTATCATTCTTTAGTCTAGACACGTCTTACTGCATTTAGTGCATCGATAGTGTATAGACAAAAATTCATATCCTAGCGCATCCTAGATTTGCCTGACATATGCCGTAAATTCCTTTGAAGTCTATGAAATCTTTGGTAATATATATAGATATTCTATATAGTTAGAATATCATACGACATCTGAAAATCATTTCACATCGAGGAACCTTTCCATCCACTAAATTATCCTTTTGGCGATAAACCTGAAATACTTACCGACGAACCTGTTCGAGAAACCATTTTCTCTTCCTTTTTCCGAGTATCTCAACACGATTACATACCATCTCATATTCCGAATTTTATACATCCGCTCGCTTCAATCACCAATCATTCGGGTGTACAAGCATAAGTTAACAAACTTCGCGCTTGTGTGACGGCTATGGAAAATATGGTGCGACGGTTACAAACACCAGCAGCAGCCACAACCGCGTCGTAAACCTCAAACGTCATAAACTATACCTTGAGTATAGTCACCGTTCTACGTATCGTTCTATCTACTAAATTTTCGTTTGATATATCGTTCTATATCGATTACCTTCGCTTTACGTTTTACCTCATATATCTTCGTTCGACATGGCAATCATGTAATCTCTAATGTTTTAGAGATCATGTAATCCGGTGCTAACGATAAATCAAATGAGTTTAATATCTTATTGACTCATTAAATCCATGATTACATCCGATGAAAATATATATGCAAGTATATTTTCATAAAGAATGTAATTAAAAATTCTCTCGTACAAATTGTTAATGATGAAAATATTTTAACGGGTGGGTAGTACCCGAGGAATATTTAGAATTCACATTAATAAGTTACACTGTACATTCTTTGAATCGGATTCAACAATTATCTATTATCCTACTTACAATCACCGATATTCGTATCCGCTCACCTCTGAATAACCATTTTCATTCCAATTTCATATTTGGATTTTTTTTTTACCTATCAGAATCCAACAAGTGGCATAACGAAGAAAACATTGGATATAATAAAATTTGTTAGAAACAAACGGATTAACTAATTGAAAATCTATTAAGGATTCCACGCTAATTGTTCCGGCTAACTGTTCCCAGCTAACTGATTAACATTTAATTTATCGCTATTTACATTCTCGCAATTTTATTTATCGTCATTTAATTTCTGTTATTTACTTTTATGCATTTTAAGTCGGGACACATGTACGCAATATGTCGGATTAATTCTGAAACAACACGGTGCATGGGTCATGATATATATATTTATTTAAGTTACACATTTAAATAACGGGACACGTATACAAGGTTTCGACTTATCATATTGACCCATCTATATATATATATATATTTCGGAACAACCGTAGACACTCTATATGTGAAGGAGGGAGTTGGCTATACAGGGTCGGAGTTGATTCCAAAATATATATATACTTTGAGTTGTGATCGACACCGAGACCGGTACACGGGTCACGATACGCATTATTTAATTCGAATATTATATATATCTAACTTATATATGAATCTATTGAACCATTGGACATTCGGACTATTGAACTGCTAACTTTGGACAATTAAAATGAAATAAAATGTTGAATATAACATATGAAACTAAACTAATCTTCAAGTTTGCCACTTGATTCTATTTTAAACCTCATTCTTATCTTGACAACTGCAATTCGTATTCACAATTTTTCATGATTCTTGAAAACACCTCGATCGAGAAGTTGAACCCACCGCACTTCATCTACGGAAGAAAGATTTACGCACCTGAAAAACTCTCGAATCCAAATTCATAGTTTAACACATACCGTGTTGAATCCTTTGCCATTTATTAGCAAAAACAACCCTACAATTCCTTTTCAAGAAGCTAATTTTGTCACAGCTCCACTTCGACTTCTCAGTGAAACTACTCCTACTATAACCTCGATATTTATACCTTGTCCTTTCGCTGTCGTTATCGAGAAACCTTTTATATTCTACAAAATCATCATCAGATGTCCCATCAGTTTTTTATCTATTCGGAAGAATCCGCAATCAGTATTTTGTAAATCTCGCAAAAATTTTCCCGTCGTGCCTAAAACATCTATCCCTAAGAATTTCATACATCGAATGTGAAATTTCTGAAAAACGTCTTGAACTATGAAGTAGTTCTTGAAATGCTAATAAAGCAGCAAAAACTGTAAACGACTATAACCGTCAAAAGTTTGATGATGAAAGTACAGTGTGTTGGTAAAGCTCAGAAAAAGAAGAGGGTTGGAACTAAAAAACGGATTGAGCAAAGTATGAAGGAGGATGTAGATAAATCTCAAGAACTGAATCTGCTTTCAAAGAATCCAAATGATTTAGTACCTGCTGAAACTATTAGTAAGAACCCCACTCCTTATTCTAAACCTTTCAAGATGATATTCTTCATCATCATCTTATCTTAGATATTATAAGATATCTTCATATCTTCCGTTATACATAACCTCCATATCTCTGGAGGTATTTTCACAAATATTCCTATCTGCGATCATGTATCTCTCCATAATATCTGCGTTATAAAAAGAAACTGTGTTAGTTTCTAAATTCTGAAACCTCCGAGTTTAAAATATGAATGTTTTGAAGTAGTGTTGGGAACTGATATATGAATTAGTATAATATAATGAAACTTGATCAACTTCATTATATTACAGTTACTCATATTAAGTTTCTAATGGAACGTGATGATTCACAGTACCATCATCATGTGCCATGTTACACGGCTCTTACATTCTATCCAATCTCCAAACATATTAGAACTTATCACCCTGATAGTTCTAATTTTCTGAAATATCCTGGTAATTTGATCAATCAAAATCGTGCCATTACCATTTCTTTCTGATAACATTAGCTATGTTCATTCCAAATTTTATACATACGAACTCTGAACCGTTACTCGCTTGGTTCGAGGACGGGAAGAAGAAACGAAGGGACAAAACCTCAGAATAGAAATAGGAACATAAACCACAGCAAATAAGAGAGAGCATTAACTGTGGATGACAATGATTTTAGGGGACAGGAGTAGGAACATCGAAATGTAAGGGAAGATATAAAACTTAACAACAACCCTGAAACTACAAACCGTGCATATCAATACGCATTGCAACGTAAAGGCACGGGAGAATTAAAAACATTATAATTCCAAGGAAAGGATAAAAGAGAATAGATTCTTCTGGTGTTAGATGAAAAAGAAGAATGAAAGATATGAAAGTTAGAAATATAACAAGGATTAGAATGGGATGGAGCATTTTAGCGAATGTCTTAAAGTAGGAACTAAAGAGAAAGAATAGAAGATGTGGGAAGTAAGAAAGGGAAGAAGGTAAATTTATAGTGAAATATTCGACAAAGAAATCAAAACAGATTGCCGCGTTAAATCAAAGAAGATCCTGATCGCCGCAAAACTAAATCTTATTACATAAGATTTTCTTTAAAACCCTTAAATCCCGGATATCGATCATAATCACGTCATCGGTTACAACAATTCCATATTTACTCATTTCACTCTTTTGTGTTAGCTTCACTCGTGCGTCTCACATAACCAAATTGTGTTATCTAAAATAATGATAAAAATTTCATTATCACCTCATAATTGTTATGAAAACATTCCTATTGTTATTTATGACAACCTTACCAAATTTCGAGGACGAAATTTCTTTAACGGGTGGGTACTGTAACGACCCGGAAATTTCCGACCAAATTTAAACTCTAGTCTCTATATGGTTCCAACATGATAAGCAAAAACCCTAATGTTGAGTCTAGAAAACCTCAAATCTATATCTGGATGATTAGTTACCCTTTTGACCAAGCCTGACGATTCACGAACGTTTATGTGTTTATGTGTTATATATTTATTTATAGTTAACAATAACAAGGTATTAGATATAATAGGTTTCGATATAAGAATATTATATTTAACGACGAGAGTAAAAGATAATAGGATTTTACAAATATCTGAATCTGTCTTTGTCAAAATATTAACGAGTCATTTTAATAAAATAAAGGTTTTAACGTTAAGTCGTAATTTTTCTTGAAACCTTTTGTTAAACGACAAATGTAACGGTCCGTGATTTTTATAAAAACAAATATTTAATAAAACGTGTTCATTAATATATATATATATATATATATATATATATATATATATATATATATATATATATATATATATATATATATATATATATATATATATGTATTTAACAAAACAATAGTAAACGTTTTCATTTTAAAAATATATTTTGACAAATAATTAAACTTTGATTTATACGAGTAAATGACCACAACACCCAAAATGTTAAGTTATATTTTAGTGGGATTGTTTTTATAATTAAAAGTCCATTATTTTGTCAAAGGTACGCGTCACTAAACTTAAAGGGGTTAATTTTCTTGACGTACGAAACTTTATTTAGAAAACCGGACCCGAGACTTTAGTTGTGTAACAACGTAAAAGTAAGTTTTGTAAAAATTATATTTTTACCCTTACCATAAATATTATATATTATATAATTAATTATTTAAATTAATTAAATAAATATAAAATATATATATATATTTCAATGTCGGCAGGCCAAAGAGGACAGCTGTAAAGGCCGCAAATCGCGGACCTTGAATTTTCAGAACCAATTATAAAAGCCACGAAATCTGTTTTATGAATTCATTCCACCAAACACTCAAACACACACATGCACATTTAAGCAAAGACAATAATACTCCGTAGCACTTAATTATTTTATTTAGGAAACATGGCATACATAAAAGACACATATTACTCCGTTCCATTTTTTTTAATTATTAATTTTATTATTAAAATTTTATTATTATAATTAGTATTAAGATTAAGATTATTATTATTATTAGTGATATTAAAGATTAAAGATTAATATTTTTATTAATCTTAAGATTAAGAGTGTCAATACTATGACGGGGTTCTGCCCAAGTGTTCCAAAACTGGTTTCATGAATGGGATAAGATTAAGGAGATTATGGGTCAAATTTATGAAAGTTATGGGTATGGATCGGGGGTTTTGCTCTTGAAATAAACTAGTGTTTGTCAACTCCGTTTTGTCCAAATACTATCCTGCAATATTGAATCTCAATATTGATACGTGAGCACTCTAAACTTAACTTTTATCTACTTTTAATGTGTCCTTGACTAGTGCTCGAGAAATTAGGATCATGCATGCTATTTTATCTATTTTTGACAAAATATGTTTTAGGACAGAATCTGAATTAGTTACTCCTGCGGTTAAGATAAGATATATGAATTATATGTTTTTGGAAAGGTGGCGAAAAACTATAAACTTTTCATTTAAATGTCGAATGGATTCGACGGACGAATTTGAAGTTATAGCCAATTGAACTTTTGTACAAACTATTAAAAATGAATATTTTTATTTTTACGTCGTCAAAATCATTATTTTTGTTTGATTATTACTATTATTATCAAAATATTATTATGATTGTTATTATCTAAAAACATTTAAGATTTTAATCAAAAACTATTAAATTACCATTTTTGATCATTATTATTGTTAAAACTTTCAACTTATGAATTTTTATAAAAATTATCATTTTTAATAAAAGTATATTTTTTATTTTTATTAATATTATTATGATTATCATTATTAAAATAAATAATATATTTTATCAAATTATTATATTTGATCAATAAAACTGTTAAATTATTATTATTAATATATTTATTAAAAATATTATTTTAATGAAAATATTTAGTAACTTATCATTTTGGTATATTTTTAAATAAAGTTTATTTAACAATAAATATGTTATATTACATACTTAATGAATTTTGAGAAAATATTTAAAAATATAACATAACGAAATCTAACTATATTTAATTAGATATAAACTTTTGAAAATCATTTTGAATTAAAATCATTTTTGATGCATATTAGTCTTGAGCATTAGGATTGAGGAACACTATGACTTAACTTTATTTGTTAAATAGATATTAACCAATATATAAATATATAATTAATTAGGTTCGTGAATCGAAGGCCAACCTTATAAGTTACCAATGGTGTTATATGTATTTTTACTACAAAATACATTAGGTGAGTATATAGTCCCACTTTTAAACTCTAAATATTTCGGGATGAGAATACATGTATTTTATGTTTTACATTATGGACACAAGTAACTGAAAAATATATTCTACGTTGAGTTGTACCACTGGCATACTTCCCTGTAGCTTGGTAACTAATATTTACAGCGGTATTGTAAACGCGAATCCTGTTGATAGATCTATCGGGTCTGACAACCCCAACCGGACTGGACGACCAGTATTCAACGGTTGCACAGTACTTCGTTTTGTGACTACACTTGGTACAGTGTAGTAAGATTTCATATTAAAGGGAATATGCGACGTGATTAATTGTTAAGTATGGTTACCAAGTGCTCAACCACTTAGAATATTTTTATTTAAACGCTTTTGAATATGAAATCTTGTGGTCCATTGTTATAACGCTGCTAGCATCAAACCTATATATCTCACCAACTCTATGTTGACTTTTAAAGCATGTTATTCTCAGGTACGAATTAAGTCTTCCGCTGTGCATTAGCTCATATTAAGGATACTAGTTGGGACCATTTAAGCCATGATACAAGAATGTTGCTTTTGAGTCATTGAAGATCATTAAAGACATTTATTTAGTAAATGACATAATAGGTCATTCGGATATCGAGAAACGTTAGACGAGTTTATAAATGTTTGATGTAAAGATAGATTGCCTTTTAAAAATAAATGCAACGTTTGTAAAATGTATCATATAGAGGTCAGGTACCTCGCGATGTTATCAACTGTTGTAATTCGTTTGTAATCAATATGGACACCGTCCGGATGATTAGTTTCGGATCCTTTCACAAGGTCCTGTCTTCGACCATGCTATGCAACCACCGTCCTTACGGTTGACACCCGATTTGGTTCAGGTGACCTAATGAATTCCAGGTGAATTCCTAGGATTTTACATTCAATGGTAATGAACGCAATGAAAATAGGTTTTCAAAAAACAAATCGGTTTGTAATTTTGATCAAAATATTTTCTCGTTCAAGCTCGAGTTTAGATATCATCGAATTCCATGAGTTTGTAATTCTCAATCTTTTAAGGTCAATCTAAAGGATTGAGTAATATCAGGCTTAAAAGCTGATTTTTAATCTTTAAGGAGATTATCCTTTCTGGGGGTCTGATTCATTAGTCTTATCAAGCTAATTTGCACGACGCCCTCCCCATTTTATGAGACAGATCCTCTCATGGTTAGGATAAGTCTGACCACTTGGCGACCCTGTTTGATGCTGAGGTCCGTGGATTTCCTGCTGATTTTAGTGATGACTTTTCTAGATTTTTCGTCAACCTACAGCTGGTCTGGACGACAACTTCCTGACCTAAATCAAGAAGCGCGTGTATTTTTCGGAAGACTTTACTTCCTTTTAATGATGGAATTGATTCATCGTGTAGATCCATCTTTTCTTTCAAATATGTTACAGTAAATCGGGTAAAACTGATTAAAATCGTCCAAAACAAAAGTACCTGCAATAACTTTATAGAAACATGTGATAGATAGTTTTTAATTGAATAACTTGGTACATTCTCCCCACACTTAGTTTCTTTCTTTGTCTATTTTTTCTCCTTTATTCCATTTTAAATGAATTCAATCGTTTTAGGGTGTTTCTCAATTTATGTCCTTTCCGAGGTAACGATAATTTCGGTATTAACACCTAATTTTCATCGTTCATAAATATGTATAAACATGATTTTGAATTCATTTATTTGAAAATTTTTAAAATTTTCACAAAATTTAGCAAATAAACTAAGTGCAAACCCGAGAGAATTTATAACCTTTCCCTACATTTGAGATCATGCAATGCCCTCATTTGCATGAAATCAGACTATAATTATAAATTCACGAGGGTGATAAGTGTAGAAAAGTGATTAAAAATACCCAGTTTGTAATTACAAAGCTCGTCGAATGATAGATGGCGCGCCTCATCGTTCATTCCTTCTTGTTTTATCACACATGTTTTTCTTCAAAAACGGTTGCTTTTCTGGACTGTTTACTAATTTTTGAAAATGTGTCTTTTACCCTAATAGTGCATTTTTATTAACTAGTTATGCACTAACCCGAACCCCTAATTTAACGTTAAGTGGGGTTAGACTTCTCCACACTTAGCTGACGACATGTGAAGTCGGTAGAATAAGTTCCACGAATTAGAATAGTGAGCCAGTTATTTACATCTCGGGTGGTGTATAATATATCAATGGGTTTAAAGTTTAGACTCTCCCGATCGTCACTACTTAATTCTTTTTTAAGTGTAGCTTTTAGTAAATAGATATGTCTCTTTTCTGGTTCTTGGTCAAATGGATCGATATACATCGACATACATATTATAGGGCGGACAATTCCTAACATTTCCTTCCGTTCATTCTCTGGATCAAAGGTTTCACCTCTATTACCCAATTGGGTGAAATTCGAGGTGTCATTATCTATTACAGCTGGTAGTTCATTTCCGGTGGATGACTCATCTATTGAGAATATTGGGTTGGAAGGTTGTGGAATGGTGAATTTCGGGATCAAAGCAAATTCTTCTTCATTAATGGTACTTATTGGTCTCACCATTTTGGTCTTGGGGGTAAAATTTTTAACGTTATCGTTTTCCCAAGAGTACCAATTTGTCACCCTTACTTCTTCTTCATTCATTGATGGATCGATGATTTTGTCGGTAGAGGCTAATGTGTCGATATGTTGTGAAATTGGTAAAACTGAATAAAAAGTATCATCAGGATAGTTGGTAATTTCGGAGCTCTCGAATTCATCAAAATTCGTTGATATAAAATTTTCTTGCACAATACTCCTCAGATCAACAGGTGTGTAATCTCATAGGGTTTTAGCTTGCCGATTTACAAACTCTCTCATTTATTCATTTTGAGCATCAAGTTCTTCGAGTTTGATTTTCATATAATCTAAAGAATTTTCAAGCACATAATTTTCCTCGTCTTCTGGTTGTTGAGTTTGGATATATTCTTGTGAATAATCCCAATTAGAATTGTATTCCTCATAATCGTCCCATTCAGGTTCCATGGGTGCATAATTTTCTATAGGAACGTAATAATAACATTCCCATGTTGAGTGATAATCTCCACATATTTCACAACCAGTTATTGTTTCGTGATTCGTGATCCAAGATTGACCGAATGAATTGTCATCAACACCTGTTTGAGAGTATGATGAAATTGATTTCGGATCTCATAAAGAGTTTCTAAGATATTTTCGAGATTTTCCATAATGCGTTTATTACCAAATTTTAGCTACAATGTGGTGCATTTACTAATTATCCTATTAGTTATAAAATAAAATAAAAAAAATTATATAAGTTATCAAATTAATAGACTTTTCTGCTTTTGCCCACGTTTCGAATAGCCAATAGATGCAGCAGGGAGCCAGAACCCTTTAAATCGGAAGCTCACAACTCAGCCACTAACAAATCCAACTATTACTACGAAGCAGAAAATTTGGATGTCTATCAATTTAACCGCTTAAAATAATTTTTCGTTGAAATTTTAAAGAAATGATAGAGAAGAAATAGAGAAAATTAAGTCCTAAAAACTAGATCGTCGAGAAATAAGAAAGAAAAAGAATACGCGTCGAAAAATATCGAAAAATAAAAATAAGAAAGAAAAACGTCGAAACTTAAAAGTCTAAAAATTATATCTAAAAAATTGCGACTAAAGGTCTAAAGGTAAATGCAATTTTATTCAGAAAACGGCAATTACTTAAAGGCACTAAAATCTATTTAAAACTAAAGCGAAAAACGGCGTCGCAAAATTCCAAAGAGCCTAAATCTTAATCTAAAGAAAAAGCACTTAAGGGATTTTACGGCAAAGCCTAAGAATCTATACATATAAAATAACTACGGAAAAACTAATTTTAAAACTAATTGCGAACGAAAAATATACAAAATATTACGATTACACTAAATAAAAGGATACAAATTATAAAAAGTGATAAAATTACTTATTTTTATAAAAAATATTATTTTTATATTTTTATTTTTATATTTTATAAAAGTATTAATTTTTTATATATTAAAATTAAATATAATTAATTATAACTAATTAATTTAAAAACTTAAACTAAATAATAATAATAATAAAGTAATTAGGGTTAAATAATAATAATAATTAATAATACCCCGTAATTAATGCTTTTTAGGGTTTCTTTGTGGTCTGACAGGGCGGCTCCGCGAGTCGCGATGTCCCGTTCCAGAAAATCTCCGCGAGTCGCCGAGGTTAAAAAACGTTTTTTTTAATTTTATATTGTTTTTCTAAAAATATATATAAATATATTTATACAAAAATAAATTAAAAATATAGCGTTTCGCCGATTTCCCCGGCAGCGGCGCCAAAAATACTTGATGTTATAAGAGGTGTATATGAAATAGTATTAATTTAAATACGAAATACGACGAAATATTACACAAGTTTTAATTATTTATTTACAAAATGGATATACCTAAACCTTGCTACAACACTATAGGCATTGTACCTAATCGTAGAGTAGTATAGTTTTTAGTAAGTCCGGTTCCTTCCACAGGGAGACGGTTACACTATATTTTTATATAATTACATTTGTACAAAAATAAATAAATATAAATATATAATAATATATAAAAGGGGGGTTTACCATTTAATGACTGGTTTGTCGATTTTATATTTTAAGCGAAGCGTAAAGTAAATTTAATAAACAAAATAAAATAAATAACAAAAAATATAAATGACGAATAATTAAAGGTGCGATGAAATATAAAATAAAATAATTATGCTTATTTAAACTTCCGTAATCATGATTTTTGATGTGTTGATTTTAGTTTTATGCCCATGGGTTAATTGTCCTTTATCCTGGATTATTTAATATGTCCGTCTGGTTTTTGTCCATAACAGTCCATCAGTCATAAATATAAAGTGCGAGTGTCCTCGTCAAATTATCCTTATACCCGAAGTCAAATATTCCAACTAGTTGGGGACTTAAACTGTAACAAGGTTTTAATACTTTGTTTAATAATTACACCAGATTATCAACTGCGTATAACCCAAGGTTTTAATACTTTGTTATCAATTATGCCAAGTGTCCTTGTACATAATTTCACCCCTGTTTTAATAATTCTAGTGACTATTAATCCATTCCCGTGTCTGGTTAAATGAACTATTATTCGTACATATAAATTCCCCGCCCATCGTGTCCGATCGAGTGTATATGGTTATTTATAGGGACGTCCAATTGTAAATCTTTATATTAAAATTAACAAACTATCATTTAGTTAAACAAATATAAAGCCCATTAATAGCCCATAGTCTAATTTCCACAAGTGTCGTTCTTTTGTCCAAACCCCAATTATGGTACAAAGCCCAATTACCCCGTCTTTAATATTTAGTCCAACATCATGATTACTTTGGCTCAAATAAGCATAATAATTACTTAAGTACGAGACATTAATTTAAAAAGGAGAACATAACTTACATTTAGTATTTATCGCGTAGTGTTACGCGGACAGAATTTCGACTTCAAAAACCCGTAAAATAACCTTTACATAACCCGAACTAATCTAATATAAAACTACCCTATATATATATATATATATATATATATATATATATATATATATATATATATATATATATATATATATATATATATATATATATATATATATATATATATATATATATATATATATATATATATATATATATATATATATATATATATATTTATTTATTTATTATATCTTACAGAGTATTATTATTATTGTGTAAAAATATCGACAGAATGTTCGAGCTTTTATAGGCCATTTCTGAATTTTGTAGCTCCGCGAGTCGCGGCATTTTAAGCCTTCAAACTCCGCGAGTCGCGGAGTTTGATTTTCCAGCTCACATCATTTTGGATCTTTGCTTGTCGACGTTATTAAATAATAATATAATATATATATAATTTTTAAGAATTATTTATATATTATATTTTATTTATGTGCATAGTTTACTTGTAATTTTTGCACCGTTGCGTCGCGCGTTGAGAGTTGACTCATGTCCTGGTTCCGAATTTTCGAACGTCCTTGCGTACTATTTTATATCGTGTACTTTGCGTTTTGTAACTTGTACTCTTGTAATTTTTAGACGTTTCTCATCATTAAAATGAACCACTTGGATTGTATCTTGTACATTTGAGCTTTTTGGACGTTTTTGTCTTCAAATCTTCGTTTTCGCCTTTTGTCTTCGCACTTATTTATTTAAACGAATATTACTTGAAAATAGAACAATTGAAACTGAAAACTTTACATATCGGAAGGATATTGCTACTAAAAATATGTTCATTTGGAGCACTATCAGCTGTTGAATAAACTACCAGAAAAATTATCAGATCCAGGAAGTTTCACAATTCCATATTTTCTGGGTAGTCTTAGTTCAATAGAAGCATTGACAGACTTAGGTGCTAGTATAAATTTAATGCCGTATTCACTATACGCTAAACTAGACCTCGGAGAATTGAAACCAACACGAATAAGCATACAACTAGCTGATCGATCAGTAAAATATCCTAGAGGGATAATGGAGAACATGCTAGTTAAAGTTGGTACTTTTGTATATCCAGTAAACTTTGTTATTCTGGACATGGAAGAAGATTCTCGAGTTCTTCTCATATTAGGAAGACCATTCTTAAACACGGCTAAAGCAATAATAGATGTGTTTGGTAAGAAACTGACCCTAAATATAGAGGACGAGAGTGTTACCTTTTCTGTTGATAGAGCAATGCAACAACCGCAATCTGCAGATGATACATGTTATTATATTCAAGCTATAGATTCACAAGCAGAATTTTTACAAGAATTTCCAGAATTACAAGGAACAGGGGAATGTTCTTTAGGAGAAGGAACTGAACCAATTGATGAAGCTGAAATATTAGCCGCACTCATGGCCAATGAATATGAACCAACAACAGAAGAACTTCAAATGCTAAAAGAGGAAGACAGATATCGATATAAATCATCGATAAAAGAACCACCTATATTAGAGTTAAAGACACTTCCAAACCATTTGGAATACGCTTATTTATATGGTGAATCTGAATTACCTGTAATAATATCGTCTTCTCTTACGAAAAATGAAAAATATCAACTTTTTTCTTTGCTAAAAGCTCATAAACCAGCTATTGCATGGAAGATTCATGACATTAAAGGTATAAGTCCTTCGTATTGCACCCATAAAATCCTTATGGAAGAAGGTCATAAGATATATGTGCAACGCCAACGAAGACTAAATCCAAATATGTAAGATGTTGTTAAGAAAGAAATTATTAAACTGCTCGATGAAGGTTTAATTTATCCAATCTCTGATAGTCTATGGGTAAACCCAGTTCAATGCGTACCTAAGAAGGGTGGCATGACTGTCATCACAAATGAAAAAGATGAGCTTATTCCTACTAGGACTGTAACTGGATGGCGTATCTGTATTGATTATAGAAAATTAAATGATGCCACCAGAAAAGATCACTTTCCCTTACCTTTCATTGATCAAATGTTGGAAAGGTTAGTTGGGAATAGTTACTATTGTTTTCTTGACGGTTCTTCCTGATACTTTCAAATTCCAATCTCACCAGAGGACCAAGAGAAAACCACCTTCACATGCCCTTATGGTACTTTTGCTTATAAACGCATGCCATTAGACTTTGCAACGCCCCTGCAACCTTTCAAAGGTGCATGATGGCGATTTTTCACGACATGATAGAAGAATGCATGGAAGTTTTCATGGATGACTTTTCAGTCTTCGATGATACTTTTGAAACATGTCTAGTTAATCTTGAACGAATGCTTATTAGATGCGAGAAATCAAATCTAGTACTTAATTGGGAGAAATGACATTTCATTGTTAAAAAAGGCATCGTTCTTGGTCATAAAATTTCAAAGGAAGGAATTGAAGTGGATAGAGCTAAAGTAGATGTAATTGCTAAACTTCCACATCCCACCAATGTTAGAGGAGTTAGGAGTTTTCTAGGCCATGCCGGTTTTTACCGACATTTCATAAAAGATTTTTCTAAAATTGCCACTCCTATGAATAAACTCCTTGAAAAAGATGCCCCATTCATCTTTTCAGATGAATGCATCAAATCTTTTAATATTCTTAAAGAGAAACTCACTAATGCACCGATCATGATAACTTCAAATTGGAATCTACCATTTGAACTCATGTGCGATGCAAGTGATTTTGCAATGGGAGCCGTTTTAGGTCAAAGAATTGAAAAACGATTTCAACCTATTTATTATGCTAGTAAGACGTTGCAAGGAGCACAAACAAATTACACAACTACTGAAAAAGAACTCCTTGTTATTGTCTTTACTTTTGACAAATTTCGTTCATATCTCGTTCTAGCTAAAACGGTGGTCTATACCAACCATTCTGCTCTTAGATACCTATTTTCAAAACAAGATGCCAAATCACGATTAATTCGTTGGATCTTACTCTTACAAGAGTTTGATATTGAGATCCGAGACAAAAAGGGAGCAGAAAATCTCGCCGCTGATAATCTTTCTCGTCTTGAAAATCCTGAATTAGAAGTTCTAAATGAATCAGCCATAAAAGATAACTTTCCTGATGAATATCTATTGAAGATCAATTATAGTGAAATTCTATGGTTTGCAGACTATGCAAACTACTTAGTATGTGGATTCCTTGAAAAAGGGTTGTCGTACCAAAAACGAAAGAAATTCTTTAGTGATATAAAACACTATTTTTGGGAAGATCCACATTTATTCAAAAGTTGTCCCGATGGAATAATACGCCGATGCGTATTCGGAGATGAAGCTAGTCAAATCTTAAACCATTGTCACACATGACCAACAGGAGGGCATTATGGGCCTCAACTAACAGCAAGAAAATTCTACGATGCTGGATTCTATTGGCCTACAATTTTCAAAGATGCACACCTTCTTTGTAAATCCTGTGATGCATGTCAAAGGGCTAGAAAAATAAGTCAGCGTGATGAAATGCCACAAAATGTCATTCAAGTATGTGAAGTATTTGACCTTTGGGGTATTGACTTTATGGGTCCATTTCCAAAATCTCATAATAATCTCTACATTCTCGTTGCCATTGATTATGTATCTAAATGGGCGGAAGCACGAGCTCTCCCAACTAACGATGCACGAGTTGTAGTCAACTTCTTAAAACATCTTTTTGCAAGGTTCGGAACCCTGAAAGCTTTAATAAGTGATCGGGGTACTCATTTTTGCAATAATCAACTTGAGAAAGTTCTTAAAAGATATGGAGTAACTCATAATATCTCAACCGCTTATCATCCACAAACAAGTGGACAAGTTGAAAATACTAACCGAGCTTTAAAATGTATTCTAGAGAAAACTGTAGGATCAAATCCGAAGGAATGGTCCATGAAATTGGAGGATGCACTCTGGGCTTTTAGAACAGCCTACAAAACTCCAATTGGTACCACACCTTTTAAACTCGTTTACGGAAAAGCATGTCACCTTCCAGTAGAAATTGAGCACAAAGTATTTTGGGCTTTGAAGACATGTAATCTTGATTTGCATGAATCCGGTCGTCTACGGTTAAGTCAACTAAACGATAGAAGAATTAAGACATGATGCATATGAAAATTTGTTAATCTATAAGAAAAGAACGAAGAAATGGCATGATAAAGGAATCAGAAGTTCAAAAAAATTCAAGAAAGGAGACAAAGTTCTTCTTTTTAATTCACGATTCAAGCTATTTCCTGAAAAATTGAAATCAAGATGGTCTGGACCATTCATAGTCAAAAGAGTTTTCCCGTACGGAACAGTAGAGTTAATAAATTCAAATGGGATTGAATTTAAGGTTAATGGTCACAGAGTTAAACATTACATAGATAATCCAATGGAAGTTGAAGATGAAGTTAATCACAATTTTGACACCACAGCTAACTAAGTATGGGAAGATTCGAATCTTTTAAGGATAATATGAATTTCTGTTAGAGTTAGATGTTCTGTTTTCGTGTAGTTCTCGAAAATGAATCCGAATGGTCTTTCCCTAGCAGACCCTAAAGAACTAGTCTTCTCCCTCCATTCTGAATTTTTATTTCTTTTAGGTTTTATGAGTTGAAGAATTTCTTTGATCTGACCTATGGTCTACTACTACATGCTATGATTACTAAACGTAATAATAACATTTTCCCGAGTGAACTGATATCATTCATAAGAGGCAAAATGGATGAAGTAAGGAAAGAATTCAGGAAAAATCATAATAAGATACATTTTGGCAAAGGAAAATCAAAATCCGCAACAAAAAGAAGAGCACGACACCTTGAAAGATGTCATAAATGCGGAAAATGGTCACACGAAGGGAAATGTTCGAACAATCAAACACATTCCAATACATAATTCGTTACTCTATGCAGAGAAGGACCATTCATATGTTTAGAAGAAAAGTAATTGAAAAATTGAGGTTATGCTTATGTAGGTATGGAAAACCAAATCGAACGACTCTTTTATGAGTCGGCTAAAGCAGGTCTCTGAGAATTCTATCTCACAGGTAAGTATGTATAGTTTTTATTTATTTTTATTTATTACTTTTAACCTTTCGATAATAAACGCTGAATCGTTCGCTATAAAGTATTAAATTGATATTCAATGAAATTAGGTATGCGAAACCGAAATTATTGATATCATACAAAAATTTATTACATCACTACGAAATTTACCGTTTATTCAAAAGGTATAAATATCTTTAATCAATCAATCCAAAATATTTCAGAAATTCGTCAGGAGTAAAACTAGGTAAAATAGCCGAAATTACTTTACCAAAAAGAGGGGCGTATATTTTTGTTAATATTTGATTGATTAACGTGGGATAAAAGACCAAAAAGATTTTTATTTCATTCTTATCTTGTTTTTAAAATATATAACTATATTATTTTCAAATGCAAGATTGTATAATTAATGTATATAAATATTATTAATATTTATATAAAATTTTAATATGCATTTTAAATTTAAGTTTGGTGTGAATTTAAAAACAAAAATTTACTTTATTTCATTAAGTTAAAAATTTGATTTCTAAAATTCGTCGTGAGTTAAAGACTAGGTCGTTGAACCGAAATTGCTTTACCCGAGGGTGGGACGAGAAATTTTATTATCATTATTTTTAATTTTAATGATCTAAAGTATGCCAAAAACATTGAAAAATCCTAAAATCTTTGCTTTTAAAACAATCGCTTTAAAATGAAAAATTTTAAATTTTGTCGAGGGACAGACTAGGTAAACGTACCGAAACAACCTCTGCCTATATAAAAAGGAAACAAAATTTTAAAAATTAATTAATTAATTTTTTTAGTAGTTAAAAGGTTTTATTTAAAAAAAAAATCCGCACTCGCGGAGCATCAAAAATCCAGAACAAATAAACTGGTCAACAGACCAGTCCCAAACACACACATACACATATTTTCTGTGAAAAAACGCACAAAAACGCGATTTTTCACCGTTAATCATCAAATTTCTTGCTAAAATCATGTTGAGATGTAACGACCCTACTTTTTCCGGTAATTATTTAACGACCGTTAATTATTATTCGTTCCATGTCATTTCTATGACCTATATTATTATTTTTGTAATAATATATTTATTATTATGTTCTATGTGAATATTTGTATTCATATTTTAAATTATACGTTTCTACGTGTCGCGAATTTCTATCCGACGAATCTTTTCGGTTTTCAAATCAGCGGTCAAGCTTTTGGGATTTTTAGGTCCTAATTATTTTAAATATGATATTTTAATGTCATATGATTATATATAGTATTTATATGTATTTTTCGTCGCGTATTTGTTATCTCTCCGAATTTTCAATCGCGTAGTCGTGTTTTCGTGTTTCGGGTTTCGTTCGGGCATTCGGGCCATAAGGTTACTTTCAATTGTGAACTTGGCCTACCAAAGGGCCCACCCCATGGAGATTTCGGCCGACCCCACCCCATTACCCCCTTCCATTTTCATTTTGCAACTTTTATTTTCATTTATCACATTTTATTTCAACACCCAATTTTCTCTCAAGGCTTTCTCCTCTCTCTTTTTCTTATTTGGGGCCGCGACCTTCCATCACCATTATCATCTTCATTTAATCATCATCAAGAACTCATTTCAAGGGGCTTTTAGCATTTTTGGATTCTACTCTTCAAGCTCTACACATCTATATCACTTGATTCTCGATTAGGGTATAAACCCTAACCCTAGATTTTCAATTTTTCTTTCCTTTTCTGTATTTTGATGTTATATTGATAGTATGATAGGTACATATTATTGTATTGATGATTGTATGCATAGGAATGCTCAAATATATATGTTTTCGGTTTGATTGAATTGGGACAGCAGCATATCGTTCATTTCTGATATTTTAACTGAAATAAAAGTGAAATTGAAGTGTTTAGATGAGTTCCTCTCATCAATACATTAATTTTAGACTCCGGATTCATGTCATTTCGATTCCCGAAACTATAGATATGATTAAAATGGTGTTTTGTTAAGATTGAATTGTGAAAACGAAATGAACCAGGTTTGGTCCTACTTTGTGACCACTTTTAGAGTCCTTAGGGTGTGTTAGTGTGTTAGGATTGATTATGGGATAAACTTTCATGTTCGGGTCATCTAAATCCGAGCCACGGATCACCCGTTATGGCTAAAACACGTTTTTGAATGAATTGAAGTTCCAAGTGGTGTAATGGCTGATCATCACGACTTAGTTACTGTATATATATATATATATATATATATATATATATATATATATTGGAGTGTTCTTGAGTGCACCAATGTGTCGGGTGGTTTGATTAGGCGGAGATATATATAAGGCTCGCCGAAAATCGACACCCGGGGCTCAAGATATGACCCGATGAACTTTTAATTAAAACTTATGGTTAATTATTAAAACTTATGATATAAATAATGAATTTCATTGTTATTAAATTACTTATGATATAAAAAGTAATTATTATAATTTAAGACTTATGATATATATTTATTATATCATTATTTAATTACTTATGATTTAATTAAACTTTTAATTAAACTTATGATTAATAATACTTTTATTATTAATGAAAAATACTTATGATAAGTATTAAACTTATATTATGAGATTATTATAATAAGACTTATAATAAGGATTAATTAATTATTTAATTATTATAAGGCTTAGTTATTATTTAATTATTAAATACTTATGATTTAATAATTATAATAAGAAACTTAAGATATGATTAATAATTCATTATTAATTAATAATACTTATGATATGATTAAAATTTATTATTAATTAATAATACTTATATTATGACTAATATTTAATTAATTAATTAATTACTTATGTTATATTAATTATATCATTTAAACTTATGTTAACTTTAATAATTCTTTTTAATTTAATTAAACTTATGTTATAACATAATTATACATATTTGACTTTAATTAACACGATAACTTATATTATTATTATAACTTATACTATTAAAAATTCATGTTGACTATGTTTGACCAAGGTTGACTTTTGAGTTGACTTTCGGTTGACTTTGACTTTCAATTGACTTTTGTTGACTTTCTAAATATGGAAACTTTCCAAAAATAGAAACTTTCCAAAAATAGAAACTTTCCTAAAATAGAAACTTTCCTAAAATAGAAACTTTCCAAAAATAGAAACTTTCCTAAAATAAAAACTTTCCTAAAATAGAAACTTTCCTAAAATAGAAACTTTCCAAAAATAGAAACCTCCTAAAAATAGAAACTTTCTAAAAATAGAAAGTGTGTGTCCGTACGCTGTTCCGATCAAACTGATGCATGTTGAGTATTGTTCTATGTCTACTTGCAACATGTACAATAGCTATCATACTAAGACTTGACCTAAGTTAGTTATTTATATCGACCTGCTTTATTTATAGGTCGGTGTTGTGATCATTCCTGATCACTATACTCCATTTGTTGTTCGCTTATTTGTGTTGGTTACTTCGTTACTATTAAGGTGAGTTATAGTCCCATTTTTCTATTTTAAATCTTTTGGGATGAGAATACATGCAATTTATTTTATATTTTGGACAAGTGGAAGTTGGTTTAAATTATTCATTGTAAGTTTAACAAAAATATTCCCTAATCTGGTAATTGTAATCACTGGTTTCTACTGTGAACGCGAATCATATGGATAGATCTATCGGGTTTGACAACCCCATTTTGAGCTAGTAGCGCTAGCAATTTATAATCGGAATGTTTAGTACTTCGTATTTAGTTGAAGATACACTTGTTCGGTGTATATTATTTATCGTGTTTGGCAAGGGTAAATAAATGGTTAAGTGGTTACCAGGTGGCTCAGGAAAAATGGAATAATGTTTTTATATGTTTTCTAGCATATAATTTTGTGATCTAAAAAGGAGTTTCTATGTTTTCAAACATAAATTTTTATGGTTTACATTAAATATTGTTTGCAATATTAAACCTATAATTCACTCAACATTTTTGTTGACAGTTACTCGCATGTTTTATTCTCAGGTTCATGATTGTTTGCTTCCGCTGTGCTTAGAGAGTCTGCATATTTATGATGGCAACTTTTGTTAAACAATAACTTGCATTCTATTTTGATACATTTAATAGTGGATGTTGTTGACTTTATTTTGGTCAACCTTTGGTTAAGTAATAATGTATGATTTTTCAAAACTTACATATTTTGGTAGGTTTCCTTTATAGGAAATCATTTTTAAATAAAGAATGCATGGTTATTTATCAAATTCATATAGAGTTATGATCAAGCTGTGGGACCAAGATAACGATGGTAGTCAAGTGTACTTTGACGGGTCGTTTCAGTTGGTATCAGAGCTCTAGTTGTAGGAAATTAGGCTGCATTGATGTCGTTACCCGAGTCAATAGGGTGCATTAGTGAGTCTAGTCTACAGCCCGGCCTATAAAATATTATTATATGTGATTATTTGTATCGTATTGGTATGTATATTATTTTCATATACATACATCTCTTCTATCTTCGGATTTCGGGAGGAACTCCCATTCCATTTAAATGTATTCTTCAACTCTCATGCGAGTTTATCTTTATAAGAACACCTCGGATAGTGAAACCGAGGGATGTCATTCTTGACTTCTGAAATTCTTGACATTTCTATGTCATCTATTATGATTATGTATATAACGTTTGAGTTATATTACGCGAGATGTCGTTCTTGACTTTTAAATGCTCGGCATTTCAATGTCAGCTATTATGTTTAGGTATATAACGTTCTTGTTATATTACGTGCATTTGTGCCGTTGTGCCTACGTGCTTTGGTTTTTGAACCGGAAAACGTCATTCTTGACTTTTAGAGATTCTTGGTACTTCGAAGACATTTTTATGTCATCGTTACTCCTATTCATTACTTTTGATATATTTGTCCCTTGTGCTATCCTCAGCACATTGTTAAAGAAATCGTTTTAGAGAAATTGTGTGGAAATTCGAGGTTGATCGCGTGTCCTGACCTCATGTAGTGCTATTAGAATGGAACTATGAATTAGCGAAAATATAATGGCATCAGGCCAATGTGATTATATTACGTTAATTCATAAAGAAGTCCCAATATTGTGACATGAGGAATAGAAAGCGAGGCAAAGAAAATTTTTACACTACTCATTTAGAAATTCTGATGTATTACATGGTTAGGGAAAATATTCATTATATTATTTGTTTATATACGAGAAGCTCGTTTTAACCAGATTATCTATCTCATGCCCTATCCTTCATAACTCGCTTGTTAGCAACAGCTTCGCTCGGGAACAGTTTTGGCCCAAGGACTTATGTCCTGATTATAGTCAAAACAACATTTAACTCATTGGTTTTCATGACCTCGTACCATTTGTTGGTCAAATGTCGCACGACGATTCAAGTCCTTTACTCGATCTTCCACGATCTTACTTCAACTTGTAACCTCTAAAATACAGATACTCTGTTTATCATCGGGAGTTTTACACATTTGTTTAATTGGGCGGTTCTCACGAGATTTATGGGTAAATAGAAGTAATGAAATATTTTTTCATGTATACAATTTATAAAATCATATATGTACGTATGGATTCAAATGAATAAATTACCCTTACCTATTTTGGCTAGTATATACTAAATCATACCTTCAAAATTATTTTAAAAACCACTCATTTATTGAGCTATTTGACTAAGTCAATTTGTTTTATATAAAATGGTACATGTTGTACATACTCCTAAATTTACTAAGAACTTCGTTTCGTTTATGTTGTCATATCAAACGTTTAAAACTTTTTCAAAACTCCTTTGATTGATTTTATCAAATTTTCGCATTACCCTACAGAGTGTTTGGATCACAGTTCTTCTCATCCTCCGTTTAAGGATGAAACTTACCATTAAGTTCATTAATAGAAACTCTTACACCACTTTGGATGCCTATTTTATAAAATTTGTTGGAAAGTCTTTGCGCTCATAAAATTTTTCCTCTTATGGTTGGACATGGCCGAAACGTGAACCAATAAATCAATTTTCTGGGGTACACTCTGTGGTCACCCTATTGTAGAAAAGGCGCTAGGTGGGTTTCTACCCCAACTGTTGTTATAGTAGGTATCATGGATGTATATTACACTAGATCTTTTGAGGAGTTTCTACTCTCGATATTCACGGCTAACCGCAACACCCTCGTAAATGTCAACCCTATGATTCAATACTTTGAGGTGCACAAAATTATTTTTGGAGATTCATCTCACATGGAGTAGACTATTCTTTATAGTCCACGGTTCACGTTTCCTTTCATCCACATATAAATTGAAGAATAAGGATGAATCCTATATTGACTCGCTCATTGTGCGAGAAAGTTCACTCTCGTTGAAATATCATAACTTTCGTACGTCTTCCTTTAGGAAATGTAATGAAAAATTTACTTTGAAGTCCATGATCCTCGTTATCTCCTTCGAGAGAATTGCCTTAAATATCTATGCCACCGGTGTGATTACTCCATATATTTCTTCCTTCATTGTTACAACTATATTTCATTCATCCCAGTTCGTCCCCTTGGGGAGCTCCTGTCCTCTTTGTTAAGAAGAAGGTTGGTTCTTTTCATTTGTGCATTGATTATCGTGAATTGAACAAGCTTACTGTTAAAAACCGTTACCCTCTACCTAGAATTGATGATCTGTTCGATCAGCGTCAAGGTTCATCTGTTTATTCAAAAATCGATCTTCGTTCCGGTTATCATCAGTTGTGTGTTAAAGAATCTGATGTTTCAAAAACTGCTTTTCGCACCCGTTATGGTCACTTCGAATTCCTTGTTATACCGTTCGGTTTGACAAATGCACCTGTTGTGTTCATGGACCTCATGAACCGTGTGTGTAGACCCTATCTGGATAAATTCGTTATTGTTTTCATCGACGACATCCTTATTTATTCCAAGAGTGATGAAGAGCACGAAGAACATTTGAAGTTGGTGCTTGATTTATTGAGAAAAGAAGAGTTGTACGCTAAGTTCTCTAAGTGTGCTTTCTGGATAAGAGAAGTTCAATTCCTTGGACATATTGTTAGTAAACAGGGAATACAAGTTGATCCTGCCAAGATTGAGGCAATTGAAAAGTGGGGAATTCCGAAAACTCCTACTCAAATTCGCCAGTTTCTAGGTTTAGCAGGCTATTATAGAAGGTTCATTCAAGATTTCTCTCAAATAGCTAAACCTCTGACTGCTTTAACGCACAAGGGGAAAAAGTATGAGTGGAAGAATGAACAAGATGCTGCTTTTCAAACTCTGCAGGAGAAGTTAACTTCCGCTCCGATATTGTCACTACCTGAGGGTAATGACGATTTTGTTGTCTATTGTGATGCATCGCGTCAGGGCTTTGGTTGCATTTTAATGCAATGCAAGAAAGTCATCGCTTATGTGTCATGTCAGTTGAAGATCCATGAACAGAATTATACAACCCATGATTTAGAGTTGGGAGCTATTGTGTTTGCGCTTAAGATTTGGGGACATTACTTATATGGGGTCAAATGTAGAGTGTACACTGATCACAAAAGTCTTCAACATATCTTTAATCAAAGACGGTGGAATATGAGGTAGCGAGGATGGGTTGAATTGTTGAATGAGTATGATTGTGAACTCCTTTAGCCATTCCGGGAAAAGGCCAATGTTGTAGCTGATGCTTTAAGTCGAAAAGAGAGAGTTGAACCTCGTAGGTTTAAGGCCTTGAATATGACCATTCGAACAAACCTCGCAAGGCAGATTTTTGCTGCTCAACAAGAAGCCTTGTAGGAGGAAAATTTTGTAACGGGAAGGTCTGAGGCTTGAGTAAACAATTAGAGGTACGAACCGATGGTACTCGGTATTTTGCAGGACGCCTTTGGGTTCCAAAGTTTGGTGATATGCGACAACTTGTTTTGGAGGAGGCTCATAAGTCTAGGTACTCTATTCATTCTGGTTCAGGAAAGATGTATCACGAACTAAAGGAACTATACTAGTGGCCCAACCTGAAAGCTGATGTGGCTACTTATGTGGCTAAGTGTTTGACTTGTGCTAAGGTCAAAGCTGAACATCAAAAACCGTCCGGACTTCTGGTGCAACCTGAAATTCCCAAGTGGAAGTGGGAAGGTATTACGATGAACTTATTTACGAAGTTACCGAGAGTTGTGGGTGGTTATGATACCATTTGGGTGATTGTTGACCGAATCGCTAAGTCAACTCTTTTCTTGCCAATTAAGGAAACAGATTCAATGAAGAAGTTTACTTGTTTGTATTTGAAGGAGATTGTTTCGAGACATAGTGTTCCCGCATCGATTATGTTGGACCGAGACAGTCGATTTACATCGAGGTTTTGGCAGTCCTTACAAGATGCTTTGGGAACTAAATTGGATATGAGCACCGCTTATCATCCGCAGACGGATGGTCAGAGTGAAAGGACCATTCAAACGTAGAAGACATGTTACGAGCATGTGTTATTGATTTTGGTAATGGGTGGGATAGGTACTTCCCACTAGCTAAATTTTCTTATAATAGCAGTTATCATGCAAGTATTAAAGCCGCACCGATTGAAGCTCTGTATGGTAGGAAGTGTAGGTCTCCTTTCTGTTGGAATGAGGATGGGGATGCTCAACTCACAGGTCCAGAAATTATTCATGAGACTACCGAGAAGATCGTACTGATTAAGGAAAGATTGAGAACTGCCAGAAGTCGGCAAAGGAGCTATGCCAATAAGAGAAGGAATGATATTGAATTTCAGGTCGGTGATCGTGTTATGTTGAAAGTATCACCTTGGAAGGGTGAGATACGATTTGGTAAGAGGGGAAAGTTGAATCCTCGTTTTGTTGGACCGTTTGAGATTATTGAGAGAGTTGGATCCGTGGCTTATCGTTTGAAATTGCCACAAGAACTCAGTGCTGTTCATGATGTTTTTCATGTATGGAATTTAAAGAAGTGTTTGGCCGAGGGCGATGAAACTATTCCTTTGGAGGAACTTCATGTTGATAAGCAACTACATTTTATTGAGGAACCTGTTGAGATTTTGGATCGAGAGGTTAAGACACTCAAGCAGAGTAGAATTCTTATTGTTCGAGTTAGATGGAATGCCAGACGCGGTCCTGAGTTCACTTGGGAGCGTGAAGATCAGATGAAGCAGAAGTACCCACATTTGTTCCCAGATGCTGAGTCAACCCCTGCACCTGCTTAAATTTCGGGACAAAATTTCCGTAACGGGAAGGTACTGTAACGACCCAACTTTTTCCATTATCTTTTACCGTTAATTATTTAACGACCCTTAATTATTATTTGTACCACGTCATTTCTATGACCTATATTATTATTTTTGTAATAATATATTTATTATTATGTTCTATGTGAATATTTGTATTCATATTTTAAATTATACGTTTCTACGTGTCGCGGATTTCTATCCGGCGAATCTTTTCGGTTTTCAAACCAGCGGTCAAGCTTTTGGGATTTTTAAGTCCTAATTATTTTAAATATGATATTTTAATGTCATATGATTATATATAGTATTTATATGTATTTTTCGTCGCGTATTTGTTATCTCTCCGAATTTTCAATCGCGTTGTCGTGTTTTCGCGTTTCGGGTTTCGTTCAGGCATTCGGGCCATAAGGTTACTTTCAATTGTCAACTTGGCCCACCAAGGGGCCCACCCCATGGAGATTTCGGCCGACCCACCCCATTACCCCCTTCCATTTTCATTTTGAAACTTTTATTTTCATTTATCACATTTTATTTCAACACCTAATTTTCTCTCAAGGCTTTCTCCTATCTCTTTTTCTTATTTGGGGCTGCTACCTTCCATCACCATTATCATCTTCATTTAATCATCATCAAGAACTCATTTCAAGGGGCTTTTAGCATTTTTGGATTCTACTCTTCAAGCTCTACACATCTATATCACTTGATTCTCGATTAGGGTATAAACCCTAACCTTAGGTTTTCAATTTTTCTATATTTTTATGTATTTTGATGTTATATTGATAGTATGATAGGTACATGTTATTGTATTGATGATTGTATGCATAGGAATGCTCAAACATATATGTTTTCGGTTTGATTGAATTGGGACAGCAGCATATTAGTTCATTTCTGATATTGTAACTGATATAAAAGTGAAATTGAAGTGTTTAGATGAGTTCCTCTCATCAAGACATTAATTTTAGACTCCGGATTCATGTCATTTCGATTCCCGGAACTATAGATATGATTAAAATGGTGTTTTGTTAAGATTGAATTGTGAAAACAAAATGAACCAGGTTTGGTCCGACTTTGTGACCACTTTTAGAGTCTTTAGGGTGTGTTAGTGTGTTAGGATTGATGATGGGATGAACTTTCATGTTCGGGTCATCTAAATCCGAGCCACGGATCATCCGTTATGGCTAAAACACGTTTTTGAATGAATTAAAGTTCCAATTGGTGTAATGGCTGATCATCACGACTTGGTTACTGTTCTTGGAGTGTTCTTGAGTGCACCAATGTGTTGGGTGGTTTGATTAGGTGGAGATATATATATAAGGCTCGCCGAAAACCGACACCCGGGGCTCGAGATATGACCCGATGAACTTTTAATTAAAACTTATGGTTAATTATTAAAACTTATGATATAAATAATGAATTTCATTGTTATTAAATTACTTATGATATAAAAATTAATTATTATAATTTAAGACTTATGATATATATTTATTATATCATTATTTAATTACTTATGATTTAATTAAACTTTTAACTAAACTTATGATTAATAATACTTTTATTATTAATGAAAAATACTTATGATAAGTATTAAACTTATATTATGAGATTATTATAATAAGACTTATAATAAGGATTAATTAATTATTTAATTATTATAAGGCTTAGTTATTATTTAATTATAATTTAATTATTAAATACTTATGATTTAATAATTATAATAAGAAACTTATGATATGATTAATAATTCATTATTAATTAATAATACTTATGATATGATTAAAATTTATTATTAATTAATAATACTTATATTATGACTAATATTTAATTAATTAATTAATTACTTATGTTGTAATGACCCGGAGATTTCTGACCAAATTTAAACTTAATCTTTATATGTTTCCGACACGATAAGCAAAGTTTGTAATGTTAAGTCTCAAATTTTGTGAACTACTTACATGAAACTGTTTGACCTTTGACTACTCCCGACGATTCACGAATCTTTAATTGTATCTAGGAATGTAAAAATAAATAATTATATATGTAAATAATTATATTGTATTAATGAACTAGTAAGTAATTTAATTATTATGAAAGATAACAATAAATAACTAAAGATAGTTATTTTGAATATAGATAATATATTGTATATAAAAGGTTTAAACATATTTTGCTAACGTTATCAAAATACTAAATGTATAATGTTATACTTTGTAGTTAATTGTTCAATATTTATATAATTAATTATCTACTTAATGTTTAAAACATAATTGTATATATAGTTGTATATATATATATAAATCTATATATGATTTCTATTTATGATTATGATTATATGATAATATATAAAATACATAAACATTAAATATTTAATAAATATTATCACATAATATATTATATAATTATTAAATATTTATATAGTTAATAAATATGCAATATTAATATATTAAATATGACTACAAATTAAAAATATAGTTATTATAGTCATATTATTATTACTTTCATTATTACCATTAATATTAATATTAGTATCAGTATTATTAATATTAATGTTATTAATATTATAATTTTGATTAAAAAGTTATGAATATTAAATTTAGGTTGTTAAAGAAGAAAATTATTATAAGGATGATGAAGGATACAATTTTACTTATCACTATGATTTTTATTATTATTATTACTAAAAATTATCATTTTCATTTATAATCTTTATTATCAATATCTTTATTACTTTTAACATTATTCTTATTCTTATTAGTATTATTTTGATGTTATTATTATTAATATTATTATTATTATTATTTCTTCTAGCATTATTATGTGTAGTGATATTATTAATTATTTTTATCAATTATTATTCCTATTACTAATATTATTATTATATATATATTATTATTAATAAATATTCTGTATTATTATTAATATATTTAATAATTATTAATATTAATATAAATTAAGAAATCAGATCCAAATTATATGAATCCGTCGTTATCTGCTTTAGGTATTTTATTTTTTTCTGTTTGTTTTTCCTTCTGCTTGATTCCTTATGTTGATATCCCTTCTGCTATAAAACAAATCAATCGAATCATCTGTACAACTACAGTTAGTCGATTACAGCTGATATATTTTCACTCACAACTGCAATTAATAGAGGAAAACAACATTTTTTATTTAAGCAAAAGCACGAAACTCTGTTCTTCAACTTTTAAGTCAAGTGTTAAATTCGAATAAATTTTCAAAATGTGTTAATACCATGTTGTTAGGAATCTTTCACTCAAACTTTTTGCAAAATATTAAACTCCAATTCATCTTAACGAACTCAAATTTTTGAGTCAAAGTTTCAACATCAAAAAGTCAACTTTTGTTCTTCAATCGAATTCGAACGTTATGTGATGATTCAAGTTAAATTGATGATTTTAAATGTTTCTAGGATTGATTTTCAACATATTTCATGTTATAATTTTTGTCAAATACGTGCTCAAATATTGAAATCAAATTTTTTTTTTAATTTTAAACAGCGACTGCTGCTGTCCTTTTATTTTATTTTTATTTTTTTGTTTGTTTTGTTAATTCATTTAATCATAATAATTAGTTGTTTCAAACGCTATATAACCTCCTAAATCAAACCATAATTTCTGTTATGTTAAAGAGTGATGTCGATTGGATATAGAACAAGAAGGAAGAAGATGAAGTCAAGAAATATGTGGGTTAAATATAAACTGTGATAGAATTAAATCAGAAAAACGTAAATGGTCTATTGGTTAGGGAGTGTTATGCGTGTGCGAGAGGTCTCGGGTTCGAGTCTTGGCTCGGTCAATATATATCTTTTTGGGCCAATTTTTGATGAGGTAGTTTTCTTAAAATTATTATTATTATGAATTTTATTTTTATTATTATTATTATTGCTATGATTAATTATTGATATTATGATTAGTATTATTGTTACCATTATTACTATTACAAATATTAAATATTATTATTGTTAGGATTATAATTCTAAAACTGAATATTATTATTATTATTATTGTTAAGATATTATTATTACAACTATTATGCTGAAATTATCATTAGTAGTGTTATAGGTATCATTAATAATATTGACCTTACCATTTTAGTATTATTATCATTGATATGATTATGATTATTATTGTTATTATTATTATGAAAATGATACGATTGATAATATTAATACTATTAGTATCATTTTATGATTATTAGTATTAGTATTATTATTAGAATTGTTATATTTATTAAGTATTATGAACAACATTTATTACTAGTATTATCAATATCAATATTGTTAGTATTAGCATTATAATTATCACATGTATTATCATTAATATAATCATAACTATAATTTTAATAGATAAATAATGTACATAGAATATATTTATTATATATATATATATCATAATTTTATAAACATATATCAAACATAATAACATTTTTTATATAAATACTTATATATAACAAATTAGGTAGTTTTAAGATAATACTAATCAAATTAAATAGGTATACAAACTATATATATATATAAAAATATAATAAAAAGATATATAATATGAATTTGTTCAATTACGAGTATATGTATTAATGAGTATACGAATAATATAGGTTCGTGAATCCGAGGCCAACCCTGCATTGTTCAATGTCGTCATATGTATTTTTACTACAAAATACAGTACTGTGAGTTTCATTAATCCCTTTTTAAATGCTTTTGCAATATATATTTTTGGGACTGAGAATACATGCGCTGTTTTTATAACTGTTTTACGAAATAGACACAAGTAATTGAAACTACATTATATGGTTGAATGATCGAAATCGAATATGCCCCTTTTTATTAAGTCTGGTAATCTAAGAATTAGGGAACAGACACTTTAATTGACGCGAACTCTAAAGATAGATCTATCGGGCCCAACAAGCCCCATCCAATGTACCGGATGCTTTAGTACTTCAAAATTTATATCATGTTCGATGGAGGATCCCGGAATGATGGGGATATTCTTATATGCATATTGTGAATGTCGATTACCAGGTGTTCAATCCATATGAATGATATTTTTGTCTCTATGTATGGGACGTATGTTTATGAGAAATGGAAATATGAAATCTTGTGGTCTATTAAAATTATGAAATGATTATTTATGTTAAACTAATGAACTCACCAACCTTTTGGTTGAAACTTTAAAGCATGTTCATTCTCAGGTATGAAAGAAATCTTCCGCTGTGCATCTGCTCATCTTAGAGATATTACTTGGAGTCATTCATGACATATTTCAAAAGACGTTGCATTCGAGTAGTTGAGTTTATCAAGATTATTATTAAGTCAATTATAGTTAGATATATTATAAAATGGTATGCATGCCGTCAACTTTTGATGTAATGAAAGTTTATCTTTTCAAAAACGAATGCAATGTTTGTAAAATGTATCATATAGAGGTCAAGTACCTCGCGATGTAATCAACTGTTGTGAATCGTTTATAATCGATATGGACTTCATCCGGATGGATTAGGATGGGTCCTTTCAGTTGGTATCAGAGCGGTGGTCTTAGCGAACCAGGTCTTGCATTAGTGAGTCTAACTGATAGTCGTTAGGATGCATTAGTGAGTCTGGACTTCGACCGTGTCTGCATGTTAAAAATTTTTGCTTATCATTTAGTGTCGAAAATTAATTGCTTATCATCCTTAAAGTCTAGACACGTCTTACTGCCTCTATTGCATAGACAGTGTATAGATAAATTCATATTTTAGCGTATCTGCTAATCCATATCTTAGCGTACCTGTTACTGTAAACTTTGCCTATCGTATTCCGTAGATTCCTTCGTAATTTATGGGATTTTAGTATTATATATGCATATGTAAATTATGTATTGCAAGGTACTAATCTATATCCTATAATCTATTTCTTATCGAAAATCCTTCATCTGATCGTACGAGATGAATCCCTCAACCAGTTCGAGTCCCTCAGATTCCGATAGCTATTCCGACAGCTATTTCGACATGGATATCCACCTGAGCTCCGAAAGCATGCGTCACTAGAATGAATCGACCAATCATTCATCCCTTATTTATCTGATGAATTCGTAGTTGACTTAATCAATGGAGACGCGAAGAAGGCGATTCTTTTCACCAACCGAATTTGCCTCTTGACGAAGAACCCGAAGCACTTACCAGTGAACTAGTTCGAAACACCATTTTCACCGTCATTTTCCGAATATCTCGCCATGATTATATTCTATCTAAAATTCTAAACCTCATTCATCCGCTCGTCCGAACCGACAATCATCCCGGTGTAATAGAAGAAGTCAATGAGCTTTGCGCTCGAGTAGTGGCTCTGGAGAATATGGTGCAAAATGTACCAGCTTCAGCAACATCACCGACACCAACAGTACCACCAGTAACAGCACCAGTACCATCAATAATCCATGCCTCAACATCTCATCCTATATCTCGAGCATAATCATCGTTCTATATGACGTTCTATATCATTTATCTTCGTTCTATATGACGATTATGTAATCTCTAATGTTTTAGAGATTATATATTCTTGTTCTAATGGTAAATCAAACGAGTTTAACATCATATTGACTCATTAAATCCATGATTACATCTGAAGAAAATATATATGTATATATTTTTATAAAGATTGTAATTAAAAATTCTTTCGTACAAACTGTTAATGGTGAAAATATTTTAACGGGTACGTAATACCCGAGGAATATTTAGATTTCACATTAATAAGTTACATTGTACAATCTTCGAATCTGATTCAACCGTCATTCACTATCCTACTTACATCCATAGATATACGAATCCGTTCACCGCAGAATAACCATTTTCATCCAATTTCATATTTGGATTTTGATGTATCAGAATTCAACAAGTGGCATAATGAAGAAAACATTTGACAAAATAAAATTTGTTAGAAACAAACAAATTAACTATGAGAAATTTTGTTAAGAATCCACGCTAACTATTCCTAGCTAATTGTTCCTAGCTAACTGTTTACATTTTATTTATCACAATTTAATTATCGCAATTTATATTCTCGCAATTTTATTTATCGTTATTTAATTTATGTTATTTATTTTACGCACTTTAAATATCAGGACATGTATACAAGGTTTTGACATATCATATTGACGCATCTATATATATTATTTGGAATCACCATAGACACTCTATATGCAGTAATGATCGAGTTCTCTATACAGGGTTGAGGTTGATTCTATAATAATATATATACTTTGAGTTGTGATCGAGTCTGAGACATGTACACGGGTCACGATACGTATTAATTAATTCGAATATTATATATTAAATTATATATGAATTATTGGACTGTCAACCGTGGACTATCGATTGTGGACTAATAACATTGGATAATTAAAATGAATTAAAATATTGATCATAACATATGAAACTAAACAATTCTTCAAGTTTGCCACTTGATTTCATCTTAAACCTCATTCGAATCTTGACGATTCCAATCTGCGTTCAAACCCTTCATGATTCTTGAAAACACCTCAATCGAGAGGATGAACCAACCGCACTTTATCTACGGAAGAAAGGATTTACGCATATAGTTATGCACCTGAAAAACACTAGGAACCTGAGTAAACGTTTAACAAGTATCTGTGCTAGTTCCTTTGACGTTATTATTACCGAAAATAACTTTGCAACTCCTGTTCGAGTAGTCAATTTTGTCACAGCTCTAACAAGTCAACTTCAATTTTTCAGACGGATTAGTCTTATTATAACCTTGAATTATAAGTCTGCCTTTCGTCATCGTTACCGGAGAACTGTTTACACCCTATCACACTATCAGAAAACTTAGCAGTAACTTCATTACTCATTGACTTAAGCTTCTCCAAAGAACCATTATATTTGTTCATTAAAACCTTATACTCATCCACATCTTATAATGAGAATTGCCATATCAATTACCAAGAATCTTCAATCAGTATTTCGAATCTCGCAACGTTAATACATCAACAGTTATAAGTATACATATAACCCTTATCTTTTAGAATTATGATCTTCCACTTTGAAATTTTAAAAAACACCTAGTTTACGAATCGATACTCTGAATCTTGAAAAAGCTGAATGAAGCAGCAGAAACTGTAGGCAACCGTAAACGACCTTAGTCATCGGAAATTTGATGATAAAGAATAATATGTTGGAAAAGTTCTGAAACGTTGGAACTGGAAAACGGAAAGAATTAACCATGAAGGAGACCAAGGACAAATACAAGGACCATACCCTATATTCAAAGAATCCAGATAATTTTGGATCCGTTGAAATCTTTAGAGAATATCTTGCTCCGAAGTCATGTTAAAATCTTGCGGAAAAAAAAAATCTTTCTCCATCAACCATCGAACTTAGAAATTCCAAATATCATCATCAATATCTTCGATATTTTTGAGGATATTTTCATAAATATTCTCGTCCGAAATTATATACCTCTTCGTGCTTCTTGTGTATCATTATATTGGAAACATTCAATAGAAAATTTAGTACCGAAAAGCGGATTATGAGAAACTATGAAGGAAGCTGTGGACAAATCTCAAAGAATAAGTTTGACTTCAAAGAGTCCAAATGATTCAATGTCTGCTGAAGTCTTGAGTGAATATCTTGCTCCTTACTCTAAACCCTTGCGGACAATATTCTTCATCATCCTCTGATCTTAGAAATTCCAAGATATCATCGTATCTTTCATTATAAATATCCTCCATATCTCTGAAAATATTTTCGTAACTATTCTTATCTGAAATCATTAATCTATTAGTGCTATCAGTGTTACATAATATAGAAACTGTTAGTCTCTATATTCTGTAAACTTTCGAGCTTAAAATATGAATGTTATTGAAGTAATGTTGGGAACTGATGCATGAATTAGTATAATATAATGACACTTGATCAACGTGATTATATTACAGTAAGTCATGCCGAGTTTCTAATGAGACGTGATGATTCACAGATCATAACGTCATCACGTGCCATGTGACATAACTCTTTCATTCTGTGTAACTTCTGAACATATCAAAAATATATATTCTTGATAGTTCTATACTCAGTGATTCTGATAATTTGACAAATAAAATCGTGCTAATACCTTCTTTCTTATTTAGAACATGATGTTTATCCGAAATTCCATACTTACGAATTCTGGACCATTACTCGCTTTACTAGAGGTCGGGAGAATAATAATAAGGCAAAGAGATCCAAAATATAAGAGAAAATATAAAGCCCAACGACAACACCGAAATTACAAATCGTGGATATCAGTACGTATTGCAATATAAAGATACGGGAGGATTATAAATACAATAATCCCTAGAGCATAATAGAAATAAACAGATTCTTCAGGTGGGAGTTGGAAAAGAAGAACGATCATTGCGATAGTTAGAATAAGAACAAGGATCAAAATAGGGTTAAGCATTTTCATAAATCTTTTGAATTTGGGAATTGAGTATAGAAATGGTGAAAATAAATGGAACGGAAAAGGTAAATTTATAAAGGAAATATCAGACGTAATAATCGGGGCAGATCACCGTATTTAATTAAAGAGATCTTAATTTCCATAAATCCCGAAGAATCAGATCTTATAGATCTTCAAGATTTTCTTTAAATCCCTTGAATTTCGGAATTCAACCAAGGCAATGTCGAAAGTTAAGACGCGCCTTATTTTCTAAATTCAACCCTGACTACATCACCAGTTAAGACAAACCTGCAATTACTCATTTCAATCTTTTATGATAGCTTCACTCGTACTCTTTGAGAAATCGAATTATTTTATCTGTATTATTCAATAATGATAAAACTCTATTTATCAGCTCATATTCGTCAGGAAAACATATTTACTGTTAACCATGACGACCTCACTCAAATTTCGGGACGAAATTTCTTTAACGGGTAGGTACTGTAATGACCCGGAGATTTCCGACCAAATTTAAACTTAATCTTTATATGTTTTCGACACGATAAGCAAAGTTTGTAATGTTGAGTCTCAAATTTTGTGAACTACTTACATGAAACTGTTTGACCTTTGACTACTCCCGACGATTCACGAATCTTTAATTGTATCTAGGAATGTAAAAATAAATAGTTATATATGTAAATAATTATATTGTATTAATGAACTAGTAAGTAATTTAATTATTATGAAAGATAACAATAAATAACTAAAGATAGTTATTTTGAATATAGATAATATATTGTATATAAAAGGTTTAAACATATTTTGCTAACGTTATCAAAATACTAAATGTATAATGTTATACTTTGTAGTTAATTGTTCAATATTTATATAATTAATTATCTACTTAATGTTTAAAACATAATTGTATATATAGTTGTATATATATATAAATCTATATATGATTTCTATTTATGATTATGATTATATGATAATATATAAAATACATAAACATTAAATATTTAATAAATATTATCACATAAATATTATATAATTATTAAATATTTATATAGTTAATAAATATGCAATATTAATATATTAAATATTACTACAAATTAAAAATATAGTTATTATAGTAATTATTATTACTTTCATTATTACCATTAATATTAATATTAGTATCAGTATTATTAATATTAATGGTATTAATATTATAATTTTGATTAAAAAGTTATGATTATTAAATTTAGGTTGTTAAAGAAAAAAATTATTATAAGGATGATGAAGGATACAATTTTACTTATCACTATGATTTTTATTATTATTATTACTAAAAATTATCATTTTCATTTATAATCTTTATTATCAATATCTTTATTACTTTTAACATTATTCTTATTCTTATTAGTATTATTTTGATGTTATTATTATTAATATTATTATTACTTCTAGCATTATTATATGTAGTGATATTATTAATTATTTTTATCAATTATTATTCCTATTACTAATATTATTATTATTATATATATTATTATTAATAAATATTCTGTATTATTATTAATATATTTAATAATTATTAATATTAATATAAATTAAGAAATCAGATCCAAATTATATGAATCCGTCGTTATCTACTTTAGGTATTTTATTTCTTTCTGTTTGTTTTTCCTTCTGCTTGATTCCTTATGTCGATCTCCCTTCCGCTATAAAACAAATCAATCGAATCATCTGTACAACTGCAGTTAGTCGATTACAGCTGATATATATTCACTCACAACTGCAATTAATAGAGGAAAACAACATTTTTTTAAGCAAAAGCACGAAACTCTCTTCTTCAACTTTTGAGTCAAGTATTAAATTTGAATAAATTTTCAAAATGTGTTAATACCATGTTGTTAGGAATCTTTCACTCAAACTTTTTGCAAAATATCAAACTCCAATTCATCTTAACGAACTCAAATTTTTGAGTCAAAGTTTCAACATCAAAAAGTCAACTTTTGTTCTTCAATCGAATTCGAACGTTATGTGATGATTCAAGTTAAATTGATAATTTCAAATGTTTCTAGGATTGATTTTCAACATATTTCATGTTAGAATTTTTGTCAAATACGTGCTCAAATATTGAAATCAAATTTTTTTTTATTTTAAACAGCGACGGCTGCTGTCTTTTTATTTTATTATTATTTTTTGTTTGTTTGTTTTGTTAATTCATTTAATCATAATAATTAATTGTTTCAAATGCTATATAACCTCCTAAATCAAAACATAATTTCTGTTATGTTAAAGAGTGATGTCGATTGGATATAGAACAAGAAGGAAGAAGATGAAGTCAAGAAATATGTGGGTTAAATATAAACTGTGATAGAATTAAATCAGAAAAACGTGAATGGTCTGTTTGTTAGGGAGTGTTATGCATGTGCGAGAGGTCTCGGGTTCGAGTCTTGGCTCGGTCAATATATATCTTTTTGGACCAATTTTTGATGAGGTAGTTTTCTTAAAATTATTATTATTATGAATTTTATTTTTATTATTATTATTATTGCTATGATTAATTATTGATATTATGATTAGTATTATTGTTACCATTATTACTAATACAAATATTAAATATTATTATTGTTAGGATTATAACTCTAAAACTGAATATTATTATTATTATTGTTAAGATATTATTATTACAACTATTATGCTGAAATTATCATTAGTAGTGTTATAGGTATCATTAATAATATTGACCTTACCATTTTAGTATTATTATCATTGATATGATTATGATTATTATTGTTATTATTATTATGAAAATGATACGATTGATAATATTAATACTATTAGTATCATTTTATGATTATTAGTATTAGTATTATTATTAGAATTGTTATATTTATTAAGTATTATGAACAACATTTATTACTAGTATTATCAATATCAATATTGTTAGTATTAGCATTATAATTATCACATGTATTATCATTAATATAATCATAACTATAATTTTAATAGATAAATAATGTACATAGAATATATTTATTATATATATATCATAATTTTATAAACATATATCAAACATAATAACTTTTTTTATATAAATACTTATATATAACAAATTAGGTAGTTTTAAGATAATACTAATCAAATTAAATAGGTATACAAACTATATATATATAAAAATATAATAAAAAGATATATAATATGAATTTGTTCAATTACGAGTATATGTATTAATGAGTATACGAATAATATAGGTTCGTGAATCCGAGGCCAACCCTGCATTGTTCAATGTCGTCATATGTATTTTTACTACAAAATACAGTACTGTGAGTTTCATTAATCCCTTTTTAAATGTTTTTGCAATATATATTTTTGGGACTGAGAATACATGCGCTATTTTTATAACTGTTTTACGAAATAGACACAAGTAATTGAAACTACATTATATGGTTGAATGATCGAAATCGAATATGCCCCTTTTTATTAAGTCTGGTAATCTAAGAATTAGGGAACAGACACCCTAATTGACGCGAACTCTAAAGATAGATCTATCGGGCCCAACAAGCCCCATCCAAAGTACCGGATGCTTTAGTGCTTCGAAATTTATATCATGTTCGATGGAGGATCCCGGAATGATGGGGATATTCTTATATGCATATTGTGAATGTCGGTTACCAGGTGTTCAATCCATATGAATGATATTTTTGTCTCTATGTATGGGACGTATGTTTATGAGAAATGGAAATATGAAATCTTGTGGTCTATTAAAATTATGAAATGATTATTTATGTTAAACTAATGAACTCACTAACCTTTTGGTTGACACTTTAAAGCATGTTCATTCTCAGGTATGAAAGAAATCTTCAGCTGTGCATCTGCTCATCTTAGAGATATTACTTGGAGTCATTCATGACATATTTCAAAAGACGTTGCATTCGAGTAGTTGAGTTTATCAAGATTATTACTAAGTCAATTATAGTTAGATATATTATGAAATGCTATTCATGCCGTCAACTTTTGATGTAATGAAAGTTTGTCTTTTCAAAAACGAATGCAATGTTTGTAAAATGTATCATATAGAGGTCAAGTACCTCGCGATGTAATCAACTATTGTGAATCGTTTATAATCGATATGGACTTCGTCCGAATGGATTAGGACGGGTCCTTTCATATGTTATATTAATTATATCATTTAAACTTATGTTAACTTTGATAATTCATTTTAATTTAATTAAACTTATGTTATAACATAATTATACATATTTGACTTTAATTAACATTATAACTTATATTATTATTATAACTTATACTTTTAAAAATTCATGTTGACTATGTTTGACCAAGGTTGACTTTTGAGTTGACTTTTGGTTGACTTTGACTTTCAGTTGACTTTTGTTGACTTTATAAATATGGAAACTTTCCAAAAATAGAAACTTTCCAAAAATAGAAACTTTTCTAAAATAGAAACTTTCCTAAAATAGAAACTTTCCAAAAATAGAAACTTTCCTAAAATAGAAACTTTCCTAAAATAGAAACTTTCCAAAAATGAAAACCTGCTAAAAATAGAAACTTTCTAAAAATAGAAAGTGTGTGTACGTACGCTATTCCGATCAAACCGATGCATGCTGAATATTGTTCTATGTCTACTTGCAACATGTACAATAGCTATCATACTAAGACTTGACCTAAGTTAGTTATTTATATCGACCTGCTTTATTTATAGGTCGGCGTTGTGATCATTCCTGATCACTATACTCCATTTGCTGTTTGTTTATTTGTGTTGGTTACTTCGTTATTATTAAGGTGAGTTATAGTCCCATTTTTCTATTTTAAATCTTTTGGGATGAGAATACATGCAATTTATTTTATATTTTGGACAAGTGGAAGTTGGTTTAAATTATTCATTGTGATTCGAACAAAAATATTCCCTAATCTGGTAATTGTAATCACTGGTTTCTACTGGTGAACGCGAATCCTACGGATAGATCTATCGGGTTTGACAACCCCATTTCGAGCTAGTCGCGCTAGCAATTTATTATCGGAATGTTTAGTACTTCGTATTTAGTTGAAGATACACTTGTTCGGTGTATATTATTTATTGTGTTTGGCAAGGGTAAATAAATGGTTAAGTGGTTACCAGGTAGCTCACAGAAAATGGAATAATATTTTTATATGTTTTCTAGCATATAATTTTGTGGTCCAAAAAGGAGTTTCTATGTTTTCAAACATAAATTTTTATGGTTTACATCAAAAATTGTTTGCAATATTAAACCTATAATTCACTCAACATTTTTGTTGACAGTTACTCGCATGTTTTATTCTCAGGTTCATGATTGTTTGCTTTCGCTGTGCTTAGAGAGTCTGCATATTTATGATGGCAACTTTTGTTAAACAATAACTTGCATTCTATTTTGATACATTTAATAGTGGATGTTGTTGACTTTGTTTTGGTAAACTTTTGGTTAAGTAATAATGTATGATTTTTCAAAACTTACATATTTTGGTAGGCTTCCTTTATAGGAAATTATTTTTAAATAAAGAATGCAAGGTTATTTATCAAATTCATATAGAGTTATGATCAAGCTGTGGGACCAAGATAACGATGGTCGTCAAGTGTACTTTGATGGGTCGTTTCATGAGAAGAATCTTACCAAGAAGTTTTTCAAGAAGATCGGTAATTTCTACATCTAAACACTCTTTAATCCGGATTTTTAGTGTTCTTGAGTAAAATTATACCTAATTTGATTTTGATGATTTCTAGTTTAATTGTGCTTAAATTGTTTGTATATTATACTTGTATAACCTAGATTGATGCTATTTAACATGATTAGAAGCCTTAAACTTCAAATTTTGAGTAATCTAGGGTTTGTGTTCTTGAGCAAAATTGGGCCTTTTTGATATAAACGAGTTATAGTCGAATTTTGTTGTTAGTTCATGCTTAATTAAGTAGAGTAACATGTTTAGGTTGCTAAATGATCAAAACTTTGATACTAAACATGATTTTTGAGCATTAAAGTGGTCTTTTTAAGTCAAAAATGCATGAACTTGATTAATTTGATATGAATGCCATTTGAAACTTGTTTAATTGCTATAATGATTATTTTTGACAGGTTTTAGAAGATGAATGCTTAGAAACATTGTATACATTTTGATATATGTTTATTTATAAAAGTGTAGAATTATTAATTTTATGAAATTGTGTATAAGTTTAATATTGTTTAAACATGTCATTATCATTGTTTTGATTTATGATTTTGCTAACACTGATGCATATTTGGATGCACAAAAATTGTGTTTGATATGTTTTGCAGACTGAAAGGGGTGAATCTGTAGTGACCCGAACTTTTCCATGATTATTTATTTAATGAAAACTAATTTTGCATGATTAAATGTTTCCAACATGTTAAGCAATCAAACTTGTTAAGACTTAATTATTTGAAATGAGTTCACGTAGACAATTGACCACCCAAGTTGACCGGCAATTCACGAACTTTAAAACTTGTAAAAAGGACATGATGATATATATATATATATATATATATATATATATATATATATATATATATATATATATATATATATATATATATATATATATATATATATATATATATATATATATATATATATATATATATATATATATGGACATATATATGGTTAACATGAGATTATGATAGGTAAGTATCTTACTAAGTATATTAACAATGTGTGATATACATAAAAAATGAGAATATTGAATTATGAAGCTCGAAACGATATACATAACGATTATCGTTATAGCAACGTCTTACTAAATACATATGTATTGTATTAAGATATTGATATACTATATTTAACATGATAAAATGATAATTAAGTATATCATTAAGTGTATTAACAATGAACTATACAAGTAAGATGAGACTACTAACTTAAGGATTTCAAAACAATATATATATGTAACGATTATTGTTGTAATAGTATTTTAACATATATATATGCTGTTAAGATATATTCATACACCATGTTATCATTTTAACATAACAATTCAACATCTTATTTAAGTATTATAACAATGGATTAATTACATTTAACAAGATCATTAACTTAAAGGTTTCAAAACAACACTTACATGTAACGACTAACGGTGACTTAACGACTCAGTTAAAATGTATATACATGTAGTGTATTAATATGTATTAGTACATTTTTGAAAGACTTCAAGACACATATCAAAGTACTTCTACTTAGCAAAAATGCTCACAATTACATTCTCATTCATTTTTATCAACAATTCTACTCGTATGTACCAATATTCGTACTCGTACAATACACAGCTTTTAGATGTATTTACTATTGGTAGATACACCTTTAATCATTCATTCTTAGCAGCCATCTTAGAGTCAAAAACATGTGGAACCATTATCTTACAACTTGTATGACGAATGAGCTAAAAACAAACCTAAGGATCTTTTTTTTTTCTTTATAACAAGTAATCCCGTTTTTATGATTTCACCCCATTTTTCCATTCCATTTTCTCATACTTACACTCCAAATTCTCTATCAAAATACTCCTAACATCATACTTGATTATCTCCAAGCATTTTCACCATCTTTTAGCTTCAATTACAAGCTTTAATCATCATAAAAACAACCATTCAAGAACACTTCAAGAAATCTTTCAAACTTGCTAGCTTACTTCCAATCTTGCAAATCCATTTCAAGTGATCATTCAATCTCAAAAAATCTTTCTTATTTACAGTAAGATATCTTTCCAATTCAAGGTAATACTCATACTCAAACTTTGATTCAATTTTTATAACTATAACAATCTTATTTCGAGTGGAAATCTTACTTGAACTTGTTTTCGTGTCATGATTCTACTTCAAGAACTTTCAAGCCATCCAAGGATCCTTTGAAGCTAGATCTATTTTTCTCTTTTTCAGTGGGTTTATCCACAAAACTTGAGGTAGTAATGATGTTCCTAACATCATTCGATTCATACATATAAAGATATCTTTTTCGAAGATTTAAACTTGTAATCACTAGAACATAGTTTAGTTAATTCTAAACTTGTTCGCAAATAAAGTTAATCCTTATAACTTGACTTTTAAAATCAACTAAACACATGTTCTATATCTATATGATATGCTAACTTAATGATTTAAAATCTGGAAACACGAAAAACAGCGTAAAACCGGACATACGCCGTCGTGGTAACACCACGGGCTGTTTTGGGTTAGTTGATTAAAAACTATGATAAAATTTTATTTAAAAATTGTTCTTCTGAGAAAATTATTTTTCTTATGAACATGAAACTATATCCAAAAATCATAGTTAAACTCAAAGTGGAAGTATGTTTTTCAAAATGGTCATCAAGATGTCATTCTTTCGACTGTAATGACTACCTCTTATAATATTGACTTGTAAGCTGTATTTTCAACTATAAACTTATATGTTTGCTGTTTAGATTCATAAACTTAAGTTCAATATGAATCCATAGAAACTTGAATCACTCAAAACGGATTTAAAACGAAGAAGTTATGGGTAAAACAAAAGTGGAAAAATTTTACTTGTTGTAGCTACGAAAATTTTATAACAAATCCATATTAATCATATCCTAGCTAACTTATATTGTATTATACATGTATTATGTAATCTTGGGATACCATAGAGACGTATACAATGTTTTAACATATCATATCGACCCATCTATATATATATTTCGGAATAACCATAGACACTCTATATGCACTAATGTTTGAGTTAGCTATACAGGGTTGAGGTTGATTCCAAAATAATATATATACTTTGAGTTGTGATCTAGCCTGAGACTTGTATACACTGGGTCGTGGATTGATTTGAGATAATATATATTGATTTATTTCAGTACATCTAACTGTGGACAACTAGTTGTAGGTTACTAACGAGGACTGCTAACTTAACAACTTAAATCATAAAAACGTAATAAAAAATGTTGTGAATATATTTAAATCATACTTTTATATATATGTACATATTTGTTATAGGTTCGTGAATCGACCAGTGGCCAAGTATTATTTCCAACGAAGGAAAAATCTGTGAAAGTGAGTTATAGTCCCACTTTTAAAATATGTTATTTTTAGGATGAGAATACATGCAGTTTTATAAATGTTTTACAAAATAGACACAAGTGATTAAAATTACATTCTATGTTGAATTATCGAACCGAATATGCCCCTTTTTAACTTGGTAGCCTAAGAATTGGTGTTTATTATAATTGCCACCAATTGACGCGAATCCTAAAGATTGATCTATTTGGCCCAACAAGCCTCATCCGAGTTACGGATGCTTTAGTACTTCGATTTATCATGTTCGATGAGAGTCCCGGAATGATGGGGATATTCTATATGCATCCTGTTAAGGTCGGTTACCAGGTGTTCATCATATGAATGATTTTTATGCAGATTGCATGTTGTTTATGAGAAATGGAAATATGAAATCTTGTGGTCTATTATTACGATTTGATAAATATATAGGTTAAACCTATAACTCACCAACATTTTTGTTAACGTTTAAAGCATGTTTATTCTCAGGTGATTATTAAGAGCTTCTGCTGTTGCATGCTAATTTATGGACAAGAGTTGGAGTCAGCATGCTTGTATTATATTGTTTAAAAACTGCATTCGAAGACTTAAATTGGTGTGTAATATTATTGTAAACCATTATGTAATAATCGTGTGAAAACGCTATATTTTAGATTATCATTATTTGATAATCGTCGTAATATTTAAACCTTTATCGATAAAATAAAGGTTATGGTTTGTTTTAAAAACAAATGCAGTCTTTGAAAAACGTCTCATATATAGGTCAAAACCTCGCAACGAAATCAGTTAATATGGAACGTTTATAAATCGATATGAACGGGACATTTCAGTTGGTATCCGAGCGTTGGCCTTAGAGAACCAGAAAATTTGCATTAATGTGTCTTATCGAGTATGTAGGATGCATTAGTGAGTCTGGACTTCGACCGTATATTTTTCTTTAAAAACGATTGCTTAACACTTTTTGTTGAAAACTATATATATTTAACATGTAAATATTATGTGATATATTAATCTCTTAACGTGTTTGATAATGTGTGATAGATGTCTACCTCTAGTACAAATCTCATCGACCCACCTAATAATAATGAAGAGTCGAATATATTTTGGGAAGATTCACAAATTCCCGAAGAGGAACCGGAAGAGGAGGAACCGGAAGAAGAGGAACCGGAAGAGGAGGAACCAGAAGAAGAGAAACCGGAAGAAGAGGTTCCGGAGGGGGAAATTTTAGGAACCACTGAAAAACAGACAAATAAAAGAAAACCCTCAACTAATGGACCAAAATTAATAATGGTCAATGGTGTTTCCGCCGATGAAGCAAAATATTGGGAAGATTACCAATTTTCTGATGAATCGGATCCCGATGAGGATTCCGATGATGTTATAGAAATTACCTCGACCCAATTTGAAAAAGCAAAAGAAAATAATATGGGAAAGGGCATTAAAATAGAGAAACTTGATTCCAACCCCGATGAACTATATATGTATCATCAACACCCGTATTTCTTAAGTTGTAACAATAACCCGGGAACCTCTAAGCCACCAGGTTTTTCTAGACCATTTGTGAAAAGAACGACTCGTATTAGGGGAGCACTATATATCCCTAGAAAGTTAGCAAAACGAAACAAGTCCGAAGAGGAAGAAACAAGTGAGTCGGAATAAAGAGTTGTAATCATGAGGTGTAAAATTGGTAATATAAGTGTGCTTGTACAATTATGTTGTATGTGAAAATTGCTTTTATTATTTGATAATTATCTTTTACAAATCTAACCCTTGTCTATTTTTACTATATAAAAAGAAAATGGATGTTAAGGATAGACAACCAAAAATTTTAGAAGACCTACCCGGGGACATGATTGATGAAATCTTGTCTAAAGTCGGTCAGAATTCGTCGGCACAGTTATTTACGGCAAAATTAGTTTGTAGAATATTTTATGAACGTTCCAGGCATGCCTTAGTTTATAAAAGGCTTTCATTTGAAAGATGGGGTATATCACATTGGGGAGACCGTAAGTTACGCCGTGTTTTCTTTAAAGCGTTAAATGCGGGGAACTCATATGCAATTTTACGCTACGGGTTAAAAACCTATTTTGACTCAACATATCCCAACATAGGACTTCGAACTTTAGAAAGAGCTGCTAACATACAACATAAAGAAGCATGTTATGCTTACGGGTTAGTGATGTTCGCTTCTCACCAAAGTGAGAAAAAGAATATCAGATTTCAACTTTTAAATAAAACCTTCCCACAAGTGACGGATTCAGTAGTTGGGGTAAGATACAAAGTTTTTAGATTGTTACGGGACTGTTGGGCATTACGAAACCCTCGTCCCTTTGATTACGTTACAATATGCTGTCTTCTCAACGGCCATAACGGTTATGTTCCACAAGACCAAGGATGGGAAGTAGTCTTAGTAAAACCAAAATGCATGACTTGTTTCTGGACTTATGAATTACGTGTTTTTATTGCCTTTGCTGAACGACTTGCGTATTAACTAGGATTGTTGTGACAACTGTTTTGTATCAAAGTTATTGTGTGCTATATTTCATGCTATATGTAAAATAGCGGTATTGTAAATTTGTAAAAATATTGTATAAAAGTTTGAACGTGAAATATTATTGTATTTAGTTTTTCATATAGAATCGTAGTAGTTGAATTGTATAGTAGCTACTAAGTATGAACTTAACGGGTAGGTATTACCCGAATTAAAACTTATAAAACGCTAATATGAAGAAAAAGCTTTTATAAAAGAGTTCATATTATACTACGAAATACTATTGACTACTCTTAAATTCTATATGATTAACTCAATTCTTTTGGCTATTTTTGAAAGAAATGGCACCGACGACTCGTCAGAACTTGAAAATGAGTGAGGAAGACTTCCGTGTTTTCCTTGCTGCGAACATAGCCATAGTGCAGGCCGCAATGCAAAATAACAACAATAACTCTGGTTCTAGCAGTGGAACTAATTCCACAAGAAATCGGGTAGGATGCTCCTACAAAGAATTCACTACCTGTAAACCTTTGGAATTTGATGGAACCGAGGGTCCAATCGGATTAAAACGGTGAACCGAAAAGGTTGAATTGGTGTTTGCCATAAGTAAATGTACTGAAGAAGACAAAGTAAAGTACGCTACGCATACCTTCATAGGTACTGCGTTAACATGGTGGAACACCTATCTCGAGCAGGTGGGACAAGATGCTGCTTACGCACTACCGTGGTCAGCATTCACGCACTTGATGAACGAGCAGTATCGTCCCAGAAACGAGGTTAATAAGCTTAAGGTAGAACTTAGAGGATTACGAACGCAAGGTTTCAACATCACCACGTACGAACGACGATTCACAGAGTTGAGCTTATTGTGTCCAAGAGCGTTCAAAGATGAAGAGGGGAAGATTGACGCATTTGTAAAAGGGTTACCAGAAAGGATTCAAGAAGATGTGAGTTCACATGAGCCCGCCTCCATACAAAAGGCAAGTCGAATGGCTCGCAAACTTATAAATCAGATTGAGGGAAGGATTAAAGAACAGGCGGCCAAAGAGGCCAACACGAAACAAGTCAAGAGAAAGTGGGAGGAAAACAGTGACAAGAGTTACCAATACAACGACAACAACAATCACAACCACAATCGCAACAACTATCCCAACAACCGCAACATCAATCGCAACAACAACAATCGCAATCCCAATAACAACTACAATAAGAGTCCCAACAACAATAACTTCACCAAAAGTCACAACAACAATAACAACCACATCAATCCCAATAGCAATCTCAATAACAACAATCAGAAAATTCCATGCTATAGGTGTGAAGGATATCATCCGGGTAAATTTTGTGAAGTAGTATGTACCAAATGTAATAGGAAGGGTCATGCTACAACGAAGTGTGAAGCATTCGGACCAGTGACTAAAAGAAAAAATACTGACCACATTATTTGTTTCGGATGCGAAAAGAAGGGCCACTACAAAACTATGTGCACAAACCAGGGTAATAATAATGGACAAAGCCGTGGGAGAGTTTTTAACATTAATGCGGAAGAAGTGTAGGAAGACCCGGAGCTTGTTACGGGTACGTTTCTTATCGATGAAAAACCTACTTATGTTTTATTTGATTCGGGTGCGGATATAAGCTATATGAGTAGAGATTTTTGTGCTAAACTAAGTGGTCCATTGACGCCTATGAATAATAAATTTATACTCGAATTAGCAAACGGTAAATTAATTTCGGCAGATAAAATATGTCGGAATCGAGAAATTAAACTGGTTAGTGAAACGTTTAAGATTGATTTGATACCAGTAGAGTTAGGGAGTTTTGATGTAATAATTGGCATGGACTGGTTGAAAAAGGAGAAAGCAGAGATCATATGTTACAAAAATGCAATTCTCATTGTACGAGAAGAAGAAAAACCCTTAATGGTATACGGAGAAAAGAGGAACGCGAAGCTAAATCTTATTAGTAATTTGAAGGCGCAAAAGCTAATAAGAATAGGTTGCTATGCTGTGCTAGCACATGTCGAGAAAGTACAAAACGAAGAAAAGAACATCAATGATGTTCCCGTTGCAAAAGAATTTCCCGATGTATTTTCGAAAGAATTACCGGGACTACCTCCACACCGATCTGTTGAATTTCAAATAGATCTTGTACCAGGAGCTGCACCAATAGCTCGTGCTCCATACAGACTCGCACCCAGCGAAATGAAGGAACTCCAAAGTCAATTACAAGAACTTTTAGAGCGTGGTTTCATTCGACCAAGCACATCACCGTGGGGAGCTCCTGTTTTGTTTGTCAAGAAGAAAGTTGGTACATTCAGGTTGTGTATCGAATACGAGAGTTGAATAAGCTTACCATCAAGAACTGTTACCCACTACCGAGAATCGATGACTTATTTGATCAACTACAAGGCTCATCGGTTTATTTGAAGACCGATTTATGTTCCGGGTATCATCAAATGCGGGTGAAGGAGGATTTTATTCCAAAGACTACTTTCAGGAAGCGTTACGGTCATTACGAGTTTATGGTTATGCCGTTTGGATCGACTAACGAACCAGCTGTGTTCATGGACCTCATGAACCGTGCGTGTGGGCCATATCTCGACAAGTTTGTCATTGTTTTTATCAATGACATACTTATTTACTCAAAGAATGAGCAAGAGCACGAAGAACATTCGAGAAAAGTGCTAGAGTTGTTGAGGAAAGAAAAATTGTACGCTAAGTTTTCAAAGTGTGCATTTTGGTTAGAAGAAGTTCAATTCCTCGGTCACATAGTGAACAAAGAAGGTATTCAGGTGGATCCGGCAAAGATTGAAACTGTTGAAAATGGGAAACCCCGAAAACTCCGAAACATATACGCCAATTTTTAGAACTAGCTGGTTACTACAGAAGATTCATCCAAGATTTTTCCAAAATAGCAAAACCCTTGACTGCATTAACGCATAAAGGGAAGAAATTCGAATGGAAGGATGAGCACGGGAAAGCGTTTCAATTGTTGAAGAAAAAGTTAACTATGGCACCTATGTTGTCATTACCTGAAGGGAATGATGATTTTGTGATATATTGTGACGCCTCAAAGCAAGGTCTCGGTTGTGTATTAATGCAACGAACGAAGGTAATTGCTTATGCGTCTAGACAATTGAAGATTCACGAGCAGAATTATACGACGCATGATTTGGAATTAGGCGCGGTTGTTTTTGCATTAAAGACTTGGAGGCACTATTTATTTGGGGTCAAAAGTATTATATATACCGACCAGAAAAGTCTTCAACACATATTTAATCAGAAACAACTGAACATGAGGCAGCGTAGATGGATTGAATTATTGAATGATTACGATTTCGAGATTCGTTACCACTCGGGGAAGGCCAATGTGGTAGCTTACGCTTTGAGTAGAAAGGACAGAGAACCTATACGGGTAAAAGCTATGAATATAATTATTCGTACTAACCTTACTACTCAAATAAAGGAGGCGCAACAGGGAGTTGTAAAAGAAGGGAATTTGAAAAATGAAATACCCAAAGGGTCGGAAAAACACATTAATATTCGGAAAGACGAAACTCGATATAGAGCTGAAAGAATTTGTGTACCAAGGTTTGGAGATGTGAGAGAAAAGGTACTTAAGGAAGCACATAAAACCAGATATTCAATACATCTCAGAGCGAGGAAGATGTACAAAGATCTCTAGAAACACTTTTGGTGGCCGGGTATGAAAGCCGATATTGGTAGATACGTAGGAGAATGTTTGATGTGTTCTAAGGTCAAAGCTGAACATAAGAAACCATCAGGTCTACGTCAACAACCCGAAATCCCGGAATGGAAATGGGAAAACATTACCATGGATTTCATTACTAAATTGCCAAGGACTGCAAGTGGTTATGATACTATATGGGTAATAGTTAATCGTCTTACCAAATCAGCACATTTTCTGCCAATGAGAGAAGATGACAAAATGGAGAAGTTGGCGCGATTATACTTGAAAGAAGTTGTCTCCAGACATGGAATACTAATCTCTATTATCTCGGATAGGGATGGCAGATTTGTTTCAAGGTTTTGGCAGACATTACAGCAAGCATTAGGAACTCGTCTAGACATGAGTATTGCCTATCATCCACAAACCGATGGGCAAAGTGAGAGGACTATACAAACTCTTGAAGACATGCTACGAGCATGTGTTATTGACTTTGGAAATAGCTGGGATCGACACCTACCATTAGCAGAATTTTCCTATAACAACAGTTACCTTTCGAGTATTGAGATGGCGCCATTTGAAGCACTCTATGGTAGAAAGTGCAGGTCTCCGATTTTTTGGAGTGAAGTAGGGGATAGAAAGATTACGGGTCCGGAGATAATTCAAGAAACTACCGAGAAGATCATTCAAATTTAACAACGGTTGAAAATCGCCCAAAGTAGACAAAAGAGTTACGCAGACATTAAAAGAAAAGACATAGAATTTGAAGTTGGAGAGATGGTCATGCTTAAGGTTTCACCTTGGAAAGGCGTTGTTCGATTTGGTAAATGGGGGAAACTAAATCCAAGGTACATTAGACTATTCAAGATTATAGATCGTGTCGGACCAGTAGCTTATCGACTTGAGTTACCTCAACAACTCGTGGCTGTACATAACACTTTCCACGTCTCGAATTTGAAGAAATGTTTTGCTAAAGAAGATCTCACTATTCCGCTAGACAAAATCCAAATCAATTAAAAACTTTAATTCATCGAAGAACCCGTCGAAATAATGGATCGTGAGGTTAAAAGGCTTAAGCAAAACAAGATATCAATTGTTAAGGTTCGATGGAATGCTCATAGAGGACCCGAGTTCACCTGGGAATATGAAGACCAGATAAAGAAGGACTACCCGCACTTATTTCCAGAAGATGCGTCAACACCTTCAACAGCTTAAAATTTCGGGACGAAATTTATTTAACGGGTAGGTACTGTAGTGACTCGAACTTTTCCATGATTATTTATTAAATGAAAACTATTTTTGCATGATTAAATGTTTCCAATATGTTAAGCAATCAAACTTGTTAAGACTTGATTATTTGAAATGAGTTCATGTAGACAATTGACCACCCAAGTTGACCGGCGATTCACGAACGATAAAACTTGTAAAAACGACATGATAATATATATATGGACATATATATGGTTAACATGAGATTATGATAGGTAAGTATCTCACTAAGTATATTAACAATGTGTGATATACATAAAAAATGAGAATATTGAATTATGAAGCTCGAAACGATATACATAACAATTATCGTTATAGCAACGTCTTACTAAATACATATGTATTGTATTAAGATATTGATATACTATATTTAACATGATAAAATGATAATTAAGTATATCATTAAGTGTATTAACAATGAACTATACAAGTAAGATGAGACTACTAACTTAAGGATTTCGAAACAATATATATATGTAACGATTATCGTTGTAATAGTATTTTAACATATATATATGATGTTAAGATATATTCATACACCATGTTATCATGTTAACATAACAATTTAACATCTTATTTAAGTATTATAACAATGGATTAATTACATTTAACAAGATCGTTAACTTAAAGGTTTCAAAACAACACTTACATGTAACGACTAACGGTGACTTAACGACTCAGTTAAAATGTATATACATGTAGTGTATTAATATGCATTAGTACATTTTTGAATGACTTAAAGACACATATCAAAGTACTTCTACTTAGCAAAAATGCTCACAGGTACATTCTCACTCATTTTCATCAACAATTCTACTCGTATGTACCCGTATTCGTACTCGTACAATACACAGCTTTTAGATGTATTTACTATTGGTATATACACCTTTAATCATTCATTATTAGCAACCATCTTAGAGTCAAAAACATGTGAAATCATTATTTAACAACTTGTATGACTAATGAGCTAAAAACAAACTTAAGGATCTTTTTTTTCTTTATAACAAGTAATCCCGTTTTTATGATTTCACCCCATTTTCCATTCCATTTTCTCATACTTACACTCCAAATTCTCTCTCAAAATACTCCTAACATCATACTTGATCATCTCCAAGCATTTTCACCATCTTTTAGCTTCAATTACATGCTTTAATCATCATAAAAACAACCATTCAAGAACACTTCAAGAAATCTTTCAAACTTGCTAGCTTACTTCCAATCTTGCAAATCCATTTCAAGTGATCATTCAATCTTAAGAAATCTTTCTTATTTACAGTAATATATCTTTCTAATTCAAGGTAATACTCATACTCAAACTTTAATTCAATTTCTATAACTATAACAATCTTATTTCGAGTGGAAATCTTACTTGAACTTGTTTTCGTGTCATGATTATACTTCAAGAACTTTCAAGCCATCCAAGGATACTTTGAAGCTAGATCTATTTTTCTCTTTTCCAGTAGGTTTATCCACAAAACTTGAGGTAGTAATGATGTTCATAACATCATTCGATTCATACATATAAAGCTATCTTATTCGAAGATTTAAACTTGTAATCACTAGAACATAGTTTAGTTAATTCTAAACTTGTTCGCAAATAAAGTTAATCCTTCTAACTTGACTTTTAAAATTAACTAATCACATGTTCTATATCTATATGATATGCTAATCTGGAAACACGAAAAACACCGTAAAATCGGACATACGCCGTCGTAGTAACACCACGGGCTGTTTTGGGTTAGTTAATTAAAAACTATGATAAACTTTGATTTAAAAGTTGTTCTTCTGGGAAAATGATTTTTCTTGTGAACATGAAACTATATCCAAAAATCATGGTTAAACTCAAAGTGGAGGTATGTTTTTCAAAATGGTCATCAAGACGTCGTTCTTTTGACTGAAATGACTACCTCTTATAATATTGACTTGTAACCTGTATTTCCGACTATAAAATTATACTTTTTCAATTTAGATTCATAAATTTAAGTTCAATATGAAGCCATAGCAACTTGAATCACTCAAAACGGATTTAAAACGATGAAGTTATGGGTAAAACAAAATTGGAAAAATTTTACTTGTTGTAGCTACGAAAATTTTATAACAAATTCATATTAATCATATCCTAGCTAACTTATATTGTATTATACATGTATTATGTAATCTTGGGATACCATAGACACGTATACAATGTTTTGACATATCATATCGACCTATCTATATATATATTTCGGAACAACTATAGACACTCTATATGCAGTAATGTTTGAGTTAGCTATACAAGGTTGAGGTTGATTCCAAAATAATATATATACATTGAGTTGTGATCTAGCCTAAGACTTGTATACACTGGGTCGTGGATTGATTCGAGATAATATATATTGATTTATTTCAGTACATCTAACTGTGGACAACTAGTTGTAGGTTACTAACGAGGACTGCTAACTTAACAACTTAAATCATAAAAACGTAATAAAAAATGTTGTGAATATATTTAAATCATACTTTGATATTGATGTACATATTTGTTATAGGTTCGTGAATCGACCAGTGGCCAAGTCTTATTTCCAGCGAAGGAAAAATTTGTGAAAGTGAGTTATAGTCCCACTTTTAAAATCTGTTATTTTTGGGATGAGAATACATGTAATTTTATAAATGTTTTACAAAATAGACACAAGTGATCAAAATTACATTCTATGTTGAATTATCGAACCGAATATGCCCTTTTTAGCTTGGTAGCCTAAGAATTGGTGTTTATTATAATTGCCACCAATTAACGCGAATCCTAAAGATAGATCTATTTGGCCCAACAAGCCTCATCCGAGTTACGGATGCTTTAGTACTTCGATTTATCATGTCCGATGAGAGTCCCGGAATGATGGGGATATTCTATATGCATCCTGTTAAGGTCGGTTACCAGGTGTTCATCATATGAATGATTTTTATGCAGATTGCATGTTGTTTATGAGAAATGAAAATATGAAATCTTGTGGTCTATTATTACGATTTGATAAATATATAGGTTATACCTATAACTCACCAATATTTTTGTTGACGTTTAAAGCATGTTTATTCTCAGGTGATTATTAAGAGCTTCCGCTGTTGCATGCTAATTTATGGACAAGAGTTGGAGTCAGCATGCTTGTATTATATTGTTTAAAAACTGCATTCGAAGACTTAAATTGGTGTGTAATATTATTGTAAACCATTATGTAATAATCGTGTGAAAACGCTATATTTTAGATTATCATTATTTGATAATCGTCGTAATATTTTTATACCTTTATCGATAAAATAAAGGTTATGGTTTGTCTTAAAATCGAATGCAGTCTTTGAAAAACATCTCATATAGAGGTCAAAACCTCGCAACGAAATCAATTAATATGGAACGTTTATAAATCGATATGAACGGGACATTTCAGAATCTTCATCCGCTTCCCAGGCTCACAATGCTCCTCCTGAGAATGCAGACGAACGGGAGATTAACGACCAATACAGACAAAATCTACCACATCAATTCATTTAATATTCAAATATACAATTGTCAGATTTACACCCTAATTTAAGATTTGACAAACATTGGATAGATTATCCAAAATATCAGAGGAACTTACACATTCTTCAGTCAAAGAATGTTGAAGTACCCAGGGTGATAGATTTGGATCCGTTAGAAACAGTGGGATTAGCTGAGCCAATCAGAGAATTACTTACACAAAGGTATGGTAATTCTACTTTTAATGATTGGGAACGATTATTCAATATACGTAGGCCTGTATATAGAGAATGGTGTGTGGAATTATTATGTAGTGTTGAAATAAATGATCGGGTAGCTACCTTAACCGTTCGGAGCTTTATTAGATTTTTTTTAGGAGGTGTGATGTGCCATATGTCTCTATTAGATATGGCTCAGGCTTTGTGTATATATACGCCTGAGGAACTAGCATCTACTGATTGTCAAAGGTTGATAATTAATGATAGGAGGGTTGATGAAAATTTTGATATGAATGGAATATGGAGTAGAATGACTATCCATAATGGATTTCGTGGGGAATATTACTCTTATACTGATATTAATAGAGCTGAACTAAGAGTGATCCATAGGTTTTTAGCAAACTCGATTACACAGCGAGGTAGGAACAAAGAGAAGGTAAATGAAAATGATTTATTTTACCTCATGTGTATTCGAGACCCACAGAGCGTTGTAAGTATACCTCATTGTGTGGGTTATTATTTATCAGAAATGGTTAGGGGTATGCGGCCTAATAGTATAATAGGAGGTGGTATCTTCATTACTTTAATTGCTGAGTATCTCGGTGTGGATAGAAGTCAGGGGGGATTATTAATTGCAGAACCAGAACCCCGTGATAGAGTTGGTTTGCAAGTATATCATGGTGCAAAGGTTGTAAAGAAACGACATAACGCTGCAGCACCATATGATGGCGCGCATCCACAGGTAGAAAGAGATCAGGAGCAAGGTAATGCGGGAGGAGGGAATCAGATGACAGAAATGCAAATTTTTATGGCTCAACATGAGTATGAAATGGCTAGACAACGAGCATTTCAAGATTGGCAGTATCATCAAAGCCAAATCATAAGTCATTGTGCACACATAAATACAAACTACATTCCTACTCAAATGCCCATATTTCCTCCCTGGACTATACAGACCCGACCACCGTTCCCTACATATAACCCAGCTCAAGCATTCTACAGCACTTACGGCTATGAATGGGATCCTTACTAGAACTATCCTCATCAACCATAGTTTTATTTTATTCCTATTTTGAAGTTTGTAATCTGTAATGTTATTACTATTTAATACTTATTGTGATACTGTAATAATTTTTAGAGTTTTCTAACTTTATTTTTTTTTTTAATTTTTGAATGTGGGGTAATATACCAAACTTTAAAAATATGTATATATGTATGTTTGTAGTTTATCTTATGTACAAAATAGGGTAAAACAGCGTATTCTCAAAGACTGACATTAATTTCAGCAAAAGTTACTAATTTTCACGACAAGATGGAAAACAAATGTGATGTAACAACAGACGGAATGAACAAATGAAGTGCACCATTTATCATTCAAACAAACAACAATATGTTTGGAAACTTTGGTAAAATTTAATCATTTTTCTACGCTAATAACCCTCAATAATTTAAATTGTTACTGATTTCTTACAAATGAGGGCATTGCAAGATCTTAAGTGTGGGAAGGGATTAGATTCTTTCGGTTTTAAATATCTGACTTATACACTTGGTTTAATAACCACCGTTAAAATACTAGTAACGCAGTAGTTGTATTCGAATCTAGTGCTCTCTGATAATAAAGAACAGCCATAGTCTTATATACTGACTATCCACTTCTAGTAAAATTTTTTGAAAAAAATTTCAACTAATTGAACTCAAAATCATGTTTATACATATTTATGAACGATAAAACTAGGTGTTAACACCGAAATTATTGTAACCTCGGAAAGGACATAAATTGAGAAATAACCCAAAATGCTTGAATTCATTTAAAATGGAATAAAAGAGAATAAAAAGGCAAAGAAAGAAAAATAAAAGCCAAGTGTGGGAAAAATTTACCAAGTTATTTAAAACATATATCGCATATTTTTGTACAAATAATTAAAGATACTTTTGTTTTGGGCGATATTAATCAGTTTCACCCAGTTTATTGTAATATAAATGGAATGTAAAAGGAAGTAAAGTCTTCCGAGAAAAAGACACGCGCTTCTTGATTTAGGTCAAGAAGTTGTCGTCCAGACCAGTTGTAGAGTCTACGAAAAACTTTGAAAAGTTTTCTCGAAAATTAGCTGGAAATCCACGGACCTCAGCATCAAACAGGGTCGCCAAGTGGTCAGACTTATCCTAACCATTAGAGGATCTGTCTCGTACAATGGGGGGGATACTATACAAATTAGCTTATAAGACTAATGAATCAGATCCCCAGAAAGGATAATCTTCTTAAAGATCAAAAATCAGCTTTTAAGCCTGATATTACTCAATCCTCGAGATTGACTTTAAAGATTGAGAATTACAAACTCATGGAATTCTATGATATCTAAACTCGAGCTTGAACGAGAAAATATTTTGATCAAATTACAAACCGATTTGTTTTCTGAAAACTTATTTTCAATGCATTCATTACCATTGAACGTAAAATCCTAGGAATTCACCTGGAATTCATTAGGTCGCCTGAACCAAATCGGGTGTCAACCGTAAGAACGGTGGTTGCATAGCATGGTCAAAGACAGGACCTTGTGCCAGACCAAAAAACTATAGGGTGATCTTTACTATTGCTCCTACAAAGGATAGTAATTGTATCCGACACGATGTAGACCATAATCAAAAGCATGTCATTAGACATTGCCTTAACAGTTGCCTGTTCAACGCTTTCCTTTACAACCGGACGGTAGTTTACCGAAAGGTAATATACAGAACAAGTATACTGGACGTGTTGCTTTCCCAATACAAGGTTAGCAAGTGGGTGACATAAAACAGCAAGTTTTGAGCTAAAATTTTCAAATCTGAAACCCATAAAACCTACAAAAACATTTTGCAAACACCGGTGAAGGGTTATTCCGGAAAACTTATCTAGGGTAAAAGCTAGATTGAATTTTCAAAAGATCAAATGTTTTCATAAAGATCCAATTTCCTTACGGATCTAAATTTTTATAGTCATGTGGGATTGTAAACCACAACGTTAATATCATTGTTCATACCGCCGTATTAAAATCACTGATGTACAAAGTGTGGAGAATAAAGAAATGATTCTAGTAAAGTTATATTCAAGTTCTATATTGCTTGAGGACAAGCAACGCTTAAGTGTGAGAATATTTGATAATGCTAAAAACGAACATATATTTCATAGCATTATCCTTCAAGAAAGACAAGCTTTTAGTTGCAATTGTTCTATTTACAAGTGATATTCGTTTAAATAATAAAAGGTGAAGACAAAAGACAGATTCGACGATTTGAAGACGTAAATGACCAAAAAGCTAAAAAGTACAAAGTACAATCCAAGTGGTTCAAATTATTGATAAGAAACGTCTAGAAATTACAAGAGTACAAGCCGCAAAAAGCAGAGTACAAGATATTAAATTATACAAAAAGGCGTTCGAAAATTCGAAACCGAGACATGAACCAACTATCAACGTGCGACTCAACGGAGCTGAAATTACAAGTCAACTATGCACAAGAATATAATATAATATATAATTAATCATATATATTATTATATATTATATTTATCAGCAGCCCACGTTTAATTCACTATAGTGAGCTGGAATCCAAAGCTCCGCGACTGCGGAGCTGTGAAGAGGAAAAATATCGCACTCGCGGAGCTGAACAGTTCAAAGTGGGCCTATAAAAGGCCGCGCATTCTGCCGATTTCATTACACCTTTTCTACTTCAATCTCTCAATCTATATTTCTATTTATAATTTTAATTTTAATATTTAAGTTAATAATAATAATAAGGTTATTTTAGCGAATGTTTTAAGGTTTGTAAGTCGAAATTCTGTCCGTGTAACACTATGTGATTAATACTCATTGTAAGTTATGTTCAACCTTTTTAAATTAATGTCTCGTAGCTAAATTATTATTATGTTTATTTAAGCTGAAGTAATCGTGATGTTGGACTAAATAATAAGACAGGGTTATTGGGCTTTGGACCATAATTGGGGTTTGGACAAAAGACCGACACTTGTAGAAATTGGACTATGGGCTATTAATGGGCTTTATATTTTTTTAACTTAATGATAGTTCGTTAATTTAATATAGAGATTTACAATTTGACGTATCTATAAATAACCACATACACTCGATCGGACACGATGGGCAGGATATTTATAAATACTAATAATTGTTCATTTGACCGGACACGGGGATGGATTAATAGTCAATGGACTCATTAAAACAGGGGTGGATTACATACAAGGACACTTGGTGTAATTGTTAACAATGTATTAAAACCTTGGGTTACACGCAGTCGATAACCTGGTGTAATCATTAACAAAGTATTAAGACCTTGTTATAGTTTAAGTCCCCAATTAGTTGGAATATTTGACTTCGGGTATAAGGGTAATTTGACGAGGACACTCACACTTTATATATATTACCGATGGACTGTTATTGACAAAAACCATATGGACATATCGAATAATCCAGGACAAAGGACAATTAACCCATGGTAATAAATTAAAATCAACACATCGAACATCATGATTACGGAAGTTTAAATAAGCATAATTCCTTTATTTTATATCTCATCGCACTTTTATTTATCGTCATTTTAATTATTGCACTTTTAATTATCACACTTTTATTTATCATCATTTACGTTACGCTTTAAATTAAGTTGTATTTATATTTAATATTTTACATTAGGTTTCAATTGTGACTTAAGACATAAAATCGACAAACCGGTCACTAAACGGTAAAAACCCCTTTTATAATAATAATAATACTACTTATATATATATATATATATATATATATATATATATATATATATATATATATATATATATATATATATATATATATACACACACACACACAAATATAGTTTAAAATAAATATAGCGTTAAACTCAGCTAGCTCCCTGTGGAACGAACCGGACTTACTAAAAACTACACTACTCTACGATTAGGTACACTGCCTATAAGTGTTGTAGCAAGGTTTAGGTATATCCATTCAATAAATAAATAAATAACTTGTGTAAAATTGTGTCGTATTTAATAGTATTTCGTAGTAAAATATAATCTATTTCGTACTACACCTCGCACACATCAGCATCGTTCGTGTAAGATGAGTACACGAGACACGAGTGTTATGAAGAGTTTTATTGTGGGGTAATCAGAACCATCTGGTTATTTATGGGCCGATACATTTTAAATTCTCAATTTCGAGAGTTCCATTGTGTGATGGAAGCTGGTTGTGGAAATTCTGATGGATATAGAGCATGTGTGTGGGAAGATTCCACTCTGTCAAGGGAATTGATGAGAGTGATGCACAATCATGAGATACCAGATTGACGACTTGTGATGAATCAGATAAACTATGGATCAGATTTCTTTGAATATTTTGCCCATTATAGTAGGCAAGTCATGATGAAGACGTTTATGCTTTAGCAAATTGTTGAGAGAATGGGAAACATTGAACGCTGGGAAAGAAGATTCTACAGTCAAGATACTTTGAGAGTGTTTTTTATCAGAGAAGTTCGTCAGAGATTTATCTCATTTTAGTCTTAGGGGGAGTACTGCTGCAATTGGTTATGTGGGTAAGTGCAAGTGGATTTGAAGTTTCTTCAAGAATATCAAACGGCAATTCGTAAGGCGGAATCTCAATGACCAAAAATCATTGAGGTGCGAAGTTCAGTATTATAGGCATTCAAGAAGATCTTTAATGAAACCTGAAGATTCAGAAGACCCGGTTCCACTGCAGAGACTGACTGAAGATTGCATGAGGTGTTTTCAACGACTTATCGACAACAAGATTCGCCATTAATGTCCAAGGGGGAGTTGTTAATGCATGAAATGGAGTTGTCCATCGCTGTCGAACAACCTAAGAATGGTTTAGGTCTACGTTGTACACCTAGGGTTGATTTGGACTAGAAAACTCATGTCGCAGGAGCATATGTAACCAAATGTGTAATATAGGTCTGTCACGCGAGTGACTGATGTCACCCGTACGGTTGAATATTGTCAGACGTACGGTTGAGACCTCAACCGTGCATGTGAGCTGACAGATGACAGACACTATAAATAGAGTTTTCCTTGTTCATGTTCATTTGAGGTTTCCACCAAGAACACTAGAGTGTGTGTGTGAGGTGAGTGCTCCTCCTCTTCACCTTCATGGTGAGGAGGATCCATGGTGGATTGATGCTCCAACCACCATGTAAATGGCAAAGTGACTAGATTAGATTCTTGTAACTGTTATTGTAGTTCGTTTATTGATCTATTACATGTAATGTTAATCTATAATCAGCTGATTATCACTTATTTTTATTTGTGTTCATCTCATTTTCATCATGTTCATCTCATTTATCACTAGTTTAAGCTCAAATTGCTAATCGAAGCATGTTCCTTGATCTAAAGATCCTAGCAACTGATGCACGAGATCCAACAAATTGATCAAAATCACTTTAATTCACACAAAGGCAGAATTAGTGAATCAAACCATAACTAGTGAATATTAGGAGCTTTTTGGGATTAAATTAGTCAAACCACAACAAGGATTGTGTGATTAGATTAATGCCTAGAGCTATTATTCACTACTGGAGTGATTTGGGTTGAGAGAGAAACGGATTAGGGTTACCAGATCTGAGTGATGTGTGTGTGTGAGAGTCTTAACCTAAAATGAAGAACATAACACATTATATACCTCTGCTGTTGCATCAACTGCGCATGCCAGCTATCACTCGTATGAGTGATCAGCCTCAGCCGTACGGGTGATCACTCACTTGTGTATGTTTAGTCAGATTAGATTTATGACTCAGCTCAGCTCAACCGTGCGTATGAGCTTATCACCCGTATGAGTGAGACTTCACTCGTACGTGTGACAGAGTCTAGCAATGTCAACTTATCCTTCTTGCATTCCTGCATTACCTGTAACCACATATAAACATATATAGGATAATAACGAGTGATCATGGTAGCCCATAAACTGAAGTACCTGCAATGGACGTGGATTAGATGTCTAGGGACTTACATAAAATGCATCAACAACTCCCCTAGGACCTAGACCATCGATTACAATAAAGTAAACGTCCATGAAATACATATAAATCCAAAAGTAACATTAGTTTAACATCAAATACATATCCAGATTCTCTCGCTCGCCTAAATACATCATCAAAACAAAAATTACAAAATAGCAATGCAGTATCCGACATAGATCGGCTGGCTTGAACTTGGTTTGAGCTTTGAGCATCACAGTTTCTGTTGAGGTATGCATAGTAGACATCGATCACACGTTGATATCTCATAGCTTCCTCTTTTCGATCATCTCTGAATGTAATGTGATGGCGGTGAAGAGTCTCCACATCAAATCTCGATAAGTTCCTCAGCCACATAGGATCTAGAATCCTCACATTGTTGAACTGTATGCTTCCATCTTCCTTTTCAATTGCAGTTAAGATCACTTCTTCTTCTGACAACTCATCATAGAACCACCATCTGAAGTTTTGCATATATCCTTAGGTAAGGGCATCAATGGAGATTGCTTCATGTACTTGGCTGGACGGAACTTAATAACGCGTACAAGTCCACCTTTAGAATTTCTCTTTGTTGGGTGCATGGAAAACTTGGCGGCTGTTGACTTAAAGATGTCCCATTTCCCTGTCTTATACTCATATCTGAGTTTCCTCTGAAACAATTTGGAAAGGTCACTATCCTCAGCGTTCAACATCATCAGCTTAGCAAGTTGCATGATCTCGAAGTACGGTAGAGTTTTGAAGTGACTAGGGCATGCCATGTAATCAACTCCTCCTTCCATCTTGATCGCGAAACAATTTATCTCCTTGAAGTAATCCCAGCTTAAAATTTTACCCTTGGAATACTTCTTGGTTCTCTTTCCCCTTTCGTAGAAACTAGCAAACTTTGGCTCAAGTTCTGGCTTATTCAACTGATCAAGGTTAAAGACATTCTGTTTCCACCAACTCTGACGGATCTCGTCTTCTTCAGCGTTTCTGTTAACTTTAACCCTATCACGTTTGAACCATTCATTAATCTCATTCCATGCCTCGGCTTTAGCTTGCTCGGCTCGGAGTTTCTTCTTCTTCAACTCAATCTCTTTTCTTTCTTTCTTTCTCAACGAGCAGTTTCTCATGTCAGATTTTCTTGTTCTTTCCAATTAAAACATCCACTTCTTTCACTTGTTCTTTGTATACCTTCCTCGCCTGTTCTAAATCATCTAACTTCTTTCTTTTCACATCACTACTCAAATTGAAAAAGTCACTTAATGTGTTGAGTGACGGATTTGAGTATGGCTCAAGCGAAGGCATAACAATCTCAACTTCTTCTTCTTTTTCAATATCATATTCTGTTACCAATTTGTCCTCGGATTTAACAATCACATCCTCTCTTTTACACTATTCTTACCAACAGAATCCTCACTCTCCTCATCAGCAAACAAATTATCGAAATCACTCAAGTTGATATTTTGGATTGATTCGGGAGGGATACTGGCAAATGAATCTTCTTGTGGAGCCTGGTTCTCAGCTTCAACTATCTCTGCATCCTATGTGTCGTTTTCGCTATCGTATGCCAGAGCAGTAAGCTGTTCCATCGGAAAATCACTTGGTGGAACGTCCCCCTTTTCTGCATCATTAAAAACATTTGAATAATTCATATAATATTCAGCAGTAAAGACCTCACCATATTCATTAAAGCTTCGAATAGGTATCACTAACGGAATCTCAAAAGAGGGTCCTTCAGTTCCAGCATCTTCTTCGTCATCCTTCTCGTCATCAATTCCCAAATTAGAAGAAAATTCTTCTCCTCTCTCCTTAATCAACTTTGTTTTACCAGAGGTAATCGATTCAATCTTATTGTTCAAATCCTTCAATTTCTCCTTATTCTCACTCTTAATCGCCAACACCTTCTTTTTCAACTTATCCGTCCTTCCCTTCTGACCGTCCAATCTATCAGATAACCTCTTGTTTTCTTCTACCAACGACTCAATCTTAGCTTCACTAATCTTCTTCTCCTCAATGGCTTGATTCTCTATATTGGTTAATTTTGTGATCAAAGACATTAGTAGATTTTGATGTGTCTTGAATTCAGCTGGCGTGACCTGAGTTGTTATGGTGGCAGCTTTGGTGATGTTACAGCTGCTCTCGCATCCTTTATGAAACTGGATGGTTGTCTCTGAGCATGTTGAAATGTCCCGTTCTTATTGATTAAAAACGTTCCATATTAATTGATTTCGTTACGAGGTTTTGACCTCTATATGAGACGTTTTTTCAAAGACTGCATTCATTTTAAAACAAACCATAACCTTTATTTCATCAATAAAGGTTTAAAAAGCTTTACGTAGATTATCAAATAATGATAATCTAAAATATCCTGTTTACACACGACCATTACATAATGGTTTACAATACAAATATGTTACAACAAAATAAGTTTCTTGAATGCAGTTTTTACACAATATCATACAAGCATGGACTCCAAATCTCGTCCTTATTTAAGTATGCGACAGCGGAAGCTCTTAATAATCACCTGAGAATAAACATGCATAAAACGTCAACAAAAATGTTGGTGAGTTATAGGTTTAACCTATATATATCAAATCATAATAATAGACCACAAGATTTCATATTTCAATACACATCCCATACATAGAGATAAAAATTATTCATATGGTGAACACCTGGTAACCGACATTAACAAGATGCATATATAAGAATATCTCCATCATTCCGGGACACCCTTCGGATATGATATAAATTTCGAAGTACTAAAGCATCCGGTACTTTGGATGGGGTTTGTTAGGCCCAATAGATCTATCTTTAGGATTCGCGTCAATTAGGGTGTCTGTTCCCTAATTCTTAGATTACCAGACTTAATAAAAAGGGGCATATTCGATTTCGATAATTCAACCATAGAATGTAGTTTCACGTACTTGTGTCTATTTTGTAAATCATTTATAAAACCTGCATGTATTCTCATCCCAAAAATATTAGATTTTAAAAGTGGGACTATAACTCACTTTCACAGATTTTTACTTCGTCGGGAAGTAAGACTTGGCCACTGGTTGATTCACGAACCTATAACAATATATATATATATATATATATATATATATATATATATATATATATATATATATATATATATATATATATATATATATATATATATATATATATATATCAAAGTATGTTCAAAATATATTTACAACACTTTTAATATATTTTGATATTTTAAGTTTATTAAGTCAGCTGTCCTCGTTAGTAACCTACAACTAGTTGTCCACAGTTAGATGTATAGAAATAAATCGATAAATATTATCTTGAATCAATCCACGACCCAGTGTATACGTATCTCAGTATTGATCACAACTCAAACTATATATATTTTGGAATCAACCTCAACCCTGTATAGCTAACTCCAACATTCACATATAGAGTGTCTATGGTTGTTCCGAAATATATATAGATGTGTCGACATGATAGGTCGAAACATTGTATACGTGTCTATGGTATCTCAAGATTACATAATATACAATACAAGTTGATTAAGTTATGGTTGGAATAGATTTGTTACCAATTTTCACGTAGCTAAAATGAGAAAATTTATCCAATCTTGTTTTACCCATAACTTCTTCATTTTAAATCCGTTTTGAGTGAATCAAATTGCTATGGTTTCATATTGAACTCTATTTTATGAATCTAAACAGAAAAACTATAGGTTTATTGTTAGAAAAATAAGTTACAAGTCGTTTTTGTAAAGGTAGTCATTTCAATCGAAAGAACGACGTCTAGATGACCATTTTAGAAAACATACTTCCACTTTGAGTTTAACCATAATTTTTGGATATAGTTTCATGTTTATAATAAAAATCATTTTCTCAGAATAACAACTTTTAAATCAAAGTTTATCATAGTTTTTAATTAACTAACCCATAACAGCCCGCGGTGTTACTACGACGGCGTAAATCCGGTTTTACGGTGTTTTTCGTGTCTCCAGGTTTTAAATCATTAAGTTAGCAAATCATATAGATATAGAACATGTGTTTAGTTGATTTTAAAAGTCAAGTTAGAAGGATTAACTTTTGTTTGCGAACAAGTTTAGAATTAACTAAACTATGTTCTAGTGATTACAAGTTTAAACCTTCGAATAAGATAGCTTTATATGTATGAATTGAATGATGTTATGAACATCATTACTACCTTAAGTTCCTTGGATAAACCTACTGGAAAAGAGAAAAATGGATCTAGCTTCAACGGATCCTTGGATGGCTCGAAGTTCTTGAAGCAGAATCATGACACGAAAACAAGTTCAAGTAAGATCATCACTTGAAATAAGATTGTTATAGTTATAGAAATTGAACCAAAGTTTGAATATGATTATTACCTTGTATTAGAATGATAACCTACTGTAAGAAACAAAGATTTCTTGAGGTTGGATGATCACCTTACAAGATTGGAAGTGAGCTAGCAAACTTGAAAGTATTCTTGATTTTATGTAACTAGAACTTGTAGAATATATGAAGAACACTTAGAACTTGAAGATAGAACTTGAGAGAGATCAATTAGATGAAGAAAATTTAAGAATGAAAGTGTTTGTAGGTGTTTTTGGTCGTTGGTGTATGGATTAGATATAAAGGATATGAAATTTTGTTTTCATGTAAATAAGTCATGAATGATTACTCATATTTTTGTAATTTTATGAGATATTTCATGCTAGTTGCCAAATGATGGTTCCCACATGTGTTAGGTGACTCACATGGGCTGTTAAGAGCTGATCATTGGAGTGTATATACCAATAGTACATACATCTAAAAGCTGTGTATTGTACGAGTACGAATACGGGTGCATATGAGTAGAATTGTTGATGAAACTGAACGAGGATGTAATTGTAAGCATTTTTGTTAAGTAGAAGTATTTTGATAAGTGTATTGAAGTCTTTCAAAAGTGTATAAATACATATTAAAACACTACATGTATATACATTTTAACTGAGTCGTTAAGTCATCGTTAGTCGTTACATGTAAGTGTTGTTTTGAAACCTTTAGGTTAACGATCTTGTTAAATGTTGTTAACCCAATGTTTATAATATCAAATGAGATTTTAAATTATTATATTATCATGATATTATCATGTATGAATATCTCTTAATATGATATATATACATTAAATGTCTTTACAACGATAATCGTTACATATATGTCTCGTTTAAAAATCATTAAGTTAGTAGTCTTGTTTTTACATATGTAGTTCATTGTTAATATACTTAATGATATGTTTACTTATCATAGTATCATGTTAACTATATATATATCCATATATATGTCATCATATAGTTTTTACAAGTTTTAACGTTCGTGAATCACCGGTCAACTTGGGTGGTCAATTGTCTATATGAAACATATTTTAATTAATCAAGTCTTAACAAGTTTGATTGCTTAACATGTTGGAAACATTTAATCATGTAAATATCAATCTCAATTAATATATATAAACATGGAAAAGTTTGGGTCACTACAGTACCTACCCGTTATATAAATTTCGTCCTGAAATTTTAAGCTGTTGAAGGTGTTGACTAATCTTCTGGAAATAGATGCGGGTATTTCTTCTTCATCTGATCTTCACGCTCCCAGGTGAACTCGGGTCCTCTACGAGCATTCCATCGAACCTTAACAATTGGTATCTTGTTTTGCTTAAGTCTTTTAACCTCACGATCCATTATTTCGACGGGTTCTTCAATGAATTGAAGTTTTTCGTTGATTTGGATTTCATCTAACGGAATAGTGAGATCTTCTTTAGCAAAACATTTCTTCAAATTCGAGATGTGGAAAGTGTTATGTACAGCCGCGAGTTGTTGAGGTAACTCAAGTCGGTAAGCTACTGGTCCGACACGATCAATAATCTTGAATGGTCCAATATACCTTGGATTTAATTTCCCTCGTTTACCAAATCGAACAACGCCTTTCCAAGGTGCAACTTTAAGCATGACCATCTCTCCAATTTCAAATTCTATATCTTTTCTTTTAATGTCAGCGTAGCTCTTTTGTCGACTTTGGGCGGTTTTCAACCGTTGTTGAATTTGGATGATCTTCTCGGTAGTTTCTTGTATAATCTCCGGACCCATAATCTGCCTATCCCCCACTTCACTCCAACAAATTGGAGACCTGCACTTTCTACCATAAAGTGCTTCAAACGGCCCATCTCAATGCTTGAATGGTAGCCGTTGTTGTAGGAAAATTCTGCTAACGGTAGATGTCGATCCCAACTGTTTCCGAAATCAATAACACATGCTCGTAGCATGTCTTCAAGCGTTTGTATCATCCTTTCGCTCTGCCCATCAGTTTGTGGATGATAGGCAGTACTCATGTCTAGACGAGTTCCTAATGCTTGCTGTAATGTCTGCCAGAATCTTGAAATAAATCTACCATCCCTATCAGAGATAATAGAGATTGGTATTCCATGTCTGGAGACGACTTCCTTCAAATACAGTCGTGCTAACTTCTCCATCTTGTCATCTTCTCTTATTGGCAGGAAGTGTGCTGATTTGGTGAGACGATCAACTATTACCCAAATAGTATCAAAACCACTTGCAGTCCTTGGCAATTTAGTGATGAAATCCATGGTAATATTTTCCCATTTCCATTCCGGGATTTCGGGTTATTGAAGTAGACCTGATGGTTTCTGATGCTCAGCTTTGACCTTAGAACACGTCAAACATTTTCCTACGTATTTAGCAACATCGGCTTTCATACCCGGCCACCAAAAATGTTTCTTGAGATCCTTGTACATCTTCCCCGTTCCAGGATGTATTGAGTATCTGGTTTTATGAGCTTCTCTAAGTACCATTTCTCTCATATCTCCAAATTTTGGTATCCAAATCCTTTCAGCCCTATACCGGGTTCCGTCTTCCCGAATATTAAGATGCTTCTCCGATCCTTTGGGTATTTCATCCTTTAAATTTCCCTCTTTTAAAACTCCTTGTTGTGCCTCCTTTATTTGAGTAGTAAGGTTATTATGAATCATTATATTCATAGATTTTACTCGAATGGGTTCTCTGTCCTTCCTGCTCAAGGCATCGGCTACCACATTTGCCTTCCCCGGGTGGTAACGAATCTCAAAGTCATAATCATTCAATAATTCAATCCACCTACGCTGCCTCATATTCAGTTGTTTCTGATTAAATATGTGTTGAAGACTTTTGTGGTCGGTATATATAATACTTTTGACCCCATATAAGTAGTGCCTCCAAGTCTTTAATGCAAAAACAACCGCGCCTAATTCCCAATCATGCGTCGTATAATTTTTTTCGTGAATCTTCAATTGTCTAGACGCATAAGCAATCACCTTCGTTCGTTGCATTAATACACAACCGAGACCTTGCTTTGATGGGTCACAATAAATCACAAAATCATTATTCCCTTCAGGCAATGACAATATAGGTGCCGTAGTTAGCTTTTTCTTCAATAACTGAAACGCTTTCTCTTGTTCATCATTCCATTCAAATTTCTTCCCTTTATGCGTTAATGCAGTCAAGGGTTTTGCTATTCTGGAAAAGTCTTGGATGAACCTTCTGTAGTAACCAGCTAGTCTTAAAAACTGGCGTATGTGTTTCGGAGTTTTCGGGGTTTCCCACTTTTCAACAGTTTCTATCTTTGCCGGATCCACCTTAATACCTTCTTTGTTCACTATGTGACCGAGGAATTGAACTTCTTCCAACCAAAATACACACTTTGAAAACTTAGCGTACAATTCTTCCTTCCTCAATACTTCTAACACCTTTCTCAAATGTTCACCGTGTTCTTGGTCATTCTTTGAGTAAATAAGTATGTCATCAATGAAAACAATGACAAACTTGTCAAGGTATGGTCCACACACTCGGTTCATAAGGTCCATGAACACAGCTGGTGCATTAGTTAAACCAAACGGCATGACCATAAACTCGTAATGACCGTAACGTGTTCTGAAAGCAGTCTTTGGAATATCATCTTCTTTCACCCACATTTGATGATACCCGGAACGTAAGTCAATCTTTGAATAAACAGACGAGTCTTGTAGTTGATCAAATAAGTCGTCGATTCTCGGTAGTGGGTAGCTGTTCTTGATGGTAAGTTTGTTCAACTCTCGGTAGTCGATACACAACCTGAATGTACCATCTTTCTTCTTGACAAACAAAACAGGAGCTCCCCACGGTGATGTGCTTGGTCGAATGAAACCACGCTCTAAAAGTTCTTGTAATTGGCTTTGCAGTTCTTTCATCTCGCTGGGTGCGAGTCTGTAAGGAGCACGAGCTATTGGTGCAGCTCCTGGTACAAGATCTATTTGAAATTCAACGGATAGATGTGGGGGTAATCCCGGTAATTCTTTTGGAAATACATCGGGAAATTCTTTTGCGACGGGAACATCATTGATACTCTTTTTTTCAGTTTGTACTTTCTCGACGTGTGCTAGAACAGCATAGCAACCTTTTCTTATTAGTTTTTGTGCCTTCAAATTACTAATAAGATGTAGCTTCATGTTGCCCTTTTCTCCGTACACCATTAAGGGTTTTCCTTTTTCTCGTATAATGCGAATTGCATTTTTGTAACAAACGATCTCTGCTTTCACTTCTTTCAACCAGTCCATACCGATTATCACATCAAAACTCCCTAACTCTACTGGTATCAAATCAATCTTAAATGTTTCGCTAACCAGTTTAATTTCTCGATTCCGACATATATTATCTGCTGAAATTAATTTACCATTTGCTAATTCGAGTAAAAATTTACTATCCAAAGGCGTCAATGGACAACTTAATTTAGCACAAAAATCTCTACTCATATAGCTTCTATCCACACCCGAATCAAATAAAACGTAAGCAGATTTATTGTCAATAAGAAACGTACCCGTAACAAGCTCCATGTCTTCCTGTGCCTCTGCCGCATTAATATTGAAAACTCTTCCGCCGCCTTGTCCATTCGTGTTCTCCTGGTTCGGGCAATTTCTAATAATGTGGCCCGGTTTTCCACATTTATAACAAACTACATTGGCATAACTTGCTCCGACACTACTTGCTCCGCCATTACTCGTTCCGACACCATTTTTTCCTTTCGTTCTATTAACCCCTGGTCCGTAGACCTCACACTTCGCCGCGCTATGACCATTTCTTTTACACTTGTTTCAAAATTTGGTGCACAACCCCGAGTGATATTTTTCACACCTTTGGCATAGCTGCTTCTGATTGTTGTTGTTATTGCGGTTATTATTGTTGTTGGGATGATTGTTGTAGTTGCTGTTGTTGTTGTTGTTGTTGTTGTTGTTAGGCCATTTGTTGTAGTTGCGATTGATGTTGCGATTGTTGGGATAATTGTTGCGATTATTGTTGTAATTGCTGTTGTTGTTGTATTGGTGATTCTTATCACCGTTTTCCTCCCACTTTCTTTTGACTTGCTTCACATTGGCCTCTTCAGCAGTCTGTTCTTTAATTCTTTCTTCAATCTGGTTCACTAGTTTGTGAGCCATTCTACATGCCTGTTGTATGGAGGCGGGCTCGTGTGAACTTATATCTTCTTGGATTCTTTCCGGTAATCCTTTCACAAACGCGTCGATCTTCTCTTCCTCATCTTCGAATGCTCCCGGACACAATAGGCATAATTCTGTGAATCGTCTTTCGTACGTGGTAATATCAAATCCTTGGGTTCGTAACCCTCTAAGTTCTGTCTTGAGCTTATTGACCTCGGTTCTGGGACGGTACTTCTCGTTCATCAAGTGCTTGAATGCTGACCACGGTAGTGCATACGCATCGTCTTGTCCCACTTGCTCTAGATAGGTATTCCACCATGTTAACGCATAACCTGTGAAGGTATGCGTAGCGTACTTCACTTTGTCCTCTTCAGTACACTTACTTATGGCAAACACCGATTCGACCTTCTCGGTCCACCGTTTCAATCCGATCGGTCCTTCGGTTCCATTAAATTCCAAAGGTTTGCAGGCAGTGAATTCTTTGTAGGTGCATCCTACACGATTTCGTGTACTGCTAGATCCAAGGTTATTGTTGGTATGTAGCGCAGCCTGTACTGCGGCTATGTTTGAAGCTAGAAAAGTACGGAATTCCTCTTCATTCATATTCACGGTGTGTCGAGTAGTCGGTGCCATTTCCTTCAAAATAGTCAAATGGAACAAGTTAATCATACAGAATATTAAGAGTAGTTAATAGTATTTCGTAGCATAATATGAACTCATTTATAAAAGATTTTTCTTCATATTAGCGTTTTATAAGTTTAAATTCGGGTAGTACCTACCCGTTAAGTTCATACTTAGTAGCTAATATACAATTCAACTACTACAATTCTATATGAAAAACTGATTATAATAATATTTCGCGTTCAAACTTTTACACAATATTTTACAAACTTACAATACCGCTTATTTTACATATAGCATGAAATATAGCACACAATAAATTTGATACAAGATGGTTGTGAAGATAATTCTAGCTAGTACACAAGTCGTTCAGCAAAGGCAATAAAGACACGTAATTCATACGTCCAGAAACAAGTCATGCATTTTGGTTTTACTAGGATTACTTCCCATCCTTGGTCTTGTGGAACATAACCGTTATGGCCGTTGATAAGACATCGTGTTGTAACGTCGTCAAAGGGACGAGGGTTACGTAATGTCCAACAGTCCCGTAACAATCTAAAAACCTCATTTCTTACCCCAATTACCGACTCCGTCACTTGTGGGAACGTTTTGTTTAATAGTTGTAGGCCGATGTTCTTGTTCTCACTTTGGTGAGAAGCGAACATTACTAATCCGTAAGCATAACATGCTTCTTTATGTTACATGTTAGCCGCTTTTTCTAAATCACGAAGTCCAATATTCGGATATATTGAGTCAAAATAATTTCTTAACCCATTGCGTAAAATAGCATTTGGGTTCCCCGCAATATATGCGTCAAAGTAAACACATCGTAACTTATGGATTTCCCAATGTGATATCCCCCATCTTTCAAACGAAAGCCTTTTATAAACCAAGGCATTCTTGGAACGTTCTTCGAATGTCTTACAAACTGATCTCGCCTTAAATAGTTGTGCCGAAGAATTCTGACCGACTCTAGACAAGATTTCATCAATCATGTCTCCGGGTAGGTCTCTTAAAATATTGGGTTGTCTATCCATTTTGTGTTTTTATACTGTAAAATAGACAAGAGTTAGATTCATAAAAAAAATACTTATTAATACAAGCAATTTTTACATATATCATAAAGCATAAGCACACTATATTACATATATTACACCACACGAATACAACTATCTTATTCCGACTCGCTTGTTTCTTCTTCTTCGGTTTTGGTTCGTTTTGCCAAGTTTCTAGGGATATATGATGTTCCCCTAATATGAGCCGTCGTTTTCCACATTGGTTTAGAAAAACCTGGTGGTTTAGAGGTTCCCGGGTCATTGTTACAACTTAAGGACTTCGGGGGTTGACGATACATATAAAGTTCATCGGGGTTGGAATTAGATTTCTCTATTTTTATGCCCTTTCCCTTATTATTTTCTTTTGCCTTTTTAAATTCAGTTGGGGTAATTTCTATAACATCATCGGAATTCTCGTCGGAATCCGATTCATCGGAGAATTGGTAATCCTCCCAATATTTTGCTTCCTTGGCGAAAACACCATTGACCATAATTAACCTTGGTCGGTTGGTTGAGGATTTTCTTTTACTTAACCGTTTTATTATTTCCCCCACCGGTTCTATTTCTTCATCCGGTTTCGATTCTTCTTCCGGTTCCGACTCTTCTTCCGGTTCCTCTTCGGGAACTTGTGAATCAGTCCACGAATCATTCCAATTTACATTTGACTCTTCATTATTATTAGGTGAGTCAATGGGACCTGTTCTAGAGGTAGACATCTATCACATAATATCAAACGCGTTAAGAGATTAATATATCACATAATATTCACATGTTAAAAATATATAGTTTCCAACAAAATTTGTTAAGCAATCATTTTTCAAGTAAAAACGGTCGAAGTCCAGACTCACTAATGCATCCTAACAAACTCGATAAGACACACTAATGCAAAATTCTGGTTCTCTAAGACCAACGCTCGGATACCAACTGAAATGTCCCGTTCTTATTGATTAAAAACGTTCCATATTAATTGATTTCGTTGCGAGGTTTTGACCTCTATATGAGACGTTTTTTCAAAGACTGCATTCATTTTAAAACAAACCATAACCTTTATTTCATCAATAAAGGTTTAAAAAGCTTTACGTAGATTATCAAATAATGATAATCTAAAATATCCTGTTTACACACGACCATTACATAATGGTTTACAATACAAATATGTTACAACAAAATAAGTTTCTTGAATGCAGTTTTTACACAATATCATACAAGCATGGACTCCAAATCTCGTCCTTATTTAAGTATGCGACAGCGGAAGCTCTTAATAATCATCTGAGAATAAACATGCATAAAACGTCAACAAAAATGTTGGTGAGTTATAGGTTTAACCTATATATATCAAATCATAATAATAGACCACAAGATTTCATATTTCAATACACATCCCATACATAGAGATAAAAATCATTCATATGGTGAACACCTGGTAACCGACATTAACAAAATGCATATATAAGAATATCCCCATCATTCCGGGACAGCCTTCGGATATGATATAAATTTCGAAGTACTAAAGCATCCGGTACTTTGGATGGGGTTTGTTAGGCCCAATAGATCTATCTTTAGGATTCGCGTCAATTAGGGTGTCTGTTCCCTAATTCTTAGATTACCAGACTTAATAAAAAGGGGCATATTCGATTTCGATAATTCAACCATAGAATGTAGTTTCACGTACTTGTGTCTATTTTGTAAATCATTTATAAAACCTGCATGTATTCTCATCCCAAAAATATTAGATTTTAAAAGTGGGACTATAACTCACTTTCACAGATTTTTACTTCATCGGGAAGTAAGACTTAGCCACTGGTTGATTCACGAACCTATAACAATATATATATATATATCAAAGTATGTTCAAAATATATTTACAACACTTTTAATATATTTTGATATTTTAAGTTTATTAAGTCAGCTGTCCTCGTTAGTAACCTACAACTAGTTGTCCACAGTTAGATGTACAGAAATAAATCGATAAATATTATCTTTAATCAATCCATGACCGAGTGTGTATGTATCTCAGTATTGATCACAACTCAAACTATATATATTTTGGAATCAACCTCAACCCTGTATAGCTAACTCCAACATTCACATATAGAGTGTCTATGGTTGTTTCGAAATATATATAGATGTGTCGACATGATAGGTCGAAACATTGTATACGTGTCTATGGTATCTCAAGATTACATAATATACAATACAAGTTGATTAAGTTATGGTTGGAATAGATTTGTTACCAATTTTCACGTAGCTAAAATGAGAAAATTTATCCAATCTTGTTTTACCCATAACTTCTTCATTTTAAATCCGTTTTGAGTGAATCAAATTGATATGGTTTCATATTGAACTCTATTTTATGAATCTAAACATAAAAAGTATAGGTTTAGAGTCAGAAAAATAATTTACAAGTCATTTTTGTAAAGGTAGTCATTTCAGTCGAAAGAACGACGTCTAGATGACCATTTTAGAAAACATACTTCCACTTTGAGTTTAACCATAATTTTTGGATATAGTTTCATGTTCATAATAAAAATCATTTTCTCAGAATAACAACTTTTAAATCAAAGTTTATCATAGTTTTTAATTAACTAACCCAAAACAGCCCGCGGTGTTACTACGACGGCGTAAATCCGGTTTTACGGTGTTTTTCGTGTCTCCAGGTTTTAAATAATTAAGTTAGCATATCATATAGATATAGAACATGTGTTTAGTTGATTTTAAAAGTCAAGTTAGAAGGATTAACTTTTGTTTGCGAACAAGTTTAGAATTAACTAAACTATGTTCTAGTGATTACAAGTTTAAACCTTCGAATAATATAGCTTTATATGTATGAATCGAATGATGTTATGAACATCATTACTACCTTAAGTTCCTTGGATAAACCTACTGGAAAAGAGAAAAATGGATCTAGCTTCAACGGATCCTTGGATGGCTCGAAGTTCTTGAAGCAGAATCATGACACGAAAACAAGTTCAAGTAAGATCATCACTTGAAATAAGATTGTTATAGTTATAGAAATTGAACTAAAGTTTGAATATGATTATTACCTTGTATTAGAATGATAACCTACTGTAAGAAACAAAGATTTCTTGAGGTTGGATGATCACCTTACAAGATTGGAAGTGAGCTAGCAAACTTGAAAGTATTCTTGATTTTATGTAACTAGAACTTGTAGAATATATGAAGAACACTTAGAACTTGAAGATAGAACTTGAGAGAGATCAATTAGATGAATAAAATTGAAGAATGAAAGTGTTTGTAGGTGTTTTTGGTCGTTGGTGTATGGATTAGATATAAAGGATATGAAATTTTGTTTTCATTTAAATAAGTCATGAATGATTACTCATATTTTTGTAATTTTATGAGATATTTCATGCTAGTTGCCAAATGATGGTTCCCATATGTGTTAGGTGACTCACATGAGCTGCTAAGAGCTGATCATTGGAGTGTATATACCAATAGTACATACATCTAAAAGCTGTGTATTGTACGAGTACGAATACGGGTGCATACGAGTAGAATTGTTGATGAAACTGAACGAGGATGTAATTGTAAGCATTTTTGTTAAGTAGAAGTATTTTGATAAGTGTATTGAAGTCTTTCAAAAGTGTATAAATACATATTAAAACACTACATGTATATACATTTTAACTGAGTCGTTAAGTCATCGTTAGTCATTACATGCAAGTGTTGTTTTGAAACCTTTAGGTTAACGATCTTGTTAAATGTTGTTAACCCAATGTTTATAATATCAAATGAGATTTTAAATTATTATATTATCATGATATTATCATGTATGAATATCTCTTAATATGATATATATACATTAAATGTCTTTACAACGATAATCGTTACATATATGTCTCGTTTAAAAATCATTAAGTTAGTAGTCTTGTTTTTACATATGTAGTTCATTGTTAATATACTTAATGATATGTTTACTTATCATAGTATCATGTTAACTATATATATATCCATATATATGTCATCATATAGTTTTTACAAGTTTTAACGTTCGTGAATCACCGGTCAACTTGGGTGGTCAATTGTCTATATGAAACATATTTCAATTAATCAAGTCTTAACAAGTTTGATTGCTTAACATGTTGGAAACATTTAATCATGTAAATATCAATCTCAATTAATATATATAAACATGGAAAAGTTCGGGTCACTACACATGTTGTCTTGAACCTCCCTGTGATGACTTTTGAGATGAATCAAAATGATGTTTCGTTCTTTTCTCCTTCTTCTTGGGCTATTCTGAAGTCATCGCTTCCTTCCATTTTCTTCTGAATCAAGCTGACATCATCCTCTGTCGCTTAATCATCACCTTCAATAATCTCATCATCAACATTACCTCCTCCTTGAACTTCACCAGTAGCTCGTTGATTATCACCCTCACCTTCCTTATCAGAAACTTCGTAGTCAAAGTCTGAATCCTCATTCCACCAAGCATTACCTGCTGGACATCGATAATTCTCCTTGACAAGATGACAAATAAGCTTTCTGCTAAAGTCAGGTTTCAAACCCTCATTTCTTGTCTCCTCCATTCTTCGGAAAGTTATCGAATTCATTGGCTTAAGGTGAATAATATCCTCTTCAAGCTTAGGTAGATCAGGTGCAATGTCATTAATGATCAATTGAAGAAAACGGGCATAAATGACATATCTCTGAGTAGAACTGAAAAGATTCTCTTTGAAGTAATGTAAGACAAATCCTGAGAAATCGTATGGAGCCTTTAGAACAAGTGCCACAAACATACTCTGCACTTTTTCATTCAACTTATCAAAACCCGATTTGCGTCCACTCAAGCAGTGCATGATCACGTGAGTAAGATATCTAAACTGTGGAGGCAGAAGCGTCTTCATCAGTTCAGATTTGCCAGCAATATACCCAGAATAAGCACATCTCTTGAAGCAACCATGAATTCTTTCTCGACTGATCGTCATGTGAGAGTAGTTCTCATCATTAAAACCCAAAATCCTTCTTATCACTGTCTTAGAAACAATGATCTCATGCTCTTGAACCTTACTAAAAATCTTAGCATCATCTTCTGATACATCCAGTACAGCATTTCTCCTGAATTGTCTTTGATGGCTGTAGTATGGCGTGCATGGAGTAGAAATAGCAGTGTGTATCCTTGATCTCTGAAGGAAAGCTATAATCTCTGTAGAATGATCACCTCTCTCTAAAGTAGTGTCATAGAGAGCGACTTGATTGTTCAGTTAACATTTCTCTAGAGTAATCTCATGCTGAGCAGATGGGTTACCGGATTCATTTAAGGATTAGCTTGTTGCTCCCCATGTCCTTCTACGTTAACAATTGGAACATTTTCTTGTTGATCAGCCATTGATGATATCTTAACAAACTGAAACGTTAACAGAAATGTTAAAAATACGACCCACATATCATAAAATATCAAAGCATTCGCATCAAAGTGTCATAAACATATTAACATGATAAACCGTGCGAGTGATAATGTCACACGTGCGGCTGAGTGATCAACCGTGTGAGTGATATAGTCACTCGTGCCACTGTTTACACATTTGAGAAGTAATATGGTTTCAGACAAGGTGCACGGTTGAGGTACTATTCATAAGCGAGTGAGTCAACCGTGTGGTGACTCGTACGGTTAATCACACGTGTCAGCTCTGTCAAACGACTGAGCAAACAAATCAAACTTAACGAGTGAGCTTAAAGATTCACACAGTTGATCATCAACCGTGTACTGACTCGTGTGAGTCATGTCTCACGCGTGCGAGTGATGTCACTCATGCATGTCTGATGAAACTCGTATTAAATGCATTTTCAAATTACATAGATTACATGTTTGATCGTTTTAGGGACCGATTTACATCACAATAGAAAGTGTAAGTTCCGTTTAACTCAAAACAATAACAAATACACATCAAAATACACTTCAATTGCACAAAATTTGAGTTAAGAACCCTTAGGGTTTCGATACATTAAAACAACAAATTAACACACTTAAACTCGATGAAATCATACCTAGATGGTGGCGCTGAGGTTGGCTAAAAGTGCTAAGTAAACGCTGCGGTGGAAATTTGATTTGGTGATGATCGAATTTCTGAGAGAAAAATGGGTTGGGTGCATAAGTGTGAGCTTCTGTGCTCTTTGCCCCCTATTTATACTCTCGTGATCAACCGTACGGTTGATCACACGATCCATCATCAACCGCGTGTCTCACCTTAATCACTCGTGCGTGTGACCCAAATGTCTTAGGACACTATTAAACAGGGTCATCCGTACAGTTAACCTCACATGTATGGTTACTCATACGGTTCACACATCAAACGTGGGAGTGAGCCACTAAGGCAATTTCAAATTTTCCAATTTTTACAAACTTAGGATTTTGAGTCGTTTGGAAATCTTAAAGCTAACTAGCACTTTCAATTTGAGTCATAAACCACTAAATCATCAAGAAATGATCATTAACACTTAGGTAATCCAAACAACTTAACCTAATTGAGGTTATTACTCCAAACATTCTGTTTCTCATGAGTAAGTCCTACAGTGTAATCTCATCTTAAGTTCACTAACAACCTTAAATCATTAAAGCCCTTCAAACAATCACAAGCTCTACAAACCACTATCTTATGGATTTGGTGGCCAAAAATATCTTGATCTCGACAAGGTTCTTTCAGATGTCATTGTACATTTAGAGGGTAATCAGAAAACAAAAGAACGAGAGAAATCTTTATGAGTTTTCTGAGATATAATGTCATGCAACTAAAAATATGCAAAGAAAAGACATTCTATCATGAAATGCAATAACATGCAAACCAAAATCTTTTTGTTGTTTTACAGTTTTCAATGCAAGCTATTAAATAAACAGATAAACAAGATATACAAAACCACATTCTTTTTGTGAGCAAGATGATTAACAATTTATAAAAAATGGATCAGAACTGACATATTGAATCAACTTATGTTGTTCATTCCTAATTATCTAGTCTATGTCTATTATCATGCAATTACTGATATCAATCCTCATTAAACAAGAACATATTCATTCCGGACACTTCGAAAATCATGTTGGCATTAATTACTTGAACACTATAAAGCAATGACTTTTGAGATCACGCTGAGTTCATTAATCCTTAATTCTTTTATCACTTATGATTGTGCGTTTTTGTTAGGTTGTCAATTCATTACACGTAACTTTCCGTTATCTCTTTCCATGTATTTCATTCAAATTGAACAGGATGGTTCTCACGGCATTTTGAATAACCCTGTCAGCCTTTGGCTTCCATCAGTGTATTGATAATCTTCAATCTAGTTGGAGTGGCAGATTTTAGAATATATTGGATTATCCGAATAGGCGCATTATTTACTGCGGGGATTGGTCTACAGTTAAAGCAGACTTGCCTGATGACCAGTCGTCACACGAAATAAATCTCAAGGCCCTTAACTTCTTTATGTTCAAGTTGACATGGAAAACGAAATCGAAAGTTAAACTTTCATATATATATATATATATATATATATATATATATATATATATATATATATATATATATATATATATACATATATATATATATATATATACATATATATATATACATATATCTATATTATTTAGAGTATATCTAGGTAAGTTTCTTTCCAACTTATAGTCTTAATAGATATAACTCTATATTCCAGACGACAAGAATCTTGATAGTTCAGTGTGAACATGATTAAGCAATTCAAGCTGCGCGGGGGCGTCACACTAAGAATGATATGAGTTCTTTATGAGCACATCATGAATCAGCATTCTTCATACTTTCAGGACTTTGCCATCTTGATACGCCAATGATTTTTGACTTTGATTTTCTTTTGATATTTTTTTTCAGCATATCACAGTCTTTTGATATATTGATTTTGAACGTCATCATGAATGGATTTTCCATTTTTATGCATGAACTCATGTTTCTTTGTTGTGTGCTCAGATCACTCGAAGGTGTTCTCCCTTAAATGCTTGAATGGTCCGCAATAAGGAATTATACTTTTCAACCTTAAGCGAGAAGGGACACTTACTTTCGACATAAACTAATTTTTCTGATATTTTCGGGGTTTAGTTTCGATTATAAAGTCTTAGGCCTGTGACAACGTGGTATGCACCAGCCAAACAGATAATCCTCAACTAAAAATCCACCCCCAACCTTTTCTAGTTATTATCAATTATGATAGGGGATACCCTCAACCGACTGTTGAGTTCCTCAACAATTATCATTAGATACAGTTTCGGAGATAATTAGGTGACTACCTTCAAACGCTACAGATCATTCATGACTTCTGAAACTTTGATGATCGTTATTCTTATTATGATTGTCTAATGCTAAGAATTAATAAGTCACATCTATCAGTACATCACACAACAGATAAACATAACCGTTCAAATCAGTCCTTACTAATCAAATATATCAATTCTTCGTACAGTAATGTCACGACCCTACTTTTTCCGTTATCTTTTACCATTAATTATTTAATGACCGTTAACTGTTAATTTTGTTACGACATTTCATGACCTATATTATTATTTTAGTAATAATATATTAATTATTATGTGTTATGTGAATATATGTATTCATATTTTAAATCGTACGTTTATACGAATCGCGGATTTCTATCCGGCGAATCTTTTCGGTTTTTAAACCAACGGACGCGTTTTTGGGATATTTAAATCCTATTTATTTTAAATATGATATTTTAAGGTCATATAATTATATAGTGTATTTATATTTATTTTTCGTCGGGTGTTTGTTATCTTTCCGAATTTTTAATCGCGTAAGTGCGTTTTCGCGTTTCGGGACTCGTTCGGGCTTTCGGGCCATCAGGAATTTCACATTTATCAAAATTGGGCAAGAGGGACCCACCCCACTCACCCATTCGGCCGACCCATGGGGGGGGGGAGGGAGTATACTCCCCATATTTCTATTTTTTGTTTTATTTTATTTACATTCCTAATTTTATCTAAACCTAAATATTATTTTTGCTCTCTTTCTCCCTTTTCTTCTTCCTTGGGCGACGTCAACCATCACCATAACATCATCATCTTCATCAATTTTCATAGCTTGGATCAAGGATTGTTATACATCAACGCGTTCCTCGTTCTGTTCTCTACGCGATTATACTTCTCGTTTCTTGATTACGGTATAAACCCTAACCCTAGAATTTTTAATTTTTCCTTACTTTTCTGTATTTTGGTAATTTATTAGTAGTATGATGATTATTAGTTGTTGTAATGTTGATTGTATGCGTAGAATTGCTCGTTTACATATGTTTTCGGTTTGATATAATTTGGACAGCAGCGTTTTCGTGTATTTCTGACTTTGTAACTGATATAAAAGTTAAAATAAAGTATATAAATGAGTTCCTCTCATCAAGACATTAATTTTAGACACCGGATTCATGTCGTTTCGATTCCCGGAACCCTAATTATGATCAAAGTGGTATTTTGTTAAGATTGAATTGTGATTTTGGTATGAACCAGGTTTGTGACCATATTTGGTGACTTTAGGATGTGTTAGTGTGTTAGGATTGATGGTGGGACGAACTTTCATGTTCGGGTCATCTCAATCCGAGCCACGAATCACCCGTTACGTCCAAAACACGTTTTTGATTGAATTGAAGTTGCAAGTAGTGTGTTGGCTGTACATCACAACTTGTGGACTGTTCTTGGGGTGTTCTTGAGTGTAACAAAGTGTCGTGTGGTTTGCTTAGGCAGAGATATATGTAAGGCTCGCCGAAAACCGACACCCGGGGCTCAGGTTACGACCCGATGAACTTTTGATTAATTATTAAACTTAGGATATAAATAATGGATTTCATTATAATTTAATTACTTATGATAAAAAAGGTAATTATTATTAATTACAATTTATGATATATATTTATTATATCATTTAATTAATATTTATGATTTAATTAACTTTTTAATTAAACATATGATTAATAATACTTCATTATTAATGGAAAAATACTTATGATAAGTATTAAACTTATATTATCAGATTACTATTATAAGACTTATAATAAGGATTAAATAATTATTTAATTATTATAAGGCTTAGTTATTATTTAATTATAATTTAATTATTAAATACTTATGATTTAATAACTATAATTAGAAACTTATGATATGATTAATAATTCATTATTAATTAATAATACCTATGATATGATTTAAAATTTATTATTAAGTAATAATATTTATATTATGACTAATATTTAATTAATTAATTAAATACTTATGTTATATTAATTATATCATTTATGTTATATTAATTATATCATTTTAAATTATATTAACTTTAATAATTCATTTTAATTTAATTAAACTTATGTTATGACATAATTAGACATATTTAACTTTAATAAACGTTATAATTTATATTATTATTATAACTTACACTTTTAAAATTAACGTTGACTATGTTTGACCAAGGTTGACTTTTGAGTTGACTTTCAGTTGACTTTGACTTTCAGTTGACTTTTGTTGACTTTCTAATTAAGGAAACTTTCCTAACTTATAAACTTTCCTAAAATAGCATCTTTCTAAATTTGGAAACTTTCCAAAAATAGAAACTTTCCAAAAATAGAAACTTTCCAAAAATAGAAACTTTCTAAAAATAGAAAGAGTGTGTGCGTAAGCTGTTCCAATCAAACCGATGCATATTGAGTATTGTTCTATGACTAGTTGCAACATGTACAATAGCTATCATACTAAGACTTGACCTAAGTTAGTTATTTATATCGACCTGCTTTATTTATAGGTCGACGTTGTGATCATTCCTGATCACTGTACTACATTTGATGTTCACTTAATTGTGTTGGTTACTTCATTACTTTTAAGGTGAGTTATAGTCCCGTTTTTACATACTTTTCAAAGTATATTTTTGGAATGTGATTACATGCATTTTATTTCACGTTTAGACACAAGTGACAATTAAATTTAAATTATTCATTGTGAGTTGGACAAAAATATTCTCTAGTCTGGTAACTGTAATCATTGGTTTCTACCACTGATCGTGAATTCTACGGATAGATCTATCGGGTTTGACAACTCCATTTCGAGCTAGTCGCGCTAGCAATTTATAATCGGAATGTTTAGTACTTCGTATTTTGTTGTAGATACACTGTCCAGTGTATATTTTTATTGTGTTTTTCAAGGGTAAATAAAGGGTTAAGTGGTTACCAGGTGGCTCATTGATAATGGAATAATGTTTAATGTTTTCTAACATTTTTAAATCTTGTGGTCTAAAGTTTATTCAATTATTTAAACCTATAATTCACTCAACCTTTGTGTTGACAGTTTACTCGAATGTTTTCACATGTACTTGAGTTTATGTGATGCTTCCACTGTGTTTAGAAGAGTCTGCATGCATTTGGGCAGATTTTTATGAAACAATTTATGAAACTTTGGCTTGCATTCGATTTTTGAATAATTAATACTTGTGGGTTGTTGACAATATTTTTGTGTCAACTTTGGATTATTAATATGTTGGGTTACTTTTAAACTACATATTTTGGTATGCTTTCCTTTTTGGGAAATTTTTGAAATAAAAGAATGCAATGTCATTTATTAAATTCATTTAAGTTTGATCAAGCTGTGGGACCAAGTGACGGATCCATTAAGTGTTTTGACGGGGCCATCACAGTTGGTATCAGAGCTCTGGTTGTAGGGAAATAGGCGGTCTTAATGTGGTCAACCCGTGGTTCTTAGGGTGCATTAGAGTCTAGTCTACAGCCCGACCCTTTTGCTATAGCATTACTATGCATTTCATTTCGAATGTGTTATATCATTAGCATTTATATCTTTTGGTATGTGGTTTGCGGTTTTATTGTTTGCAGATGTCGACTTCGAGCGATAACTCAGTTGCTGCTCCTGCTCCTCCGGCTGCTGCCAGACGCCGTGATGATCAACTAGAGATCGATGATCCTGTTCACTACTACTTTTCCACCCTTACCCATATGAGGGCTTACAATGAAGTGACGCGTATTAATGCTCTCAGTGATTATATGCATACTTTGCCACATAACGAGATGTTGGACCAGATACGAGCTAGTATGGATTCGTTTGTTAGCTTCAAGAACAATGTTGGGATCGAGAGTTGTAAGCGTAACCGTGAAGTTGACGCTAGGTTCGAGGCTCTAGAGAGCACAGTTCGTGGTTTGAAGGAAGAGTTGGAAGAAGTGAAAGGAAAGTTGCGGAAGTATGAGCCTTCTGCTGAGACTCATGCTGGCCCATCTTATCACACCCGCTCTAAGCAGATGTGATATGATGATTCAAGATTGATAATTTATTTCATAAGACTTAATGTCCTTTCATACATACATTTTTGGGTTATGTACGGCGTTTTGCCGAGGATTTTATTAAGATTTTGTTATGGGATGTTTTTCATTATGTATGGATGGTTATTTTTATGACATCTATTATCATTATCACATTTTATTTCTGATGTTGTGACTCTTGGCATGTTATATTATGCGTAATGTAGATCATGTATGTTAGGTGCTATGTATGTTGTATGATGTTATCATAAAATATGTATGCATGTGGTGGTTATTTCTATAACAATCATAACTGTCATGTTATTACTCATAGTGGTTACTGACTATTATTTTAATGGTTAATCTTTTCGTGTTCGATCTATTCCTTTATAACACTGGTATTATTCTTAGTACTAACGGTTGTGTTATTCTGTTTTGAAGATCATGCCTCCTAGAGAGTCCAACGAAGCCCGTATTCAACGTCTTGTTACCGAAGGGATAGCTGCTGCTATGGCATCGAATGCTAATGAAAATGCTAATGCGAACAACAATCAGGTGGGATGCTCCCACAAAACGTTCATGGCTAGTCACCCACAGGAATTCAGTGGTACAGAAGGACCCATAGGACTTACCCACTGGTTCGAGAAAACCGAGTCTATTTTCAGGGTTAGTCGAGTCCGAGAGGATGACAAGGTTAGTTTTGCTAGCTGCACTTTGAAGGATAGTGCATTGACCTGGTGGAACAACTTGGTTAACAGTTTGGGAAATGATGTGGCTTATGGTTTAACTTGGAATAATTTCAAGGAAAGAATGATCACCCGCTACCGTCCTAGGGGTGAGCTTAAGAAGTTAGAGGTTGAACTTAAAAACTTGAAAATGAAGGGCACCGAATTAGATGCCTACGAGCAGAGATTCTTTGAGTTGACTTTGTTGTGCCCTAATGTTTATGCCGATGAGAATCTCAAGATTGAAGCTTACATTGATGGGTTGTCTGAGAAAATTGAACATGGAGTTGAATCTAGTGAGCCCCAGACTATTAAGGCCGTGATGTCAATGGCTCATAAGTTGAATGATAAGATCTTGAGAAGAAGCAAGGCTGATGTAACCGAACCCAGTGAAGAGGCTGTTAAGAAAGCTGATAATGGTAAGAGAAAGTGGGATAATAACCGCAATCAAAACCAGAGTCAGCAGAAAAAGCAGGACACTTCTGGTTCGTATAACCGCAGTCAGCGTATGTGTCCACGTTGTTACAAGGCTCATGATGGTTTCTGTACCGTGACTTGCAAGAGGTGTTCCAAACAGGGACACATTGCTAAGGATTGTACGGTGCTTCTGCCGGGTTCTACTACTCCTTCTGCAGGTGGTAATAATGGTAATAATGCTGGTAATAGAGGTGGTAATGGTAATGGCAGTGGAAAGTCGAATAATGGTGGTAATTCGAGAGTTTGTTACGAGTGTGGGAAGCCGGGGCATTTCCGTGATGCCTGTCCTAACAAGAAGACTGCAGAGACTGCGCGTTGTAGAGCGTTCAACATTAATGCCAGGGATGCTGAGAAAGATCCTAAACTTGTTACTGGTATGTTCTCGGTCAACGATTTATCAGTTTATGTACTATTTGATTCAGGGGCTGATTTGAGTTTTGTGTCGAGTAAATTAAGTCCAAAAATCAAAACACCGTTAACTCCTTTAGACAATACGTATGTTGTTGAAATAGCTAATGGTAAGGTACTCACTGCTAAGACTGTGCATCGTAAGTGTAACATTAGTTTAGCTGGTAGGGATTTTGTGATAGATTTGGTACCGATTGAACTTGGTAGTTTTGATGTTGTTATTGGAATGGATTGGTTATCTACGAATCATGCTAAGATCGTGTGTTATGATAAAGCTATTCGTATTACTAATGTGGTTGGAGAGCCGCTGATGGTTCTTGGAGATAAGAAATGCCGACAGTTAAATCTTATTAGCTGTTTGAAAGTTCTTAAACATCTTCGCAAAGGCTGTCATGCTATTCTAGCCCATGTTGTTGATTCTGAAAGAGAAACGAAGAGTGTTGGAGATGTTCATATTGTTAGAGATTTTCCCGAGGTATTTCCCGAAGATTTACCTGGCCTTCCGCCGCAACGCGCGGTAGAATTTCAAATTGATCTTGTTCCCGGTGCTGCTCCCGTAGCACGTGCTCCTTATCGTCTTGTGCCTTCTGAACTTCAAGAATTGTCAAGTAAACTCCGTGAGTTGTTAGACAAAGGTTTTATTCGTCCTAGTTCGTCCCCTTGGGGAGCTCCTGTTCTATTTGTTAAGAAGAATGATGGTTCTTTTCGTTTGAGCATTGATTATCGTGAGTTGAACAAGCTTACTATTAAAAACCGTTATCCTCTTCCGAGAATTGATGATCTGTTCAATCAACTTCAGAGTTCATCTATTTATTCAAAAATCGATCTTCTTTCCGGCTATCATCAGTTGCGTGTTAAAGAATCTGATGTTTCGAAAACTGATTTTCGCACCCGTTACGGTCACTTTGAGTTTCTTGTTATGATGTTCGGATTGACGAATGCACCTGCTGTGTTCATGGACCTCATAAACCGTGTGTGTAGACCCTATCTAGACAAGTTCGTTATTGTGTTTATCGACGACATCCTTATTTATTCGAAGAGTGATGAAGAGCACGAGGAACATTTGAAGTTAGTGCTTGATCTGTTGAGAAAATAAGAGTTATACGCTAAGTTCTCTAAGTGTGCATTCTGGTTACGAGAAGTTCAATTCCTTGGACACATTGTTAGTAAACAGGGGATACAAGTTGATCCTGCTAAGATTGAGGCGATTGAAAAGTGGAAACTCCGAAAACTCCTACCCAGATTCGTCAGTTCCTAGGATTGGCAGGTTACTATCGAAGGTTCATCCAAGATTTCTCTCGTATCACAAAACCTTTGACTGCTTTAACGCATAAGGGGAAGAAGTATGAGTGGAAGGATGAACAAGAGACTGCTTTTCAGATTTTAAAGAAGAAGTTGACTACCGCTCCGATATTGTTACTACATGAGGGTAATGATGACTTTGTTGTTTATTGTGATGCTTCGCGTCAAGGCTTTGGTTGTGTTTTGATTCAACGAAAGAAAGTTATTGCGTACGCATCACGTCAGTTGAAGATTCACGAGCAGAACTATACAACTCATGATTTAGAGTTGGGGGCCGTTGTTTTTGCACTTAAGATTTGGAGACATTATTTGTATGGGGTCAAGAGTACTATGTACACAGATCACAAAAGTCTTCAACATATCCTCGATCAGAAACAGTTGAACATGAGACAACGAAGATGGATTGAGACGTTGAATGATTACGATTGTGAACTTTTGTATCATTCGAGTAAGGCCAATGTTGTGGCTGATGCGTTGAGTCGTAAAGAAAGGGCTGAACCTCGCAAGTTTAGAACCTTGAATATGACAACTAGAACAAACCTCGCAAGGCAGATTCTTCAGGCACAACAAGAAGCCTTAAAGGAAGAGAATTTTGTGAAAAAGAACGTAAGAGGTATGGCTAAGAAATTTGAGATTCGAGCAGATGGTACTAGGTACTTTGCAGGACGTCTTTGGGTTCCGAAGTTTGGTGAACTGCGACAACTTGTTTTGGATGACGCTCATAAGTCTAGGTACTCTATTCATCCTGGTTCAGGAAAGATGTATCATGATCTTAAGGAGCTGTATTGGTGGCCAAATTTGAAAGGTGATGTGGCTACGTATGTAGCTAAGTGTTTCACCTGTGCTAAGGTTAAAGCTGAACATCAAAAACCTTCTGGACTGTTGGTACTACCCGAGATTCCCGAGTGGAAGTGGGAAGGGATTACAATGGATTTTATTACTAAGTTATCGAGAGTTGCGGGTAGCTATGACACTATTTGGGTGATTGTAGATCGACTCACTAAGTCAGCTCACTTTTTGCCGATCAGGGAAACAGATTCAATGGAGAAGCTTACTCGTTTGTACTTGAAGGAGATTGTTTCTAGGCATGGTGTTCCTGTATCCATTATTTCGGACCGAGACAGTCGATTTGTATCGAGGTTTTGGCGATCTTTACAGGAAGCCTTGGGAACTAGGTTAGATATGAGCACCGCTTATCATCCCCAAACGGATGGTCAGAGTGAAAGGACCATTCATACGTTGGAAGATATGTTATGAGCGTGTGTTATTGATTTTGGAAATGGGTGGGATAAATATTTGCCGCTAGCTGAATTTTCTTATAACAACAGTTATCACGCAAGTATTCAAGCCGCACCGTTTGAAGCTCTGTACGGTAGGAAGTGTAGGTCTCCTGTCTGTTTGAATGAGGTTGGGGATGCTCAACTCACAGGTCCAAAAATTATTCATGAGACTACCGAGAAGATTGTACAGATTAAGGAAAGGTTGAGAACCGCTAGAAGTCGGCTAAAGAGTTATGCCGATAGGGGAAGGAAAGATGTGGAATTTCAAGTTGGTGATCATGTTATGTTAAAGGTTTCACCTTGGAAGGGTGTGATCCATTTTGGTAAAAGGGGAAAGCTAAGTCCTCGCTTTGTAGGACCATTCGAGATTGTTGAAAGAGTTGGACCGGCGGCTTATCGTTTGAAGTTGCCGCAAGAACTCAGTGCTGTTCACGATGTTTTTCATGTATCGAACTTAAAGAAGTGTTTGGCCGAAGCCGACAAGACTATTCCTTTGGAAGAACTTCATGTTGATAAGCAACTACACTTTATTGAGGAACCTATTGAAATTATGGATCGAGAAGTTAAGACTCTTAAGCAAAGCCGAATTCCTATTGTCTGGGTTAGATGGAACGCCAGACACGGTCCCGAGTTCACTTGGAGCGTGAAGATCAGATGAAGCAGAAGTACCCGCATTTGTTCCCAGATGCTTAGTCAACCCCTGCACCTGCTTAAATTTCGGGACGAAATTTTCGTAACGGGAAGGTACTGTCACGACCCTACTTTTTCCGTTATCTTTTATCGTTAATTATTTAACGACCGTTAACTGTTAATTGTGTTACGTCATTTCATGACCTATATTATTATTTTAGTAATAATATATTAATTATTATGTGTTATGTGAATATATGTATTCATATTTTAAATCGTACGTTTATACGAATCGCGGATTTCTATCCGGCGAATCTTTTCAGTTTTTAAACCAACGGACGCGTTTTTGGGATATTTATATCCTATTTATTTTAAATATGATATTTTAAGGTCATATAATTATATAGTATATTTATATTTATTTTTCGTCGCGCGTTTGTTATCTTTCCGAATTTTTAATCGCGTAAGTGCGTTTTCGCGTTTCGGGACTCGTTCGGGCTTTCGGGCCATCAGGAATTTCACATTTATCAAAATTGGGCAAGTGGGACCCACCCCACTCACCCATTCGGCCGACCCATGGGGGGGAGGGAGTATACTCCCCATATTTCTATTTTTTGTTTTATTTTATTTACATTCCTAATTCTATCTAAACCTAAATATTATTTTTGCTCTCTTTCTCCCTTTTCTTCTTCCTTGGGCGACGACAACCATCACCATAACATCATCATCTTCATCAATTTTCATAGCTTGGATCAAGGATTGTTATACATCAACGCGTTCCTCGTTCCGTTCTCTACGCGATTATACTTCTCGTTTCTTGATTAGGGTATAAACCCTAACCCTAGAACTTTTAATTTTTCCTTACTTTTCTGTATTTTGATGATTTATTAGTAGTATGATGATTATTAGTTGTTGTAATGTTGATTGTATGCGTAGAATTGCTCGTTTACATATGTTTTCGGTTTGATATAATTTGAACAGCAGCTTTTTCGTGTGTTTCTGACTTTGTAACTGATATAAAAGTTAAAATAAAGTATATAAATGAGTTCCTCTCATCAAGACATTAATTTTAGACACTGGATTCATGTCGTTTCGATTCCCGGAACCCTAATTATGATCAAAGTGGTATTTTGTTAAGATTGAATTGTGATTTTGGTACGAACCAGGTTTGGTCCGACTTTGTAACCATATTTGGTGACTTTAGGGTGTGTTAGTGTGTTTGGACTGATGGTAGGACGAACTTTCATGTTCGGGTCATCTCAATCCGAGCCACGAATCACCCGTTACGTCCAAAACACGTTTTTGATTGAATTGAAGTTGCAAGTAGTGTGTTGGCTGTACATCACGACTTGTGGACTGTTCTTGGGGTGTTCTTGAGTGTACCAAAGTGTCGGGTAGGTAAGGCTCGCCGAAAACCGACACCCGGGGCTCAGGTTACGACCCGATGAACTTTTGATTTAAAACTTTTGATTAATTATTAAACTTAGGATATAAATAATGGATTTCATTATAATTTAATTACTTATGATAAAAAAGGTAATTATTATTAATTACAACTTATGATATATATTTATTATATCATTTAATTAATATTTATGATTTAATTAAATTTTTAATTAAACATATGATTAATAATACTTCATTATTAATGGAAAAATACTTATGATAAGTATTAAACTTATATTATGAGATTACTATTATAAGACTTATAATAAGGATTAAATAATTATTTAATTATTATAAGACTTAGTTATTATTTAATTATAATTTAATTATTAAATACTTATGATTTAATAACTATAATTAGAAACTTATGATATGATTAATAATTCATTATTAATTAATAATACCTATGATATGATTTAAAATTTATTATTAAGTAATAATATTTATATTATGACTAATATTTAATTAATTAATTAAATACTTATGTTATATTAATTATATCATTTAAACTTATATTAACTTTAATAATTCATTTTAATTTAATTAAACTTATGTTATGACATAATTAGAGATATTTAACTTTAATAAACGTTATAATTTATATTATTATTATAACTTACACTTTTAAAATTAACGTTGACTATGTTTGACCAAGGTTGACTTTTAAGTTGACTTTCGGTTGACTTTGACTTTCAGTTGACTTTTGTTGACTTTCTAATTAAGGAAACTTTCCTAACTTATAAACTTTCCTAAAATAGCAACTTTCTAAATTTGGAAACTTTTCAAAAATAGAAACTTTCCAAAAATAGAAACTTTCCAAAAATAGAAACTTTCTAAAAATAGAAAGTGTGTGTCCGTAAGCTGTTCCAATCAAACCGATGCATATTGAGTATTGTTCTATGACTACTTGCAACATGTACAATAGCTATCATACTAAGACTTGACCTAAGTTAGTTATTTATATCGACCTGCTTTATTTATAGGTCGGCGTTGTGATCATTCCTGATTACTGTACTACATTTGCTATTCGCTTAATTGTGTTGGTTACTTCATTACTTTTAAGGTGAGTTATAGTCCCGTTTTTACATACTTTTCAAAGTATATTTTTGATATGTGATTACATGCATTTTATTTCACGTTTAGACACAAGTGACAATTAAATTTAAATTATTCATTGTGAGTTGGACAAAAATATTCCCTAGTCTGGTAACTGTAATCATTGGTTTCTACCGGTGAACACGAATCCTACGGATAGATCTATCAGGTTTGACAACCCCATTTCGAGCTAGTCGCGCTAGCAATTTATAATCGGAATGTTTAGTACTTCGTATTTTGTTGTAGATACACTGTCCAGTGTATATTTTTATTGTGTTTGGCAAGGGTAAATAAAGGGTTAAGTGGTTACCAGGTGGCTCATTGATAATGGAATAATGTTTAATGTTTTCTAACATTTTTAAATCTTGTGGTCTAAAGTTTATTCAATTATTTAAACCTATAATTCACTCAACCTTTGTGTTGACAGTTTACTCGCATGTTTTCACAGGTACTTGAGTTTATGTGATGCTTCCGATGTGTTTAGAAGAGTCTGCATGCATTTGGGCAGATTTTTATGAAACAATTTATGAAACTTTGGCTTGCATTCGGTTTTTGAATAATTAATACTTGTGGGTTGTTGACAATGTTTTTGTGTCAACTTTGGATTATTAATATGTTGGGTTACTTTTAAACTACATATTTTGGTATGCTTTCCTTTTTGGGAAACTTTTGAAATAAAAGAATGCAATGTCATTTATTAAATTCATTTAAGTTCGATCAAGCTGTGGGACCAAGTGACAGAGCCGTTAAGTGTTTTGACGGGGCCATCACAAGTAATTTCTTCATCTCCCCCATATTAATCAAAACAAGCTCATTTTCAGAATTTTTCAACTTTTTGGGGTTTTCTGGTGAGGCATTTTACACTTTTAGGTATTTTTTGTTGATAAAAAATACTCCCTCTAAAATACTAAAACATAAAATCTTTTTGTCTTTTAGCATTTTAACAAAAGAACAAAAAATAACTACAGACTAGCATGCGAACATGAGATAAATCAAGCAAAGAAATGCAGACAGGAAGCAAAAATATGCAATACAGATAATAAGAAACTAAAATCTATATTTCATGCATCCTACATACAAAGTCTAAAAGTTTGATTAACCCTCACAAACAACATCCGAAATTACTTTGTCTCGATCAACAATGTCATTCATCTCTAAAAGTAGCAAGAACCTTGGTTTATCAAAAGCCTTAGTGAAAAGATCAGCCCTCTGCTCCTTAGTACCTATTCTCTTAACCTCAATTATCTTTTTCTCATGGAAATCCCTAAGAAAATGATATTTAACACCTATGTGTTTGGTCTTAGAATGTTGCACAGGATTCTTAGTAATTACAATAGCAGCAGTATTATCAATATAAAGAGGAGAGAAAGAGATTCTTAGTTCGTAATCGCGAAGTTGTTGTTGGATCCAAACAACTTGCGAATAGCAACTAGCAGCAGCGATATATTCAGCTTCACATGTGGAAAGCGCAACTGCAGATTGTTTCTTGCACTGCCAGGTCACCAGCCTTTCACCTAAAAATTGACATCCTCCTGATGTAGATTTGTTGTTAATTTTGCAACCTGCATAGTCTGAATCACTATATGCTACAAGATCAAACTTGTCTTCGTTCGAATACCAGATGCCGAGATTTGGAGAATGTAACAGATAACGAAGAATTCTTTTGGCAGCTGTAAGATGAACTGTATTCAGATTAACTTGATAACGAGCACATAGACATGTTGCGAACATAATATCCGGCTTAGATGCAGTGAGATACATGAGCGATCCGATGATTGCTTGATAGTATGTAGGATCAACAGGATCCCCTTCACTGTCTAACGATATACCATGATTTACAGCTAGCGGGGTCGACATAGGACGTTCTTGAGTCATACCGAAACGTTCGAGTATATCATTTACATACTTTGCGTGATAAAGAAAAATTCCATTATCAGTCTGTTCGACTTGCAAACCAAGAAGGTAGTGTAAGAGACCTAATTTTCCCATTTCGAATTCGTCCTTCATAACCTGCTCGAACTCATCGACGAGTTCCTGCTTCGTAGCACCGAAAATAATGTCATCTACATATATCTGGACCAAAATAATATCATCATCTTTAACCTTCATGAACAGAGTACAATCTACCGTGCCCATTTGATAACCTTTTTCAATCAGATAACTTGACAAACGTCCATACCAAGCTCTTGGGGCTTGATGTAAACCATATAGGGCTCTTCGTAAACGATAAACTTTGTCAGGATGAAGATGATCTTCAAAACCCGATGGTTGATTGACATATACTCTTTCATTTAGCTTGCCATAAAGAAATGCACTCTTGACATCCATTTGAAACACTTTAAACTTCATAAATGAAGCAAAAGTCAAGAAAATGCGAATTGCTTCCGATCTGGCAACAGGAGCAAAAACTTCATCATAATCAAATTCAGGATCTTGCTGATAACGTTTAGTAACTAATCTTGCTTTGTTACGGATAACATTGCCATCTTCGTCAAATTTGCACTTCCAAACCCATTTTAGATCAATTACTTTAGCACCATGCGGCTTAGTAACTAGCTTCCAAATATCTAAATGATGGAATTGCTGAATCTCTTCTTGCATTGCCATGACCCAATCAACATGCTTCAAGGCTTCTTTTGTTGTCTTTGGCTCTATTCTAGAAATATGACATGAGTACTCGTAGTATGCAGCAGCAGCTGTCATATGAGTATCAACTTGACCATCAAACTGAACTTGTATTCTTGTTTTAACACATGCATTTGGATCTCCAATAATATTCTCTCTTGGATGAGCGGCTGTAGTTCTGGGAACTGGTTGTGCGGGAACAGGTATCTCATGATGTAGATTCGTAGTATCACCAATATCTTCATGACTATCAGAACTCTCACTTGAAATATCAGATTCACAGGTATCATACACTGGATCAATGTCTTGATCTGAATCTTGAACTGGTTCATTGACAGTGGGTAATGGAGTTGGAGTTGGAGTTGGAGTAGGTGTAGAAACTTCTGGTTCATTCTGTAAATCGAACAGCATTTGTAACTCAACTTCATTCTCCGTCTGATCTGGAGCAAGATTGAATGAATCAATCAACTCATCATAGTTATAAATCCAAGGATGACTCTTAGAAGCACTCTTTGTATAATTCCTCTGGACATCAACTTCAGACTATTCTTCAACACATCTTGTCTCATTGTTGAAAATGCACATGTTAGGAGAACTATATCCAAGAAACACTCCAGTAACCACTTTTGAATCAAACTTACTTCCTGGTTTTCTTTTCAAGATGGTACACGGTGCATCAAATGGTTCTAGATGCTTCAAAGATGATTTTCTCCCATGTAATAGCTCATAGCAAGTTTTACCCAGTCGTTTAACAGTCAGAACTCGATTCATAGTGTAACACGCATTTGCAACAGCTTCACTCCAAAAATGAACAGACAACGATGAATCTGTTAGCATTGTTCTAGCTGTTTCAATCAATACCCTATTCTTTCTTTCAGCAACACCATTCATATGAGGAGCGTATGCAGAACTGAACTGCATATTGATACCTTTTTCAATACAAAAACCTGCAAGATACTGATTCTTGAATTCTATACTGTTGTCGCAATGAATCTTCCTTACCTTTAAATTGAAACTTGTTTCTAATCGATTGATTAGCACTTTTAAGTTTTCAAACGTATCAGACTTCTCTTTCAAAAACATTACCCAAGAAAATCTTGAATAATCATCAGTTACAACCAGACAATACTTACTTCCATCAATGCTTTCAAAACGAATTGGACCAAAAAGATCCATATGTAACAATTCAAGTGGAGCAGAGATTGGATTATACTTCACCAGCTTATGAGCTTTCTTGCTCTGCTTACCCTTCTTACACAAAACACATGTTCCTGGAATCTGAAAAGATCGAAGATCAACACCTTCTACAAGATTGTTGTGGATAAGGTAATTCATCTTCCAAAAACTTAAATGACCCATACGTTTATGCCAAGTAATAGAATCTTGTTCAGTCGCTTTTGAAACAAAAGCCTGATGATGTTCAGCAGTTGAAGTAGCAACATTCATATCTAGCATATATAAATCAGCTTGTCTAGGAGCCTTCATCAAAATCATTTCAGGAGGAATCACAAACTCTGGCTTCAAAATGTAGCTGAATTCGTCATCAAATGCTACCTAGAAAGATTTTTCACAGATTTGTGAAACCGACAACAAATTGTTTGCAAGCTCTTGACAATAGTTTACTTTGTCAAAACTAACTTTTTCATTCTTCAATAAACCCTGAGCTGAAATGTGACCTCCTTTATCTCCGGCAAAAGCTACATAACCTCCCTTAATTGGGTGTACATTCGAAAGAAGAGACAGCTGTCCAGTCATATGTCTCGAAGCGCCGCTATCCACTATCCAGGTGTTTTTTGCAGGTACCCTGGTTCCCTGCATATCACATTAAGAAAATTAATTGATAATAGGAACCCACGTCCGGACGGCAGTAGGTTGTCCATTAACACCCATAGCTTGAACTTCCATTAATTTCCTGTTTGAGTCTGGTGGAATCTCATCATTAGAAACTGTAAACTTAGACAGTTTAGAAGTAGCAATATTGCTCTTCTGGTTTTTCACATTTTGCTCATTTTTAGAGTGATTCACTTGTGGTCTGGTACGAGAAAAGTATTTTCGACGACTAGCTTTTTGCGAAGGCGAACGTGCCTTTGGTTCAAAAGCTCTACTATGATCAATTGATTTGGCAACTCTTGCCTCAGTATCCTGTTTAGGAACCTTAATCTTCACAGGAGAAATTGACCTATTGAAGTTCTTTCTCTTATACTCTTTATAGACAACAGTTGTCGTATGTTTTTTAACACGAACTTCATCATTAACAGGTGAACCTGTTTTATGAACATAAGATGATCTGCGATCATCATATGTGAGGTCAATCTTCTGTCTTGGTTATCTATATCTTGTAGGACAATTAGCAACAATGTGCCCAAAAATAGCACAACTAAAACATTGACGAAACTCCCTATGTCCTCTAAATTCATACAAGTTATTAGAATTTGAAGATGACGGATCTTGTGTTCTTACAAACACAGGAGAATCATTTGTTTTATTTCTTGGAATAGGCTTAGGTGTAATAGGAGGAACCGGTCTGTTAGCAAATCTAGGATTTCTCAAAATTTTAACAAGACCTTTCGTTGTTCTAACTCTACTTGTCTTAGAGTTATCTCCTAACCCAGTTTTCCTATCTTCCTTATGATCTAGAGCACCTTCAGCAGTATCATCAGAAGTTGTATTCTTAGTTGAACTACATTTTTTATTCTTTTTAACATAATCTTCATAACTAGGAGGGATACAATCTTCTGGTTGACCGTCAACTACGTTTGCATTAACAAATGTGTTCTGAAAAGGAGGAGATGCAGAACTATATCCTATACCCTTGCCCTTAGTGTCATTAAGTTCCACCATTAATGCATTCTACTGTGACGCACTTGCCCAACATTTCATTTTGATTGAAATTGCCTCTAAATCAGCTTTACGCATTCATTTTCTTTCTTTAGTTCATTAATTGTGTCAACACGTTTAATTAAAGCTTGATTTATGTCAAAGTTATAACATTTAAGATCGTGAAGTTGTTTTTTATAAACTTTGATCTGCTCTTTCAACTCATTTTCAACCTTAGTGGTCACATGATCTGCGTGCCATTTTTCTTTCATCTCCGCATATGCCTTTGTTAAGTTATCTTTTGTTACCTTAGATTCAGCGCATTTGATAATGCTAAAAACGAACATATATTTCATAGCATTATCCCTCAAGAAAGACAAGCTTTTAGTTGCAATTGTTCTATTTACAAGTGATATTCGTTTAAATAATAAAAAGTGAAGACAAAAGACAGATTCGACAAATTGAAGACGCAAACGACTAAAAAGCTCAAAAGTACAAAATACAATCAAAGAGGTTCCAATTATTGATAAGAAATGTCTCAAAATTACAAGAGTACAAGACGCGAAACGCAAAGTACAAGATATTAAATTATACGCAAAGTCGTTCGAAAATCCGGAACCGGGACCAGAGTCAACTCTCAACGCTCGACGCAACGGACTAAAAATTACAAGTCAACTATGCACATGAATATAATATAATATATAATTAATTCTTAAAATTAATATATTATATTATATTATATTATAAAACCGTCGGCAGAAGAAAACAACCACATGTGAGCCTCCCCAGCTGGCCATGCGATCGCATGAGCTGAAGGAGCAAAACTCATGCGATCGCATGAGCCTCTTTTTCAGTTCACAGGCCTATAAAATTCGCAGTTTGGAGCATCATATAACACATCTTTTTCTCTTCATTCATCAACGTATATGTATATATATTATATTATAATTTTAATTTTGATTTTAATTTTAATTTCTAATAATAAGGGTATGTTAGCGAATGTTGTAAGGGTGTAAGTCGAAATTCTGTCCGTGTAACGCTACGCTATTTTTAATCATTGTAAGTTATGTTCAACCTTTTTTACATTAATGTCTCGTAGCTAAATTATTATTATGCTTATTTAAGTCGAAGTAATCATGATGTTAGACTAAAAATATTAAAATTGGGTAATTGGGCTTTGTACCATAATTGGGGTTTGGACAAAAGAACGACAGTTTTGGAAATTAGACTATGGGCTATTAATGGGCTTTATATTTGTTTAACTAAATGATAGTTTGTTAATTTTAATATAAAGATTTATAATTGGACGTACCTATAAATAACCATATACACTCAATTGGACACGATGGGCAGGATATTTATATGTATGAATAATCGTTCATTTAACCGTGCACGGGAATGGATTAATAGTCTATGGAATTATTAAAACAGGGGTGAAATTATGTGCAAGGACACTTGGCATAATTGGTAACAAAGTATTAAAACCTTGGGTTACACGCAGTCGATATCCTGGTGTAATTATTAAACAAAGTATTAAGACCTTGTTACAGTTTAAGTCCCCAATTAGTTGGAATATTTGACTTCGGGTATAAGGATAATTTGACGAGGACACTCGCACTTTATATTTATCACTGATGGACTGTTATGGACAAAAACCAGACGGACATATTAAATAATCCAGGACAAAGGATAATTAACCCATGGGCATAAAACTAAAAATCAACACGTCAAACATCATGATTACGGAAGTTTAAATAAGCATAATTCCTTTATTTTCATATTTAATTGCACTTCTAATTATCGCACTTTTATTTATTGTCATCGTATTTAATTGCACTTTTAATTTTCGTAATCTTTAATTATCGTAATTTTATTTTATCGCACCTTTATTATTCGCAATTTCATTATCGTTATTTACTTTACGTTTAAATTAAGTCTTTTATTTATTTAATATTTTACATTAGGTTTTAACTGCTACTAAAGTTTTAAAAATCGACAAACCGGTCATTAAACGGTAAAAACCCCTTTTTATAATAATAATATTACTTATATATATTTTTGTATTTTTATAAATTAAAACTAATATAGCGTTAAGCTTTGTTTAAAAGATTTCCCTGTGGAACGAACCGGACTTACTAAAACTACACTACTGTACGATTAGGTACACTGCCTATAAGTGTTGTAGCAAGGTTTAGGTATATCCATTCTATAAATAAATAAATATCTTGTGTAAAATTGTATCATATTTAATAGTATTTCCTAGTAAAATATAAGCTATTTCATATACACCACCTCGCACACATCAAGTATTTTTGACGCCGCTGCTGGGGATCAGCTAAAACGCCGGAAGCGCAACGCTATAATAAAAGATTTTTATTAATGTTTAAGTTTACTTTTATAAAAATACATTTTTGTAAAAATACGTTTTTGTAAAAATACGTTTTAAATAATATATTCAAAAATATAAAAAGAAAAACAAAATTTATATATTTTTAAGAGTTTGTTAAATATATAACTTCTATAAAAGTTTCTTTATCTTTATTTTATAAAAATATAAGTTTTATTTAATTTATATAAATATATTATATAAATATATAAAACAGAAAAATTAAAACAGAAAAAAAATCACTCGAGGCCCGTACTGTTACAGCCCGTAACCTGGCCCAAAACCTTAGCTCATGCGATCGCATGAGCCCGAAGGCAAAATCTCATGCGATCGCATGAGAGTACCAGACACGCCAGAGTTGACTGAATTCTGCAATCATTACGGAGTAATTATTATTATTATTAATTAATTTATAACCCTAATTAGGGTTTTGTATTAAATTAGTTAGTTTAGTTTTTATTATTTAATTTGTATTTTTAGTTGAGTTAGTTTTAATAAATTACAAAATTAATAGTTTTATAAAATAAATAATATAAAAATAATATTTTTATAAAAATTGTACTTTTTACAACTTTTAGCATATTTTTATATTTTGTACCTCTTTTTATTCGTTTTAGTGTAATTTTTGTATTTTTCGCTTATATTTAATTTTAAGTTATAGTTTTTGCCATAGTTATTTTTACTTCTAGATTTTTAGGCTTTGCCGTAAAATCCCTTAAGTGCTTTTTCTTTAGACTAAGATTTAGGTGCTCTAGAATTTTGCGACGCCCTTTTTAAGTTTTAGTACCCTTTTTAAGATATTGTCATTTGGGATATAGTATTGCTTTTAAGCTTTAATATTTTTAGACACAACTTTTAATTTTTAGTTTTTAGTGCCTTTTTAAGTTTAGACGCGCTACTTTCTTATTTTTATTTTTCCTATTATTTTTCGATCTTTTTATTTTTCGACATTTTTCGACGCGTTCTTTTTCTTTCTTATTTCTCGTCATCCTAGTTTTTAGGACTTAGAATTTTTCACTATTTCTTATCTAAAATTTCTTTAAATTACGAAAAATTATTTTAAGTGGGTAAATTGATAGACATCAAAATTTTCTGGTTCGTAGTAATAGTTGGATTTGTACGTGGACCGGGTTATTGGAGCCAAACAGTACTCAATTATATTGAGACCAAACGAATCCTGCCTCTCTGCTGCATCTTTTGGCTATTCGAAACGTGGGAAAAATCAGAAAAGTCTATTAATTTGATAACTTATATAATTTTTCTTATTTTTATAACTAATAGGATATTCAGTGAATGCACCGAGCAAAACGTTCACCACCTTTTGTACTTTCACCACCTGTAACTCGATCAAGACATCTAGCAAATATTGTCGCCGTTGATTTTTCTTTAGAATCGTCATCCAGTCGACCAAGTACTCCAATTCAAATTTCCAATAATCCATTTTTTGAACCCGACCTCACAATTGAGAATACGGAGAATATTCAGGGACGATTCATAGATCCTGAACCATTAATTTTTCCTCCGGAATCACCAATCATTCAAACAGAGATTGTTGAGGAACCAACCATTAAATCAAAATCCTATAGTGATTCAGATTCAACAAATTCAATCATGAAAAATCTGGAACCTCTAAGTATGGAAGACCGAATGAGAGCTAAACGCACTGGCCAAGGTCACGCAATTACTCAACCTGACATAAATGCGCCAGATTATGAAATCAAAGGACAAATTTTACACATGGTGACTAATCAATGCCAATTTAGTGGTGCGCCGAAGGAAGATCCAAATGAACATTTTCGTACCTTTAATAGGATCTGCACACTATTTAAAATAAGAGAAGTGGAGGATGAACAGATATATCTCATGTTATTTCCCTGGACTTTAAAGGGAGAAGCCAAAGATTGGTTGGAATCGTTACCTGAAGGGGCGATTGATACATGGGATGTTTTAGTTGAAAAATTTCTTAAACAATTCTTTCCGGCATCTAAAGCTGTAAGACTTCAAGGAGAAATTGTTACGTTCACACAGAAACCAAATGAAACTCTATATGAGGCATGGACCAGATTTGGAAAGTTATTGAGAGGATGTCCGCAACATGGTTTAGACACCTGTCAAATAGTACAAATATTCTACCAAGGATGCGACATCACTACAAGGAAAGACATCGATATAGCAGCTGGTGGTTCCATTATGAAGAAAACAGAAACTGATGCTTATAAAATTATTGATAACACTGCTTCCCACTCACATGAGTGGCACCAAGAAAAAGATATCGTTAGATCATCTAAAGCAGCTAGAGCCGATTCTAGCCATGACTTAGATTCCATTTCTGCAAAGATAGATGTTGTCGAGAGACGAATGGAAAAGATGACTAAGGATATACACTCAATACGAATTAGTTGTGAGCAGTGTGGAGGACCACATTTGACAAAAGATTGTCTCAGTATTGAACTAACAATGGAACAACGAGAGAATATTTCATACATAAACCAAAGGCCTGGAAATAATTATCAGAATAATTATCAACCGCCAAGACTAATTTACAATCAAAACCAGAATTATAACTGAAATGTTCCATACAACAACCAACAAGGACCTAGCAATCAACAAGTATCCAATAATACTTACAACCAGCAAAGACCTAATTTTCAAAACAAACCACCACAAACCGATGATAAAAAGCCAAATTTAGAAGATATGATGACGAAGCTAGTTGAATCTCAAACACATTTTTTCACATCTCAGAAACAAACCAATGAACAAAATGCTCAAGCATTTAGAAATCAACAAGCTTCTATTCATAATCTGGAACAAGAAGTAAGTAACCTAGCAAGGTTAATAGGTGAAAGAAAACCAGGAAGTCTACCTAGTGATACAAATGCTAACCCCCAGAATGAAACAGCTAAAGCCATTACCACAAGAAGTGGTATGACACTTAAACCACCTGAAATACCTGTAATTTCTAATAAAGATATTCCTACTCCACAAGAACCACAACCTGAGCAAGATAAGGAAAAAGAACCGGTAGTTGAAAAGGTTAATGAAGATGACACAGTTAAGGCTAAACCTTATGTTAAACCATACCAACCACCACTTCCTTACCCGAGTAAAATGAGAAAAGAGAGACTTGAAGCCGAGCAATCCAAATTCTTGGATATGTTTAAACAAATAAATGTAAATCTTCCTTTCATTGATGTTATTTCAGGAATGCCTAGATATGCTAAATTTCTGAAAGATCTAATCACGAATAGAAAGAAAATGGAAGAACTCTCGGCTATTACTATGAATGCTAATTGTTCTGCAGTGCTGTTGAATAAGATACCAGAAAAACTATCTGATCCAGGAAGTTTCACAATTCCATGTTTTCTGGGTAGTCTTAGTTCAATAGAAGCATTGGCAGACTTAGGTGCTAGTATAAATCTGATGCCGTATTCATTATACACTAAACTAGACCTTGGAGAATTGAAACCAACAAGAATAAGCATACAACTAGCCGATAGATCAGTAAAATATCCTAGAGGGATAATGGAGAACATGCTAGTTAAAGTTGGTACTTTAGTATTTCCAGTAGATTTTGTTGTTCTGGACATGGAATAAGATACTCAAGTTCCTCTCATATTAGGAAGACCATTCTTAAACACGGCTAAAGCAATGATAGACGTGTTCGGTAAGAAACTAACCCTAAGTATAGAGGACGAGAGTGTTACCTTTTCAGTTGATAGAGCAATGCAACAACCGCAATCTGCAGACGATACATGTTATTATATTCAAACTATAGAATCACATGCAGAATTGTTAGAAGAATTTCCAGAATTACAAGGAACGGGAGAATGTTCTTTAGGAGAAGGTACTGAACCAATTGATGAAACTGAAATGTTAGCTACACTTATGGCTAATGGATATGAACCAACAACGGAAGAAATTCAAATGCTAAAAGAAGAAGACAGATATCGATATAAATCATCGATAGAAGAACCACCGAAATTAGAGTTAAAGCCACTTCCAAACCATTTGGAATACGCTTATTTACATGGTGAATCTGAATTACCTGTAATAATATCGTCTTCTCTTACTGAAAATGAAAAATCTCAACTCATTTCTGTGCTAAAAGCTCATAAACCAGCTATTGCATGGAAGATTCATGATATTAAAGGAATAAGTCCTTCGTATTGCACACATAAAATCCTTATGGAAGAAGGACATAAAACGTATGTGCAATGCCAACGAAGACTAAAGCTTAATATGCAAGATGTTGTTAAGAAAGAAATTATTAAACTGCTTGATGCAGGTTTAATTTATCCAATTTCTGATAGTCCATGGGTAAGCCCAGTTCAATGCGTACCTAAGAAGGGTGGCATGACTGTCATCACAAATGAGAAAAATGAGCTTATTCCTACTAGGACTGTAATAGGATGGCATGTTTGTATTGATTATAGAAAATTAAATGACGCCACCAGAAAAGATCACTTTCCCTTACCTTTCATTGATCAAATGTTGGAAAGATTAGCCGGAAACAGTTACTATTGTTTTCTTGATGGTTTTTCTGGATACTTTTAGATTCCAATAGCACCCGAAGACCAAGAGAAAACCACATTCACGTGCCCTTATGGTACTTTTGCTTACAAACGCATGCCATTTGGACTTTGCAACGCCCCTGCAACCTTTCAAAGGTGCATGATGGCGATTTTTCACGACATGTTAGAAGAATGCATGGAAGTTTTCATGGAAGACTTTCAGTCTTCGGTGATACTTTTGAATCATGTCTAGTTAATCTTGAACGAATGCTTATTAGATGTGAACAATCAAATCTAGTTCTTAATTGGGAGAAATGCCATTTCATGGTTAAAGAAGGCATCGTTCTTGGACATAAAATTTCAAAGGAATGAATTGAAGTGGATAGAGCTAAAGTAGATGTAATTGCTAAACTTCCACATCCCACCAATGTTAGAGGAGTTAGGAGTTTTCTAGGGCATGCCGGTTTTTACCGACGTTTTATAAAAGATTTTTCTAAAATTGCCACTCCTATGAATAAACTCCTAGAAAAGGATGCTCCATTCATCTTTTCAGATGAATGTATCAAATCTTTTAATATTCTTAAAGAGAAACTCACTAATGCGCCGATTATGATAACTCCAAACTGGAATCTACCATTTGAACTAATGTGCGATGCAAGTGATTTTGCAGTGGGAGCCGTTTTAGGACAAAGGATTGAAAAACGATTTCAACCTATATATTATGCTAGTAAGACGTTACAAGGAGCACAAACAAATTACACAACTACTGAAAAAGAACTCCTTGCTATTGTCTTTGCTTTTGACAAATTTCGTTCATATCTCGTTCTAGCAAAAATGGTGGTCTATACCGACCATTCTGCTCTTAGATACCTATTTTCGAAACAAGATGCTAAACCAAGATTAATCCGTTGGATCTTACTCTTACAAGAATTCGATATTGAAATCCGAGATAAAAGAGGAGCAGAAAATCTCGTCGCTGATCATCTTTCTCTTCTTGAAAATCCCGAATTAGAAGTTCTAAATGAATCAGCCATACAAGACAACTTTCCTGATGAATATCTATTGAAGATAGATTATAATGAAATTCCATGGTTTGCAGACTATGCAAACTATTTAGTATGTGGATTCCTTGAAAAAGAATTGTCGTACCAAAAATGAAAGAAATTCTTTAGTGATATAAAACACTATTTCTGGGAAGATCCACATTTGTTTAAAAGTTGTCCCGATGGAATAATACGCCGATGTGTATTCGGAGATGAAGCTAGTAAAATCTTAAACCATTGTCACACAGGACCAACAGGAGGGCATTATGGGCCTCAACTAACAGCAAGAAAAGTTTACGATGCTGGATTCTATTGGCCTACAATTTACAAAGACGCACACCTTCTTTGCAAATCCTGTGATGCTTGTCAAAGGGCCGGAAAAATAAGTCAACGTGATGAAATGCCACAAAATGTCATTCAAGTATGTGAAGTATTTGACATTTGGGGTATTGACTTTATGGGTCCATTTCCAAAATCTCATAATAATCTATATATTCTCGTTGCCATTGATTATGTATCTAAATGGGCGGAAGCACAAGCTCTCCCAACTAACGATGCACGAGTTGTAGTCAACTTTTTAAAACGTCTTTTTGTAAGGTTTGGAACACCGAAAGCTTTAATAAGTGATCGGGGAACTCATTTTTGTAATAATCAACTTGAGAAAATTCTCAAAAGATATGGAGTAACTCATAAAATCTCCACTACATATCATCCACAAACAAGTGGACAAGTTGAAAATACCAACCGAGCTTTGAAACGTATTCTAGAGAAAACCGCAGGATCAAATCCAAAGGAATGGTCCATAAAATTGGAGGATGCACTATGGGCTTTTAGAACAGCCTACAAAACTCCAATTGGTACCACACCTTTTAGACTCGTTTACGGAAAAGCATGTCATCTTCCAGTAGAAATTGAACACAAAGCATTTTGGGCTTTGAAGACATGTAATCTTGATTTACATGAAGCTGGACGTCTACGATTAAGTCAATTAAACGAATTAGAAGAATTGAGACATGAAGCATACGAAAATACGTTAATCTATAAAGAAAGAACGAAGAAATGGCATGATAAAAGAATCAGAAGTTCAAAAGAATTTAAAGAAGGAGACAGAGTTCTTCTTTTCAATTCACGATTCAAGCTATTTCCTGGAAAATTGAAATCAAGATGGTCTGGACCATTCATAGTCAAAAGAGTTTTCCCATACGGAACAGTAGAATTGATAAATTCAAATGGAATTGAATTTAAGGTTAATGGTCACAGAGTTAAACATTACATAGATAGTCCGATGGAAGTTGACAACGAAGTTAATCACAATTTCGGTACCACAGCTAACTAAGTGTGGGGAGAATCAAGTCTTTAAAGGATAATATGTATTTCTGTTAGAGTTAGATTTTCTGTTTTCGTGTAGTTCTCGAAAATGGAACCCGAATGGTCTTTCCCTAGCAGACCCTAAAGAACTAGTCTTCTCCCCCCATTCTAAATTTTTATTTTTTTAGGTTTTACGAAATGAAGACTTCCTGTGAATTAAACCATGGTCTAATTCTACACGCTTTGATTACTAAACAGAATAATGACACCCTTCCAAGTGAAATAGTATCATTAATCAGAGACAAATTGGACGAAGTAAGAAAAGAATCCATATGTGAAAATAATAAGTTACAATTTGGTAAAGGAAAATCAAAATCCGCAGCGAAAAGAAGAGCACGACACCTTGAAAGATGTCACAAATGCGGAAAATGGTCACACGAAGGTAAATGTTCAAATAATCAAACCTATTCAAACACCGAATTTGTTATTTTATGCAGAGACGTACCGTTCATATGTTTAGAAGAAAAATCGATAAATGCTGGAGGTTACGCCTATATAGCTATGGAAAACCAATTAGTCCGACTATCTTATGAGTGGGCTAGAGCATATCATTAAGAAATCTTTCTCACAGGTAAGTATGTACAGTTTTCATTTTTATTTTTATTTTTATTTTTAACCTTTTGATAATAAACGCTAATTTGTTTGCTATAAAGTATTAAATTGGTATTCGATAAAATTAGGTCTTGCGACCGAAATTATTGATATCATACAAAAATTTATTACATCACTGCGAAATTTAACGTTTATTCTTAAGGTATAAATATCTTTAATCAATCAACCCAAAATATTTCAAAAATTCGTCATGAGTTAAATTAGGTTATGGAACCGAAATTACTTTACCGAAAAGAGGGGCGTAAATTTTTGATAATATTTGATTGATTAAAGTGGGATAAAAGACCAAAAAGATTTTTAATTTTATTTTTACAATTAATATTAAAATAATATTGTAAACTTGTTTAAATCAATATATTTAAAATTGTAAATATTTGAAAAATTAATATTTTTAATATAAGTATGTATGTATAAAAACAAAAATATAATTTAAGTTTGGTGAGAATTTATAATATGAATTTTTAATTTTATACATTTTAAATTTAAGTTAGGTGTGAATTTAAAAACAAAAATTTACTTTATTTCGTAAGTTAAGAATATGATTTTTAAAATTCGTCGTAAGTTGAAGACTAGGTCTTTGAACCGAAATTGCTTTACCCGAGGGAGGGACGAGAACTTTTATTATCATTTTTTTAATCTTATTGAATTAAAGTATGCCAAAAACATTTAAAAACCCAAAAATCTTTGCTTTTAAAACCGCGCTTAAAAGTGACAAATTTTAAAATTTTTGTCGAGGGACGGACTAGGACATCGTTCCGAAAAGCCCTCATCCTAAAAAGAAATAAATTTTTAAAATTTTATTAATTATATGATTTATAAAGTATAAGGTTTTTATAAAAAAAAAAGGGGGGCCAAAACACTGTTCCCGGACACCCATGCGATCGCATGGGAATTGAACTCCAACTCCATGCGATCGCATGGAGCTGGAAATCAGGCCAGAAACAAAAGGCCAGTCTGTTCTGTCTTCAACATCACAACACACAAACACATACGAAAACACACTCAAATTCTCTCCAAATTTCACCAAAATTCACCGTAATTCATCAAATTTTTAACTCTAATCATGAAATTGTTCAGGAGTTTATCAAGAAAGGTAAAAATTATACCCCTAAACTCTATAAATTCCTAGTTTTTGTGATAATTTCCAATATTTTACCTAATGCAATTTTATTGATTTCTAGTGTAATTAGTGATAAATTGTTAGTATTTTATGCATGTATAACCTAGATTGATGCTATTTAACATGATTTGAAGCCAAAAACTTCAAAAATTTTAGAAATCTAGGGTTTGTGTTCTTGAGCAATTTGGGGCTTTTTGATATAAACAGGTTATGGCCGATTTTTGTCATGAATTATTGCTAAATTGAGTAGAGTAACATGTTTAGGTAGTTAAATGATCCAAACATTGATCCTAAACATGATTTTTTGAGATTAAAGTGGACTTTTTAAGTCCAAAATTCATGAACTTGATTAATTTGATATATTTGCCATTTGAGACTTGTTTAATTGTTAGTAATGACTATTTTGACATGTTATTTGAGTTAAATGCTTATGAACTTTGTCTACATTTTCATATGTGCTTATTTGAAAAAGTGTAGAATTGTAAAAATTGTGAAAATGCGTATAAGTTTAAGTTTGATTTAACATGTTATTGTGGTTAATTTAAGTTGTTATTTTGCTAACACTAATGCATATTTGGATGCACAAATTTTGTGTTTAATGTATTTTACAGAGAGCCGATACTGGAGGTTCAGGATTATCATCATCTAGACGACCTGCTCCAGCACCAGAACCAGAACCAGAAATGCAATACGAGCCAGAACCCGAACAAGTACCACAACAGGAACAACAACATCAGCCTGATCAACATGTACCTTATTATGATCCACTACAGTTACCTAATGAATTCATAGTATTTCCGCCACATCCACCTGTAGAATACCCAACGATTCCTGAACACACATTGCATCCTAATTTGAGATTCAATAGACGATGGAGAGATTACCCATCATATCAAAGTAATAAATTCAAAGTAGTAACAAAAGAGGTAGAGGTGCCGAGGGTAATTGATTGGAATCCTTTGGAAACGGTCCATCTAGCTGACTGTGTTAGATAGCATTTGATTCAAAGGTATGGCAGTTCTTCTTTTACAGATTGGGAACGTCTTTTCACCATTCTTAGACCTGTATATAAGGAATGGTGTGTTGAGCTGATGAGTACTATAGCGTTAAATGTAGATGTAGATAGATTAGATGATAGAAGTTTTCTTAGATTTATCCTTGGCGGTAGGATGTACAGAATGTCCATGATGGACATGGCCAGGGCATTACAGATTTACACTCCTAGTGAAATGCTACTACCCGATTGTATGAGTTTGATTTATCGTGGTGAAAGGGTAGATAGGAACTTTGATGCGAACGCCGTTTGGAGGCGTATGTCAAACTATAATGTTTTTACACTGGGAGGAAAACACTCCTACTTACATATTAACAAAGCCGAGCTTCGTGTAATTCATAGATTTTTGGCTATTCGATTACACAGAGAGGTCACAATAAGGAGAAAATGACCTTACATGATTTATTTTACCTAAAGTGTATTCGAGACCCGAGAAGCTTTGTTAATATCCCTTACTGTGTTGGTTTTTATTTATCTAAAATGGTAGAAGGAATGCAGGATGGGAGTATAATAGGAGGAGGTATTTTTGTTACTCTCATTGGAGAGTATTTAGGTGTTGATAGGAACCAAGGGGGTCCATTACATGTTTGTAGAGAATAGGATGAGACCATAGGATTGCGGGTTTATGTGGGTGCTAAGGTATTGAAGAGTAGACGCAACCAGGCATTGCCCTATGAAGGTAATCATCCTCAGGTAGAGAGAGGCTCAGACGAGGAAATGGAGGAAGTGGAAGACATTAGGGATGTCTTTCGAGATGCTATTCTTGACGTCCACGTTCGTATAGATGAGAAAGCAATGACGAGCGCAGCCAGACATAGTATGTACGAGCAGTGGAACTCCGAGCGAGTATACGAGGATTATAGGCGGTGCCAACACGATAGCTGGTTAGTTCATCAGCACCAAATCATGAGCCAGCTATCATATCAGGTACCAAATAATTACGTGCCTACTTGACCTGCTCATTTTACGCCACACAACCCCGATATCCGACCACCCTTTAACCAGTATGACTATAACCAAGCCTATCAGAACACCTATAACCAACAATGGAACCCACCTGACGAGATGACCTGGAACCCCTATCCAGACTGATTTAGTTCCATTGGTTATTTTTATGATTTTTATGTTTTTATCTTTTTACTTATTCATGTTTAAACTTATGTTATTGGATATATTTATGTAATTTTTGTCATTTTTATTATTATTGTATACTAATATTTCACATTTAGGATTTGAAAGTGGGATTTTAAGTCCCATTTCAAATTGCCATGCATGTTTATATTTGTATGTATGTATATTGTCAATTGTACAAAACAAGGTAAAACATCGCATTTTCAAAGACTGGCATTAAGTTCAGCAAAAGCTAGTACTTTTGACGACAAAACGAAAAACAAATGTGATGTAACAACAAGACGGAATGAACAAATGATGTGCACCATTTATCATTCAGCAAACAAACGCCAATATGTTTAGAAACTTTGATAAAATTTAATCATTTTTCTACGCTAATCACCCTCAATAATTTAAATTGTTACTGATTTCTTGCAAATGAGGGCATTGCAAGATATTAAGTGTGGGAAGTGTAGTGACCCGAACTTTTTCATGTTTATATATATATTAAATGAAATTTTTATTTACATGATTAAGTGTTTCCAACATGTTAAGCAATCAAACTTGTTAAGACTTGATTAATTGAAATAGGTTTCATATAGACAATTGACCACCCAAGTTGACCGGTGATTCATGAACGTTAAAACTTGTAAAAACTATACGATGACATATATATGGTTATATATATAGTTAACATGATTTTATTATAAGTATGTATCTCATTAGGTATTTTAACAATGAGTTATATACATAAAAATGATACTATTAATTTAAGAAACTCGAAAACGATATATATAACGATTATCGTTATAACAACGTCTTACTAGGTACATATGAATCATGTTAAGATATTGATACACTTGGTTAATTATGTTAAATGATAAGTAAATATATTATTAAGTGTATTAACAATGAAATACATATGTAAAAATAAGACTACTAACTTAATGATTTCGAAACGAGACATATATGTAACGATTATCGTTGTAACGACATTTAACTGTATATATATCATACTAAGATATATTATATATCATAATATCATGATAATATAACAATTTAACATCTCATTTGTTATAATAAACAATGGGTTAACAGCATTCAACAAGATCGATAATCTAAAGGTTTCAAAACAACATTTACATGTAACGACTAACGATGACTTAACGACTCAGTTAAAATGTATATACATATAGTGTTTTAATATGTATTCATACACTTTTGAAAGACTTCAAGACACTTATCAAAATACTTCTACTTAACAAAAATGCTTACAATTACATCCTCGTTCAGTTTCATCAACAATTCTACTCGTATGCACCCGTATTCGTACTCGTACAATACACAGCTTTTAGATGTATATACTATTGGTATATACACTCCAATGATCAGCTCTTAGCAGCCCATGTGAGTCACCTAACACATGTGGGAACCATCATTTGCAAACTAGCATGAAATATCTCATAAAATTACAAAAATATGAGTAATCATTCATGACTTATTTACATGAAAACAAAATTACATATCCTTTATATCTAATCCATACACCAACGACCAAAAACACCTACAAACACTTTAATTCTTCAATTTTCTTCATCTAATTGATCTCTCTCAAGTTCTATCTTCAAGTTCTAAGTGTTCTTCATAAATTCCAAAAGTTCTAGTTTCATAAAATCAAGAATACTTCCAAGATTGCAAGTTTACTTCCAAGTTTTCTAAATCCATTCCAAGTAATCATCCAAGATCAAGAAACCTTTGTTACTTACAGTAGGTTATCTTTCTAATACAAGGTAATAATCATATTCAAACTTTAATTCAATTTCTATAACTATAACAATCTTATTTCGAGTGGAAATCTTACTTGAAATTGTTTTCGTGTCATGATTCTGCTTCAAGAACTTTCAAGCCATCCAAGGATCCTTTGAAGCTAGATCTATTTTTCTCATTTCCAATAGGTTTATCCAAGGAACTTGAGGTAGTAATGATGTTCATAACATCATTCGATTCATACATATAAAGCTATTTTATTCGAAGATTTAAACTTGTAATCACTAGAACATAGTTTAGTTAATTCTAAACTTGTTCGCAAATAAAAGTTAATCCTTCTAACTTGACTTTTAAAATCAACTAAACACATGTTCTATATCTATATGATATGCTAACTTAATGATTTAAAACCTGGAAACACGAAAAACACCGTAAAACCGGATTTACGCCGTCGTAGTAACACCGCGGGCTGTTTTGGGTTAGTTAATTAAAAAACTATGATAAACTTTGATTTAAAAGTTGTTATTCTGGGAAAATGATTTTTATTATGAACATGAAACTATATTCAAAAATTATGGTTAAACTCAAAGTGGAAGTATGTTTTCTAAAATGGTCATCTAGACGTCGTTCTTTCGACTGAAATGACTACCTTTACAAAAATGACTTGTAACTTATTTTTCCGACTATAAACCTATAATTTTTCTGTTTAGATTCATAAAATAGAGTTCAATATGAAACCATAGCAATTTGATTCACTCAAAACGGATTTAAAATGAAGAAGTTATGGGTAAAACAAGATTGGATAATTTTTCTCATTTTAGCTACGTGAAAATTGGTAACAAATCTATTCCAACCATAACTTAATCAACTTGTATTGTATATTATGTAATCTTGAGATACCATAGACACGTATACAATGTTTCGACCTATCATGTCGACACATCTATATATATTTCGGAACAACCATAGACACTCTATATGTGAATGTTGGAGTTAGCTATACAGGGTTGAGATTGATTCCAAAATATATATAGTTTGAGTTGTGATCAATACTGAGATACGTATATACTGGGTCGTGGATTGATTCAATATAATATTTATCGATTTATTTCTGTACATCTAACTGTGGACAACTAGTTGTAGGTTACTAACGAGGACAGCTGACTTAATAAACTTAAAACATCAAAATATATTAAAAGTGTTGTAAATATATTTTGAACATACTTTGATATATATATGTATATATTGTTATAGGTTAGTGAATCAACCAGTGGCCAAGTCTTACTTCCCGACGAAGTAAAAATCTGTGAAAGTGAGTTATAGTCCCACTTTTAAAATCTAATATTTTTGGGATGAGAATGCATGCAGGTTTTATAAATGATTTACAAAATAGACACAAGTACGTGAAACTACATTCTATGGTTGAATTATCGAAATCGAATATGCCCCTTTTTATTAAGTCTGGTAATCTAAGAATTAGGGAACAGATACCCTAATTGACGCGAATCCTAAAGATAGATCTATTGGGCCTAACAAACCCCATCCAAAGTACCGGATGCTTTAGTACTTCGAAATTTATATCATATCCGAAGGGTGTCCCGGAATGATGGGGATATTCTTATATATGCATCTTGTTAATGTCGGTTACCAGGTGTTCACCATATGAATGATTTTTATCTCTATGTATGGGATGTGTATTGAAATATAAAATCTTGTGGTCTATTGTTACGATTTGATATATATAGGTTAAACCTATAACTCACCAACATTTTTGTTGACGTTTAAAGCATGTTATTCTCAGGTGAATACTAAGAGCTTCCGCTGTTGCATACTAAAATAAGGACAAGATTTGGAGTCTATGTTTGTATGATATTGTGTAAAAACTGCATTCAAGAAACCGATTTCTATGTAACATATTTGTATTGTAAACCATTATGTAATGGTCGTGTGTAAACAGGATATTTTAGATTATCATTATTTGATAATCTACGTAAAGCTTTTTAAACCTTTATTTATGAAATAAAGGTTATGGTTTGTTTTAAAAATGAATGCAGTCTTTGAAAAACGTCTCATATAGAGGTCAAAACCTTGCAACGAAATCAATTAATATGGAACGTTTTTAATCAATAAGAACGGGACATTTCAGGAAGGGGTTAAATTCTTTCGAATTTTAAAAATTTTTGATTTAAACACTTGGTTACCATTAAAAATACTAGTAACGCAGTAGTTGTATTAGAATCTAGTGCTCTCTGATAATAAAGAACAGCCCTAGTCTTATATACTGACTACCCAATTCTAGTAAAATTCTTCAAAATTTTCAATTAAATGAACTCAAAATCATGTTTATACATATTTATGAACGATAAAACTAGGTGTTAACACCGAAATTATTGTTACCTCGGAAAGGACATAAATTGAGAAACAAACCAAAGTGTTAGAATTCATTTAAAATGGAATAGAGGACAATAAAAAGGAAAATAAAAGCCAAGTGTGGGAAAATTTACCAAGTTATCTTAAACATATGTCACATATTTCTGTAAAGTTATTGCAGGTGCTTTTGTTTTGGACTAAATTGACTGTTTTACCCGCAATATTATAATAAAGATAAAAGAAAAGATGGATCTACACGATGAATCAATTCCATCATTAAAAGGAAGTAAAGTCTTCCGAAAAAGAAACGCGCCTCTTGATTTAGGTCATGAAGTTGTCGTCTAGACCAGCTGTAGGTTGACGAAAAACCTAGAAAAGTCATCTCTAAAATCAGCAGGAAATCCACGGACCTCAGCATCAAACAGGGTCGCCAAGTGGTCAGACTTATCCTAACAATGAGAGGATCTGTCTTGTAAAATGGGGAGGACGCCGTGAAAATTAGCTGGATAAGACTAATGAATCAGATCTCCAGAAAGGATAATCTCCTTTAAAGATCAAAAATAAGCTTTTAAGACTGATATTACTCAATCCTTGAGATTGACCTTAAAGATTGAGAATTACAAACTCATGGAATTCGATGATATCTAAACTCGAGCTTGAACTAGAAAATATTGTGTTCAAAATTTCAAACTGATTTGTTTTCTGAAAATCCATTTTTCAATGCATTCATTACCATTGAACGTAAAATCCTAGGAATTCACCTGGAATTCATTAGGTCACCTGAACCAAATCGGGTGTCAACCGTAAGAACGGTGGTTGCATAGCATGGTCAAAGACAGGACCTTGTGCCAGACCGGAAAATTATAAGGGTGAGCTTTACTATTGCTCCTACAAAGGATAGTAATTGCGTCCGACACGTTATATACCATAATTAAAAGCATGTCAGGGGACATTGCCTTAACAGTTGCTTGTTCAACGCTTTCCTTTACAACCGGACGGTAGTTTATCGAAAGGTAATATACGGAACAAGTATATTGGACGTGTTGCTTTCCTAATACAAGGTTAGCAAGTGAGTGACACAAAACCACAAGTTTTGAGCTAAAATTTTCAAATCTGAAACCCACTAAACCCACAAAAACAATTTGCAAACACCGGTGAAGGGTTATTCCGGAAAACTTATCTAGGGTAAAAGCTAGATTTATTTTTCAAAAGATCAAATGTTTTCATAAAGATCCTATTTCTTTAAGGATCTAAATTTTTATAAGTCAGGTGGGACTGTAAACCACAACGTTACTACCATTGTTCATACCGCCGTAATGAAATCACTGATGTACAAAGTGTGAAGAATAAAGAAGTGATTCTAGTATATTTCAAGACTATATTGCTTGAGGACAAGCAATGCTCAAGTGTGGGAATATTTGATAATGCTAAAAATGAACATATATTTCATAGCATTATCCCTCAAGAAAGACAAGCTTTTTGTTTCAATTGTTCTATTTACAAGTGATATTCGTTTAAATAATAAAAAGTGAAGACAAAAGACAGATTCGACGAATTGAAGACGCAAACGACCAAAAAGCTCAAAAGTACAAAATACGATCAAAGAGGTTCCAATTATTGATAAGAAACGTCTCAAAATTACAAGAGTACAAGACGCGAAACGCAAAGTACAAGATATTAAATTATACGCAAAGACGTTCGAAAATCCGAAACCGGGACTAGAGTCAACTCTCAACGCTCGACGCAACGGACTAAAAATTACAAGTCAACTATGCACATGAATATAATATAATATATAATTAATTCTTAAAATTAATATATATATTATATTATATTATAAAACCGTCGGCAGAAGAAAACAACCACATGTGAGCCTCCCCAGCTGGCCATGCGATCGCATGAGCTGAAGGAGCAAAACGCATGCGATCGCATGAGCCTCTTTTTCAGTTCACAGGCCTATAAAATTCGCAGTTTGGAGCATCATATAACACATCTTTTTCTCTTCATTCATCAACGTATATGTATATATATTATATTATAATTTTAATTTTAATTTTAATTTCTAATAATAAGGGTATGTTAGCGAATATTGTAAGGGTGTAAGTCAAAATTCTGTCCGTGTAACGCTACGCTATTTTTAATCATTGTAAGTTATGTTCAACCTTTTTACATTAATGTCTCGTAGTTAAATTATTATTATGCTTATTTAAGTCGAAGTAATCATGATGTTGGACTAAAAATATTAAAATTGGGTAATTGGGCTTTGTACCATAATTGGGGTTTGGACAAAAGAACGACACTTGTGAAAATTAGACTATGGGCTATTAATGGGCTTTATATTTGTTTAACTAAATGATAGTTTGTTAATTTTAATATAAAAATTTATAATTGCACGTACCTATAAATAACCATATACACTCAATCGGACACGATGGGCGGGATATTTACATGTATGAATAATCGTTCATTTAACCGGATACGGGAATGGATTAATAGTCTATGGAATTATTAAAACAGGGGTGAAATTATGTACAAGGACACTTGGCATAATTGATAACAAAGTATTAAAACCTTGGGTTACACGCAGTCGATATCCTGGTGTAATTATTAAACAAAGTATTAAGACCTTGTTACAGTTTAAGTCCCCAATTAGTTGGAATATTTGACTTCGGGTATAAGGATAATTTGACGAGGACACTCGCACTTTATATTTATCACTGATGGACTGTTATGGACAAAAACCAGACGGACATATTAAATAATCCAGGACAAAGGACGATTAACCCATGGGTATAAAACTAAAAATCAACACGTCAAACATCATGATTACGGAAGTTTAAATAAGCATAATTCCTTTATTTTCATATTTAATTGCACTTCTAATTATCGCACTTTTATTTATTTTCATCGTATTTAATTGCACTTTTAATTTTCGTAATCTTTAATTATCGTAATTTTATTTTATCGCACCTTTATTATTCGCAATTTCATTATCGTTATTTACTTTACGCTTTAAATTAAGTCTTTTATTTATTTAATAATTTACATTAGGTTTTAACTGCGACTAAAGTTTTAAAAATGGACAAACCGGTCATTAAACGGTAAAAACCCCTTTTTAAAATAATAATATTACTTATATATATATTTGTATTTTTATAAATTAAAACTAATATAGCGTTAAGCTTTGTTTAAAAGATTTCCCTATGGAACGAACCGGACTTACTAAAAACTACACTACTGTACGATTAGGTACACTGCCTATAAGTGTTGTAGCAAGGTTTAGGTATATCCATTCTATAAATAAATAAATATCTTGTGTAAAATTGTATCATATTTAATAGTATTTCCTAGTAAAATATAAGCTATTTCATATACACCTCTACGCACATCAGCATTTAACACATTCAATAAGAGTAGATGGATCAGAAGATACCTGTTGAGTGTTATTTGATGAGGAAGTCTCAGCCATAAATGCAAAGTAATCTATCTTCTTCCCATCATCGAGCTCATCTTCTGATTTTGACGAGTCTGTAAGGAACTCTGATGTATCAGCATCTTTACCCAAATGAATATGCTCAAGTCTGTCCCAAATATCCTTAGCTCTTGTCAAATCGGAAACTGAGACGACCCGTCCTAATCCATAAGGACGAATACAATAACATATGATTACATCGCGAGGTACTTAACCTCTATACGATACATTTTACAAACATTGCATTCGGTTTTAAAAGACAAACTTTCTTTACATCGAAAGTTGACGACATGCATACCATTTCATAATACATCCAACTATAGTTGACTTAATAATAATCATGATGAACTCAACGACTCGAATGCAACGTCTTTTGAAATATGCCATGAATGAATCCAAGTAATATCTTTAAAATGAGCAAATACACAGCGGAAGATTTCTTTCATACCTGAGAATAAACATGCTTTCAAGTGTCAACCAAAAGGTTGGTGAGTTCATAGGTTTATCATAAGCAATAAAATTCATCATTTTGATAGACCACAAGATTTAAATACAGTACACCTATCTCGTATACAAAACCATTTTTTTCATAATGCTTAGCAGAGTAGGTTCGTATCCTTTTCTCTCCTGTAGGCTGCCTCACGATTTTATTAACCGTACACATATCTCGTGCACAAAAATAACATACACATAACCTGTGTATAAAATCATTCTCTCGATATATAACATTCACTTTTCATTCATAACATGGCTTGGTAACCGACCTTAACATATAATGCGCATCAATAATATCCCCAAAACAGAACATCTCGTCTGTATAATATATATAAACCTCGAAGTACTAAACACCACGCCCACTAGCTCTTCCGTCTAGTGAACATTCTGGGTGGGGGTGTTAAACCCGGTAGCTACCTTTAGGATTCGCGTGAATTAGGGCCATACTCGATTCTAATTCTTAGGTTATCAAGCAATAATAATCAGGGGAAAAATATTCACAACAATTAGTGGCAATTATCACGTCCAACTAATTCAATAATAATCCACAGAACTTCTGTCTGCATAATAATTCATTCGAGGAATGTTTTGCTTGTGTCTATCTCGTCAAACATTTATAAAAGTATTTCATGTATTCACAGTTCAAACTATATTTCAAAAGCATTTAATAAAGCAGTTGTAAAAACAATGCATGTATTCTCAGTCCAAAAAATGTAAAGAGTAAAAGGGAGCAAATGAACTCACTATATTGTATTTTGTAGTAAAAATACATATGACGAAACAGAACAATGCAGGGTTGGCCTCGGATTCACGAACCTATATCATATGTGTATATATTAAAACATATAATCGTAATCGAACAAATATATATATTTATTAGTGATATAATTTTTATATTAGTAACTTTTATATTCTATTATTAATATATATTAATTATATATATATATATATATATATATATATATATATATATATATATATATATATATATATATATATATATATATATATATATATTTAAAAATATAAGTTTTGTTATGTCATATGTATTAAATATTTTATATATACATATTTCATTTGTTTGATAAAATAATGATTATAACAATACTAGAATAACATTATTATTGATTAAAATAATAATAATGAAAATGCTAGTATTAATAATGATAATAATATTAATGATTCTCATAGTAATAATATTAATGATAGTTTTATTAATAAATCTTATAGTAATGATAATAACAGTTTTTAAATGAAAAGTTTAGTAATATTAACAATATTAGTTATAAATAGATTAATAATACTAATGTTTAAAAATGATACTAATACTAATAATAATAATATTTACAATAATGATAATAGTGTTAATAATATTGTTACTAATTATAATACAAATAATATAATAATACCTATAATAATAATAATAATAATAATAATAATAATAATAATAATAATAATAATAATAATAATAATAATAATAATAATAATAATAATAATAATACTAATAATAATAATAATAATAATAATAATAATAATAATAATAATAATAATAATAATAATAATAATGATACTAGCAATTGTAAATATAATAATACTAATATTTAATGATAATAATAATAAATCGTAGTATGTTAGTAATAATAATAATAATTAACTTATCAATAATAATAATATTATTCAAATTTGTAACTATAATCATAATGATAATAATAATAATAATAATAATAATAATAATAATAATAATAATAATAATAATAATAATAATAATAATAATAATAATAATAATAAATTCCTATATTTGTAATAATAATAATAATATTAATAATTTGTAATACTAATAATGATAACAACATTACTAATAATCATAATAATAATAATAATTAATATTAACAACAAATAATAATAATAATAATAATAATATTAATAATAATAATAATAATAATAATAATAATATTAATAATAATAATAATAATAATAATAATAATAATTAGAAAAAATGAGTGTATACCCTTTAAAATCGTGCTAAAAATAATTGCTCAAGACGGGACTTGAACCCACGACCCCTCGCTCGCCCGCAATCACTCTTAACTATTGCTCCGTATTAACTTTTCTGTTATTATTCGAAATCCATATGCATTTATCTAAATTTTCTATTATCTCCTTTCTACTTCTAACACAGGTCGACCATTGAACCAACCCAACATCGAATTTTCATTAAACATGGGAATTGAAATAAATAGAATTAGTATTGTTTACTTAACTTAACAGACACGATCAAAAAAAATTAAAATAACAGAAACAACATCAATGGCTGCGAGAAAAATAAAAAGAAAATAAAAATAATAACTTAAATCGTGATTTTGGAATTAAGACGATTTTAGAAGAAGACTTCTACATGAAATAGATTGGAATTTCCTTTTAGAAACTTTCTGTACCTTCAATTTAACATGAAATCTAAAAACGAATTCGAATTCTCCCATGAACCAAACGTTTGACTTTTTATTTTTTGAAACTTTGACTCTTGAATTCAAATTCGATATGAAGAATTGGAAATCCAAATGAAATTCCTAACAAGACCTCATTAATGGATTTTGAAATTAATCAAGAATTCGAGTTTTGACCAAATCAAATGAAGAACAGAGGTCGCTTTATATTTATCTGTTTAATTTCAGAATTTTTGTGATAATTGAACTTGTCAGTGTTATTGAGTGGACTATACCACTTATAGTCGATCCTAAATTATTGTTGTAATGATTTGAGATGTGGACGTATAACAAAATTTTGACATTAACTTGACAGAGGAACAAGCTGAAGAAGAAAACAAAGAAAACCTGCTCTTGATTTGTACTGCATTCACCTTTAATCGTATCTGAATTGATATTGTAACCAGTTTTTGAGACACAAAACAAAAATCACACCCAGCTTGATAATGATATGTAACATAATACGTGAGAAAGAGTATATATCCGTATATTTATATATTTATCTATATCTGTATAATTAATTTGGTATATAAATCTGTATTTTATGTATGTATATATTTTTATATATATCTATAATTATATATCTTGTTTATATATCTTTATATATATACATATATCAAATTATTAACTTTTGAATCTAACAATTGTAAATATATTAATAGTTTTAATAATACTAATAATAATATTAATAATAATAATAATATTATTAATGATAAAGATGATAGTATGATAATATTAATACTAACAATAATGAGAATTTAAATAAATTTAATTTCTAATAATGATATTAATAAATGATAAATTTTAATTACTAATAATATTTAAATCATAATTAGATTATAATTTTGAATCATTCTTATAATAATACTTATATTTTTAACTTTTGTTTTGATAAACCTACCTTACAATTATTAGAATTTTAATTATAACAACAATAATAATAATAATAATAATAATAATAATAATAATAATAATAATAATAATAATAATAATAATAATAATAATAATAATAATAATAATAATAATAATGATAATGATAATAATAATAATAATAATAAGGTTAATAACACTAATGTTGATATTGATATTAAATAAAATATTGAAAGTAACTATAACAATTATATTTAATTATATTTTTAACCAGTAATCAAACATAATATTACATATTATTAATTATGACATATATATAATAACATATATATATATATAACATTTAATATTTATATATTACAATATACATATAACATTAACTATGTATTGAAATTATACATATTTACATATAGATTAATTTTAATCACAACTTTATTATTTTATATATTATTTTACATATTCAATTCAAATGATTAACTTGTTTGCTATTATTTCAAATTATTATTTATACTTATATTTATATATATATATTTACATATCTATTTACACACAATCGTTCGTGAATCGTCGGGAGTGGTCAAAGGTCGAATGGTTTCATGAAACAAATTCAAAAGTTTTGAAATTCAACATAACAGACTTTGCTTATCGTGTCAGAATCATACAAAGATAAATTTTTAAATTTGGTTGGAAATTTCTGGGTCATCACAGTACCTACCCGTTAAAGAAATTACGTCCCGAAATTTGATTGGGATGGTCATGGCTGACAATAAGTATGTTCTCATGACTCGTATGTGCTGATAAGTAGAGTTTTATTACCATTGAGTAATAAGGATAAAATAATTCGATTATTTGAAAAGTACGAGTGAAGCTATCACAAACGAGTGGAATGAAGAAATAGAGATTCGTCTTAGCTTTTGACGTAGTCAGGGTTGAATTCTGGAATTCAAGGGATTTAAAGAAAATCTTCGTAATAAGATTTGGTTTTTCGATAATTAGGGACATTAAGATCCTCTTTGGTTAAATGCGATAATTTGTCTCGATTGTTCTGTCTGATATCTCACTATAAATTCATTCTCTTCTTTTCCTTTATATTTTGGAGTTCTATCCTTTTGTTTTCTCTTCTCAACTTTAAGTCAAGCGAATAATGGTCCAGAATTCGTACATATGAAGTTTCGAATGTACATGACTAATATTCAAGGAAAGAACTTGTAATAGCACGATCTTGATTGGTTGAATTACCAGAAAGATAGAACTATCAAGAAATTATGTTCATGATATGCTTGGAGATTATGTAGAATGTATGAGTCGTGTAAAATGGAACATGATGACGTTATAGTCTGTGAATCATCACGTTCCATTAGAAACTCAGCATGACATACAGTAATATAATCACGTTTATCAAGTGTCATTATATTATACTAACTCATGCTTCAGTTCCCAACACTACTTCAAAAGCATTCTTATTTTAAACTCGAAGGTTTACAGAATATAGAAACTAAAACAGTTTCCTTTTATGATATAACACAGATAGTGCGGAGAAATTATTAATATTGGACGAGAATATTTATGAAGGTATCTTCAGAAATATTGAGGATAATAATAATGAAAGATACGATAATATCTTAGAATTTTTGAATCAAATTGTGATGAAGAAATTCATTCACGATGATTTAGATCGATTAAGGAGTAAGGTATTCGCTAAAGATTTCATCAGAAACAGAATCATCTGAATTCTTTATGTACAAGTTTAGTCTTTGTGATTTGTTCACAATCTTCTTCATAGTTTTCTCAATCCGTTTTTTAGTTCCAACATTTCTGAGCTTTGCTAACATACTATTCTTTATCATCAAACTTCCGACGGTTAAGGTCGTTTACATTTTTTTTTTTTTGCTGCTTCATTCAACTTTTAAATATTCAGAGTATTGATTCGCAGACTGGGCGCTTTTTAGAATTTCGGAATGGAAGATCATAATTCAAAAAAATATAAATGTTATATGTATACATATAACTGTTGATGTAGAAATGTTGCGAGATTCAAAATACTGATTGCTGATTCCCGATAATTGGTATGACAATTCTTGTTACAATATGCGGATGAGTATATGATAGGGTTTCAATGAACAGATAGAATGGTTTTTCGGAGAGACTTAAGCCAATGAGTAATGAAGTTACTGGTAAGTTTACTGCTAATGTGGTAGAATATAAACGGTTCTCCCGTAACGATGACGAAAGGCAAACTTATATATCGAGGTTATAATAAGGCTAATCCGAATGAAAATTTGAAGTTGACTTGCTGGAGCTGTGACAAAATTGGCTACTTTGGAAAGGGATTGTAAAGTTATTTTCGGTAATAACAACGCCAAAGGAGCTAACACAGACATGTGTTAAACGTTTACTCAGGTTTCGAGTGTTTTCAGGTGCATAACTATATGCATCAATCTTTTCTTCCGTAGATGAAGTACGGTTGGTTCATCCTCTCGATTAAGGTGTTTTCAAGAGTCATGAAAGGTTTGAATGCAGATTGTAATCGTCAAGATACAAATGAGGTTTTATATGAAATCAAGTGGCAAACTTGAAGAATTGTTTAGTTTCATATGTTATAATCAATATTTTAATTCATTTTAATTGTCCAATGTTGGCAGTCCACAGTTAGCAGTCCACAATGTAATTCAATAATTCATATATAGTTTAATATATAATATTCGAATTAATTAATACGTATCGTGACCCATTGTATACATGTCTCGGACTCGATCACAACTCAAAGTATATATATTATTATAGAATCAACCTCAACCCTGTATAGCTAACTCAAACATTACTGCATATAGAATGTCTATGGTTATTCCAAATAATATATATAGATGCGTCGATATGATATGTCAAAACTTTGTATACGTGTCCCGATATTTAAAGTGCGTAAAATAAATAAGAGAAATTAAATGACGTTAAATAAAATTGCGAGAATTAAAATTGCGATAAGTAAATTGATATAAATAAATGTAATAAGGAATTAACAGTTAGCTAGGAACAGTTAGCTAGGAACAGTTAGCGTGGATTCTTATCAAAATTCTTCTCATAGTTAAATTATTTGTTTCTAACAAATTTTATTTTTGTCCAATGTTTTCTTCATTATGCCACTTGTTGGATTCTGATAGGTCAAAATCCAAATATGAAATTGAATGAAAATGGTTATTCTGCGGTGAACGGATACGTATATCTGTGGGTGTAAGTAGGATAGTAAATGACTGTTGAATCAGATTCGAAGAATGTACAGTGTAACTTATTAATGTGAAATCTAAATATTTCTCGGGTATTACCTACCCGTTAAAATATTTTCACCATTAATAGTTTGTACAAAAGAATTTTTATTAATTATAATCTTTATGAAAATATACTTACATATATATTTTCTTTAGATGTAATCATGGATTTAATGAGTCAATATGATATTAAACTCATTTGATTTACCGTTAGAACAAGAATATATAATCTCTAAAACATTAAAGATTACATAATAGTCATGTCGAACGAAGATAAATGCTGTAGAACGTCATGTGGAACGATGATCATGCTTGAGGTATAGATTGAGATGTTGAGGCATGTGATGTTGAAACTTGGGTTGTTGGTGGTACTGGTGTTGCCGGTGCTGTTGTTGAAGTTGGTAAGTTTTGCACCATATTCTCCAAATTGATTACTCGAGCGCGAAATTCGTTGACATCTTCTATTATTACGGGATGATTGTCGGTTGGAACGAGTGGATGAATAAAGTTTAGAATTTTAGATAGAATATAATCGTGGTGAGATATTCAGGAAATGAGAGTGAAAATGGTGTTTTGGATTGGTTCGCCGGTGAATGCTTCAGGTTCTTCGCCCAGAGGACAATATGGTGGATGAAAAGGATCGCTTCTATTTGTCTCCAATGATTAAGTAGACTATGAACTCATCCCCAATTCATCCAGAATTGAAGATGACTAGTTGGTTGATCCATTTTGTTTACACTGCTTTTGGAGCTTAGGTGAATATCCATGTCGGAATAGCTATCGGAATAACTATCGGAATAGCTATCGGAATCTGAGGGACTCGAACTGGTTGAGGGTTTCATCTCGTACGATCAGATGAAGGATTTTTGATAAGAAATAGATTATAGGATGTAGATTAGTACCCTTCAATACATAATTTACATATGCATATATAATACTAAAATCCCATAAGTTACGAAGGAATCTACGGAAGCTGTCAGGCAAAGGTAACAATAACAGATATGCTAAGATATGAATTTATCTATACACTGTCTATGCAATAGAGGTAGTAAGACATGTCTAGACTTTAAGGATGATAAGCAAATAATTTTCGACACGAAATGATAAGCAAAACTTTTGACATGCAGACACGGTCGAAGTCCAGACCCACTAATGCATCTAAACAACTATCAGTTAGACACACTAATGCAAGACCTGGTTCGCTAAGACCACTGATGTTATGCGAGGTGTATATAAAATAGTTTATATTTTACTAGGAAAAACTATTAAATACGATACAATTTTACACAAGATATTTATTTATTTATAGAATGGATATACTTAAACCTTGCTACAACACTTATAGGCAGTGTACCTAATCGTAAAGTAGTGTAGTTTTTAGTAAGTCCGGTTCTTTCCACAGGGAAATCTTTAAACAAAGCTCAACGCTATATTAGTTTACTTTTATAAAAATACAAATATATATATATATAAGTAATATTATTATTATAAAGGGGGTTTTTACCGTTTAATGACCGGTTTGTCGATTTTAAAATTTTAGTCGCAGTTAAAACCTAATGTAAAATATAAAATAAATACAAGACTTAAATTAAATCGTAAAGTAAATAACGATAATGAAATTGCGAATAATAAAAGTGCGATAAAATAAACTTGCGATAATTAAAAAGTACGATAATTAAAAGTGCGATTAAATAACAATAAATAAAAGTGCGATAATTAGAAGTGCAATTAAATATAAAATAAAGGAAATTAAATATGAAATAAAAGAATTATGCTTATTTAAACTTCCGTAATCATGATGTCTGACGTGTTGATTTTAGTTTTATGCCCATGGGTTAATTGTCCTTTGTCCTGGATTATTTAATATGTCCGTCTGGTTTTTGTCCATAACAGTCCATCAGTCATAAATATAAAGTGCGAGTGTCCTCGTCAAATTATTATTATACCCGAAGTTAAATATTCCAACTAATTGGGGATTCGAATTGTAACAAGGTTTTAATACTTTGTTTAATGAATACACCAGGTTATCGACTGCGTGTAAACCAAGGTTTTACTACTTTGTTAACAATTACACCAATTACCCTTGAATGTAATTTCACCCCTGTTTTAATTATTCTAGTGGCTATTAATCCATTCCCGTGTCCGGTTAAATGAACGATTATTCGTACATATAAATACCCCGCCCATCGTGTCCGATCGAGTGTATATGGTAATTTATAGGGACGCCCAATTGTAAATCTTTATATTAACATTAACAAATTATCATTTAGTTAAACAAATATAAAGCCCATTAATAGCCCATAGTCTACATTCCACAAGTGTCGTTCTTTTGTCCAAACCCCAATTATGGTACAAAGCCCAATTACCCAATTTTAGTAATTAGCCCAACATCATGATTACTTCGTTTTAAATAAGCATAATAATAACTTAGCTACGAGACATTAATATAAAAAGGTTGAACATAACTTACAATGATTAAAAATAGCGTAGCGTTACACGGACAGAATTTCGACTTACACCCTTACAATATTCGCTAACATACCCTTATTATTAGAATTAAAATTAAAATTAAAATTAAAATATAAATTATATATATATATATTTTACGTATATATGAGAGAAGAGAGAAATAGATTATGAAAAATGATCAGAATTCGGTTTGCTTTATAGCCAGAGTCGATTTTTGGGGCTCCGCGACTCGCGGTGAAAACCTCTTCAAACTACGCGAGTCGCGGAGGTTACTTTTACAGCTCAGAGGAGTTTGGCTCTTTGTTTACCGACAGTTTATAATATATATATAATTAATATAATTAATTATATATTATATTATATTTATATACATAGTTAACTTGTAATTTTTAGTCCGTTGCGTCGAGCGTTAAGAGTTGACTCTGGTCCCGGTTCCGGATTTTCGAACGTCCTTGCGTACAATTTAATATCTTGTACTTTGCGTTTTGAATCTTGTATTCTTGTAATTTCGAGACGTTTCTTATCAATAATTGGAACCTTTTTGATTGTCTTTTGTTCTTTTGAGCTTTTTGGTCGTTTGCGTCTTCAATTCGTCGAATCTGTCTTTTGTCTTCACCTTTTATTATCTAAACGAATATCACTTGTAAATAGAACAATTGCAACTAAAAGCTTGTCTTTCTTGAGGAATAATGCTATGAAATATATGTTCGTTTTTAGCATTATCAAATATTCCCACACTTGAGCGTTGCTTGTCCTCAAGCAATATCGTCTTGAAATACTAGAATCACTTCTTTATTCTTCACACTTTGTACATCAGTGATTTCTATATGGCGGTATAAACAATGGTAGTAACGATATGGTTTACAGTCCCACATGACTATAAAAATTTAGATCCATTAAGGAAATTGGATCTTTATGAAAACATTTGATCTTTTGAAAATTAAATCTAGTTTTTACCCTAGATAAGTTTTCCGGGATAACCCTTTTCCGGTGTTTGCAAAATATTTTTGTGGGTTTGGTGGGTTTCAGATTTGAAAATTTTAGCTCAAAACTTGCGGTTTTGTGTCACCCACTTGCTAACCTTGTATTTGGAAAGCAACACATCCAGTTTACTTGTCCCGTATATTACCTTTCGGTAAACTACCGTCCGGTTGAAAGGAAAGCGTTGAACAAGCAACTGTTAAGGCAATGTCCCCTGACATGCTTTTAGTTATGGTCTATAACGTGTCAGACGTAATTACTATCCTTGGTAGGAGCAATAGTAAAGCTCACCCTTATAATTTTTCGGTATGGCACAAGGTCCTGTCTTTGACCATGCTATGCAACCACCGTTCTTACGGTTGACACCCGATTTAGTTCAGGTGACCTAATGAATTCCAGGTGAATTCCTAGGATTTTACGTTCAATGGTAATGAACGCATTGAAAATAGGGTTTTCAGAAAACAAATCGGTTTATAATTTTGATCAAAATATTTTCTCGTTCAAGCTCGAGTTTAGATATCATTGAATTCCATGAGTTTGTAATTCTCAATCTTTAAGGTCAATCTCTAGGATTGAGTAATATCAGTCTTAAAAGCTGATTTTTAATCTTTAAGGAGATTATCCTTTCTGGGGATCTGATTCATTAGTCTTATCCAGCTAATTTGCATGGTGCCCCCCCCATTGTACGAGATAAATCCTTCTCATGGTTAGGATAAATCTGACCACTTGGCGACCCTGTTTAATGCTGAGGTCCGTGGATTTCCTGCTGATTTTAGTGATGACTTTTCTAGATTTTTCGTCAACCTACAGCTGGTCTGGACGACAACTTCATGACCTAAATCAAGAAGCGCGTGTCTTTTTCGGAAGACTTTACTTCCTTTTAATGATGGAATTGATTTATCATGTAGATCCATCTCTTCTTTTCTTTCATCGGGTAAAAACAGTTTAGTTTAGTCCAAAGCAAAAGTATTTTCAGTTATTTGTTACAGATATATGTGACATATGTTTAAGATAACTTGGTAAATTTCCCACACTTTAGTTTGTTTCTTAAATGAATTTCCTTTTTATCGTCCTCTATTCCATTTTAAATGAATTTTAACATTTTAGTTTGTTTCTTAATTTATGTCCTTTCCGAGGTAACAATAATTTCGGTGTTAAAACCTAGTTTTATCGTTCATAAATATGTATAAACATGATTTTGAATTCATTTAATTGAAAATTTTGAAAAATTTTACTAGAAGTGGGTAGTCAGTATATAAGACTAGGGCTGTTCCTTGTTATCGGAGAGCACTAGATTCTAATACAACTACTGCGTTACTAGTATTTTTAATGGTAACCAAGTGTTTAAATCAAAAATTTTTAAAATCCGAAAGAATTTAACCCCTTCCCACACTTAAGATCTTGCAATGCCCTCATTTGCAAGAAATCAGTAACAATTTAAATTATTGAGGGTGATTTGTGTGAAAATGATTAAATTTTTACCAAAGTTTCCAAATATATTGGCGTTTGTTTGCTGAATGATAAATGGTGCACATCATTTGTTCATTCCGTCTTGTTGTTATTTCACATATATTTTGCATCTTGTCGTCAAAATTAGTTGCTTTTGCTGAACTTAATGCCAGTCTTTGAAAATGCGTTGTTTTACCCTGTTGTGTACATAAGATAAACTGCAAACATATATACATATTTTTGAAGTTTGGTATATTACCCCACATTCAAAAATTATTAAAATCTAAGAATAAAAGTTAGATAATTATAAAAATGATTACAATATTAACAAAAGTATTAAACGTATCAATAATTACAAATTACAAAATAATAAAAAAATAATAAGTAAACTAAGGATGATATTGGTACCAATAGGGGTTCCAGGCATAACCATAGGTGCTATAGAATGCTTCGGCAGGGTCATACGTAGGATATGGTGGCTGCATCTCTATAGACCAGGGAGGGAAGATGGGTTTCGGTGTAGGAATATAGTTTCTACCTATATGTTGGCAATGAGCTATGATCTGGTTCTGATGAACTTGCCAATATTCAAATGCTCTCTGTCTAGCATTTTCGTATTCCTGAGAAGCTATAAACCTATGCATTTCTTGCATCTCATTCCCCCCTCCTACATTACCTTGTTGTTGGTTTCTCTCCACCTGTGGATGTCTACCATGGTATCGTACTGCGGCGTTATTTCGCCTTTTCAAAACTTTCGCACCATGGTATACATTTAAACCTATAGTATCACGGGGTTCTGGTTCTTCTACTAATAATCCCCCCCGACTTATATCCACACCGAGATATTCACCAATCAAAGTAATAAAAATACCACCTCCTATTATGCTATGTGGTCGCATCCCCTGAACCATAGCTGATAAATAATAACCCACACAATACGGTATACTTACAGCGCTTTGTGGGTCTCGAATACACATATGGTAAAACAAATCCTGTTCATTTACTTTTTCCTTGTTTTTACCCCTTTGTGTAATCGAATTAGCTAAAAACCTATGTATCACTCTTAATTCGGCTCTATCTATATCCAAATAAGAGTAATTTCCCCCTTTGAAACGGTGATGGCTTGTCATTTGACTCCACACACCGTGTGTATCAAAATTTTCATCTATCTTTCTACCGTTTAGTATCAATCCTCTACAATCGGCAGACGCTAACTCCTCAGGCGTATATATACGTAAAGCCTGAGCCATGTCCAGTAAAGACATGTGGCGCATCGAACCGCCTAACAAAAATCTAATAAAAGAACGATCGGTTAAACTAGCTACCCGATCATTCAACTCTATACTACATAACAATTCTTCACACCATACTTTATATACAGGTCTACGTATGGTGAATAAACATACCCAGTCATTAAAAGAAGAATTACCATACCTCTGTACAAGTAATTCCCTAATTGGCCCGGCCAATTCTACAGCTTCTAAGGGTCCCCATTATATGACCCTCGGTACCTCAACAACCTTAGAATGAAGAGTATGCAAACCCCGTTGATATTTTGGATAATCTATCCAAAGTCTGTCAAATCTCAGGTTCGGGTGCAACTCTTCCAAGTGCATATCGGAAAAAGTCATGACTGGATGAGGTATAACCTGCTTGTAGTAGTTATCCACCTCCTGTTGTTCCAAATTCTCAGCAGGAGCATTGCGGGCTTGGGATGAAGATTCACCCCTTTCATTCTGCAAAACACATCAAACACAATTTTTGTGCATCCAAATATGCATTAGTGTCAGCAAAATCATCAATCAAAATAATTACAATGACATTATCAATTTATATCAAACTTAAGCTCATTTTCACATTTTTATCAAATCTACACTTTTTCAAATAAGCATATACGAAAATGTTCGCCAAGTTCATAAGCATTCAACTCAAATAACATGTCAAAATAATCATTACTAGCAATTAAACAAGTCTCAAATGGCATTATCGTTCAAAAATCAAGTTCATGAATTTTAGACTTGAAAAAGTCCACTTTAATTCTCAAAATCATGTTTAGGCTCAAAGTTTGGATCATTTAACTACCTAGACATGTTACACTACTTAATTTAGCAACAATTCATGACAAAAATCGGCCATAACCTGTTTATATCAAAAAGCCCCAAATTTGCTCAAGAACACAAACCCTAGATTACTCAAAATTTGAAGTTTAAGGCTTCTAATCATGTTAAACAGCATCAATCTAGGTTATACAAGCATAATACATAAACAATTTAAGCCTAATTACACTAAAAAGCATCAAAATCAAATTGGGGAAAAAATAGCTCAAGAACACCAAATTTCGGATTAAATGGTGTTTAGGTGTAGAAATTTACCGTTTTTCTTGAGTAATTCTTAGATAGCATCCTTCTCAACATGATTTTAGCAAAAAATTTGGTGATTAACGGTTAAAAATTGGGATTTTTGGAGTGTTTTTGGGTGGTTTTTCGGCAGTATTTCGCAGCTGTTTTTGAGTTTGTGGAGTGTGAAACTGAGCTGTTGCAGCTCTTATTTTTTTTCTGTAATCCGGTCTCTCCGCGAGTCGCGGGGATTAACCCTCCAAACTCCGCGACTCGCGGAGTTTGATATATATATATATATTTTTTTTTTATAATCATTAACTTATTAAAACAATTAAGTAATTAATTTTAAAATTTTGTTTCCCTTGTTATTTAGGACGAGGTCGTTTCGGATCGATGTCCTAGTCCGTCCTTCGACAAAATTTTAAAATTTGTCTTTTTGTAGCGATTGTTTTAAAAGTTAAGATTTTTGGGTTTTTTAATGTTTTTGGCATACTTTAAATCAATAAGATTAAAAATAATGATAATAAAAGTTCTCGTCCCTCCCTCGGGTAAAGCAATTTCGGTTCAAAGACCTAGTCTTCAACTTACGACGAATTTTAAAAATCATATTTTTAACTTAATGAGATAAAGTAAATTTTTGTTTTTAAATTCATACAACTTAAATATAAAATTCAAAATTAATATTAAAAATTCACACCAAACTTAAAATTTGAAATGCATAAAATTAAAAATTTATATTTTAAAAATTAAAAGTTCACACCAAACTTAATTTAAAAAATCAAATAATTATAATTTTAAAAATATTGTTTTTACAAAGTTTACAATATTAATTTAAGATTTAAATATTAATTTTAAAAACATGGTAAAAATAAATTTAAAAATCTTTTTGTCTTTTTATCCCACTTTAATCAATCAAATATTATCAAAAATATGCGCCCCTCTTTTCGGTAAAGTAATTTCGGTTCCAAGACCTAATTTAACTCATGACGAATTTTTGAAATATTTTGGGTTGATTGATTAAAGATATTTATACCTTAAGAATAAACGTTAAATTTCGCAGTGATGTAATAAATTTTTGAATGATATCAATAATTTCGGTCGCCAAACCTAATTTTATTCAATACCAATTTAATACTTTTTAGCGAACAAATTAGCGTTTATTATCAAAAGGTTAAAAATAAAAATAAAAATAAAAACTGTACAGACATACCTGTGAAATAGATTTCTTAGTTATATGATCTATCCCATTCATAAGATAGTCGGTTTAATTGATTTTCCATGGCTACATAGGCGTAACCTCGAGCATTCAGTATCTTTTCTTCTAAACATATGAACGGTACGTCTCTGCATAAAGTAACAAATTCGGTATTTGAATAGGTTTGATTATTTGAACATTTACCTCCATGTGACCATTTTCCGCATTTGTGACATCGTTCTAGGTGTCGTGCTCTTCTTTTCGCTGCGGATTTTGATTTTCCTTTACCAAATTGTAACTTATTATCTTCGCATCTGGATTCTTTTCTAACTCCGTCCATTCTTTCTCTGATTACTGATACTATTTCACTCGGGAGTATGTCATTATTACGTTTAGTGATCAAAGCGTGTAGCATTAGACCATGGTTTAGTTCACAGGCAGTCTTCATTTCGTAAAAACCTAAAAAATATAAAAATTCAGAATGGGGGGAGAAGACTAGTTCTTTAGGGTCTGCTAGGGAAAGACCATTCGGGTTCCATTTTCGAGATTTACACGAAAACAGACAATCTAACTCTAACAGAAATATATATTATCCTTTAAAGACTTGATTCTCCCCACACTTAGTTAGCTGTGGTGTCGAAATTGTGATTAACTTCGTTGTCGACTTCCATCGGACCATGTATGTAATGTTTAACTCTGTGACCATTAACTTTAAATTCAATCCCATTTGAATTTATTAATTCTATCGTTCCGTATGGGAAAACTCTTTTGACTATGAATGGTCCAGACCATCTTGATTTCAATTTTCCAGGAAATAGCTTGAATCGTGAATTGAAAAGAAGAACTCTGTCTCCTTCTTTAAATTCTTTTGAACTTCTGAATCTTTTATCATGCCATTTCTTCGTTCTTTCTTTATAGATTAACGAATTTTCGTATGCTTCATGTCTTAATTCTTCTAATTCGTTTAGTTGACTTAATCGTAGACGTCCGGCTTCATGTAAATCAAGATTACATGTCTTCAAAGCCCAAAATGCTTTGTGTTCAATTTCTACTGGAAGATGACATGCTTTTCCATAAACAAGTCTAAAAGGTGTGGTTCCAATTGGAGTTTTGTAGGCTGTTCTAAAAGCCCAGAGTGCATCCTCCAATTTAATGGACCATTCCTTCGGATTTGATCCTACGGTTTTCTCTAAAATACGTTTTAAAGCTCGGTTGGTATTTTCAACTTGTCCACTTGTTTGTGGATGATATGCGGTGGAGATTTTATGAGTTACTCCATATCTTTTAAGAACTTTCTCAAGTTGATTATTACAGAAATGAGTACCCCGATCACTTATTAAAGCTTTCGGTGTTCCAAACCTTGCAAAAAGACGTTTTAAAAAGTTGACTACAACTCGTGCATCGTTAGTTGGGAGAGCTTGTGCTTCCGCCCATTTAGATACATAATCAATGGCTACGAGTATATATAGATTATTATGAGATTTTGGAAATGGACCCATAAAGTCAATACCCCAAATGTCAAATACTTCACATACTTGGATGACATTTTGTGGCATTTCATCACGTTGACTTATTTTTCCGGCCCTTTGACATGCATCACAGGATTTGCAAAGAAGGTGTGCGTCTTTGTAAATTGTAGGCCAATAGAATCCAGCTTCATAAACTTTTCTTGCTGTTAGTTGAGGCCCATAATGCCCTCCTGTTGGTCCTGTGTGACAATGGTTTAATATTTTACTAGCTTCATCTCCAAATACACATCGGCGTATTATTCCATCGGGACAACTTTTAAACAGATGTGGATCTTCCCAAAAATAGTGTTTTATATCACTGAAGAATTTCTTTCGTCTTTGGTACGATAATCCTTTTTCAAGGAATCCACAAACTAAGTAGTTTGCATAGTCTGCAAACCATGGGATTTCATTATAATCTATCTTCAATAGATATTCATCAGGAAATTTGTCTTGTATGGCTGATTCATTTAGAACTTCTAATTCGGGATTTTCAAGACGAGAAAGATGATCAGCGGCGAGATTTTCTGCTCCTCTTTTATCTCGGATTTCAATATCAAACTCTTGTAAGAGTAAGATCCAACGGATTAATCTTGGTTTAGCATCTTGTTTTAAAAATAGGTATCTAAGAGCAGAATGGTCGGTATAGACCACCGTTTTTGCTAGAACGAGATATGATCGAAATTTGTCAAAAGCAAAGACAATAGCAAGGAGTTCTTTTTCAGTAGTTGTATAGTTTGTTTGTGCTCCTTGTAACGTCTTACTAGCATAATATATAGGTTGAAATCGTTTTTCAATCCTTTGTCCTAAAACGGCTCCCATTGCAAAATCACTTGCATCGCACATTAGTTCAAATGGTAGATTCCAATTTGGTGTTATCATGATCGGCGCATTAGTGAGTCTTTCTTTAAGAATATTAAAAGATTTGATACACTCATCTGAAAAGATGAATGGAGCATCCTTTTCTAGGAGTTTATTCATAGGAGTGGCAATTTTAGAAAAATCTTTTATGAAACGTCGGTAAAAACCGGCATGCCCTAGAAAACTCCTAACTCCTCTAACATTGGTGGGATGTGGAAGTTTAGCAATTACATCTACTTTAGCTCTATCTACTTCAATTCCTTCTTTTGAAATTTTATGTCCAAGAACGATGCCTTCTTTAACCATGAAATGGCATTTCTCCCAATTAAGTACTAGATTTGATTTTTCGCATCTAATTAGCATTCGTTCCAGATTAACTAGACATGATTTAAATGTATCACCGAAGACTGAAAAGTCATCCATGAATACTTCCATGCATTCTTCTATCATGTCGTGAAAAATCGCCATCATACACCTTTGAAAGGTTGCAGGGGCGTTACAAAGTCCAAATGGCATGCGTTTGTAAGCAAAAGTACCATAAGGGCACGTGAATGTGGTTTTCTCTTGGTCCTCGGGTGCTATTGGAATTTGAAAATATCCGGAAAATCCATCTAGAAAACAATAGTAACTATTTCCGGCTAATCTTTCCAACATTTGATCTATGAAAGGTAAGGGAAAGTGATCTTTTCTGGTGGCGTCATTTAATTTTCTATAATCAATACATACACGCCATCCTGTTACAGTCCTAGTAGGAATAAGCTCATTTTTCTCATTTGTAATGACAGTCATGCCACCCTTCTTAGGTACGCATTGAACTGGGCTTACCCATGGACTATCAGAGATTGGATAAATTAAACCTGCATCTAGCAGTTTAATAATCTCTTTCTTAACTACATCTTGCATATTAGGATTTAGTCTTCGTTGGCGTTGCACATACGTTTTATGACCTTCTTCCATAAGGATTTTATGTGTGCAATACGAAGGACTTATTCCTTTAATATCATGAATCTTCCATGCAATGGCTGGTTTATGAGCTTTTAACACAGAAATGAGTTGTGATTTTTCATTTTCAGTAAGAGAAGACGATATTATTACAGGTAATTCAGATTCACCATGTAAATAAGCGTATTCCAAATGGTTTGGAAGTAGCTTTAACTCTAATTTCGGAGGTTCTTCTATCGATGATTTATATCGATATCTGTCTTCTTCTTTTAGCATTTGAATTTCTTCTGTTGTTGGTTCATATCCATTAGCTATAAGTGTAGCTAACATTTCAGCTTCATCAATTGGTTCATTACCTTCTCCTAAAGAACATTCTCCTGTTCCTTGTAATTCTGGAAATTCTTCTAATAATTCTGCATGTGCATCTATAGTTTGAATATAATAACATGTATCATCTGCAGATTGTGGTTGTTGCATTGCTCTATCAACTGAAAAGGTAACACTCTCATCCTCTATACTTAGGGTCAATTTCTTACCGAACACGTCTATCATTGCTTTAGCCGTGTTTAAGAATGGTCTTCCTAATATGAGAGGAACTTGAGAATCTTCTTCCATGTCCAGAACAACAAAATCTATTGGAAATACTAAAGTACCAACTTTAACTAGCATGTTCTCCATTATCCCTCTAGGATATTTTATTGATCTATCGGCTAGTTGTATGCTTATTCTGGTTGGTTTCAATTCTCCAAGGTCTAGTTTAGCGTATAGTGAATACGGCATTAGATTTATACTAGCACCTAAGTCTGCCAATGCTTCTATTGAACTAAGACTACCCAGAAAACATGGAATTGTGAAACTTCCTGGATCAGATAGTTTTTCTGGTATCTTATTCAACAGCACTGCTGAACAATTAGCATTCATAGTAACAGCTGAGAGTTCTTCCATTTTCTTTCTATTTGAGATTAGATCTTTCAAGAATTTAGCATATCTTGGCATTCCTGAAATCACATCAATGAAAGGAAGATTTACATTTATCTGTTTAAACATATCCAAGAATTTGGATTGCTCGGCTTCAAGTTTCTCTTTCTTCATTTTACTCTGGTAAGGAAGTGGTGGTTGGTATGGTTTAACATAAGGTTTATCCTTAACTGTGTTATTTTCATTAACCTTTTCAACTACCGGTTCTTTTTCCTTATCTTGATCAGGTTGTGGTTCTTGTGGAGTAGGAATAGCTTCATCAGAAGTTACAGGTATTTCAGGTGGTTTAAGTGTTGTACCACTTCTTGTGGTAATGGCTTTAGCTATTTCATTCCGGGGGTTAGCATTTGTATCACTAGGTAGACTTCCCGGTTTTCTTTCACCTATTAACCTTGCTAGGTTACTCACTTCTTGTTCTAGATTTTGAATAGAAGCTTGTTGATTTCTAAATGCTTGAGCATTTTGTTCATTAGTTTGTTTTTGAGATGTGAAAAACTGCGTTTGAGTTTCAACTAGCTTCGTCATCATATCTTCTAAATTCGGTTTTTTATCATCGGTTTGTTGTGGTGGTTTGTTTTGAAAATTCTGTCTTTGCTGATTATAAGTATTATTGGATACTTGTTGATTGCTAGGACCTTGTTGGTTGTTGTATGGAATATTTCGGTTATAATTCTGGTTTTGATTGTAAATTGGTCTTGGCGGTTGATAATTATTCTGATAATTATTTCCAGGCCTTTGGTTTATGTATGAAATATTCTCTCTTTGTTCCATTGTTAATTCAATACTGAGACAATCTTTTGTCAAATGTGGTCCTCCACACTGCTCACAACTAATTCGTATTGAGTGAATATCCTTAGTCATCTTTTCCATTCGTCTCTCCACAGCATCTATCTTTGCGGAAATGGAATCTAAGTCATGACTAGAATCGGCTCTAGCTGCTTTAGATGATCTAATGATATCTTTTTCTTGGTGCCACTCATGTGAGTGGGAAGCAGTGTTATCAATAATTTTGTAAGCATCAGTTTCGGTTTTCTTCATAATAGAACCACCAGCTGCTATATCTATGTCTTTCCTTGTAGTGATGTCGCATCCTTGGTAGAATATTTGTACTATTTGACAGGTGTCTAAACCATGTTGCGGACATCCTCTTAACAACTTTCCATATCTTGTCCACGCCTCATATAGAGTTTCATTTGGTTTCTGTGTGAACGTAACAATTTCTGCTTGAAGTCTTACGGCTTTAGATGCAGGAAAGAATTGTTTAAGAAATTTGTCAACTAAAACATCCCATGTATCGATCGCCCCTTCAGGTAACGATTCCAACCAATCTTTGGCTTCTCCCTTTAAAGTCCAGGGAAATAACATGAGATATATCTGTTCATCCTCCACTTCTCGGATTTTAAATAGTGTGCAGATCCTATTAAAGGTACGTAGATGTTCATTTGGATCTTCCTTCAGCGCACCACTAAATTGGCATTGATTAGTCACCATGTGTAGAATTTGTCCTTTGATTTCATAATCTGGCGCATTAATGTCTGGATGAGTAATTGCGTGACCTTGGCCAGTGCGTTTAGCTCTCATTCGGTCTTCCATACTTAAAGGTTCCAGATTCTCCATAATCGAATTTGTTGAATCGGTATCACTAGATGATTCTGATTTAATGGTTCGTTCCTCAACAATCTCTGTTTGAATGATTGGTGGCTCCGGAGGAAAGTTTAATGGTTCAGGATCTACGAACCGTTCCTGAATATTCTCCGGATTCTCAATTGTGATGTTGGGTTCAAAAAATGGATTATCGGAAATTTGAACTGAAGTACTTGGTTGACTGGATGACGATTCTAAAGAAAAATCAACGGCGGTTATATTTGCTAAATGTCTTGATCTAGTTACAGGTGGTGAACGTACAAAAGGTGATGAACGTCTTGCTCGGTGCATTCACTGAATATCCTATTAGTTTTTAAAAGGAAAGAAAAATTATAATAAGTTATCCAATCAATAGACTTTTCTGATTTTGCCCACGTTTCGAATAGCCAAAAGATGCAGCAGAGGGGCAGGATTCGTTTGGTCTCAATATAATTGAGGACTGTTTGGCTCCAATAACCCGGTCCACGTACAAATCCAACTATTACTACGAACCAGAAAATTTTGATGTCTATTAATTTAACCACTTAAAATAAATTTTCGTAATTTTAAGAAATTTAGATAAGAAGTAGAAAAAATTCTAAGTCCTAAAACTAGAATAGCGAGAAATAAGAGAGAAAAAGAGTTCGTCGAAAAAGGTCAAAAAAGAAAAAATGGTTGAAAAACGGAAAAATAAAAGAAACTTATAAAAACTTAAAAATACTTGACTAACCTAACCTTATTACTACAACTAACTTAAAATTATAATCGCAAATTGAAATTACTAATTGGAATGATAATTGATACATAGTAAAAGGTGTCTAAAATTATTAAAGCTTACAGGAAAAACTAAATCCCAAATGGAAATAACTTAAAAAGAAACTAAAACTTAAAAAGGCGTCGCAAAATTCTAAAGCACCTAAATCTTAGTCTAAAGAAAAAGCACTTAAGGAATTCTACGGCAAAGCCTAAAAATCTAGGAGTAAAAATAACTATAGCAAAAACTAAGTTTAAAATTAAATATGAGCTAAAAATACAAATATTACGCTAAAACGATTAAAAAGGGACAAAATATAAAAATATACAAAAAGTTGTAAAAATTACAATTTTTATAAAAATATTATTTTTATATTATTTTTTTTTATAAAACTACTAATTTTACAATTTAATAAAACTAATTTAAACAAAATAAAACAAATTAAATAAAAAGTAAATCTTAAAATAAAACTAATAATAATAATAATAATTATTAGGGTTAAATAATAATAATAACTAATTAATACCCGTAATTAATGCTGAATTAGGGTTTTTTGTCGCCTGTCAGAAAGGCTCCGCGAGTCGCGGTAATTAATGAAGAAAACCCCGCGAGTCGCGGGGTTCAAAAATACAGATGACAGCTTTAAATTCGACGCGTTTTTTTTCTTTATTTATTATTATTTTTTTTTTCTGTTTTTAATTTTTTTCTATAAATAAAAGAAAGTTAATAAAACTTATATTTTTATAAACTAAAATAAAAATAAAGAAACTTATAAAACTTAAATATTTAACAAAATCTTAAAAATGCTTATATTTTTGTTTTTCTTTTTATATTTTTGAATAATTAAAACGTATTTTTACAAAAACGAATTTTAATAAAAGTAAACAAAAAAATCCCTTTTTTTTTTTTATATATTAGCGTTGCGCTTCCGGCTTTTAAGAGATTTCCCCGGCAGCGGCGCCAAAAATACTTGATGTTATGCGAGGTGTATATAAAATAGTTTATATTTTACTAGGAAAAACTATTAAATACGATACAATTTTACACAAGATATTTATTTATTTATAGAATGGATATACTTAAACCTTGCTACAACACTTATAGGCAGTGTACCTAATCGTAAAGTAGTGTAGTTTTTAGTAAGTCCGGATCGTTCCACAGGGAAATCTTTAAACAAAGCTCAACGCTATATTAGTTTACTTTTATAAAAATACAAATATATATATAAGTAATATTATTATTATAAAGGGGGGTTTTTACCGTTTAATGACCGGTTTGTCGATTTTAAAATTTTAGTCGCAGTTAAAACCTAATGTAAAATATAAAATAAATACAAGACTTAAATTAAATCGTAAAGTAAATAACGATAATGAAATTGCGAATAATAAAAGTGCGATAAAATAAACTTGCGATAATTAAAAAGTACGATAATTAAAAGTGTGATTAAATAACAATAAATAAAAGTGCGATAATTAGAAGTGCAATTAAATATAAAATAAAGGAAATTAAATATGAAATAAAAGAATTATGTTTATTTAAACTTCCGTAATCATGATGTTTGACGTGTTGATTTTAGTTTTATGCCCATGGGTTAATTGTCCTTTGTCCTAGATTATTTAATATGTCCGTCTGGTTTTTGTCCATAACAGTCCATCAGTCATAAATATAAAGTGCGAGTGTCCTCGTCAAATTATTATTATACCCGAAGTTAAATATTCCAACTAATTGGGGATTCGAATTGTAACAAGGTTTTAATACTTTGTTTAATGAATACACCAGGTTATCGACTGCGTGTAAACCAAGGTTTTACTACTTTGTTAACAATTACACCAATTACCCTTGAATGTAATTTCACCCCTGTTTTAATTATTCTAGTGGCTATTAATCCATTCCCGTGTCCGGTTAAATGAACGATTATTCGTACATATAAATACCCCGCCCATCGTGTCCGATCGAGTGTATATGGTAATTTATAGGGACGCCCAATTGTAAATCTTTATATTAACATTAACAAATTATCATTTAGTTAAACAAATATAAAGCCCATTAATAGCCCATAGTCTAATTTCCACAAGTGTCGTTCTTTTGTCCAAACCCCAATTATGGTACAAAGCCCAATTACCCAATTTTGGTAATTAGCCCAACATCATGATTACTTCGTTTTAAATAAGCATAATAATAACTTAGCTACGAGACATTAATATAAAAAGGTTGAACATAACTTACAATGATTAAAAATAGCGTAGCGTTACACGGACAGAATTTCGACTTACACCCTTACAATATTCGCTAACATACCCTTATTATTAGAATTAAAATTAAAATTAAAATTAAAATATAAATTATATATATATATTTTACGTATATATGAGAGAAGAGAGAAATAGATTATGAAAAATGATCAGAATTCGGTTTGCTTTATAGCCAGAGTCGATTTTTGGGGCTCCGCGACTCGCGGTGAAAACCTCTTCAAACTCCGCGAGTCGCGGAGGTTACTTTTACAGCTCAGAGGAGTTTGGCTCTTTGTTTACCGACGGTTTATAATATATATAATTAATATAATTAATTATATATTATATTATATTTATATACATAGTTAACTTGTAATTTTTAGTCCGTTGCGTCGAGCGTTAAGAGTTGACTCTGGTCCCGGTTCCGGATTTTCGAACGTCCTTGCGTACAATTTAATATCTTGTACTTTGCGTTTTGAATCTTGTATTCTTGTAATTTCGAGACGTTTCTTATCAATAATTGGAACCTTTTTGATTGTCTTTTGTTCTTTTGAGCTTTTTGGTCGTTTGCGTCTTCAATTCGTCGAATCTGTCTTTTGTCTTCACCTTTTATTATCTAAACGAATATCACTTGTAAATAGAACAATTGCAACTAAAAGCTTGTCTTTCTTGAGGAATAATGCTATGAAATATATGTTCGTTTTTAGCATTATCAACCACCGCTCCGATACCACATGAGACATATGTGGGGACCACGTCCCACCCAGTGCCTTCCTAGCTAACCGTCTGGTGACTACTGAGCGTACCTCAGACACTGATTTTACGGTCCTGCCTCTCGGCAAAACCAACCATATTCGGACCGTGAGGAGTAAGAGCCAATGCTTCGTCACATGTAACACTGTGAGAACCCCCTCTACGATTAAGCCGACGACATAGCTTAAACCAGCTCTGATACCACATGAGACGACCCGTCCTAATCCATAAGGACGAATACAATAACATATGATTAAATCGCGAGGTACTTGACCTCTATATGATACATTTTACAAACATTGCATTCGTTTTTAAAAGACAAACTTTCTTTACATCGAACGTTGACGACATGCATACCATTTCATAATACATCCAACTATAGTTGACTTAATAATAATCTTGATGAACTCAACGACTCGAATGCAACGTCTTTTGAAATATGCCATGAATGAATCCAAGTAATATCTTTAAAATGAGCAAATACACAGCGGAAGATTTCTTTCATACCTGAGAATAAACATAACCTTAATAATAATAATAAGGTTAATAACACTAATGTTGATATTGCTATTAAATAAAATATTGAAAGTAACTATAACAATTATATTTAATTATACTTTTAACCAGTAATCAAACATAGTATTACATATTATTAATTATGACATATATATAATAACATATATATAACATTTAAAATTTATATATTACAATATACACATAACATTAACTATGTATTGAAATTATACATATTTACATATAGATTAATTTTAATCACAACTTTATTACTTTATATATTATTTTACATATTCAATTCAAATGATTAACTTGTTTGCTATTAATTCAAATTATTATTTATACTTATATTTATATATATATTTACATATCTATTTACACAAAATCGTTCGTGAATCGTCGGGAGTGGTCAAAGGTCGAATGGTTTCATGAAACAAATTCAAAAGTTTTGAAATTCAACATAACAGACTTTGCTTATCGTGTCGGAATCATACAAAGATAAATTTTTAAATTTGGTTGGAAATTTCCGGGTCGTCACAAAAACCTTTTCAAGATTACTTTCTGATAAGCACATCTTTAGTAAGTCTACTTCTTGCTTGTTTAATGCTTTAAATCAGATTGATCTACTCCAGTATGATCAGCTTTATTTTCAACCTCCGATTCTGACTTCTTGTCTGAATCATCAACTTCTGAACTTACACTCTCGAGATCTGAACCTTCACCCATAAGAACTAACATTTCCAATTCAGCAGCAAATATTCTACCCCATTTGTCTAGTTCCTTATCATCATCAACCAATGTCTCTTCACTCTGATCAGCTTTTAGACTTTCTTCAAACACTGAGGTATCACCATATTTATCCTTCCAACTGTTGAAGTAGTAGTCCTTTGATGATGTTGGTGAAATACTTCCAGATTCAGGAGTACGAGGAACTGAATCACGTGCTTTCTTGAATTTATCTTTAACCATCTTCTGAACCTTCTCTCTCCGAATGGTTCGTGACAATTCTTCAGCTCTTTTAGAACGAGCAGTCAACTTCTCAATTATACTTTGACCAATGACACAGTCTTCTTTTACTTCAGTAATCTTGGCCATGTTAGCTTTAGGTTGTTGATCATCAACATTCAATTTGATAGACCAATCATCATCGTCTCCATGAATGACAACTAAAGCTTTGTTCGGACTTTCAGCTTTTTCAACTTCATTTACTTTATCAGTACTGTAAATCTCACGCTTTGTAGTTTGACTCTGAGAATTGTAGTTCCGATTCTTGAACGGATTACGATTACCCTGCTTCTTCTGTTTTGTGCACTGTCTTGAAAAATGACCTAATTCTCCACAGTTGTAACAAGTAACAGTATTCATATCAAAACCCAGTTTTATATCTTTGGTCAGACTGATCAGTTTTCCAATTCGCTCTTCGTAATCTCTAGCTCGTCTCACAAGATTTGCCATACCCCACATAATATCCATCTTTTCTGCTTCATCTTTATCAAGTTGATGATAATCTTCTGTTATTAGATGAATGTTACCCACACGACCATCAAGATAACTATCATAAGAATTAACATGGCTTGACAGCAAAGCTATATCTTCACTAATATTTTCTTTCCCAGCTTTTCTCAAGTTTTCAATCTTAAGTGCAGGAAGAACATCTGATGCAGTCGGTGTAGATGACTCTGTAGTATTGGAAGTAGGCTGTGATTGAGTATTGAGAGAACATGGTGAAACTTGTGGTGGATACGAAGGTTGTTGAATAGGTGCACTGCTAACATTTAAACCATACATATTCTGATTGTTTGTAGCAAAAGCTGTTTGAAATGGTGCATGAGCTGACTTAGGCGGTGTGTAACAATTTGGACAATACATTTTCGTGTCTTGAACTTGTTTAGACCTCTTAACTTTGTTTAACAACTCTAGTTCTTCTTCCTAAAGTCTTGCAATAAACGAGTTCACTGTAGCAGTAGCTAGTTCTCCACTGGTTTTCATAGTTAATACGAAACCATTCCATTCTAAAGGTAATGCTCCAGCTAGACATGTTACTTTGTCTTTCTCAGCAATGGTCACATCATGCTTGTGTAGTTCAGCTAGCAAATGACGATATCTTTCAACCAATTCTGTAATAGACTCTCCAACTTGCCAGTGAAAACTATCAAACTCAGCTTTCAATTCTAAACCTTTTCTAGTTCTGTAAGATGTATTTCCTTCATTGAAAGTACGAAGTGCTTCCCAAATCTTGATTGAGTTATCATGACACAGAAATTGATGGAAAATCGGACCATCAAGAGCACTTGTCAAGTTACAGTACATCTTCTTTTCCAAGTTATACTCTTCACGTTCTTCTGAAGGCATGTTATGTAACGTATACAATTCATTTGTAACAGGTGAACGTGGCCATTGAAATTCGGTTTCAATGTACTTCCAAAGCTTCGTGCCCTGACCATCAGACCAAATCTTAAATCCCGACTTCCAAGTAGAATAGTTATCCATATTCATTAACCTCGAACATATCGTACCACTTCCTGATTCACTCTCAGCAAGGAGTAATCGTTGAGTCATATTCTTAATACTCTGAACTAACGGTGCAACCAACGCTTAGTCGTTTGAATTAAACATTTTGAAAATTTTACCAAAGGTAAACCGTGCGGTTCAGAATATCAACCGTACATGTGATAGTATCAACCATACGTGTCACAACCTCAAGCGTACGTGTCACTACTTAAGCGTACGTGTGATAAATCAAGCAAAAGAACCAAACACTAAGTCTCAGACGTGCGAGTGATGATCACTCCTGTGATTACTCGTACGTGTCACAGTCAACCACTTGATCACTCGTGTGATCAGACTGTAGTCACTTAACCTCAAAAGGTTATGCTCACCCGTGCGTGTGAGTTCACAAGTTACAGTCAACCTTCTGGTCAATTGCGCATGTGATCAAAATTTTTAACCCACTCGTGTGAGCTGCTGTTCAGCTGAAGTCACCCAAAATCCCTAGAAATTGATGCTAAACCTCAATTTCTTCATCCACAATCTGGATTAGCACTAAACTAACATAAACACACTCTTTAAAAACAATTACACACGTAAAAATGATTCCTTTTTGATCAAAATCATTTTTAACTCAAAAACCCAAAATAATAAACTCATTAATCACCAAAAATCACTAGATGATGTTGAAATCACAACCAATGCTCTGATACCAATGATGAAACATGACTAGGAACTTCGAAATCAACAAGTTTAATTCACACAAAGGCGGAATTAGTGAATCAAACCATAACTAGTGAATATTAGAAGCTTTTTGGGATTAAATTAGTCAAACCACAACAAGGATTGTGTGATTAGATTAATGCCTAGAGCTATTATTCACTACTAGAGTGATTTGGGTTGAGAGATAAACGGATTAGGGTTACCAGATCTGAGTGATGTATGTGTGTGAGAGGCTTAACCTAAAATAAAGAACATAACACATTATATACCCTTGCTGTTGCACCAACTGTGCGTGCCAGCTATCACTCGTACGAGTGATCAGCCTCAGCCGGACGGGTGATCACTCACTCGTGTATGTTTAGTCAGATTAGATTTATGACTCAGCTCAGCTCAACCGTGTGCATGAGCTTGTCACCCGTACGAGTGAGACTTCACTCGTACGTGTGACAGAGTCTAGCAATGTCAACTTATCCTTTTTACGTTCCTGCAGTATCTGTAAACACATATAAACACATATAGGATAATAACGAGCAATCATGGTAGCCTATAAACTGAAGTACCTGCAATTGACGTGGATTAGATGTCTAGGGACTTACATAAAATGCATCAACAACATCAATTTTTCGAAGTCAACCAAGGACAACGTCGGCAACGACACCGAGCCCAACCGAATAGACTCGCGACGGGAAAGATGGAATGAACGAACCAGACGAACAGCAACCGACCGAAACAAAACGCAAAATCACATCGTTAAGAAACCGAGTAATTTCACCAAATTTTTTAAGGACAGTAACAAACCCCTGGACTCAAGCAGCCAACAAAACAGCGACCAGCTACCGCCGGTAGCCACCATCAGTAGCCAATGACAACCACCACAGTTGACCACTATAATTCACCGCCGGCAGCCACTGCTAGCAGCCACTAACGGCCACCAACATCAGCCACCAACCCTTCAGCGCCTCCAGCTGCATCACGACTGTAGTGACCCGGAAATTTTCGACAAATTTTAAACCGAACTCTCGTTACGATTTAATATATTTTGACACGATAAGCTAAGTCTGTTATCCTGAGTCTCAAAATTTTTGAACTGTTTCCTTGCATTCATTTAACTTCGACCATTTTCGACGATTCACGAACTGTTGTGTGTAAATAAATGTGTATATATATAAGTATATATATATATATATATATATATATATATATATATATATATATATATATATATATATATATATATATATATATATATATATGATGTCTATATAATTAATATTATATGTATATTGTAATATATATATATATATATAAAGTATATGAATATTAAATATTCAATATATGTTAAATATAATTAGCAAATGTTACATAATTAATAAAATGTAATATTAATATATGTAATTACAAATATAATTATTAATTTCATTATTGTTATCAATATTAATATTAATATTAAAATCAGTATATTTATATCTTCAATATATAACATATTGATATGAAGTTGACATATGAATTGTTATAGTATTATTATTAATAATATTATTATTATCATTATCATTAATAATATTAGTATTAATATAATTAATAGTAATATATAATATTATTTTTAACAATATTATTATTATCATTATTATATCATTATACATTATTATTATCATTATTATATCATTATACATTATTATTATTATTATTTATAAAATTAAGAGTATTATTATTATTATATTTATATTATTAATTTTATTATTAGAATTTTTATTAAATTTAATAACATTCACAGATTTATTAATAGATTTATAGATTTATATTATTAATTAATATTACAAAATTAACAGATACATATATACAGATGTATAAGCAGAAATATAAATATAGATATATATAAATACAGTTATATACATATATATACAAGTAATTAAGTATTCTGTTATATATCACGAACGAATTCTTTATTCCTGTCTTTAATCTGGATTACATGAGAAGAATCGATTCATAACAGATACAAATTCAGTTGCACTTCATTTTCAACTTTTATTCTTTTTCTTCTTCTTTTGACACAAATTGATTCCTTGTCGACCACCTTCTTCGCTGCAAAACAATCAAGATCAAAATTGTGAGCTGTCAATAACAGTTAAAGTGTATGAATCCGTTGCAAGTCTCCATCTATTTCTATTTTCTTGTTTTCTTCTTCCTGGTTCGAATACTTCTGTCGACAACGATCACCACCTTTCTTCTTATATTTGAATATACATACATACATACTATATTGATATAAAATTATCGACATACTTACTGATAGGTGAAAAACAATTCAAAAACCACCACTTTGTACTTTAGTTCCATTTCTCATTGTGATTGAGAAACAATCATCACCTTCGTTATCTTGGTCAAACAACCTTCACCCACGAGAGTCACCAACACCACCTAAACCTCCATTCTTTCTTTGTTTTCTGTTGAACAACTAAAACCAACATCCTCACCATCTTTAATTCACTTTAAAACTATCATCAACCAACATCTCTTTTTGATTATCAATCAACTAACATCCCTTCTATATATATACATAGACTTATACATAAATGATAACTTTAGCATCTCCCTAGTTTCCTGGTCGATCAAACCATCAGACCACCTCCATTAATTAAATTATGTTTCCTATTTTCCTGTTTCTGCTACCTGTTGTAACCGAGACCCTAAACACCATGCTACCAGCTGCGTATATTTTTCCCTTCTTCTCCAAACGTCATCACAGAAAATTTCTGCTGAGCTGTTTTGCTACGGCTGCTATGTATGAGTTTCTTCTACTAGTCGATTTAATCATGAATTATCATATTATAAGACGTGTGGAGGGGTCACAATGAGGACTTTTTCTTGGATCCTAAATACAAAGTATATCATTTTCTTTAATGAAATCTCATGGCCGACAAACTCAAGATATTCCACAACCTATTAACATCCAGCTGGACCATCAATTTGCAATGTTATTTTTTTTAATTGTTGTGTATTTCGTGACCCACACCCCACCGAGACTTATCCCCCTACCAAACCTATTTTAAATTGTGAATTGCTTCCTTTCTTGTTGCTATTTTTTTATGAGATAAAGCTTTGATGGGATCCACTGTGAAGTCGAGTTTTTTTTTTTAAATTGATGAGCTGGTGAACAAACCGATTAGAATGATTGTGAAATTTGCTGTTGAAGAATTCACACAAATTCCTTTTCGTTTACTACTTGGACTAACTATCGAATCAATTTTTACGAGGCCCAAGCATTGGATCATGGCCCAACATGAATTATGTGAAACTACCGTGTAAACCTGCTAGACTGATTCTTCTATTTTCTACTGTGAACAAACCCACACGCGCATTATCTACTTCGGTTCCTTTTGTTGTTAGAAGTCGAGGTATAAACTGATGATGAATGTGATCACGATAATGATCATCAGGAGGAAGTTTAAGATGAAGATGATGATACAAGTATGATGAGATGATGGTGGTGGAATGATAAGGTTTACGGTTTACGGATGATAATGATGGTTTAGTTATGATGTAAATGACGAGATGATAAAGTTAATACATAAAGATGATAATGTAATGAATTGATACGGTTATGAAAGATAGATGAGTTAATGAAGAAATAGTGTTGATGATGGTTAGTTGATAATGATGATGTTTAGGATAAATGAAAACTGATAGATATAATCGATACATAGATATAGAAAGGATATCAAAACAGAAAAGCAGAAGTAGCGGAATGGTGTGGAATGTTGTTGGGTTAATGAATGGTCTGGAGTTCGAATCCTTGCTGCTGCTGTTATTTTTCTTTTTCAAATAATTAGTCGGGCTAAGTGTTGGGCCATGAATATGTTGTTGGGCTTGGGAACTGAGGTGGCCTGATGTAAATTACGGCCCAATATTAACTAATAGGTATAGGTTACATAATTTAATCGGGGCATTTAAATTAGAGAAAAATGGTACGGATCGTTTGGCAAAGGCGTGTTAGTGGGTTAGCGGGAGGTTGCGGGTTCGAGCCAGGGCTGGGGCATTCCTTTAAGCCTTTTTCATTTTAAGGTAGAATTTTTACTTATTATTAGTATTGTCATTATTATCATTATTATTATTAAAATAGATTATTACTATCATTATTATGAATATAAATATAAATATTATAAATAAGGATATTAATATGAAAATGATAAAAATTACATTTAAATTACAATTTAAATGAATTATTAATATTATTATTATGGTTATTTTATCATTTTTATTATTAATATCATTATTAATATTATTTTTAACCTTATAATTATTATCATTAATATTATTTTATCAAATAACTATTAAGTAATATAAAAACTATATTTAGTACATATAACATAAATATATTAATATGTTTATAATAAATAATAATTATTTACTTAAAGTATATATAAAATAAATGTACTTAATTAATTAATAAAACCTATAAGTTATTAAATATAACAACTATATCACTAGTAATATAAAATTGTTCGATTTCAAGTTTAAGCTTTAATAAATATATGAATAATATAGGTTCCTGAATTTGAGACCAACCTTACACTTGTTCAAGGTCGTCATATGTATTTTTACTACAAATTACAGTATGGTGAGTTTCATTTGCTCCCTTTTACTCTTTAGATTTTTGGGACTGAGAATACATGTGCTGCTTTTACAACTGCTTTATTAAATGTTTTTGGAAATATATTTTGGACTGCAAATACATGAAATGCTTTTATAAATGTTTGACGAGATAGACACAAGCAAAACATTCCTCGAATGAATTATTATGCAGACAGAAGTTCTGCGGATTATTATTGAATTATGTGGACATGATAATTGCCACCATTGAATTATGTGGACATGATAATTGCCACCATTGAATTATGTGGACATGATAATTGCCACCATTGAATTATGTGGATATGATAATTTCCACCAGTTGATGTGAATGTTATATATCGAGAGAATGATTTTATACATAGGTCATATGTATGTTATTTTTGTGCACAAGATATGTGTACGGTTACTATGATTTATGAAAATGGTTTCGTACACGAGAAAGATGTACTGTATTTAAAAGATATAGCATGTACATTACAGGTGGGTATAGGATTTGGGCCCATTTGTACCATGCAGCATTTAAATCTTGTGGTCTATCAAAATTACAGAATTTTATTATTTTATGATAAAATAAAATTACAGAATTTTATTATTTTATTATAAACTTATGAACTCACCAACCTTTTGGTTGACACTTGAAAGCATGTTTATTCTCAGGTATGAAAGAAACCTTCCACTGTGCATTTGCTCATATTACATGGAGTCGTTCATGGCATTTAGACGTCAGTTCACCGCGATGGTACCATGTGTAATTGTATTCGTTCGGAAGATTTTGGACGGGGTTTGACATGTGGTATCAGAGCGGTGGTCTTAGCGAACCAGGTCTACATTAGTGTGTTTAACAGGTAGTTGTTGGATGCATTAGTGAGTCTGAACTTCGACCTAGTAGTTGTTAGGTTATATTAATGAGTCTGGACTTGAACCTGGTCTGCATGTCAAAAGTTTTTGCTTATCAATTCTTGTCAAAAATTACCTACTTATCATTCTTAGTCTAGACATGTCTTACTGCCTCTATTGCATAGACAGTGTATAGATAAATTCATATCTTGGCGTATCTGTTATTGTTACCTTTGCCTGACAGCTTCCGTAGATTTCTCCGTAACTTATGGGATTTTAGTATTATATATGCATAAGTAAATTATGTATTGCAGGATACTAGTCTACATCCTATAATCTATTTCTTATCGAAAAATCCTTCATCTGATCGTACAAGATGAATCCCTCAACCAGTTCGAGTCCCTCAGATTTTGATAGCTATTCCGATAGTTATTCTGACAGCTATTCCGACATGGATATTCACCTAAGCTTCGAAAGCGGTGTCACCAGAATGAATCAATCAATCATCCATCCCCAATTCATCTGATGAGTTCGTAGTTGACTTAATCAATGGAGACGAGAAGAAGGCGATACTTTACATCAACCAAATTTCTCTTGGCGATGAACCTGAAGCACTCACCAGCAAACTAGTCCGAAACACCATTTTCACTCTCATTTCCAGAATATCTCGTCATGATTATATACTATCTCAATTTCAGGGTCTTATTCATTCACTCGTTCTTACCGACAATCATCCCAGAGTAATCGAAGAAGTCAACGAAATTCGCGCTCGAGTAATCTATTTGGAAAATGTGGTGCAAAATTTACCAACTTCAGCAATATCACCGGCACCAACTGTACCATCAGTAATAGCACCAGTACCATCAACAATCCATGCCTCAACATCTCATTCTATACCTCGAGTATAATCACCGTTCTACGTATCGTTCTACATCAATTATCTTCGTTCTTCATGGCAATTATGTAATCTCTAAAGTCTTAGAGATTATTTATTGTAGCTCAAACCGAAAGGCAAATGAGATTAATATCATGTTGACTCGTTAAATTCATAATTACATCTGAAGAAAATATATATGCAAGTATATTTCCATAAAGATTTTAATTAAAAGTTCTTTTGTACAAACTGTTAATGGTGAAAATATTTTAACGGGTAGGTAATACCAGAGGAAATATTTAACTTTCATATTAACATATTATACTATATATTATTCGAATCTGATTCAACAGTCATTTACTATTCTATTTACATTCATCGATATACGAATCCGTTCACCTCAGAATAACCATTTCTATTCAATTTCATATTTGGATTTTGACTTCTCAGAATCCAACAAGTGGCATAATGAAGAAAACATTGAACAAAATAAAATTTTTTAGAAACAAACGAATTAACTAATTGAAATATTATTAAGAACCCACGCTAACTGTTCCTAGCTAACTGTTCCTAGCTAACTGGTTACATTTTATTTACCGCAATTTAATTATCGCAATTTATATTCTCGCAATTTTATTTATCGTCATTTAATTTCTGTTATTTACTTTACGCAATTTATTTATCGTTATTTAATTTCTGTTATTTATTTTACGCACTTTAAATATCGGGACACATATACAAGGTTTTGACATATCATATCGACGCATTTATATATATTATTTGGAATAACCATAGACACTCTATATGCAGTAATGATCGAGTTCTCTATACAGGGTTGAGGTTGATTCTACAATAATATATATATAGTTTGAGTTGTGATCGAGTCTGAGACATGTACACGGATCACGATACGTATTAATTAATTCGAATATTATATATTAAACTATATATGAATTATTGGAATGTCAACTGTGGACTATCGACTGTGGACTAATAATATTGGACAATTAAAATGAATTAAAATATTGATTATAACATATGAAACTAAACACTTCTTCAAGTTTGCCACTTGATTTCATCTTAAATCTCAATTGTATCTTGACGATTACAATCTGCGTTCAAACCTTTCGTAATTCTTGAAAACACCTCAATCGGGATGAGGAACCAACCGCACTTCATCTCCGTAAGAAGAGATTGATGCATATAGTTATGCACTTGAAAACTCTCAGAACCTGAGTAAACGTTTAACACGTACCTGTGCTAATTCCTTTAGCGTTATTATTACCCAAAATAACTTGGTAATTTCTTCCAAAGTAGCAAATTTTGTCACAGCTCCAACAAGTCAACTTCGATTTTTCGTTCGAAACAACCTTATTATAATCTTGATATATATGTGTACTATTTTATTGTTTCCGGAGAACCTTTTATATTCCACCATATTACCAGCAGATGTACCAGCAACCTCGTTGCTCCTTGGTTTAAATCCTACCGAAAAATCACTATATTTATCTTTTGAAGTCTCATCATGTACTCATCCGCCTCTTGTAACAAGAATTGCCATACCAATTACTGGGAATCAGCAAATCTGAATTTGTGAGTCTCGCAACATTGCCACATCAACAGTTATATGTATCCATATAACATTTATCTATTAGAACTATGATCTTCCATTCTGAAATTCTAAAAAGCACCCAGTCTACAAATCAATACTCCAAATTTTGAGGAAGCTGAATGAAGCAGCAGAAACCGTAGACAACCGTAAACTACCTTAACCGTCGAAAGTTTGATGATAAAGAATGGAGTATTGGAAAACACCCAATAGAAAATTTAGTACCGAAAAGCGGATTATGCGAAACTATGAAGGAAGTCATGGACAAATCGCAAAGAATAAGTTTGACTTCAAAGAATCCAAATGATTCAATGTCTGCTGAAATCTTTAGCGAATACCTTGCTTCTGACTCCAAACTCTTGCGGACAAATTTTCTTCACCATCCTTCGATATTATATATTCCAAGATATCATCGTATCTTTCATTATAAATATCTTCCATATTTCTGAAGATATTTTCATAACTATTCTTATCTGAAATCATTAATCTCTTCGTACTATCAGTGTTACATCATATAGAAACTGTTAATTTCTATATTTTGTAAACTTTCGAGCTTAAAATATGAATGTATTGAAGTAATGTTGGGAACTGATGCATGAGTTAGTATAATATAATGACACTTGATCAACGTAATTATATTACAGTAAGTCATGGAAATTTTAATGGATCGTGATGATGGTAATGCTTGATCGACCTTATCATCATCACGAACCGTGTTACTTGACTTGTATTCATCATGAACCATGTTACTTGATTCAAATTCGTCATGAAACCCAACTCAATCCGAGAAGGGCATTCATGAAACTATCTGCATACCTATCTCGAAGAAATCTTTAAACATTATCATTTTCTTCTTCGATGAAATATTCTTCGACGACTAATTTTTTCCTATTAAGAATCTGAGTTCAAATCTAGTACTAAAACTTTCTCGATTTCAATTTCAACTGTCGCCACTCAAATTTCGGGACGAAATTTCTTTAACGGGTAGGTACTGTAGTGACCCGGAAATTTTTGACTAATTTTAAACCGAACTCTCGATACGATTTAATATATTTTGACACGATAAGCTAAGTCTGTTATCCTAAGTCTCAAAATTTTTGAACTGTTTCCTTGCATTCATTTAACTTCGACCATTTTCGACGATTCACGAACTGTTGTGTGTAAATAAATGTGTATATATATAAGTATATATATATATATATATATATATATATGATATATATATATATATATATGATGTCTATATAATTAATATTATATGTATATTGTAATATATATATAAAGTATATGAATATTAAATATTCAATATATGTTAAATATAATTAGCAAATGTTACATAATTAATAAATTGTAATATTAATATATGTAATTACAAATATAATTATTAATTTCATTATTGTTATCAATATTAATATTAATATTAAAATCAGTATATTTATATCTTCAATATATAACATATTGATATCAAGTTGACATATAAATTGTTATAGTATTGTTATTACTAATATTATTATTATCATTATCATTATTAGTATCAATAAAATTAATAGTAATATATAATATTATTTTTAACAATATTATTATTATCATTATTATATCATTATACATTATTATTATCATTATTATATCATTATACATTATTATTATTATTATTAATAACATTAAGAGTATTATTATTATTATATTTCTATTATTACTTTTATTATTAGAATTTTTATTAAATTTAATAACATTCACAGATTTATTAATAGATTTATATTATTAATTAATATTACAAAATTAACAGATACATATATACAGATGTATAAGCAGAAATATAAATATAGATATATATAAATACAGTTATATACATATATATACAAGTAATTAAGTATTCTGTTATATATCACAAACGAATTCTTTATTCCTGTCTTTAATCCGGATTACATGACAAGAATCGATTCATAACAGATACAAATTCAGTTGCACTTCATTTTCAACTTTTATTCTTTTTCTTCTTCTTCTGACACAAATTGATTCCCTGTCAACCACCTTCTTCGCTGCAAAACAATCAAGATCAAAATTGTGAGCTGTCAATAACAGTTAAAGTGTACGAATCCGTTGCAAGTCTCCATCTATTTCGGATATACATACATACATACTATATTGATATAAAATTATCGACATACTTACAGATAGGTGAAAAACAATTCAAAAACCACCACTTTGTACTTTAGTTCCGTTTCTCTTTGTGATTGAGAAACAATCATCACCTTCGTTATCTTGGTCAAACAACCTTCACCCACGAGAGTCACCAACACCACCTAAACCTCCATTCTTTCTTTGTTTTCTGTTGAACAACTAGAACCAACATCCTCACCATCTTTAATTCACTTTAAAACTATCATCAACCAACATCTCTTTTTGATTATCAATCAACCAACATCCCTTCTATATATATACATAGACTTATACATAAATGATAACTTTAGCATCTCCCTAGTTTCCTCGTCGATCAAACCATCAGACCACCTCTATTAATTAAATTATGTTTCCTATTTTCCGGTTTCTGCTACCTGTTGCAACCGAGACCCTAAACACCATGCTACCAGCTGCGTATACTTTTCCCTTCTTCTCCAAACGTCATCACAGAAAATTTCTGCTGAGCTGTTTTGCTACGGCTGCTATGTATGAGTTTCTTCTACTAGTCGATTTAATCATGAATTATCATATTATAAGAGGTGTGGAGGGGTCACAATGAGGACTTTTTCTTGGATCCTAAATACAAAGTATATCATTTTCTTTAATGAAATCTCATGGCCGACAAACTCAAGATATTCCACAACCTATTAACATCCAGCTGGACCATCAATTTGCAACGTTATTTTTTTGGTTGTTGTGTATTTCGTGACCCACACCCCACCGAGACTTATCCCCCAACCAAACCTATTTTAAATTGTGAATTGCTTCCTTTCTTGTTGCTATTTTTTTATGAGATAAAGCTTTGATGGGATCCACTGTGAAGTCGATTTTTTTTTTTAAATTGATGAGCTGGTGAACAAACCGATTAGAATGATTGTGAAAGTTGATATTGAAGAATTCACACAAATTCCTTTTTGTTTATTACTTGGGCCAACTATCGAATCAATTTTTACGAGGCCCAAGTATTGGATCGTGGCCCAACATGAATTATGTGAAACTACCGTGTAAACCTGCAAGACTGATTCTTCTATTTTCTACTGTGAACAAACCCACATGCGTATTATCTACTTCGGTTCCTTTTGTTGTTAGAAGTCGAGGTATAAACTGATGATGAATGTGATCACGATGATGATCATCAGGAGGAAGTTTAAGATGAAGATGATGATACAAGTATGATGAGATGATGGTGGTGGAATGATAAGGTTTACGGTTTATGGATGATAATGATGGTTTAGTTATGATGTAAATGACGAGATGATAAAGTTAATACATAAAGATGATAATGTAATGAATTGATACGGTTATGAAAGATAGATGAATTAATGAAGAAATAGTGTTGATGATGGTTAGTTGATAATGATGATGTTTAGGATAAATGAAAACTGATAGATATAATCGATACATAGATATAGAAAGGATATCAAAACAGAAAAGTAGAAGTAGCGGAATGGTGTGGAATGTTGTTGGGTTAATGAATGGTCTGGAGTTCGAATCCTTGCTGTTGCTGTTATTTTTCCTTTTCAAATAATTAGTCGGGCTAAGTGTTGGGCCATGAATATGTTGTTGGGCTTGGGAACTGAGGTGGCCTGATGTAAATTGCGGCCCAATATTAACTAATAGGTATAGGTTACATAAATTAATCGGGGCATTTAAATTAGAGAAAAATGGTACGGATCGTTTGGTAAAGGCGTGTTAGCGGGTTAGCGGGAGGTTGCGGGTTCGAGCCGGGGCTGGGGCATTCCTTTAAGCCTTTTTCATTTTAAGGTAGAATTTTTACTTATTATTAGTATTGTCATTATTATCATTATTATTATTAAAATAGATTATTACTATCATTATTATGAATATAAATATAAAGATTATAAATAAGGATATTAATATGAAAATGATAAAAATTACATTTAAATTACAATTTAAATGAATTATTAATATTATTATTATGGTTATTTTATCATTTTTATTATTAATATCATTATTAATATTATTTTTAACCTTATAATTATTATCATTAATATTATTTTATCAAATAACTATTAAGTTATATAAAAACTATATTTAATACATATAACATAAATATATTAATATGTTTATAATAAATAATAATTATTTACTTAAAGTATATATAAAATAAATGTACTTAATTAATTAATAAAACCTATAAGTTATTAAATATAACAACTATATCACTAGTAATATAAAATTGTTCGATTTCAAGTTTATGCTTTAATAAATATATGAATAATATAGGTTCCTGAATCCGAGACCAACCTTACACTTGTTCAAGGTCGTCATATGTATTTTTACTACAAAATACAGTATGGTGAGTTTCATTTGCTCCCTTTTGCTCTTTATATTTTTGAGACTGAGAATACATGCGCTGTTTTTACAACTGCTTTATTAAATGTTTTTGAAAATATATTTTGGACTGCGAATACATGAAATGCTTTTATAAATGTTTGACGAGATAGACACAAGCAAAACATTCCTCGAATGAATTATTATGCAGACAGAAGTTCTGCGGATTATTATTGAATTATGTGGACATGATAATTGCTACCATTGAATTATGTGGACATGATAATTGCCACCATTGAATTATGTGGACATGATAATTGCCACCAGTTGATGTGAATGTTATATATCGATAGAATGATTTTATACACAGGTCATGTGTATGTTATTTTTGTGCACAAGATATGTGTACGGTTACTATGATTTATGAAAATGGTTTCGTACACGAGAAAGATGTACTGTATTTAAAAGATATAGCATGTACATTACAGGTGGGTATAGGATTCGGGCCCATTTGTACCATGCAGCATTTAAATCTTGTGGTCTATCAAAATTACAGAATTTTATTATTTTATGATAAACTTATGAACTCACCAACCTTTTGGTTGACACTTGAAAGCATGTTTATTCTCGGGTATGAAAGAAACCTTCCGCTGTGCATTTGCTCATATTACATGGAGTCGTTCATGGCATTTAGACGTCAGTTCACCGCGATGGTACCATGTGTTATTGTATTCATTCGGAAGATTTTGGACGGGGTTTGACAACGACCACCGAGTACCGCCGGGCTTCACACACAAACACGCACCACCGTCACCAACCCCAACAACCTCAAACCCCCACCAAACCTGAATCCGACCGAGAAGGTTGTAGAGTTCCGCCGAAACTCCCCGCCTACAACCACAAAAGAGAGACCATGGTGGCGAGGGACGGAGGACCGTCAGACGGCGGAACCCACACAAAAACCCCATAAACACTAGAAACAACCAGATCCTGAGCAAGAAACGTTCGGAATCGCCGCTTGGTCCCCTAGAGTGAAACTGGAGAAGAAGATTGGGTCCAAAAGCAACGCCGGACAAGGGTTAAGGGACGAAGGTACCTTATTTAAAACAGAAAGCGAGTAAAACCGAACCACCGGCGAGATTTCGGTGGCCGGAGAGAAGGACGTACCTTGGGTCTACAAAACGGCGAAAAGAAGAAGAGGAAGAAGATTGGAGAAGCAGGCAAGAAAAATTGGAGAAACAAAGTAGATCTAAGGGATGTTCTTAATGTAGAATAGAAATAAACAAATTAAAGTTGAAAGGTGAAAAAGAAAAGAGATACGCCGGAGATACAAAAAGAGTAAAGGTGAAATGCAAAAAGAAAGGAGAAAGGTGGCGCGGTTCAAGTCAGAGAAAAATGGTTGCAGATGAGTGAAAATTTAATACAGTAGTCCACCTACATATATCTTTTTTTTTACGGCGAAAATATTAATATATATATATATATATATATATATATATATATATATATATATATATATAAAGATCTTAAAGATCCGGTGGTACATACGAACAACAAAAATTGAAAGGTCTCGCTCTAATTGTCCTACAAATTGAACGATATCATTGAAAGAGAGCGAACACATTAAACATGTAAATGACAATACAAATTAATTATAAAGACATATGTACAAACGAATACACCTATAGATATCTTATTGCACTTGTGCATTAAATTTTGACACATCGAATTAGAATAAAATCACTGACGCGATGGTCCCTCCCTTTCGGAATGGGGATGGGCAAAGCAAAATTAATAGCAATAATTGACATCTTTATAAATACACCAACTTCTAAAAAGTTGCCAATCCAAAACCATGGGCTATACATTTTCACTTAAATCACTTCTCTCTGCATGCAATCCGCAAGCCGTACGTTAGCCAACTTGGAAAACAGTTGTACTTATGCTAAAAAATAATCAATAAACTTGCACAAATATATTTTGTCTTGGATTATACAGTAGCTAAGTAATTGTTAAGAAATTAAACAACTTCAATTTTGTTCCTTTTCCGTACGTTCAAGGTAGCTTTTAAGGTTAATTATCTTTGAGAAGAGATTTTATCTATAAGGATCTAATTAAATTTCAATTATTTAATACCCAAAAGCGTTCGATTTGATAAAATGATCATATGCGTAAGTTGCGTATAAGAGATCTAGAGTTGTAAGCATTAAAGATGCTACACACAATAAAGACATATGTAACACGTTATACTTATGTAACGCATTATACTTTCGCTGCAGAAGGATTGATTAGGATCAGATTCGCATATTAGCAAACTCCTATAAAAAGATGATTAGGTCCATCATTTTAATGGGTTGTTGGATTTGAAGAGATTATAACTCAGGTAATGTAACTCTTGCTACTCTCTAAAGAGGTAAGCTTAATTATATGGATCGTGAATAAGAATTATGTATTTGGATGTGGATTATGTGAACATGTAAGGATAGAGATTGGTCATCTTCTTCGATTTAACATCAGGGAAACACCATCATAGTGTCCTTCAAACACCATAACAACTCCAACCTCATTACACTCAAGCCCATATTCCCTTAATCAGTGAATTTTAGCGTGGCCCATCTTACAATCTATTTGATCTTAATAGTGAATTAGACCTAGTTATAGCACATATATGACTAGACATACTAAAAAAGTAACTAAAACCATTGAAACATCATTATAGGAATCTCTTAGCTACGCCAATCTAAATAAACAACCGAATCGAAAGCCATTGAGACATACAAATCCCACATTACAGAGAGCTCCTACTCCACCAATTAATCTAATTTATGATCACGATTTAAATGTAGAACAAGTTGGCCAGTTTCTTATTTATATGATGAAGTGAACTGTATGGATAATACACTGAGTGAAGCCATGTGAGACAATACGACTTAATTTTTAAACCATTCTCCATTCCTATACATTATCATATATCCCAATTGCGTATTGGCTACTTGCATGCATATACAAGACGCTATAAATAAAACCTCCATAGTATACAGACGGCCATCGATCAACTTTTAATCTATATACAAATCATTTATTCTCTAAACAACAATTTTGCTCATTTCTACAACATGGGTATTTTTCGAATGCATTCATTGGTTTCTAATTTGAAACAAATGATCAAAGTACACAACAAGCGCCAATCGGATGTACCCAAGGGACATTTGGTGGTTTACGTAGGAGAAATTCAAAAGAAGCGATTTATTGTGCCTTTATCTTACTTGAACCAACCATTGTTCCAAGACTTGTTACGTAAATCAGAAGAAGAATACGAGTTCAATCATCCTATGGGAGGACTTACCATTCCTTGCCATGAAGCGATTTTCGTCAACCTTACTTCCCGATTGAGTATTTCATAGTATGAAGTTTGAAGACATTTCTGTAGTGTTTAAAAATATTTGGACCTCATAAATTGTTGATTCACCTTTGTATTTGAAATATGATAGGTATTGCCTTAAACTATGTAAAAATAGGCGTATTTCTGTTAAGTATATGAATAGATAGTTCTCTTCCCTGTTATTGCAATATTGATGATATTCACAATGCACATTGTTGTATGTAATACTGATGCTCTATTAGCAGCATTAATGTCTCTTGCGTCAATCTATAACGCGTCGGTTAACTCTTATATCAAATGCTCTTCGAAAAGAAATTGTGGCTTTGTGTCATTCCCCTTGAGTTAATAGTATCAGTTAAATGATGTTGAATATATGTTGTCTTCGATCAGTCACTCTCTCTAACAACTCTGATAGATGGAAGTGAACATGAATAATTCGAATGAATTCTCGGTAGCTAATATTAGAAGATTAATTTATCATGATGATTTTCCTAATGGCATTGCAAAAACAATATAGTGTAAGTTAATGGGAAAAGTATATGAAAATGCATTGAACTTTCACTAAATTTCTATTGTATGCATCTAACTTTCAAATCTCCTATTGTATGCATTTAACTTTCTAAATTGTCGTATTGTATGTATTTAACCTGCTATAATAGGTAACCTTTCAAGTCACCTAAATTTCATTTTTAGAAATTTACATTATTGGTCCCTCATGTTTGCAAATCCTAATTTCATTGGTCCCTTCATCATCATCCAAAATTTTCATCAAGATAACTCCTACCATTCTCGTTATAATTTTTTTTTTTTTTTAAATGAGGCTTCCTTGATGTTCAATGTTAATTTATTGTGCAGTTGATATGAACACTCGGCTCTTGAGAAGTATTCACTTTAAGATGAGCAACAAAGTGTGATTTTTTCCTTTGTACCAAAGTTTCAGCTTAAACAGTTAAATCTTGAAATATCTTTCCTCTATGCATGGTTACTTATTAAAATCATAATTTGTTCGTGAACTTCATATTGCAGAATATCATTTTAATCCAATTGAACTCATCAGTTTGTGAGTTTTACTACAAACCTCGAACTAAATTTATTTCAGAATTATCTTCCACATCTATTTTAAACGTCAACTCAACGAAATCAAACAACCGAAATCATAGATATGAGATATGTTCTTGCAACTATTCGTCATTATTTAAAACTAAAACCTTGAATCTTCGAACTTTCTGTTACAGATCAAATTGATGGTAGATCTGAGCTCCTTGATGTTTGTTTGAGCTATAAGTACCTCAAATCGAATAGAAAAACATCACAGATTTTCAGATCTCAAGGTCAAAGTTCGTTTTCATTCTGTCAATGAATCAATTGACACAAATCTGTGAGTTTCGGGTGTTAAAAATGATTGTCGAGCACTCTAAGGATGATTACAAGCAGCTTTCATATTGATGTTATCATCAGAAACGTCATGGATTCTTAAATCGATCTTCGTGTTCATCCTATGTCGACGTCGCTGTTCATCTTCAATTTTGATATTTCTATTGTGTTTTTACACCGAGTCTTCAAAAAAGGTGATAAACGAAATCTATAATCTATTGTTTGCGCATGAACTTGCTTCCAAATACTCTATATATTCGTTTGAGCTTGACATGGTTTTCTGATGAAGGAATTAAATGATTCAACTAATCTGATCGTTTATGCTTCAAAAAGATGAATTAATGATAAAGATGAAGATTAATGGATAATGATGATGAAGGGACCAATGAAATTAAAACTTACAAACATAAGGGACTAATAATGTAAATATGTAATAAAAGATTATCTATTATAACAGGTTAAATACATACAATAGGACAATTTAGAAAGTTAAATGCATACAATATGAGATTTGAAATTGAATGCATACAATAAGAATTTGGTGAAAGTTCAATGCATTTTCATATACTTTTTCCTAAGTTAATTCCAACTAAAGTAAATAAATATGTTTCCATGAAGATTATATCTGATCATGTGAACATTTTCAAAAGAGATATAGACATCTGATGACGTAGGGTTTACCTGGTTAGGGTTTATATGATTGGCTTGGCCATAAGTTATGTAAACTCTAATTTTCATCTATAAATAAAATGGGCAAAACTTACATCAAGTTCACAACCTCTCTCGCACATGCTGTAGCGACCCGACAAAATCGTCATTGACGGCGCCGTCTACTTAGGTCATGTTACGTGGTCATAAGTCTTTAAAACAACGTTTGACCAAAATTATGTCGCATTTATTTCAAAAGTAAGGATGTTTCAAGGTTTACAAAGTAGTTCGACAACTAGTTACATAACAAAGTTTAAAGTACAATTGAAACATATGCGACACAATTTAAAAGTAGCCAAAAGACGCTCCACGTATGCATGTATACTCGATATCCAAGCAAGCATCAAAAGTAATGAGCGGAAGCATGTATCACAAAACGTTCAAGGACCTGAGAAAAACATAGAAATCTGTCAACGAAAACGTTGGTGAAATCATAGGTTTAAGTAAGTAAGTACAAATGAACCACAAGATTTGTAACATTGATATAATAGTAATACATTCCAGAAGTTTGGTTCACGAGCACCCAATTATCAATGCTTAACTTTCCTTCCATAGAACCTCATCACAATAGTGTTAGAACATACACTGTTTCACGAAAATATATTTCATTCGTAAACGGTAGCGAACCGTTTGAATGAGGGTTTGTCAAACCCATATGGATCCATACAACATAAGTTCTCGCTTACACCCGGCAAGTGTAACTAATGATAATCGAATTGAGGATTTTGTTCTAAACTCGTATGTAGAATGTTTGTTTTCCTGTACTTGTGTTCACTTAGTAAAAGAAATGTTTATGTTTTCTCATCCCAAATGTAAGTTCAAAAAGAGTAAAAGTGGGACTATGATCTCACCTTGTGTGCACGAGTAAGTAGTACATCAACAAGTAACGTGTGTAAAGAACAATGTTAGTCTTGACCTAAACAAATAGATCATATCAATAACGGTAAACACTATAGGTCAAAGATGTTCAATTAGTCCTATGGCTCGTTACGACTCGAATATATAGCATGTGAATCATGTTGTCAAGTTTCATGCAAGAATCAAGTATAAAATAAGATTAGAACGATTGCATAAGTGTTTTGTTATGTTTGACTAAAAGTCAAACTTGGTTAAAGTCAACGAAAAAGTCAACGGGGTCGGGTCGGGTCCCGAACTATTTTCCTGAGCTTAGAAATCATATATGAGAATGTTGGCCAAGTTTCATGTTAATCGGGGGTGCGTAGCATACTTAGAATTAAGCGAAAATTGACATTTTTGGGTAGTCTGCCTCATATGCGCCGCATCCAAGGTAGATGCGCCGCATCTGTGTCTGGTGCAGCAATTCTGGGGCAGTTTAACGCTTAGACGATTTCAACTTCAAACGATCATAACTTTTGACTCTTTAACATTCAAAACACGTATTTTCCATCATTAACAACAATGAAAACCTCAATAAATGATCGTTAAATATTCAAAATCGAAGTTTCAAGTTCATAAAACACATTTCTTGACTCGGGAATCCAATTTACACATACGATACGCCGTTTTGAAGGTAATGAAACATACAATACAACTAATCACTAACTAATAACATTTCATGGCATTCAAAGTATCAAAAGTTCGTTTTAGAGTTCATCAAACCCTAATCAAAATCATGAATTCAACCATTTTGTAAATGAAGCTTTTCTAAATCAACCTACACATCAAAATGAAGCTAATGATGCTAGTAACACATTTAATACATGAACTTTAACATTTAATCAACATTTAATCAACCAAAAGCAAGGATTAAGCACACCCATTTCAAATGTTCAAACTAGTTACTCAAAACAACAAATCGAGCAAACAAAACATGTATTCATGTTATACTTGAGCCATAGACACTAACTAACAACTTTATAAGTTAAAACATCAAGAACACAAAATCTAGTGATTTTATAAAGTTATCCAAATGAGATGAAATTGGTATCAAGTTGTAGAGGATGAAGAGAGGATTCCAAATATGTAATTTGTTTTGATGTTAGCCTCCAAAATCGGATTTAGATGATGAATCTTGTTTGAGTTCTTGAGAGAAAATGGAAGTATGAAAAAGAAAGAAAGAGAGAAATGAGAGGAGGAGGTTGAAGGTTATACTAGTTGACCTAGTCAAATCTTTGGCCTCTTTGCAAGTTTAGTCCCTCTAGTTCGGGTGCGGGTGCGTGAATTAACCAAACGAATTATTTGAATTTCACGAGAGTACGGGAGACGTTATAATCCAATAACGAAATTATTAAGAATGTTAGCTAATTTAGGATACGAATCTAGTTACGAAGGATATTATTAAAATAAAAAGACGGACGTTAAAATAATTTAACGGAAAAATGCGGGATGTTACACATGCAACTTTTCTGCTAAATGCCTCTCCATGGCAACTACAATCTCCATCAATACTAGGGTTTTTACCTACGGATCTTGTAGGGTTTTCTCCCTATCTTGTCGTCGATAGATTCCGATTATTGACCGGCGGGGAATTCGTTGACCACCCTCCCGAGATCATAATTTCGAGTACAGGTTATCACGGAAAATGGACCAGAGGTTAACGATGTTTACGCCTAAGAAAACAACTCTCATATTGTTGTTCGCGACTATATTTTCCCTCGGAATAAATATTTATGAACAAATGGTGCTTTTATTGAGAGATACAATATGACGTTTCGTATTCTCGCAATGACACGGGTATTGAAGGTTTCTCTTCCTTATCGAGCTTTTAAATCTTTATATACGGTTTAAGTGCAGGATATTTTTTGCGCAGATGTTCGTGCCCGCTTGCGAGGTGTTCGCGCGTTCTCTTGCTCAGTTTCCGCGCGCTTTTCGCACAACTATCTGCAGTTTAACGCGCGGTTTTCATGCGGTTTTCTTCGCGCACTCTGCCGCGATTTTGCACACATCTATCTGTTGGTTTACGCACAGTTGTTTGCGCATGCTCCTGTGAAGTTGTTTTTCGCAGTATAATGAGAAGTTCGATATGATACTTAACAAAAATATCATACCCAACTTCGGAGACTTGATGACGTAGGGTTTACCCTGGTTAGAGTTAAGGTTTAAACTATTGACTTGTCCCACAAGTTATCTAAACCTTAATTCCACTCTATAAATAGGGGCACAACCTACATCAAGTTCACAACCCCTGTCGCACATGCAACTTTTCTGCTAAATGCCTATCCATGGTAGCTACAATCTCCATCAAAATTAGGGTTTTTACCTACGGATCTTGTAGGGTTTTCTCCCTCTTGTCGTTGATAGATTCTGCTATTGTCCAGCGGGCAATTCGTTGAACACGTACCCTCCCGAGATCATCATCTCGGGTACGGGTTATCACGTTAACCGGACCAGATGATAACGACGTTAACGCCTAAAAAAACCTCTCTCACATTGTTGTTAGCAGATAAATATATGCAAGAAGAATATCCGAAGCTTATATGCAATACTTTTCTCCAAGCATCGGATGATATCATTCTATACATGTTCACTAAATGAAATGTTGTTGTTCAAACTTGGTCATGGATTGCGCAATGGATAGGTAAAAGCATGTCAGTGTGGAACTCGTTTGATGACATTCAGGCATGGATCGACTTATTTCAATTGGATATAATCAGTTTGTACAAGTTATGATTTTATTAGTATTTAGTTTATATGTAAGTTTTAATTAATTGTTTATTAGTTAGGAATCAAGAGTTTAAATGCTGAAAAACTCTATGTACGTGGGGTGTGGTTACCGGGTCTTTAGGACTAAATGGTGTACCTGTACGTGTATCTTGGTCAACTAATATTTGTTTAGGTGTTAGTTTGTTACTCCACGTTTAAACTTTGTGGCTATATATAAAGCCATATTATGGATGATAAAATAATGAGAGTGAAGTAGTCTTATTTAGTTTTCTTCATATTTATTTTTCAAACGTCTTAATTTTTATTCTGTTAGTTCATATCAATAATTTGTGAGTTTGAGTATGAGTTGTAAAGGGACCTGTGTCCCAACAATTTCATGGTTTGTCACTAGAGTAATTGTACTATCTTGTATGTGGTTACTTCAGAATAGTACTCCTATAATTCTATCAAGACATCAAATTTCGAGAATTTCATTTTATTAACTGTATTGTTGCTTATTCGTTTAATTGGATTTCAAGCCATTATAGGAAACCTACTGTAAACTAGAATTTTTGAATGCAAAATTCTTTATATTCTTTGTAATTTGTATTTTCAAACATGTTGCTAGCGGTTTTTTTTTTTTTTTTTGATGAAATTCTGCTATACAAAAAGATTATATTAAATTTTTTCCCATACTTTTTTTATGTGACCTCTAATGTAAAGGATTTCAAAACTTTTTTTTGACTGAATTACGTGCGTACTAAACTTTTACAAATATTTTTATTATGATAAAATATGATAATGATATAATGTTGCACAAAGATTTTTAACAAGATTAATTGGAGTATTATTTGTAAGTATAAAGTATAATTTCAATATAATCATCCGAACACGTTTTTCAACGGTTTAATGCCATTTTGAAATCTAAATCAATTGCTAGTACATCATACCATGAAACTTGGGACTTGTAGTTCATTATTTGTGCAAGAATGACCATATCAAACGATATAAGTTTAAAAATGCACCTAATAATTGCCTTTTTGGGTATTGGCAGTGCGGTGAAATCAACCAGAAATTGATAAAACTAATATCCAAAAAGCTTTAAAGTTGGATATGTATAAAACCATGGGCTATACTCATAGTAACCCAACTTGGATGGCCGATCTACTCTTGAAATAGACTATACATGAATTGAAATCAAATTGTCACGTTTATTTGTTTTTCTGTTTCAATTTCAAAAGAAAATAACAAGTTGTGACGTTTTTCTCATTTCAATTTACTTGTTTTCATAAGAATTTTTTTCCCGTCATTTTATCATTTATGCGCCAGTTTCCTAAAAATCATGTTATCAAAATTCTCCTTAGCAACATTTAAAATTGAACATTTCACTCAATGTTATCCTGACCTGAACTCGTGAAGTATCCACTCAGGTCGCCTTTCGCTTAGTGTGAGGGCAGCGGGGATGGGGGTTTTACCGGCCATATCATCGAATTGGTCCGGATTTCTTACAAGGCAGTAGTTGGGGGCGGGTTATACAACTACGAGAGATGAACGCGTAGGTGGTTTATTTCCCCTGAGTAATCCCAAACTGATGTCAAAAAAAAAAAAACATTTAAAACCCAACCACTCTTAAAAAACTGTCTACTTTTGTACGCACCCTAGTGGTCCGTTGGTTCACCCCTTTAAACTAGTGTATTGGGAGGGGGGTGTGGAGGTCTAAAGTTCGAGTCTCACCCCTTAAAAATATCCGTGAGATTTATTTCCTGAAAGACAGATTGCCCCAGGAGGTTTTACCAATCCTTATTTAGGACCCAGGTCCGACCCGCCTGCCCCTCGGGATGGTTTAAGATTTGGATCCTTGTAATGTGGTTCGGATTTCCGCGTATGCGTGCTTGACAAATGTGAGTATTCGGATCCTTGTAATGCGTGTCCTTTAGTTATATTGCTTTCAAATTCAAGTTTAAGAGGCTATTTCATATTAATGAAGATGGTAAATGTTTGGTTAATGATCGGTACGGTGAAGGTGTATGGTGTTGGATATGGATGAGGCCGGTTCTTTCGAGTAGACGAGCTAGTGATATGGAAGAATTGTGCAATTTACTGCAGCAGGTACACTCCTCCATAGGTGGGGACTCTTGGTTGACATCGACCCAGGTGATGGCTTTTCTGTTAAGGTGTCTCATGAATTTATTGATGATAGAATTCTCCCTTCACGTCAAGTGTATTTCTCGTGGTCTAAAGTTATCTCGCGTAAAGTTAACATTTTCTTGTGGAGATGTGCAACATATAGATTACCGACTAGATTAAAATTGTCTATGAAAGTTTTGGAGATTCCATCGATTACATGTCATGTTTGTAGGTTTTATTTATAGTTAGTTGCACATGTTTTCATTTCGTATTCGGTTGCAGATAATTATGGCGCAAGTTGCGCTTTTGGAAAAGTTGCAATATGGCCGTTTTCGCTTTTTGGAATGATTGGTATCTTTGGTTTGAAAGAGGTCAACTTCTCGAGTTAAGAAGAGCAAACTCATGGCGATTAATGATGCGCATAGCTACACATCCATTGCGCGACATCAGAATGGCGCGCATCGCCCCATGGTAATCGCGCAAGACCATGTTAATGTGTTTTCTCACGCGCCAGCTGATTATGCCTTAATAATATGAAATCAATATTGGTTGCGCAGACTAAACATGACGCCACCTATGTTATGAATGAACAAGGCTAGAAGTGTACTATTGCGACACTAAAGCAGAAAGGACACCTGTGGCAAGACGGTACGATCCTGACATTGCATAATGGTCAGGAAAGGACAATAGGTTATAAAGGGGGCAACACTAAAACAATGGCAGTACTTTTACAGCTTTATAGAACGAAAGGGCAAAGACAAGGCAACGTTACTAACATGTCATTTTGTCCCCTTACGTGGCACTAAGGGACAAAAGCTCACACATATAAATAGACATAGCTTGAGCTGAAAACAGGGACACAATTCAGAATCATCTTCACTTCACCAAAAACTACTCTCAAACATAGCATATCACCTTAGCTAACTTGCGCAACCAGAACAGCTACTCAACACCCTTAGCGGTTTTAGGTAACATTGCTACAACACAAATCCTAACACCGTCCTTGAGCCATCAGTTCCAGCAGACCCGAATGATGGTGGGTCATGTTTAACCACCCTTTCTGAGATCATCATCTCATATGAGAGTTATTCACGGTATTCCGGAAAAGAGAGTTAAACCCAAGGAACCCTTAACAACAACAACAACAAAATCTAATACCACATGAGTGGTGTATGGGGGAGGTGAGATGTAGACAATCCTTCCCCTATCCGAGAATAAAAACAAGTCATTTCTCCACCTAGAGTGAAAACACTCTCAAAAGTAGAGAAAGTCATCCCTATCTCTATTCGACGTATAAAGATATTGCTTTCAAGTGGACCTCCGACCAATAAGTAGGAAATTTATTTTAAAAAAATAGTATAATAAAATTGAGACGCCATGAAAATGGTAGAATCAAATTTCCATGGATTTTAAATCCTGCTTGGAATTCAAGGAACCCTTAAATCCCCTTTTATTGTTGATCTTGCATGAACCAAACCCCTTGAACTAATTTATGCTTGATCAAATGGCGCCATCCGTGGGACTCTTAGTTAAAAGGTTTTGTTAAAATCTTTTTTCTTAAAGGTTCTTTACCTTTAAACATTTCTTTTCTGCGTGTGTTTCTGTCCCAGGTAATTCGAGCGTAGCGCGAAGGAAATGACGAGTCAGCCGGAGGCTTCAAAGGCAGTTCCAGCACAACCACAAGTACCACGAGTATCCAAGCCAATGGGTACACAGATGAGCTATGATGCCCCGTACAAAACCGTCGTGTACGAATCATCAACAACACGATCATTACAAGGTTAAGTACTATATGCTGTTTCAAAAGAAGTTGCATTCACGATAAAAAGGCGATGTCATAACCGACATCAAACGTTTTACATTAACAGTATGCTTGTACGAATAGCAAACATGAATAAATGTATGTGACTCTTAGGTCGTTACAAATCATAGTTTCAAAAGTAATATAGTTTGAATGCAAGATAAGGTGTTTCATGCAGTTGACATCTCTAGAGCAGCGGGTGTCTACAGAAAGTCTAGTAACACAACGCAAGCAAGCTTAGGCACCTGAGAAAAACATGCTTAAAATGTCAACACAACGGTTGGTGAGCTATAGTTTAAGTATAACAGTAATGTAAGGTAGGCCACGAGATTTCAGTGCTACAAAGAGCGTTTCAAAACAGTATGATAAAGTATATGTTTAACCCTGGGCACTTGGTAACTAACTTAACGTTTATACCCCCTGAAAGTACACTTGGAGAGTGCGTATGTCTACGAAGTATTAAACACTCATTAAATGCTAGCGCGACTAGCCCGAGTGGGGATGTCAAACCCTATGGATCCATATCTAAGATTCGCGTTCACCGGTTCAAAAACCAATGACTAAACGTTACCGAACTAAAGGGAATGTTTATGCCGTTGTATAACCCACACATATATAAGTTTAAGTACTCGTGCCTAGTATGTAAAATGTAAAATGCGCATGTATTCTCAGTTCCCAAAATAGTTAAAGTAAAAAGGGATGCTATAACTCACAATGATAAGGTAGTAAAAGTCGTTACGCGGTATAGTAAGCAAAGTTGTTGGTCCGAAAGTCCTCAACCTAAGTCAAAAGGTACTAAGTCAGTAGGTTGTTCCCAAAATTTTAAATGTATGTAAGTTAGGTCTTAAGTATCATCATCATTCATCATTAAGTCGAAAGGGTAAAGTAAGTTTCGTTCATGAAAAGAGTTTAAAACAAAGGCTGACTTCGGTCAGTCGCCACGGCCTCTATACCAACTGATATAAGGTGAGACCAGTGGCCAGGACTCAGTATATGAGTCCTTTAGTTGTGGTAAAAATTCCAGAAGCAAACTCGTCTTCGTTTGACCGTGGTGACGGTCTAAGTGCGAGTAGGTCAGAATTTTCAGCACAACGTTAAAAGGACATAGTGACGATCGGAGGGCCATAAATCCTAAACCGTAACTCGGATTAAGATGAGTCCTAAATGAAAAGTTATATACTCGAAAAGAGCTAACTGAATATCAACATTAAAGCAGCCCAGGTCGTACTGATCAGACCCAGAAATAGTAAAACAGTAGGGTTCTGGTTGGTTCTTGGTGTTCGATGCTTATCACGGTTCTCATCCTTGATGCATATAGCTTCAAGTGTACAACTCGTTGATGTGTTTGCATCATATTAACCAAGGTTTGACCATCATAACACTAGTGTAAGTCTATGATATGAAGCACAACTCACTTAAGAGTTGTATGAAGTTTGATGAACCAAAGTTGCATCAAGATCATAGATTTAACACATGCATGAATTATAAAGGTAATACTAAGCTACAAACTTGAGAGTAAACTTATAAAATCAAGATCTTAAATTGTAGAACATAGTTCTTAGTTAGATCTTGAAGATCCTAGACCCAAAAGTCTAGATCAAACATAAGTGTACAAGGTTATAATTAAAAGTTTCATTTGCATGTTCTTGATTTGTAAAGTTAACTTTAGTTCAAGATAAATGAGATGAAGGTTAACTAGTTACACTTTGACCATTATAACAAGAATCGCGAAAATAAAAGTGTATGAAATAAAGAAGTAAACTAAATTTACAAGTAATAAGTTCATGGTTATTCATACTTTAAAGATTCAAGCCAAGGCTTTGATCTTTAGGAAAGTAAACTTTAAGTTGACAAACATGAATACAAGTATGGCTTTAACACTCATGAACTTTAAATCTTTTGTAACATTAATTGTAGAACCATAAACTAGAAAGTTTAGATTCTTTGTTCTTGGTTCCTTACAACAAAAGGTGAAAGTAACCAAGATTAGATGAAGATACAAGATTAGAAAACTTTATCTTTAATATCAATAAACAACTAGTAAGTAAACATTAAACAAGAACAAGTAATGAAACTAGTAATATGATGATGAATGTGGTGGTTCTTAAGAGAGAAAAAGGAGAGAAAACTAGAACATGTTACTTACAAGTTGAGAGAAAAATGAGAGAAAGAGAAGTAGCAAAGTGAAGTGTGTGTAAATGTGAGAGTATACTAGTAAATAAGTAGTCAAAATTTAAAAATAAAACCACCCTCATAGACCACCTAAGTGGACGGTTTTAAGGCCACAATGGGAGGGTCAAAATTCATTTTTCCATTCATGGGGAGAAGGTGTAGGTGCCAAATGGTTAAAGTTAAATGTATGGGGGAAAGGGTTACTAGCATGCTTGTAAGTATTTGTCTTCCACTTACTAATTATTCCATGTTTATTATTAATTAGCCATTAGCATAATATGTACTCCTAGTAATCCATTAAGAGGAGTAGGGTCGGCTTCCAAGTCCATTAGCATGTATATATTAACAAAAGCCCAAGTCTTAAGCAAGTAAGCACAATTAATCAAATAAAGCCCAAGTAATTAACTACTAACCTTAGTTAATTAAAAATGATTACTAATAAATAATCATGAATGTAAATAATATTTTAAATATTATTTGTGAAAAGTACGCGTGTCACAAAGACGAGTAGGGCCATGTAAAGTCAAGTACGGTAACAAGTAAACGTATATAAATACATTTATTAAATCACAAGTATTAATAATAAATATTAATAAGTAAACGTTGGAAAATTCCGGGTTGTTACATTACCCACCTGTTAAAGAAAATTTCGTCCTGAAATTTTAAGCTGAGGTAGATGGAGGAGTCGGGAAAAGGTGAGGATACTTCCGCATCATTTGATCCTCTCGTTCCCAAGTAAACTCAGGTCCTCATTTGGCATTCCATCGTACTCGGACGATCGGAATCTTGTTGCGTTTCAAAGTTTTGATCTCACGAACCATAATCTCGACAGATTCTTCCACAAAGTGGAGTTTGTCATCAATCGTAAGTTCTTCCAGTGGTATGATAAGTTCTGGTGCAGCAAGACACTTCTTCAAGTTTGACACGTGGAAGGTAGTGTGAACTGAGCTCAATTGCGTTGGAAGATCCAAACGGTAAGCAACGGGTCCAACACGTTCCAAGATTTCAAAAGGACCAATGTATCGTGGGTTTAACTTTCCACGTTTTCCAAAACGGATAACACCCTTCCAAGGTGCAACCTTCAGCATTACACGGTATCCCACGTTGAACTCAAAGTCTTTACGTTTACGGTCAGCATAGCTCTTTTGGCGATCACGGGCTGTCTTAAGTCTCGCTTGAATCTGGGCAATCTTCTCTGAGGTTTCATGGACTATCTCGGGTCCGGTGATTTGCACTTCACCTAACTCAGTCCAACAAATAGGAGAACGGTACTTACGGCCATACAACGCTTCAAAAGGTGCAGCATTAATGCTCGAGTGATAACTGTTGTTGTACGAGAATTCGGCTAACGGCAAATGTCTTTCCCAGGCCTTTCCAAAATCGATAACACATGCACGCAACATGTCCTCTAAAGTCTGAATCGTTCGTTCACTTTAACCATCGGTCTGTGGTTGATAAGCAGTACTCATGTCGAGACGAGTTCCCATGGCTTCTTGCAAAGAACGCCAAAATCTAGAAGCAAAACGGGGATCGCGATCTGAGATGATCGATAAAGGTACCCCATGACGAGATACCACCTCTTTGATGTATAGTTGAGCAAGTCTCTCCATCGTATCTATTTCCTTCATGGCTAGGAAGTGTGCAGATTTAGTAAGGCGGTCAACGATAACCCAAATGGTATCGTATCTGCCCACCGTCTTTGGTAGCTTCGTAATGAAATCCATTGTTATCATTTCCCACTTCCATTGCGGGATTTCCGGTTGTTGAAGTAATCCAGAGGGCCTCTGATGTTCGGCTTTAACCTTCGAGCAAGTCAAACACTTACCAACGTAAGTTGCAACGTCTTTCTTAAGATTCGGCCACCAATACTGTTCCTTTAGATCATGGTACATCTTGCTCGCCCCTGGATGAATCGAATATCTCGACTTGTGGGCTTCATCAAGTATAAGGTTCCGTAGATCTCCATAACGAGGTACCCAGATTCTTCCGGCATAGCATCGGAGTCCAGATTCCCTAACCTCGAATTTTGAGACGAGAATGTTCAAGTATTCATAACGTAAGTTCTTCTCGATGAGAGCCTCTTCTTGGGCCGCTCGGATCTGGCTGTGAAGATTTGAATGAATGGTGATGTTCAGAGCTCGGACACGAAGAGGTACCGTCCTCTCCTTTTGGCTTAATGCGTCAGCTACAACATTGGCCTTGCCAGGATGGTAACAAAGTTCACAATCGTAGTCGTTCAACGTCTCAATCCATCGACGTTGTCTCATATTGAGTTGTTTCTGATCGAATATGTGCTGGAGACTCTTGTGATCGGTGAAGATAGTACTTTTAGTTCCATAAAGATAGTGTCTCCACAATTTGAGCGCAAAGACAACGGCTCCAAGTTCGAGATCGTGAGTACTGTAGTTCCACTCGTGAATCTTCAATTGGCGAGAAGCATAGGCAATAACCTTCGATCTTTGCATCAATACGCAACCGAAACCATTTTTGGAAGCATCGCAATAAACGACGAAATCGTCACTGCCTTCAGGAAGTGATAAAATAGGTGCAGAGGTTAACTTCTTCTTCAAAGTTTGAAATGATGATTCGTGTGCGGGTTCCCGAATGAACTTCTTTCCCTTATGAGTCAGCGCGGTCAAAGGACGCGCAATCAGAGTGAATCCTTCTATAAACCTTCGGTAGTAACCGGCGAGACCTAGAAATTGGCGGATGTGAGTCGGAGTAGTGGGTGTCTCCCACTTGCTGATAGCTTCAATCTTAGTAGGATCAACCTTGATGCCCTGGTCGCTTACAACATGACCCAGAAATTGGACTTCCTTCAACCAAAATTCACACTTGGAGAATTTGGCGTAAAGTTGCTCTTGTCTCAAGAGTTCAAGCACTAGTCGCAGATGTTGTTCTTGTTCTTCTTCTCTTTTGGAGTATATGAGGATATCATCTATGAAGACGATAACAAACTTGTCCAAGTACGGCTTGCAGACACGATTCATAAGGTCCATAAATACGGCAGGTGCGTTGGTCAAACCGAATGGCATAACGAGAAATTCATAATGACCATATCGGGTTCTGAATGTAGTTTTCATTATGTCGCTTTCCTTCACCCTCAATTGGTGATAACCAGATTGCAAATCGATCTTTGAGTAAACGCTCGATCCTTGCAGCTGATCGAAAAGATCATCAATTCTTGGGAGAGGATACCGATTCTTGATCGTCAATTTGTTGAGTTCACGGTAGTCAATACACATACGGAAGGATCCATCCTTCTTCTTCACAAAAAAAATAGGTGTGCCCCACGACAAAGAGCTTGGTTGAATGAATCCTCGGTCTAGTAGTTCTTGTAGTTGACTTTGTAACTCTTGCATCTCTGAAGGTGCGAGTCGATAAGGTGCGCGAGCTACAGGTGCAGCTCCTGGCACTAAGTCAATCTGAAACTCTACTGTTCTCGGTGGCGGTAATCCAGGTAATTCCTCTGGAAAGATATCGGAAAACTCATTCACAACACGAACATCGTTCACACTTTTCTCTTCGGTTTCTACCGTTTTCACATGTGCTAGAACAGCAAGACGTCCCTTCTTTATGATCTTTTGCGCCTTCACGCAACTGATGAGGTTCAGCTTCGAGGTACATCTCTCTCCATAAATAACCAGTGGTTTGCCATCTCCTTATGGTATACGGAGAGCTTTATCTCCACAAATAATATCGGCCCTTACTTTGGTCAACCAATCCATACCGACGATCACGTCAAAACTTCCCAGTTTGATAGGTATCAAGTCAATTTCGAAATCCGCACCAGCTATATTATTAATAGCTCCTCGGCCAATTTGTTCAACCTTTTCAAGTTTACCGTTGGCTACCTTGACAAGCATACTTTCTTTTAAAGGAACTAACGACCAATTTATCTTATCGCAAAAGTATCTACATACATAACTTCTATCGGCACCAGTATCAAATAGGACAGAAGCTAAAAGATTGTTGATAGTGAATATACTTGTCACCAAGTCGGGGTTCTCGCGTGCATCCCTTGCATTAACATTAAAAGCTCTACCTCGCGGTGGTCCACCGTCTTTTCGCTTGTCGGGACACTCATTCCTGAAGTGACCCGTCTTTCCGCATCCGTAGCACTTCTTCGGACCGTTGGGGTTCGCCTTTGCATTCAAAGTAGTGACCTTGCAATCCTTGCCTATATGCCCAGACTGTTGGCACTTCTCACAAACAACATTACAATACCCAGTGTGGTGTTTGTAACACCTCTTGCATTGCAGTAGGGTACCTTTGTAGTTCGGGTTAGAGCTTATGCCGGGGTTGGGGTTTCCACTGTTGTTGTGTCTCTTAGAGGGGGTTTGATCATAGGTCCTCCCCTTACTGTTATCTCACTTTCGCTTGTCACTACTACCCGCTTCAGACTTGGACTTCTCCGGTTCATCGATGAGAATCTGATTCATGAGTGTATGCGCCATGCGCATTGCTTCGGGAACATTTGGTGGCTTGGATGAGGTGACATTACCCTTGATGGACTTAGGGAGTCCCCAAAAGTATCTCTCCATACGCTTGAATTCCGGGGTGACCATGGTAGGACACATAAGAACTAACTCAAGAAACCTTCGATTGTAACCATCGAGATCGTTGCCAACAACTTTCAATTGCATAAACTCCATTTCCATCTTTTGTATCTCGGTTCTCGAACAATACTCATCAATCATAGCCGCTTTGAACTCCTCCCATGGCGTAGCATACACCTCATTAATACCTTGTGCCTGTGCCATGGTTTTCCACCACGTGAGGGCGCCATCAGATAGCGTGCAGGAAGCAAATTTGGTTTTGTTGGACTCGGGAAAGTTGCTGACTCAGAATACTGATTCAAGCATTTCAAACCATCTTGTGAGACCAACAGGCCCCTCAGTTCCACTGAAGTTATGTGGTTTACAGCTCTAGAATTCCTTGTAAGTACACCCATCACGGTTGGGTTGATTAACTACTTGAACTTGTGGTTGCATTTCCGCAAGTGCTGCGGCTACACATTCTTAGATCATCTCTTCAATTTGAGCAGCAGTAGGTGTGGATCGACCGTTAGCCATGACGTTCTAAATAAAAATTTTGACTTAAGTCAAAATTCAGCATGCAATATGTAATAATATAGTATATAACAACCAACATGAAAACAGCACAACACATGTTGATTAAGCAATGTAATTAGATATAAGTACCACAAAACCATGATACGGTAACGTAAATAGAACACTTGTGCAAAAAGTAAACAACATAAAGTTTCCATTCATTAATAATAAGTTTTATACATTCGCATAAGTTCGTACATTACATAAGTAATACATATAATGGTGTATCCTATCGAATACACGCATAAAAGGCATAATGGTTGCATAAAAGTAGCATCATGAAGGCTGGAAACAACAATTTTGTGGAGTTATCCGTCCAGCGTTCTCCGTTGCACAGGCTGCTCCGTCATGCGTAAGCCCTGAAGGCCGCCTAGCGTGTAAGCCCTCGCCGGAGAACGGCCCTTTCAGCATAAATTTCAGATCACGAATAACAGAACGTATCATCATCTGACACGTGTCCCCAAGCAATCTGGTGGATCTGACACTATAAATAGACCCCTTGGGTCGTCATTTTACACAGTTTAGATATTCTGACAACTTTGAGAGCTGAGACTTCACTTCTATTTCTCTCTCTACTTTCTCTCACTAAAAATCATCCGGCTAGCACTCTTACGCTCTACGGACGACAGATTGATTAAGCCACCCCACAAGTTTCTACACTTGTGATCCGGGTCTGCAGGGATTATTTCCCGAGGGTAAAAATCAATCGGCAACACTCCGCCCTCCTAAATCTAGACTACTTCTAGTATATTGTTGACACACTAAGCCTTACCTCATTGGGAACCACGTGGTCGTGGGTTCGAGTCCCACGGATGGCGCCATTGTTAACACCTATTTCCATATGAGGTAAGGCTTAGTGTGTCAACAACATAAAACTACCACTAGGTTACACAATGAAATCTAAATACAAAAGCCCTATGGTGATGGTGGGTGAAGGATGTCCATAACATGGGACATCTGCTCCTCAAGCTCAGCTACCCGAGCACGGAGGGTTTCCACCTCCCTTGTCAATTCCTTGACGGTGAGAGATGGTGGGGCAGGCGATGCTGGCAGTGCAGGTGGTGTCGGTGGTGCAGGTGATGCTGATGTAGACGGTCCGGCTCCAGAAATAGTCAGTACGTAACGGGGTGCCTTGTGCACGAGTGGGTCGGCAGGGTACGGCACAAGCCGCTTACAGGCGGTAATCCTACGACGCCGACCAAAAGCGTCAGTGAAGGCTCGCCCTCCGTTGATCCCTGGAATAATAGTGTCGTCGAAACGGTACCACTTCTTCGACAGGGTGGAGGGTACCTGAACAGGTGCATCAGGGTCCTCCTCGTCGGAGTCATTGCTACTAGAGTCGTCTGTGGATGAATCATCGGATGAAGGATCATCAGAATCATGCGTAGGTGGCTGCACGGGTGGCTGGACTGGCTCTCCTCGAGCGGCCATCATTTGTTTATATCTAGCGGGTCTGATCGGAATGAGACGTCCATCAGGGGTGTGTCGGCACTAATGGCGATACCGGTTACGGAACGGACCTTCCCTAAATTCTGCAGGAATCACAGTCTCACCGGAGCGGGGCTGTGATCCTGAGGGTCCAGGGGCAGATGGAGCTGGAATCTCCGGAGGGTCCTGGGTTCCGTTAGCAGTAACCACTGGGGCTGGTGCATGGCTGCTAGCTCCGGAGGATGAAGCGCCGGGATCACTAGTGGGTAGCGGGATCGGTGTGTCGGTAGCAGCAGCAGGTGGGGTGGCTGACGAGTCTGAACTGCCCAAAATGATAGCAGGTGGAGTATCCGACATCTGAACAAGGAAAAATAAATTTTCCATGTCAGTAAGTCATAAAGCAAGCACGTATTAGGCCAACAGTCTAAATCATGTATAACGGTAAATAGCATGGCAGCAACTCGTACAGAAGTAGCATGCAATCGAAAGCAAGTAATATCATGCAGTAGTGAAATCATGTAGTAGCATATGGCATATAGCAGTAAAAGTAAGCAACAACATGTAGTAAGTTCAGCAGAAACAAGTAAACTACCAAGTTGTAGATTAGTCCTATTAGTGAATCCTACTCGGGTCGGTCTTAGAATCACTAATGCAACCTAATTCCCTACAACCAATGCTCTGATACCAAATGTGATGCCCCGTACAAAACCGTCGTGTACGAATCATCAACAACAGGATCATTACAAGGTTAAGTACTATATGCTGTTTCAAAAGAAGTTGCATTCACGATAAAAAGGCGATGTCATAACCGACATCAAACGTTTTACATTTACAGTATGCTTGTACGAATAGCAAACATGAATAAATGTATGTGACCCTTAAGTCATTACAAATCATAGTTTCAAAAGTAATATAGTTTGAATGCAAGATAAGGTGTTTCATGCAGTTGACATCTCTAGAGCAGCGGGTGTCTATAGAAAGTCTAGTAACACAGCGGAAGCAAGCTTAGGCACCTGAGAAAAACATGCTTAAAATGTCAACACAACGGTTGGTGAGCTATAGTTTAAGTATAACAGTAATGTAACGTAGGCCACGAGATTTCAGTGCTACAAAGAGCTTTTCAAAACAGTATGATAAAGTATATGTTTAACCCTGGGCACTTGGTAACTAACTTAACGTTTATACCCCCTGAAAGTACACTTGGCGAGTGCGTATGTATACGAAGTATTAAACACTCGTTAAATTCTAGCGCGACTAGCCCGAGTGGGGATGTCAAACCCTATGGATCCATATCTAAGATTCGCGTTCACCGGTTCAAAAACCAATGACTAAACGTTACCGAACTAAAGGGAATGTTTATGCCATTGTATAACCCACACATATATAAGTTTAAGTACTCGTGCCTAGTATGTAAAACGTAAAATGCGCATGTATTCTCAGTTCCCAAAATAGTTAAAGTAAAAAGGGATGCTATAACTCACAATGATATGGTAGTAAAAGTCGTTACGCGGTATAGTAAGCAAAGTTGTTGGTCCGAAAGTCCTCAACCTAAGTCAAAAGGTACTAAGTCAGTAGGTTGTTCCCAAAATTTTAAATGTATGTAAGTTAGGTCTTAAGTATCATCATCATCATTCATCATTAAGTCGAAAGGGTAAAGTAAGTTTCGTTCATGAAAAGAGTTTAAAACAAAGGCTGACTTCGGTCAGTCGCCACGGCCTCTATACCTACTGATATAAGGTGAGACCAGTGGCCATGGCTCCGTATATGATTCCTTTAGTTGTGATAAAAATTCCAGAAGCAAACTCATCTTCGTTTGACCGTGGCGACGGTCTAAGTGCGAGTAGGTCAGAATTTTCAGCACAACGTTAAAAGGACATAGTGACGATCGGAGGGCCATAAATCCTAAACCGTAACTCGGATTAAGACGAGTCCTAAATGAAAAGTTATCTACTCGAACAGAGATAACTGAATATCAACATTAAAGTAGCCCAGGTCATACTGATCAGACCTAGAAACAGTAAAACAATAGGGTTCTGGTTGGTTCTTGGTGTTCGATGCTTATCACGGTTCTCATCCTTGATGCATATAGCTTTAAGTGTACAACTCGTTGATGTGTTTGCATCATCTTAACCAAGGTTTGACCATCATAACACTAGTGTAAGTCTATGATATGAAGCACAACTCACTTAAGAGTTGTATGAAGTTTGATGAACCAAAGTTGCATCAAGATCATAGATTTAACACATGCATGAATTATAAAGGTAATACTAAGCTACAAACTTGAGAGTAAACTTATAAAATCAAGATCTTAAATTGTAGAACATAGTTCTTAGTTACATCTTGAAGATCCTAGACCCAAAAGTCTAGATCAAACATAAGTGTACAAGGTTATAATTAAAAGTTTCATTTGCATGTTCTTGAACTTGTAAAGTTAACTTTAATTCAAGATAAATGAGATCAAGGTTAACTAGTAACACTTTGACCATTATAACAAGAATCACGAAAATAAAAGTGTATGAAATGAAGAAGTAAACTAAATTTACAAGTAATAAGTTCATGGTAATTTATACTTTAAAGATTCAAGCCAAGGCTTTGATCTTTAGGAAAGTAAACTTTAAGTTTACAAACATGAATACAAGTATGGCTTTAACACTCATGAACTTTAAATCTTTTGTAACATTAATTGTAGAACCATAAACTAGAAAGTTTAGATTCTTTGTTCTTGGTTCCTTACAGCAAAAGGTGAAAGTAACCAAGATTAGATGAAGATACAAGTTAGAAAACTTTATCTTTAATATCAATAAACAACTACTAAGTAAACATTAAACAAGAACAAGTAATGAAACTAGTAATATGATGATGAATGTGGTGGTTCTTAAGAGAGAAAAAGGAGAGAAAACTAGAACATGTTACTTACAAGTTGAGAGAAAAATGGGAGAAAGAGAAGTAGCAAAGTGAAGTGTGTGTAAAAATGAGAGTATACTAGTAAATAAGTAGTCAAAATTTGAAAATAAAACCACCCTCCTAGACCACCTAAGTGGACGGTTTTAAGGCCACAATGGGAGGGTCAAAATTCATTTTTCCAAGTATGGGGAGAAGGTGTAGGTGCCAAATGGTTAAAGTTAAATGTATGGGGGAAAGGGTTACTAGCATGCTTGTAAGTATTTGTCTTCCACTTACTAATTATTCCAAGTTTATTATTAATTAGCCATTAGCATAATATGGACTCCTAGTAATCCATTAAGAGGAGTAGGGTGGGCTTCCAAGTCCATTAGCATGTATCCATTAACAAAAGCCCAAGTCTTAAGCAAGTAAGCACAATTAATCAAATAAAGCCCAAGTAATTAACTACTAACCTTAGTTAATTAAAAATGATTACTAATAAATAATCATGAATGTAAATAATATTTTAAATATTATTCGTGAAAAGTACGCGTGTCACAAAGACGAGTAGGGCCATGTAAAGTCAAGTACGGTAACAAGTAAACGTATATAAATACATTTATTAAATAACAAGTATTAATAATAAATATTAATAAGTAAACGTTGGAAAATTCCGGGTTGTTACATGAGCGGTGGCGCAAGTGCACTGCCAACAAGAACCACCCTTCCTTCTTCACTAGAGACTCTGGCGCAAGGTTTCAAAACTCCTGAGACTACGCGACGAATACCGTGGGCGGTGAGCGCCACCTACGTGGAAACCATTCCCATCTACGTCGCATCTGGGTTATCTGCGCATGGTACTAATGTCGAGTTTTCAAGTATCGAGTCATGCACGACTACTACGCCGGCTAGCGCGATAGAAGCCTTACAAAAAATGGGTTTTATCAGGCAAAAGTTGAATGTTCAGAGCACTCAGCTGAGCTTGGGGTTGTATTAGATGGCGCCGCCAACATAATCGCACCCAACCCCAACAGTTTATGTATCCCAGTAGACACCTCTCAACGCAGTGTCGAATTCTGCACCAAGCACCCAAACACTTGAAGAGCGCGCCCAAAATCAGGTCCACCTGGTTTACTCGTTGATGAAAGCCGAACCAGATGATATGGTTAAAGAATTTGAACAACCAGGGAAGGTAGAACTGATGATCAAAAACCTATACGTAGGGATGAAGGGTGTTAATGTTAAGCCAACGTTTGAGACCGCGCCCATCTCTGAAAAATTTGCGCCTCACATACTTAACTACAACGCTTCAACCTTACCCGTAATCTCGCTCACGTTAGGGTACTACGATGGACTCTCAGACCCTGACGACTTCCTGCAGAAATATGAAGGCATTGCTCGCAATATATTGTGGGCAGATGAAACTAAGTGCGCCAAATTCCCTCCCCTCCTTGAGGGAATAGCGCGTCAATGGTTCAATAACTTGCATGTACCTCTCATTATATCCTATCATGATTAAAGGGAGTGCTTCTTGCTCAACTTTCATAACATGAGAGCATCTAGAAGGACTCATGTCAAAAGTCATGACATCAAACAAAGATGTGGGGAGTATATGGGGTAGTTTATCGATAGGTACAGTCAAGAAGTAGCGCATCCCTAATTTGGCAGAATCACATAAGGTTTCGAGATTCATTCACGGAATCTGCAGAGAGCGTCACTTGAAATTATGGCAAAAACAAAGAGGCCACCAGAGACACCAGCTGAAACCACCAGAGAAGCACATGAGCATTTGCGCGCAGCAGAAGACACCATAAGATATTCAGGATATGGAAATAGTTATGGCCATCGTGATGACCACGACTCGCCTAGAGGGGGACACAATTCTCACAACTCTCACAGGGGATACCAGGATAATGGTCCCTATTGAAAGGATCCGTCCTAATCCATCTGGACGAAGTCCATATCGATTATAAACGATTCACAATAGTTGATTACATCGCGAGGTACTTGACCCCTATATGATACATTTTACAAACATTGCATTCGTTTTTGAAAAGACAATCTTTCATTACATTGAAAGTTGACGGCATGCATACCATTTCATAATATATCTAACTATAATTGACTTAATAATAATCTTGATGAACTCAATGACTCGAATGCAACGTTTTTTTTTAAATATGTCATGAACGACTCCAAGTAATATCTCTAAGATGAGCAAATGCACAGCGGAAGATTTCTTTCGTACCTGAGAATAAACATGCTTTAAAGTGTCAACCAAAAGGTTGGTGAGTTCATTAGTTTAACATAAATAATTATTTCATAATTTTAATAGACCACAAGATTTCATATTTCCATTTCTCATGAATATACATCCCGTGCATAGAGACAAAACTATCATTCATATGGATTGAACACCTGGTAACCGACATTCACAATATACATATAAGAATATCCTCATCATTCCGGGATCCTCCTTCGGACAAGATATAAATTTCGAAGTACTAAAGCATCCGGTACTTTGGATGGGGCTTGTTGGGCCCGATAGATCTATCTTTAGAGTTCGCGTCAATTAGGATGTATGTTCCCTAATTCTTAGATTACCAGACTTAATAAAAAGGGGCATATTCGATTTCGATCATTCAACCATATAATGTAGTTTCAATTACTTGTGTCTATTTCGTAAAACAGTTATAAAAACAGCGCATGTATTCTCAGTCCCAAAAATATATATTGCAAAAGCATTTAAAAAGGGATTAATGAAACTCACACATATAATTATTGTAAAACAGTTAATAAAGCATTTGCATGTATTCTCAGCCCAAAAACGTAAAGAGAAAAAGGGAGTAAATGAAACTCACGAATATAATTATTGTAAAATAGTTAATAAAGCATTTGCATGTATTCTCAGCCCAAAAACGTAAAGAGAAAAAGGGAGTAAATGAAACTCACCTAATGTATTTTGTAGTAAAAATACATATGACTATATTAAACAATGCAGGGTTGGCCTCGGATTCACGAACCTATATCAATTATTGATATATCAAATAATATTAACACATATAATAAATGTGTAAAATAGTAAAACAAGTTTTATATATTATACTTGTTATATTTAATAAGTTATATGTTATATTTAAGTATTTTTAGTATTAACTTATTATAATTTATTATTTACCTATATAGCAAATACTCTTTAGTTAATTTAGTAAAACTATTATGTAATATCATTTAGTAAAATATATTATATTGTAAATATGTTATAATTGTTATACATTAATGTTTTAAATATAATATAATGTATTACAATATAATAGTATATAATATGATTATGATATACGTAGTAATTATATTTTTATGTAAATAATATTTGTTTGTTATAATTAATAATAATAATGGAATTAAAATAATAATAACAATAATAATAATAATGATTATGAAAACTACCTTTAAAGCTTAAAAATAATAAATCGTCCGAGCCGGGACTCGAACTCGAGACCTCTCGCTCACGCACAATAACACCACACCACTAACCATTCTTCCGCCTACTACTTTCTGAAATAACTAGTGTCCTAATTCATTTTTAACCCAATAGATTACGGCCCAGACTCAAACATGGTAGCCCAACAAAATTAAAACTGAATCGTGGCCTAATACCAACACTTGGATCACGACCCACATAACAAATAACTCTCGGCCCAAAAGATGATTTATCTTAATCCACTTAAAACTCGATCCAAATCAAATTAGATGTCCCAAGTTTATTACGTATGGAATGTATAACAGGATTTTTATAAGCCATCGCCATCTAACGACTTTACAGCTCATTCTCGATATCATCGTTGATCATCACATCATCCACTATCATCATCTTAATCGGTTATCATAATCATAACCCATTCATCAACATCATCATCTTCGTTTCTTCATCATCAATATACCCGCCAACATTCGTAATAATCATCATCTTTTTTTTCTCTTTTCGCGTTTACTTTCCAACAGAAAGAAAAGAAAAAAAAATAAAAATGCAGCACTACGGGATCAATGGTGGTGCTCATGGAGGTGATTAAACAGGAAGAAGGAGAAGAGAGAGAAGAGAAGTGGTTCTTGGTGGTGATGATAGTTTATGGAGGTTGTGTTTGGGTATTTCACAGCTGCAATCACAGAAACGAATCAGAACTTATAATAGTTATTGATGATGGTTTGTTATGGTGAGGCTACGGTGGTCGTAACAATAAACAGGAAACACAAGTTGCTGCAGTTGCAGCAGTTATTAAAACATATAATATCATCAGGCAAAATTAGAAGGGAGAGAGTTTGAGATGCGAGATCGTGGTAGTTGTGATCGACTGTAACAGTAAACCGAAGCATCTTATAGTAGCGGTGAATATGCAGTTTAGTGGTTGTTTGTGGTGGTTTGGTGTTCGATGTGACCAGAAACATAGAGGATATAGGCATAGTAGAAAGAAAACAGTAGCAGTTGTGATTCACGATGAAGGTGATGTTGCTCTGATGATTGTTGTGTTGAGAACCGATGGTGGTTCATGGTGGAACCATGGTGGGGGTTTGAAAGAATCAAAACAGAATAATTTGATGGTGATGAGTTTGAGGATGGTGGAAGTGATGGAGGTTGAAACGTATGATGGTGGTGGTATTGAGACGTAAGCAATGAAATTGATGATAGTTTGAAGGGAGGATTTGGGCGTAAGTGAATAAGTTTTAGGAGATGTTGACGATTTGCAAAGATTCAGAATTGGAACTAGTGTTGAACGTTGAAGAATTATTAGGATGATTATGTTTAATTTTAGATACAAGAAATAAGAACACAGTAGGGATTGGAGAAGACTTTGGGATTACATTTAAGGGGTTTTGTTCTTGTATATATGTCGTGAAATAAAAGGAACAATAATATAACCACTAGTCTTGAATTAGAATTGCATGGTACGTGAATGGTTGATGAGGGTTGTTAGATAAGATTATGATATTGATAATCATTCAACAACTTTAGATGGAAAGGATGTGTACTCCACAAAAGAAAATATAATAATTAAATATTAAAATAACAAAGAAAAAGAAACGTGTTTAAGATAAATGATTAAATATCTGCCGACAGTTTTTAACGGACTATGTTATAACGTGGTTCATTGCAAAACAGTTAAAATATAAAAGTGTTCCTAAAAATCCTAAATTTTTAGATTAAATATATTTAATTATTTCACTCATTAACTGTTTGAAACCTGACTAAAAAGGTTCAATAATTATTTATTTTCTGTTTCAATTTATATATACGGAGTACTAATATTTAATCTTAAAAAGGTAAAAATATTTTTGACAAATCTAAAATCTTCGTAATCAATTTACAGTCCAACTTTTATTTCAATCCTTCATGAACATGTACAATATCTATATTAAAACTAACAAAACATCAACCGAGCGTTACTGATGTATACTAATTAAGCTCGAAATCATTCATTTTCCATTTACTCTTTCTCTAAATATAATCAGTTTTAAATAACAAGTTTTATCACATAAATATATATATTATATATTTTTAAACAAATAGGTTTAATATTATTTTATATATTTACAAGTAGTATTTATATACATATTTATATACACACACATATATATATATATATATATGAATATATTTATAATAGTAGTTTTCATTATATCACATATCATTTTACATATTTATTTCCAACAATTAACTCATATATTATTTCAAATAATATTTCAAATTAATGTATATGTATCTATTTATATATAGTTGTTCGTGAATCGTCGAGAATGGTCGAAGGTCAATTGAATATACAAAACAGTTCAAAGTTTTTGAGACTCAACATTACAGACTTTGCTTATCGTGTCAGAATCATATAAGAATTAAGTTTAAATTTGGTCGGAAATTCCCGGGTCATCACAGTACCTACCCGTTAAAGAAATTTCGTCCCGAAATTTGAGTGAGGTGGTCATGGCTAATAATAAAAATGTTTTCATGACGAATATGAGTTGATAAATTGAGTTTTATCATCATTGACTAATATAGATAAATCGATTCGATTAGGTGAAGCGTACGAGTGAAGCTGTCACAACAAATTGAGATAGAGATTTAACTTTTGACGTAGTCACGGTGGAATAAGGTGCATCGTAACATTTTGACGTGGTCATTGTTGAATTCCAGAATTCAAGGGATTTAAAGAAGATCTTCAAAATCTAAAAGATTTGGTTCTTTGGCGTGTAAGGAAATTAAGATCTCTATAATTAAATATGGTGATCTGCCTCGATTACTCTGTCTGATATTTCCATTATAAATTAAGCTCTTTTGTTCCATTATTCTCACCATTCCTATACTTTCTTTCTTAGTTCATACATCCAAAAGATTGTGAAAATGCTTAATCCAGTTATAATCTTTGTCGTCACCCTTACTATCGTAACAATCATTCTCCTTTTCCAACCTCCACCAGAAGAATCTGCTTACTTCTACTTTTTCCTTGGGGGGATACTATTCTTAATTCTACCGTGTCTTTATATTCCTATTCGTATTAATATCCACGGTTTGAAATCTCCGTGTTGTCATTAAGCTTTATATTTTCTCTTATATTTTGGAGTACCTGTTTCCGTCTTCTATAATCATTGTCATTCACAGTTAATGCTCTCTCTTATTTGCTGCGATTTATACCCCCTTTCTATTTCGGAGCTTCATGCTTTTGTTTTCTTTTTGCAAGTAATGGTCCAGAATTCATAGGTGTGGAGTTTCAAATGAATTTAATGTTCTAAACAAGAAAGAACGAATTGGCACGATTTGATTTGTCAAATTACCTGAACCGCTGAGAATAGAACTATCAAGAATATATTTTCTTGATATGTTCAGAAGTTAAGCAGAATGAAAGAGTTATGTAACATGACACATGATGACGTTATAATCTGTGAATCATCATGTTCTATTTAGAAACTCAGCATGACTTACTGTAATATAATCACGTTGATCAAGTGTCATTATATTATACTAACTCATGCATCAGTTTCCAACATTACTTCAATAACATTCATATCTTAAGCTTGAAAGTTTACAGAATATAGAAACTAACAGTTTCTATATGATGTAACACTGATAGCACAAATAGATTAATGATTTCGGATAAGAATAGTTATGAAAATATCTTCAGAAATATGGAGGATATTTATAATGAAAGATACGATGGTATCTTGAAATTTCTAATATCGATGGATGATGAAGAAGATTTATCCGTAAGGGTTTAGATTCGGAAGCAAGGTATTCATTAAAGATTTCATCTGAAACAGAATCATTTGGATTCTTTGAAGTCAAACTTATTCTTTGTGATTTGTCCACGGATTTCTTCATAGTTTCGCATAATCTGCTTTTCGGTACTAAATTTTATATTGAATGTTTCCAATATAATGATACACAGGAAGCACGAAGAGGTATATAATTTCGAACGAGAATATTTATGAAAATATCCTCAGAAATATCGAAGATATTGATGATGATATTTTGGAATTTCTAAGTTCGATGGTTGATGGAGAAAGATTTTTCGCAAGATTTTAACATGACTTCAGAGCAAGATATTCTTTGAAGGTTTCATCGGATCCAGAATCACCTGGATTCTTTGAATATATGGTATGGTCCTTGTATTTGTCATTGGTCTCCTTCGTGGTTAGCTCAATTCGTTTTTCAGTTCCAACTTTTCTGAGCTTTTCTAACATACTCTTCTTTATCATCAAACTTCCGATGATTAAGGTCGTTTATGGTTGTCTATGGTTTCCGCTGTTTCATTCAACTTTTTCAACATTCATAGTACCGATTTGTGACTGAGTGCTTTTCAGAATTTCAGAATGAGAGATCATAATTCTAAAAGATAAATGTCATACATATAACTGTTGATGTAGATATGATGTGAGTTTTCAAAGTACTGATTGCTGATTCCTAGTAATTGGTATGGCAGTTCTCGTTACAAGATGTGGATGAGTATATGATAGGGTTTCAATGAATAAATATAATGATTTGTCAGGGAGATCTAAGCCAAGAAGCAACAAGGTTGTTGGTACGTTTGTTGGTAATATGGTGGAATATAAAAGAATTCTCCGGTATCAAAAGGTTAATCGTATATATATCAGGGTTATAGTAAAGCTACTTCGAATGAAAAGTCGAAGTTGACTTGCTGGAGCTGTGACAAAATTGGCTACTTTGAAAAGGGATCGCAAATTTATTTTTGCTAATAAATGCCAAAGGATCTAACGCGGCTACATGTTAAACTTTTACTCAGTTGTCGAGAGTTCCTCAGGTGCATAACTATATGCATAAATCTTTCCTTCTGTAGATAAAGTGCGGTTGATTCATCCTATCGATTGAGGTGTTTTCAAGAATCATGAAAGGTTTGCACGCGGGTTGTAATCGTCAAGATACAAATGAGGTTTAAGATGAAATCAAGTGGCAAACTTGAAGAAATATTTAGTTTCATATGTTATAATCAATATTTTAATTCACTTTAATTCATTTTAATTGTCCAATGTTGATAGTCCACAGTTAGCAATTCAATAATTCATATATAATTATATATATAATATTCGAATTAATTAATACGTGTCGTGACCCGTATACGTCTCAGACTCGATCACAACTCAAATTATATATATTATTATAGAATCAACCTCAACCCTGTATAGAGAACTCGTTCATTACTGCATATAGAGTGTCTATGGTTACTCCAAATAATATATATAAATGCGTCGATATGATATGTCAAAACTTTGTATACGTGTCCCGATATTTAAAGTGCGTAAAATAAATAACAGAAATTAAATAACAATAAATAAAGTGCGTAAAGTAAATAATAGAAATTAAATGACTATAAATAAAATTGAGAGGATGTAAATTGCGATAAACAAACTGCGATAAATAAATTGCGATAATTAAATGGTAATACGGAATTAACAGTTAGCTAGGATCAGTTAGCTAGGATTTTGTTAGCGTAGATTCTTAATAGAATTTCATATTGTTAATTAATCTGTTTCTAATCAATTTTTATTGTGTCCATTATTTCTTCATTATGCCACTTGTTGGATTCTGATAGATCATAATCCAAATATGAAATTGAATGAAAAAAGGGTTATTCTGTGGTGAACGGATTTGTATATCGGTGGATGTAAGTAGGATAGTATATGACCGTTGAATTAGATTCAAAGAATGTACAGTGTAACTTATTATTATGAAATCTAAATATTCCTCGGGTACTACCTACCCGTTAAAATATTTTCACCATTAACAGTTTGTATAAAAGAATTTTTAATTACAATCTTTATCAAAACATACTTAAATATATATTTTCTTCAGATGTAATTATAGATTTAATGAATCGATATGATATTAAACTCATTTGATTTACCGTTTGAACAAGAATATATAATCTCTAAAACATTAGAGTTTACATAATCATCATGTCGAACGAAGATAAATGATGTAGAACGTCATGTGGAACGATGATTATACTTGAGGTACAGAATGAGATGTCGAAGCTGGTGATGCGGATGTTGTTGTTGGTGGTACTAGTGCTGTTGGTGCTAAGGTTGGTGATGTGACTGGTGTTGGTGATACTGCTAGTGCTTGCAAACTGTGTATCATGCTCTCTAAAGTTAACACTCGAGCTCGGAGTTCTTTAACTTCTTCTACTAACCCTGGTTGGTTATCAGTGTGGGGTAGAGATTGGATATCTTATCTAGTTCCATTAATGGTAGTCTCAAGACGAAAAATTCTGGCAAAAAGGGTATAAACGGTGTTGCGAACAGGTTCACCGGTGAGCGGGTCGAGTACTCCAAGGTTAGGTGGTAGATTCGATTCATGATATGGAGTACCTTCTTCCCTTCTCCATAGGGTGAGTATGTCGCGAACCCACCCCCATTTTCTCCAGTAATCACGATAGTTGATTGATTGGTGTGCTCCTGTTACGCTGTCTTCGGAGTCAGAGGAACTTGGTCGATTCGTAGAGGCCATCTTACGCGATCTCAGGAATATATGAAGAGTTTAGTGATAGTAAATGATAGTTGGATGGTATTCTCAATGCATAATTTACATAGATATATATATAGTACCAGGATCCCTTAAATTAAGGAGAAATTTACGAGAGATATCAGGCAAGGTCTACAGTAACAGATACGCTAAGATATGAATTGTCAGATACGCTAAGATATGAGTTTTGTCTATGCACTATTCATGCAGTCAATGCAGTAAAACGTGTCTAGACTAAGAATAATGAGCATGTAATTTCTTAAGGATGATAAGCAGATGATTTTCGACACGAAATGATAAGCAAAACTTTTGGCATGCAGACACGGCCGAAGTCCAGACTCACTAATGCATCCTAACGACTTATTAGTTAGACACACTAATGCAGACCTGGTTCACTAAGACCACCGCTCTGATACCAACTGAAAGGACCCGTCCTAATCCATCCGGACGAAGTCCATATCGATTATAAACGATTCACAATAGTTGATTACATCGCGAGGTACTTGACCCCTATATGATACATTTTACAAACATTGCATTCGTTTTTGAAAAGACAATCTTTCATTACATTGAAAGTTGACGGCATGCATACCATTTCATAATATATCAAACTATAATTGACTTAATAATAATCTTGATGAACTCAACGACTCGAATGCAACGTTTTTTTTTTTTAAATATGTCATGAACGAATCCAAGTAATATCTCTAAGATGAGCAAATGCACAGCGAAAGATTTCTTTCGTACCTGAAAATAAACATGCTTTAAAGTGTCAACCAAAAGGTTGGTGAGTTCATTAGTTTAACATAAATAATTATTTTATAATTTTAATAGACCACAAGATTTCATATTTCCATTTCTCATGAATATACGTCCCGTGCATAGAGACAAAACTATCATTCATATGGATTGAACACCTGGTAACCGACATTCACAATATACATATAAGAATATCCCCATCATTCTGGGATCCTCCTTTGGACATGATATAAATTTCGAAGTACTAAAGCATCCGGTACTTTGGATGGGGCTTGTTGGGCCCGATAGATCTATCTTTAGAGTTCGCGTCAATTAGGGTGTCTGTTCCCTAATTATTAGATTACCAGACTTAATAAAATGGGGCATATTCGATTTCGATCATTCAACCATATAATGTAGTTTCAATTACTTGTGTCTATTTCGTAAAACAGTTATAAAAACAGCGCATGTATTCTCAGTCCCAAAAATATATATTGCAAAAGCATTTAAAAAGGGATTAATGAAACTCACACATATAATTATTGTAAAACAGTTAATAAAGCATTTGCATGTATTCTCAGCCCAAAAACGTAAAGAGAAAAAGGGAGTAAATGAAACTCACGCATATAATTATTGTAAAACAGATAATAAAGCATTTGCATGTATTCTCAGCCCAAAAACGTAAAGAGAAAAAGGGAGTAAATGAAACTCACCTAATGTATTTTGTAGTAAAAATACATATGACTATATTGAACAATGCAGGGTTGGCCTCGGATTCACGAACCTATATCAATTATTGATATATCGAATAATATTAACACATATAATAAATGTGTAAAATAGTAAAACAAGTTTTATATATTACACTTGTTATATTTAAGAAGTTATATGTTATATTTAAGTATTTTTAGTATTAACTTATTATAATTTATTATTTACCTATATAACAAATACTCTTTAGTTAATTTAGTAAAACTATTATGTAATATCATTTAGTAAAATATATTAATATTGTAAATATGTTATAATTGTTATACATTAATGTTTTATATATAATATAATGTATTACAATATAATAGTATATAATATGATTATTATATACGTAGTAATTATATTTTTATGTAAATAATATTTGTTTGTTATAATTAATAATAATAATGGAAATAAAATAATAATAACAATAATAATAATAATGATTATGAAAACTACCTTTAAAGCTTAAAAATAATAAATCATCCAAACCGAGACTCGAACTCGAGACCTCTCGCTCACGCACAACAACACCACACCACTAACCATTTTTCCGCCTACTACTTTCTGAAATAACTAGTGTCCTAATTCATTTTTAACCCAATAGATTACGGCCCAGACTCAAACATGGTAGCCCAACAAAATTAAAACTGAATCGTGGCCCAATACCAACACTTGGATCACGGCCCACATAACAAATAACTCTCGGCCCAAAAGATGATTTATCTTAATCCACTTAAAACCCGATCCAAATCAAATTAGATGTCCCAAGTTTATTACGTATGTAATGTATAACAGGATTTTTATAAGCCGTCGCCATCTAACGACTTTACAGCTCATTCTCAATATCATCGTTGATCATCACATCATCCACTATCATCATCTTAATCGGTTATCATAATCATAACCCATTCGTCAACATCATCATCTTCGTTTCTTCATTATCAATATACCCGCCAACATTCGTAATAATCATCATCTTCTTTTTCTCTTTTCGCATTTACTTTCCAACAGAAAGAAAAGAAAAAAATAAAAACGCAGCACTACGGGATCAATGGTGGTGCTCATGGAGGTGATTAAACAGGAAGAAGGAGAAGAGAGAGAAGAAAAGTGGTTCTCGGTGGTGATGATAGTTTATGGTGGTTGTGTTAGGGTATTTCACGGCTGCAATCACAGAAACGAATCAGAACTTATAATAGTTATTGATGATGGTTTGTTATGGTGAGGCTACGGTGGTCGTAACAATAAACATTAAACACAAGTTGCTGCAGTTACAGCAGTTATTAAAACATATAATATCATCAGGAAAAATTAGAAGGGAGAGAGTTTGAGATGCGAGATCGTGGTAGTTGTGATCGACTGTAACAGTAAACCGAAGCATCTTATAGTAGTGGTGAATATGCAGTTTAGTGGTTGTTTATGGTGGTTTGGTGTTCGATGTGACCAGAAACATAGAGGATATAGGCATAGTAGAAAGAAAACAGTAGCAGTTGTGATTCACGATGAAGGTGATGTTGCTCTGATGATTGTTGTGTTGAGAACCGATGGTGGTTCATGGTGGAACCATGGTGGCGGTTTGAAAGATTCAAGACAGAATAATTTGATGGTGATGAGTTTGAGGATGGTGGAAGTGATGGAGGTTGAAACGTATGATGGTGGTGGTATTGAGACGTAAGCAATGAAATTGATGATAGTTTGAAGGGAGGATTTGGGCGTAAGAGAATAAGTTTTAGGAGATGTTGACGATTTGCAAAGATTTAGAATTGGAACTAGTGTTGAACGTTGAAGAATTATTAGGATGATTATGTTTAATTTTAGATACAAGAAATAAGAACACAGTAGGGATTGGAGAAGATTTTGGGATTACATTTAAGGGGTTTTGTTCGTGTATATATGTCTTGAAATAAAAGGAACAATAATATAACCACTAGTCTTGAATTGGAATTGCATGGTATGTGAATGGTTGATGAGGGTTGTTAGATAAGATTATGATATTGATAATCAATCAACAACTTTAGATGGAAAGGATGTGTACTCCACAAAAGAAAATATAATAATTAAATATTAAAATAACAAAGAAAAAGAAACGTGTTTAAGATAAATGATTAAATATCTGCCGACAGTTTTTCACGGACTATGTTATAACGTGGTTCATTGCTAAACAGTTAAAATATAAAAGTGTTCCTAAAAATCCTAAATTTTTAGATTAAATATATTTAATTATTTCACTCATTAACTGTTTGAAACCTGACTAAAAAGGTTCAATAATTATTTATTTTCTGTTCCAATTTATATATACGGAGTACTAATATTTAATCTTAAAAAGGTAAAAATATTTTTGACAAATCTAAAATCTTCGTAATCAATTTACAGTCCAACTTTTATTTCAATCCTTCATGAACATGTACAATATCTATATTAAAACTAACAAAACATCAACCGAGCGTTACTGACGTGTACTAATTAAGCTCGAAATACTTCATTTTCCATTTACTCTTTCTCTAAATATAATCAGTTTTAAATAACAATTTTTTTCACATAAATATATATATTATATATTTTTAAACAAATAGGTTTAATATTATTTTATATATTTACAACTAGTATTTATATACATATTTATATACATATATATATATATATATATATATATATATATATATATATATATATATATATATATATATATATATATATGAATATATTTATAATAGTAGTTTTCATTATATCACATATCATTTTACATATTTATTTCCAACAATTAACTCATATATTATTTCAAATAATATTTCAAATTAATGTATATGTATCTATTTATATATAGTTGTTCGTGAATCGTCGAGAATGGTCGAAGGTCAATTGAATATACAAAACAGTTCAAAGTTTTTGAGACTCAACATTACAGACTTTGCTTATCGTGTCGGAATCATATAAGAATTAAGTTTAAATTTGGTCGGAAATTCCCGGGTCATCACAGTACCTATCCGTTAAAGAAATTTCGTCCCGAAATTTGAGTGAGGTGGTCATGGCTAACAATAAAAATGTTTTCATGACGAATATGAGTTGATAAATTGAGTTTTATCATCATTGACTAATATAGATAAATCGATTCGATTAGGTGAAGCGTACGAGTGAAGCTGTCACAACAAATTGAGATAGAGATTTAACTTTTGACGTAGTCACGGTGGAATAAGGTGCATCGTAACATTTTGACGTGGTCATTGTTGAATTCCGGATTTCAAGGGATTTAAAGAAGATCTTCAAAATCTAAAAGATTTGGTTCTTTGGCTTGTAAGGAAATTAAGATCTCTATAATTAAATACGGTGATCTGCCTCGATTACTCTGTCTGATATTTCCATTATAAATTAAGCTCTTTTGTTCCATTATTCTCACCATTCCTATACTTTCTTTCTTAGTTCATACATCCAAAAGATTGTGAAAATGCTTAATCCAGTTCTAATCTTTGTCCTCACCCTTACTATCGTAACAATCATTCTCCTTTTCCAACCTCCACCAGAAGAATCTGCTTACTTCTACTTTTTCCTTGGGGGGATACTATTCTTAATTCTACCGTGTCTTTATATTCCTATTCGTATTAATATCCACGGTTTGAAATCTCCGTGTTGTCATTAAGCTTTATATTTTCTCTTATATTTTGGAGTACCTGTTTCCGTCTTCTATAATCATTGTCATTCACAGTTAATGCTCTCTCTTATTTGCTGCGATTTATACCCCCTTTCTATTTCGGAGCTTCATGCTTTTGTTTTCTTTTTGCAAGTAACGGTCCAGAATTCATAGGTGTGGAGTTTCGAATGAATTTAATGTTCTAAACAAGAAAGAACGAATTGGCACGATTTGATTTGTCAAATTACCCGAACCGCTGAGAATAGAACTATCAAGAATATATTTTCTTGATATGTTCAGAAGTTAAGCAGAATGAAAGAGTTATGTAACATGACACATGATGACGTTATAATCTGTGAATCATCATGTTCTATTTAGAAACTCAGCATGACTTACTGTAATATAATCACGTTGATCAAGTGTCATTATATTATACTAACTCATGCATCAGTTTCCAACATTACTTCAATAACATTCATATCTTAAGCTTGAAAGTTTACAGAATATAGAAACTAACAGTTTCTATATGATGTAACACTGATAGCACAAATAGATTAATGATTTCGGATAAGAATAGTTATGAAAATATCTTCAGAAATATGGAGGATATTTATAATGAAAGATACGATGGTATCTTGAAATTTCTAATATCGATGGATGATGAAGAAGATTTATCCGTAAGGGTTTAGATTCGGAAGCACGGTATTCGTTAAAGATTTCATCTGAAACAGAATCATTTGGATTCTTTGAAGTCAAACTTATTCTTTGTGATTTGTCCACGGATTTCTTCATAGTTTCGCATAATCTGCTTTTCGGTACTAAATTTTCTATTGAATGTTTCCAATATAATGATACACAGGAAGCACGAAGAGGTATATAATTTCGAACGAGAATATTTATGAAAATATCCTCAGAAATATCGAAGATATTGATGATGATATTTTGGAATTTCTAAGTTCGATGGTTGATGGAGAAAGATTTTCCGCAAGATTTTAATATGACTTCGGAGCAAGATATTCTTTGAAGGTTTCATCGGATCCAGAATCACCTGGATTCTTTGAATATATGGTATGGTCCTTGTATTTGTCATTGGTCTCCTTCGTGGTTAGCTCAATTCGTTTTTCAGTTCTAACTTTTCTGAGCTTTTCCAACATACTCTTCTTTATCATCAAACTTTCGATGATTAAGGTCGTTTACGGTTGTCTATGGTTTCCGCTGTTTCATTCAACTTTTTTAACATTCATAGTACCGATTTTTGACTGAGTGCTTTTCAGAATTTCAGAATGAGAGATCATAATTCTAAAAGATAAATGTCATACATATAACTGTTGATGTAGATATGATGTGAGTTTTCAAAGTACTGATTGCTGATTCCTGGTAATTGGTATGGCAGTTCTCGTTACAAGATGTGGATGAGTATATTATAGGGTTTCAATGAATAAATATAATGATTTGTCAGGGAGATCTAAGCCAAGAAGCAACGAGGTTGCTGGTACGTTTGCTGGTAATATGGTGAAATATAAAAGAATTCTCCGGTATCAAAAGGGTAATCGTATATATATCAGGGTTATAGTAAAGCTACTTCAAATGAAAAGTCGAAGTTGACTTGCTGGAGCTGTGACAAAATTGGCTACTTTGAAAAGGGATCGCAAAATTATTTTTGCTAATAAATGCCAAAGGATCTAATGCGGCTACGTGTTAAACTTTTACTCAGTTGTCGAGAGTTCCTCAGGTGCATAACTATATGCATAAATCTTTCCTTCCGTAGATAAAGTGCGGTTGATTCATCCTATCGATTGAGGTGTTTTCAAGAATCATGAAAGGTTTGCACGCGGGTTGTAATCGTCGAGATACAAATGAGGTTTAAGATGAAATCAAGTGGCAAACTTGAAGAAATATTTAGTTTCATATGTTATAATCAATATTTTAATTCACTTTAATTCATTTTAATTGTCCAATGTTGATAGTCCACAGTTAGCAATTCAATAATTCATATATAATTATATATATAATATTCGAATTAATTAATACGTGTCGTGACCCGTATACGTCTCAGACTCGATCACAACTCAAATTATATATATTATTGTAGAATCAACCTCAACCCTGTATAGAGAACTCGTTCATTACTACATATAGAGTGTCTATGGTTACTCCAAATAATATATATAAATGCGTGGATATGATATGTCCAAACTTTGTATACGTGTCCCGATATTTAAAGTGCGTAAAATAAATAACAGAAATTAAATAACAATAAATAAAGTGCGTAAAGTAAATAACAGAAATTAAATGACTATAAATAAAATTGCGAGGATGTAAATTGCGATAAACAAACTGCGATAAATAAATTGCGATAATTAAATGGTAATACGGACAGTTAGCTAGGATCAGTTAGCTAGGATTTTGTTAGCGTGGATTCTTAATAGAATTTCATATTGTTAATTAATCTGTTTCTAATCAATTTTTATTGTGTCCGTTATTTCTTCATTATGCCACTTGTTGGATTCTGATAGATCATAATCCAAATATGAAATTGAATGAAAAAGGGTTATTCTGTGGTGAACGGATTTGTATATCGGTGGATGTAAGTAGGATAGTATATGACCGTTGAATTAGATTCAAAGAATGTACAGTGTAACTTATTATTGTGAAATCTAAATATTTCTCGGGTACTACCTACCCGTTAAAATATTTTCACCATTAACAGTTTGTATAAAAGAATTTTTAATTACAATCTTTATCAAAACATACTTAAATATATATTTTCTTCAGATGTAATTATAGATTTAATGAATCGATATGATATTAAACTCATTTGATTTACCGTTTGAACAAGAATATATAACCTCTAAAACATTAGAGTTTACATAATCATCATGTCGAACGAAGATAAATGATGTAGAACGTCATGTGGAACGATGATTATACTTGAGGTACAGAATGAGATGTCGAAGCTGGTGATGCGGATGTTGTTGTTGGTGGTACTAGTGCTGCTGGTGCTAAGGTTGGTGATGTGACTGGTGTTGGTGATACTGCTAGTGCTTGCAAACTGTGTATCGTGCTCTCTAAAGTTAACACTCGAGCTCAGAGTTCTTTAACTTCTTCTACTAACCCTGGTTGGTTATCAGTGTGGGGTAGAGATTGGATATCTTCTCTAGTTCCGTTAATGGTAGTCTCAAGATGAAAAATTCTGGCAAAAAGGGTATAAATGGTGTTGCGAACAGGTTCGCTGGTGAGCGGGTCGAGTACTCCAAGGTTAGGTGGTAGATTCGATTCATGATATGGAGTACCTTCTTCCCTTCTCCATAGGGTGAGTATGTCGCGAACCCACCCCCATTTTCTCCAGTAATCATGATAGTTGATTGATTGGTGTGCTTCTGTTACGCTGTCTTCGGAGTCAGAGGAACTTGGTCGATTCGTAGAGGCCATCTTACGCGATCTCAGCAATATATGAAGAGTTTAGTGATAGTAAATGATAGTTGGATGGTATTCTCAATGCATAATTTACATAGATATATATAGTAACAGGATCCCTTAAATTAAGGAGAAATTTACGAGAGATATCAGGCAAGGTCTACAGTAACAGATACGCTAAGATATGAATTGTCAGATACGCTAAGATATGAGTTTTGTCTATGCACTATTCATGCAGTCAATGCAGTAAAACGTGTCTAGACTAAGAATAATGAGCATGTAATTTCTTAAGGATGATAAGCAAATGATTTTCGACACGAAATGATAAGCAAAACTTTTAGCATGCAGACACGGCCGAAGTCCAGACTCACTAATGCATCCTAACGACTTATTAGTTAGACACACTAATGCAGACCTGGTTCACTAAGACCACCGCTCTGATACCAACTGAAAGGACCCGTCCTAATCCATCCGGACGAAGTCCATATCGATTATAAACGATTCACAATAGTTGATTACATCGCGAGGTACTTGACCCCTATATGATACATTTTACAAACATTGCATTCGTTTTTGAAAAGACAATCTTTCATTACATTGAAAGTTGACGGCATGCATACCATTTCATAATATATCAAACTATAATTGACTTAATAATAATCTTGATGAACTCAACGACTCGAATGCAACGTTTTTTTTTTGAAATATGTCATGAACGACTCCAAGTTATATCTCTAAGATGAGCAAATGCACAGCGGAAGATTTCTTTCGTACCTGAAAATAAACATGCTTTAAAGTGTCAACCAAAAGGTTGGTGAGTTCATTAGTTTAACATAAATAATCATTTCATAATTTTAATAGACCACAAGATTTCATATTTCCATTTCTCATGAATATACGTCCCGTGCATAGAGACAAAACTATCATTCATATGGATTGAACACCTGGTAACCGACATTCACAATATACATATAAGAATATCCCCCATCATTCCGGGATCCTCCTTCGGACATGATATAAATTTCGAAGTACTAAAGCATCCGGTACTTTGGATGGGGCTTGTTGGGCCCGATAGATCTATCTTTAGAGTTCGCGTTAATTAGGGTGTCTGTTCCCTAATTATTAGATTACCAGACTTAATAAAACGGGGCATATTCGATTTCGATCATTCAACCATATAATGTAGTTTCAATTACTTGTGTCTATTTCGTAAAACAGTTATAAAAACAGCGCATGTATTCTCAGTCACAAAAATATATATTGCAAAAGCATTTAAAAAGGGATTAATGAAAGTCACACATATAATTATTGTAAAACAGTTAATAAAGCATTTGCATGTATTCTCAGCCCAAAAACGTAAAGAGAAAAAGGGAGTAAATGAAACTCACGCATATAATTATCGTAAAACAGTTAATAAAGCATTTGCATGTATTCTCAGCCCAAAAACGTAAAGAGAAAAAGGTAGTAAATGAAACTCACCTAATGTATTTTGTAGTAAAAATACATATGACTATATTGAACAATGCAGGGTTGGCCTCGGATTCACGAACCTATATCAATTATTGATATATCAAATAATATTAACACATATAATAAATGTGTAAAATAGTAAAACAAGTTTTATATATTATACTTGTTATATTTAATAAGTTATATGTTATATTTAAGTATTTTTAGTATTAACTTATTATAATTTATTATTTACCTATATAACAAATACTCTTTAGTTAATTTAGTAAAACTATTATGTAATATCATTTAGTAAAATATATTAATATTGTAAATATGTTATAATTGTTATACATTAATGTTTTATATATAATAAAATGTATTACAATATAATAGTATATAATATGATTATGATATACGTAGTAATTATATTTTTATGTAAATAATATTTGTTTGTTATAATTAATAATAATAATGGAAATAAAATAATAATAACAATAATAATAATAATGATTATGAAAACTACCTTTAAAGCTTAAAAATAATAAATCGTCCGAGCCGGGACTCGAACTCGAGACCTCTCGCTCACGCACAACAACACCACACCACTAACCATTTTTCTGCCTACTACTTTCTGAAATAACTAGTGTCCTAATTCATTTTTAACCCAATAGATTACGGCCCAGACTCAAACATGGTAGCCCAACAAAATTAAAACTGAATCGTGGCCCAATACCAACACTTGGAATACGGCCCACATAACAAATAACTCTCGGCCCAAAAGATGATTTATCTTAATCCACTTAAAACTCGATCCAAATCAAATTAGATGTCCCAAGTTTATTATGTATGGAATGTATAACAGGATTTTTATAAGCCGTCGCCATCTAACGACTTTACAGCTCATTCTCGATATCATCGTTGATCATCACATCATCCACTATCATCATCTTAATCGGTTATCATAATCATAACCCATTCGTCAACATCATCATCTTCGTTTCTTCATCATCAATATACCCGCCAACATTCGTAATAATCATCATTTTCTTTTTCTCTTTTCGCGTTTACTTTCCAACAGAAAGAAAAGAAAAAAATAAAAACGCAGCACTACGGGATCAATGGTGGTGCTCACGGAGGTGATTAAATAGGAAGAAGGAGAAGAGAGAGAAGAGAAGTGGTTCTCGGTGGTGATGATAGTTTATGGTGGTTGTGTTTGGGTATTTCACGGCTGCAATCACAGAAACGAATCAGAACTTATAATAGTTATTGATGATGGTTTGTTATGGTGAGGCTACGGTGGTCGTAACAATAAACAAGAAACACAAGTTGCTGCAGTTGCAGCAGTTATTAAAACATATAATATCATCAGGCAAAATTAGAAGGGAGAGAGTTTGAGATGCGAGATCGTGGTAGTTGTGATCGACTGTAACAGTAAACCGAATCATCTTATAGTAGTGGTGAATATGCAGTTTAGTGGTTGTTTGTGGTGGTTTGGTGTTCGGTGTGACCAGAAACATAGAGGATACAGGCATAGTAGAAAGAAAAGAGTAGCAGTTGTGATTCACGATGAAGGTGATGTTTCTCTGATGATTGTTGTGTTGAGAACCGATGGTGGTTCATGGTGGAACCATGGTGGCGGTTTGAAAGATTCAAGACAGAATAATTTGATGGTGATGAGTTTGAGGATGGTGGAAGTGATGGAGGTTGAAACGTATGATGGTGGTGGTATTGAGACGTAAGCAATGAAATTGATGATAGTTTGAAGGGAGGATTTGGGTGTAAGAGAATAAGTTTTAGGAGATGTTGACGATTTGCAAAGATTCAGAATTGGAACTAGTGTTGAACATTGAAGAATTATTAGGATGATTATGTTTAATTTTAGATACAAGAAATAAGAACACAGTAGGGATTGGAGAAGATTTTGGGATTACATTTAAGGGGTTTTTTTCTTGTATATATGTCTTGAAATAAAAGGAATAATAATATAACCACTAGTCTTGAATTGGAATTGCATGGTACGTGAATGGTTGATGAGGGTTGTTAGATAAGATTATGATATTGATAATCAATCAACAACTTTAGATGGAAAGGATGTGTACTCCACAAAATAAAATATAATAATTAAATATTAAAATAACAAAGAAAAAGAAACGTGTTTAAGATAAATGATTAAATATCTGCCGACAGTTTTTCACGAACTATGTTATAACGTGGTTCATTACTAAACAGTTAAAATATAAAAGTGTTCCTAAAAATCCTAAATTTTTAGATTAAATATATTTAATTATTTCACTCATTAACTGTTTAAAACCTGACCAAAAAGGTTCAATAATTATTTATTTTCTGTTCCAATTTATATATACGGAGTACTAATATTTAATCTTAAAAAGGTAAAAATATTTTTGACAAATCTAAAATCTTCGTAATCAATTTACGGTCCAACTTTTATTTCAATCCTTCATGAACATGTACAATATCTATATTAAAACTAACAAAACATCAACCGAGCGTTACTGACGTGTACTAATTAAGCTCGAAATCATTCATTTTCCATTTACACTTTCTCTAAATATAATCAGTTTTAAATAACTAGTTTTATCACATAAATATATATATTATATATTTTTAAACAAATAGGTTTAATATTATTTTATATATTTACAAGTAGTATTTATATACATATTTATATACACACGCATATATATATATATATATATATATATATATATATATATATATATATATATATATATATATATATATATATATATATATATATATATATATATATATATATGAATATATTTATAATAGTAGTTTTCATTATATCACATATTATTTTACATATTTATTTCCAACAATTAACTCATATATTATTTCAAATAATATTTCAAATTAATGTATATGTATCTATTTATATATAGTTGTTCGTGAATCGTCGAGAATGGTCGAAGGTCAATTGAATATACAAAACAGTTTAAAGTTTTTGAGACTCAACATTACAGACTTTGCTTATCGTGTCGGAATCATATAAGAATTAAGTTTAAATTTGGTCAGAAATTCCCGGGTCATCACACCTATCAGCACAACAATGACAACAAACATGGGCACACCCATGGACACCATGGCAGCAACAATCAGCGAAATAGGAATCGGGAACACAACCAAATGCTCATAAAAAACCTGGCAAAGAGTCTTAAAGAAATTCTTGTAACCAAACCTATATCGCAGACCTCTGGAAGACCTGCGCGTATGTCTGAATACGTAAGGCGTGACAAGTCCAAATTCTGTGATTTCCGCGATGATTATGGGCATGAGACTAACAGGTGTAAAGCGTTGATGGATAAGGTGGTTGCATGTTTGAATTGAGGTGAGCTTCAAAACTTGAAGGAGCCTAAGGAGCAATCACGCAAGGAAGAGTATAATGAAGACAAGGTTAAAGGGCAAGATAAGGTGATCGATATTTTCAAGAGAGAACACACTACAATGAAACCAAGACCTGCGCACTCCTCGGAAAACTTTCCCAGCCGTTGAAGTTCAAGGAGCTAAGCATGATCTCGTCGTGGTTGGCGGGTATTTGCCCAAGTGTGGGCTCAAGATCAATCGCTTCTATGTGGACACCGGCAGATGTGCCTATGTCATGTTTGAACATTGTTACAGGAAACTTCTGCGTAAAATCGGGCTTAGTTTGAAACCATGAAGAAACAGGTTCCAAGGGCTCTCTGGTGACCCGACTTGGACCTTAGGAGTTTTGAAGATCGAACTGCAACTCAAAGATGATGATGATTGGATGGGAACGCGGACGGAGCTAGTAGAGATTAGTATTGTCGCGTCTTCCAGGTACGACGCGCTACTGGGTTGCCTGTCCTTACAAAAGTTTGGAGCGATACTTTCTATTGCGCATGGTATGCTTAAGTTTCCTACAAAAGCTGGAATTGCAATAATGCATCAAATTCGTCAGAAGACAATCGCAGTCAGCGTCTAGTATTTATATTAATTACTGATTTCACAATTGTAAGATAGGTCGAAGGGTTGCTCGACCTGAATAGATGCTTAAAATCGTGTATAGTTCAATGCACTTACCGCATTTAAATGAGCACAATCTTGTACAATCCGAAACATAAGACGCACGCTTTATTGCACTTAACGCACATTCGTTGATTTAAAAAAAATATTGAACTGGTCTAAGCGGGTCCCAAGCAATCAAGTGATCGGCATTGGAGAAGAAGAAGGAGGTAGCTCGCCAGTAGTGACAGAAGACGGTGGCAGTCGCGATGTTTAGTCATAAAGTTGCAAAGAAAATGCAAGGACAATGTTTAAGGTCTTGTAGTTTCAATTACGTTCTTATGTGTAGTTTTAAGAAGAATGTCATCATACTGGTTTATGTAACTGTGCTAGCAGATAAACTACTATAATCAACTTTGGCAATGCGCCTATTTTTTTCTTTTTCCAAGATATTGTCTGCAAAAATCTTTATGTCATGTATTAATGCAAAGTAGTTTTTTAACTTGGACTGGTGCCCACGGTCGCGAATACCCAGCGTACTCCTGCCTTTGAAGGGGTGTTTTCTCCAACCCTCGCATGGCAAAAGCTTGTTTGGCGACGAGCTAGATATTATTACCGGAAAGCGACGGACATTGGTTTGTCCTAGCCACACCCGTGCAGAATACGAGATCTGCAAGTCATGACTATAAGCGACAGGGTTGGTCGCCCTTGACCTCAATCCTAAGTGTTGGCGCACTTAGAAGACTCTCGTGGCGCAGATATTAGGGTGCGTAGTTTAAGCCACGCACGTAACGTGTTGAAAACGATAAAGTCGATATACGCACAATTGGTGTCAGCATAATTTACAAGTACTAATCTATACCCGGTATTATGCATACGCAACGATTAACACAAGTAATAAAAGTAATAGCACGATCAGCAAGAGACATTGTTTAGACAAAAAGTGTTATCATTCATAATTTAATTACATAAAGTGCAGTACTCGTACAACGCAAGAATAATAAAAAGTTACGAAACAGCGTTTAACAACTGCTCGGCAGTCATCTCTACACTCTGTGTCATGGTGGTAAGATTGGGCACATCCATACGCTCTAGTGTAACCACGGCGGCGCTTTCCTCCTCAATAGCGTCTGAAGGCATTTTCTTGGCCACAGTAGATGGCAGGACAGGCTCAATGTGTTTCTTTTAAAACTCCCAGAACTTGCACCTCTCAGCCGCCTTCATGGCGCGAGCAGCCTTGTTGAACGCGTCGTTCACTGAAGGGGAATTACAAGCACGCATAATCAACCCTGGGAGCCTAAGCTTTAGAGTTATGAACTGATTCCAAGCATACTTACGCATCTGTCACAACCCTAAATGGGACCGAGGGTAAATGTGACCAACCAATACCAAAACACAGGTGTATAAACGAGAACAACTCTAAATGAGACGTTTTATTAAAAATCATAAGTAATATTGCAGCGGAAATAAATAATTGTTTACATTGAAATCCACTTATGTGGTATTGGGTTTTGTTGTTGTTGTTGTTGTTGTTGTTGTTGTATTGAAATCCAAAATGTAATAATAATGTTTAATGCAAAAATGAATATGGTAAATGAAGACTCCAAATAGCAGCATTCAAATCACCAAGTAGCAAGTAGCTAGCAATCACCTGAGACAAAACATGTTCAAAAGTATCAACCAAAAAGGTTGATGAATTCATTGATTTATCATTAGTAACCAAGGTTTTTAGACCACAAGATTTAGTTTAAAAGCGGATTGATATTGACATATCAATTCAAAAATAATGTTGTGGTGTATGATATCGAGACTAAACAAATTTTACCCCATAACACTTTATCCGTTCGTGTCGTTAAATCATTATTATGTATCCATTGACCATCGATCAAATGAACATAGACGTTATGCTCAATAGGCATATGCACAATAATTAAGCTTGCATTTATACGTAGCAACTAACAATATCATGGCAGGAAATTTAGCATGAAACAGAGCATGGCAGCATTGGTATAGTTTGAATACTTGTGTCTAAAGCGTAAAACAGTTTAAAAGTAAGCATGTGTCTCACTCCAAAAGTTGTAAAACAGTTATGAAATAGTAAAAAGTAGGGCTATGAAGTTCACCTTAATAGTAGATGAAGTTATTCCACGAAAGTAATGAACGGTAGTAAATGATCGGGATCTCAACCTAGAGATATAAGTTTGGCCATTAGTTTGTTCAACTACAAGCAGTAGTTCATAAGTAACTTATGAGTTGTTAAGTTGTTAAACATGTTTGTGTGTCCACCATAATTATGTTTAGATGTTGTACAACCTTGCCCAAACCTCTGTGCTATCAAGTAAGCCAAAAGATGACCAGATGCGGGGGTCAGGAACTTTCGGCTAGACGATAAGTCTACAACTGTTTGTTTAATCCAAAACCTTATTCCCATAAGCCTCTGAGACATCATCCCGTGACCGTAAGTAGCGGTGAAGTTCGTATAAGTCATAGGTTTATCGTTTATGATCATGGCTTTCACTTATTATGTGTGTATAGGAATACAACACATTAAATAGTTACTTTATATATTAGTATAATTCATATACTTAATAGTATTAATTATATTAATGTTTTAATAGTTTAATTAATGTTACCATAATATATATTAATGGTGTATATATATAAGAAAAATTAATCACATGTTTAAATAAATATATAATTATATATTACTTATTATTTAATGATCTTTAATTAAAAATATTATAAATTGATTAATATATTTATTTTATATATATTATATATGTCAAAAATATATATATCATATATGAATTCATTTTTAATTCAAATATATACCAAATAATTATAAATATAATTTTAGTAAACTTATTTCAGTATATTAAACTGTAAAAAGTTTTATAAAAATAATTCTATCACTTTTTATATTTATTTAGTACTTATCTTTGTTTTATTCTCGGTTTAAACCTAAAATAAGTTTAAATACTAATAAAATACAAATTCAATCCCAATAATTATATTTTCAATATTTATAAATCCAACCTACTGTTATGAGCTTATAAAAGTTTATAAATTAATTTTATACTGTATATATTATTTATTTGGGATTTAATACCCTAATACATGTATAAATTGTATATATTAATAATTAAATACAATAAACATTCCATAAAATTATATAACAAGTTAAATATCTTCTATAATAGTTATAGATAACTTTTATGTGATTCTTACTATTTTTGATATTTTATACAATTTTAACTCTATTTACTCGTATTAAACAGTTTCGGTATATATTTAAATAAGGAATAAATATCCCAAATAATATATAAATTTTATTTTTAACTCTAATAACTAATTATAATCTGTAAAAAATATTATTACTATTTTTAATGATTTATACAATTTAATACTCAAATTTACATATCAATTATATAAACCGAATACCAAATAAATAAAAAAAATATTCTAGTTTTGTATTTAATGCAAGAATAATAATAATATGAATTTTGATAAGATCCCACGAATTTATATAATTTTAATCAATTAGTTTTGTATTTAATCATTTTCGGTTAACAATATAATCAATAAATCAATATAAATTCATTTTTAATATTTATAAAACTTATTTTGGCCTGAATAATTATTATAAGTATTTTACTTTACTGAGATAATAATTACATAATTTAACTGGCAATTTACATACTGCATATATATATATATATATATATATATATATATATATATATATATATATATATATATATATATATATATATATATATATATATATATATATATATATATATATATATATATATATATATATATATATATATATATAAATATATATATTAAATTCGTTTTTAATTGTTTTTAAATATTAAATCGACTTAAATAACTGTAAAAATAGTTTTATATCATCTTAATATTCATAGTACTAACTATAACATCTTACTTTTAATTTATTTCGTTGTATATAATTTATAAAGTTAAAAAAAAAGTAATCGGCTAGTAAAAAAAGAAAGAAATCGAAAAGAAAAAATAAAAGAAATGAAAAGAAGACTTACAATATTTTTAAGGTTTGTGAGGGAGAGAAAATGAGAGAATTGGCACACAAAAAATGTAAACCAAAACCACCTATTTATGTAAAAAAAATACTTGGAGGATAAGTTAATTAAAGATAAAATTTTATCTTTTAAAAAAAATCTTTTTTTTATAAAAATTATTCGGCCGATGACCTATTGTTTCTTTTTTTTTCTTTTTTTATTAATCTTATCTTTTATTACGAATATTCTAGAATTTTGTAGTTTTGTATTTATTCCTTTTTCTTTTATATGTGTCCTATTTTATATTAATAATGATATTAATATTAATTTTTAATATTAATAAATCAATTTATCTATTTATATTTAGTTACACTACATTTTTATTATTTACAAAAATAGCACATTTATTTAGTTACCTTTATTATTTATATTAACTAAAGAACATACTTTAATTAATTTATATCGTACAATTATATATATTTTAATTCATATGTTTCTTTTAATTAAAGTCACATATAATATATAACTTCAATTACATAAAGATTGTTGACTAAATATAAACATTTGGTCAACGTTAAATTTATTTCGTATTAATTGTGTTTCAAATAACAACCATTATTTATTACACATAAAATGAAAAGAAAACCCTAGGGGTATAATAGTTAAATCAGAAGTGCAAAAGTGAGGGTTTTTATTGCATCCCCTCCAGTTGGTCCAGCTGCGCGGAGTGTTGCGCCGCGGCTTTGCAAAGATCGGCGTTGGCGATCAGGAGGGACTTTTCATTGATTTTTAGTTGGTCCCTCTCGCCCTTGATCAGATCAAGTTCCCTGTGATGATCGCTCCAAATCCATATGGACGAACACGTCATTCATTGATTTCATTGCGAGGTATTTGACCTCTATATGATACGTTTTGTAAACATTGCATTCTTTTCAAAAGGTACACAATAAATGAATATCAATTTCTAAGGTTTTCAACGTTTGATGATTTCTACATATAGACAATCACCATAAATAATAGTTTACCATAATACATCCGTTGACAATGAAGTCAAAATAAGATACACGGTGATGATTTTATGAATGCAAAGTTTTCTTGAATAAAGCATGTATGACTCCATGCACATAGCTTGTATCACATATAAGCAAACAGCGGAAGACTTCTAGAAACCTAAGAATAAACATGCTTAAAAGTGTCAACACAAAGGTTGGTGAGTTCATAGTTTTAATGTTGCGCATAATCTGTATATAAAGGTGGATCACAAGATTTCAATTGTTCAATCCAGAAACGTTTATCAAAATATTCTACGAAATTGAGCACCCTGGTAACTAAACTTAACGTATATATAATTTGTACCCTTTGTATAATCATCTTAATAATACACGCAAACCAACGTGTACGCTTCTCAAATAGCATACGTCCGTTAAAAGGCTAGTGCTCTAGCTCGGACGGGGATATCAAACCCTATGGATCCATATACTACTACTCGCGCCCACCAGTTCTTATAACTGGCAGTTAACAGTTACCAAAGGTAAGGGATTTTCGGTTCAAACTCAGTGTAGAATTTAGTATGTACTTGTATCCATTGCGTTTAAAATAAAGTGCATGTATTCTCAGCCTAAAAATATATATTGCAAAAGCAATTAAAAAGGAATCAATGAAACTCACCTTAGCAGCATATAAAGTCGTTCACCAAAATGTGATCGAAACTCGAATTACCAAATAACCGTAGATCTCAACCTAGAGAACATATGTTGGTCAATAAATGTCTATCAAGCTAGGTCAAGTCATAGTGTATCACAATCCTAATGCTCGAGATCGACATACAAAAGTTATCCAAAGTCGTTTCAAAAAGTCAATTTTGACAGTTGTTTAACAAAACGAAACGTACCTTATATAAGGATTCATTTACTCGGTTGGTAATATTCAAAAATCCAGTTTATCAATCTCGTAAACAAGTTGTTTAAATCTTAATTGCAGATTCAAAAGCAATTTCAATTAACGTCAATCATAATTCAGTTGATCATATCTTTTAACCCGTTCATCGAATTTATTCGATATCTAAATGAAAAGTTATTGATTTTTCGCCAGCTTTCCGAAAACATGTATATTATATACCTTTTACCAGTAATATATGTATTTAATTCGTGATTCATTATAAACTATTTAACGACGAAATTTAGTATACAAGTATGTATAAATATATATTCGAGCACTAGACATGGATACACTATTAATATATAATAGATAAGATATAAATGCTTACATATCAATATTGTGATTTAATATTGTAGGAAGGTACGTAGACATAACGGAGATGATAAACACAAGATTTGATTCACAAATATACCCCCGAACATTACCCATAACCTCCTTGGCAATAACCCATAATTTCCTTAGCTTTATCCCGCTCATAAAACTTGTTTTGAATTTATTCGAGCAAAACCTCGTCGTAGTATTTTATGTGAAATACTAATAAGAAGAATAATATTAATAATAATAAGATTTAATATTATTAATATTCTTAATAATAATAATAATAATAATAATAATAATAATAATAATAATAATAATAATAATAATAATAATAATAATAATAATAATAATAATAATATAATAAGTAAATAAATACGGAGTAATGGAATGAATCAGAAACAGATATGCTCGAGCTTTTATAGGTGTGGCCTGAATTCAGACCCCATGCGATCGCATGGTTCTGAAGGCCATTTGCCATGCGATCGCATGGCCCGTTTTTCCATCTCACATATTTTTGTAATTTAGCTCGTCGACATAATTTAATATAATATATATAATATATTTAATTTATATAATTAATTATATATTATATTAAATTCACATGCATAGTTGACTTGTAATTTTTGTTCCGATAAGTCGTACGTTATCACTCGACTTATGTCCCGGTTTCGGTTTTTCGAATGCCCTTTCGTACGCTGAGAAAACTAGTACTTTTCGTTTCGTGACTCGTACCTTTGTCAAAATATAAACTTAATCATTGATAACTATGTCACTCTAAGTGTAGCTTTAATCAATTAAGTGTTTTGGTTATTTACTTCTATAAATCATCGTCTAGTAGTATATACATATACATATATATATATTTTTATTTTGAAATAATGTTTACTGTAGCACAGTTACTTCAATTTTTACTGTAGCAATTCACTGTAGCAAAGTCAATTTCACTGTAGCAAATAGTGATTTTCGAAGACAATGTAGCATTTTGGGTACTATAGCAATTTGAAAATACTGTAGCAAATTAGTGTTTTACTGGTTCATCTTAAACGCTTTAGTTAACTTATCTAAATATCAATCGAATCAATAAATGAATGTTACTATCGTTTACTAAATAACTTGAAATTATATATATGTATATATCTTTTTAATATACATAAATCAGTTTTTAAATACACATTGGAAGTTATTTATAATTAATTTTAATAATAAATATTTCAACTTATCATATATATTCAAATAGATATTTAAACCAATAAGTTTAATGTACGGTATCAAACAATTAATATATCGTTACATTTTCAAGTTATAGTATATATGTATCTATTTACATATAATTGTTCGTGAATCGTCGAAAACAACCGAAGGGTATTTAAATATATAAAAGTAGTTCAAAAATTTTGAGATTCAGTTTTACAGACTTTGCTTATCGTGTCGGAAATGTTCATCATACAAAGATTAAGTTTAAATTTGGTCAGAAATTTCCGGGTCATCACATTCCCTCACAAGCGCATCCTTTTCAGATGAAGCCAGCACGACAGCAGCCTCAGCACTGGCACGCACTGGACTCACCCTTTAAAATTGCATACTTACCCTTGATTCTGCTAACGTCGCGCAAAAAGTTGGTAAGCGAAAACCTCAGCGCACTCGCTTTAGTATAATCCATCAAAAACTTCAGCTGGGTCATGGCGTGTCCAGAAGGTACCTCCAGAAACTCCCCCAGCTTATTGAACTCCAAAAGGACGTCGGGAGGAGGGCGATCACCGCAATATGTGCAATAAAAACAAACAATTATGCATTAGAGAAAATAATACAGCAAATTGAAGATAATCAGAAGTCATAAGAAAAAGCGCGCTTATCAGTTTGCTTCTTTTTCTTCTTGTAGGACTTCTCCCCACCTTTATCAAAATGTTTGCACTTCTTCTTCTTTTGTGAAGAAGCGCCTTGATCAGTTGGGTTCCTCTGGATTACGATAGGGGGAGTAGGAACCCTAATGTTGTGGTCGCTGGACTCCACGTCAGTGTGAGGAATCCCCTCTTCCTCAGAGTGATTGACCCCTCAAGCACATCGGACTCGATGCCAGTAAGAGGAACATTGACCTCCACACTAATAGGAGGAATGACATCCCCTTGAGCTTTGGATCCCATAACTTCCTCACCACCATGGACGGCAATAATCTCATCAATCTCCTCGTCCTCGAGAACTTTGAGAATATGCATAACTGAAAAGTAAACACACAGTAAAGTTAGTAAGCGCGATAATAAACAGCTAGTGAAATTGCAAAGTATAGGGATACCATGTGCGCGCTATCTAGCATACCCTGTCCGTGGTTCATCAAGACAGGCACGATGGCATGATAAGTACAAACTTGATCGGCGCAGAATGTCAATCTTGTATATGCGCACCGGAAGCTGCTTGCCCTTGCAAAGACGGTATATGTGATCCTCATCTGGTGTCATTGCTGGTTTTTCATTTAAATCCTTGTCGAAACCAGAGTGCCATTCGTGCCCCCTCACGTATGAGTTGGGGATAAAAGTGTTGTCGACGAAGAAGAACAAGTTCTTCCACTTTTGTCTCATACCAGCTTTGGTGCCCGGAACAAATTTAACGTGCTCCTTAAATGTATACCAGTCATTCTCATGTGGCTGGTAAGAGTAGATATTACTAAACAGATTAACCGTGGGAACAAAATTTCGTCCCCTACACCACATCTCAAAAAGAGAGATGCGGCACACGTTGTAGGGATGAAGATGCCCAGAACTAATACCAAAGTGATGATAAGAAGAAGTTGGTGTAAGGATAGCGAATGTTGCCATACTTCATCACCTTCGAGTAAACAGCAAGTTTGCCAGAAGGGGGATCATTAGCACGTTGTTTATTCCTGGGGGCGATAGGGTTCAACTCAAGAAGGGGAGGATAATCCCTCATGATGTAGAGACCCGTCCTAATCCATCTGAACGAAGTCCATCTCGATTATAAATGATTCATAATAGTTGATTACATCGTGAGGTACTTGACCTCTATATGATACATTTTACAAACATTGCATTCGTTTTTAAAAGACAAACTTGCTTTACATTGTAAGTTGACGACACGCATACCATTTCATATTATATCCAACTATAACTGACTTAATAATAATCTTGATGAACTCAATAACTCGAATGCAACATCTTTTGAAATATGTCATGAATGACTCCAAGTAATATCTCTATAATGAGCAAATGCACAGCGGAAGATTTCTTTCGTACCTGAGAATAAACATGCTTTAAAGTGTCAACCAAAAGGTTAGTGAGTTCATTAGTTTAACATAAATAATCATTTCCATCATTTTAATAGACCACAAGATTTCATATTTCATTATACATCCCATACATAGAGATAAAATTAATTCATATGGTGAACACCTGGTAACCGACATTAACAAGATGCATATAAGAATATCCCCTATCATTCCGAGAAATTCTTCGGACATTATATAAATGAATTCGAAGTACTAAAGCATCCGGTACTTTGGATGGGGTTCGTTAGGCCCAATAGATCTATCTTTAGGATTCACGTCAATTAAGGTGTTTGTTCCCTAATTCTTAGATTACCAGACTTAATAAAAAGGGGCATATTCGATTTCGATAATTTAACCATAGAATGTAGTTTCACGTACTTGTGTCTATTTTGTAAAACATTTATAAATATTGCGCATGTATTCTCAGCCCAAAAATATAAAGGGTAAAAAGGCAAATGAAACTCACCATACTGTATTTTGTAGTAAAAATACATATGACAATATTGAACAATGCAGGGTTGGCCTCAGATTCACGAACCTATAACAATTGTATGTCTATTAATACGTATAATGTAATTCACAAAATTTCATTTATTAATATATATTATTTATATGGTTATAGTTATATAGAATTTATACTAAATTCCATTTTAAACGTATACTTATATTATATCTTAAGTTATATTATATATATATATATATATATATATATATATATATATATATATATATATATATATATATATATATATATATATATATATATATATATATATATATATATATATCAATTTTGTGTATATATAATTAGGACGATTAATATTTATATAACTAGTGATATTAATATATCTAAGTACCTTTATATGTGATTAGTATTGTATTTATGAAATATCATTAGTTTGTTATGTGAATTATTAATAAAATCCAAGTATATGTTATAAATATATATATATAGTGTACAAAAGATTTATGTGTTAAAATTATAATTTAGATAATAATGATTTACTACTACTAATAATAATAACTTTACTAATAATAATAATAATACTAATAGTAAAAATGAAAAATGAAAATTTTTAATGATACTAATAATAATATTTATGAAAATAATAATAACTTGCATTATTTTCATGACATTAATATAATAATAGTCATAACCATAATAATAATAATAATAATAATAATAATAATAATAATAATAATAACAATAATAATAATAATAATAATAATAATAATAATAAAAATAATAATAATAATAATAATAATAATAATAATAATAATAATAATAATAATAATAATAATAATAATAATAATAATAATAGTGATAATATTAATCATAAATTCAATATTAGTAACAATAGTAATACTAATAATAATAATACTTAATATCATGATAATATGAATGAATAAAATTTATTTGCAAGTAAAAATAATAATAATAATAATAATAATAATAATAATAAAGATTTTTAGTTTTGGAGACTACCTCCAAAGAGCTTTAAAAAAAATAGTTGCCGCCCACAAGTATCGAACTCGAGACCTCCTGAAACCCCGCACACATGAAAAACCAGCTGGACTACCGCCCATTTCCTAATATTTCCTGATTGCATTTATTTTTAACCCATTCTTATATGTTTCCAATTATCTTCATCTTCTTCATGATTTATATTACTCCAACCATCATCAATCACTCTTAATAACAAAATTATGATTTCAATTGCAACTTGTAGACAACCATAAACTTATCAAGGGGTTCTAAAAAAATATATATATAAAACAAAAAAAATAAACTTATGCAGCTACGCTGCTGTCGTTACTTTTTTTTAAAAAAAATATTTTTGAGTTCGAATTCATTTTAGATAAATGTTTGAACACGGAATATGTTTAAAACTATTACTAGAAGCTTTACAAACCATCAATTTATCTGAAAACAAAACAAGAGTTTCGAATTTTGCCGATGAACAAATGTTGACTTTTTGAAACCAAAAGTTTGACTCAAAAATTGAAATCCGTTATGATGAATTGGACTTTGAAATTTTACAGAAAGTTCGAGTACGAGATACCTAACAATCCTGCATTAATGGATTTTGAGATTGATTTTGAATTCAAGTTTTGGTAAAAAAAAAAAAATAACGACAGAGTGCCGAGCTCTTTTATCTGTAATTCTGTTTTTTTTTAAATCCACAAATGCAACGATATTTAAAGACTGATAATTGAAGTAATTGTACTGGTTCATCACGGATTCGTACTGTCGCAATAATACTAGTCAACAAGGGATTAAATCATAAGGAGAATTTGGAACCAGAGAAGAATAATAACAAGAAAATATATATATATCAGATATTGATTTATAATGAAAACGTGATTTTATCCCAGTTTATATATTTTCTACTTAATATTGGTAATTAATAGGTATGTATTAATAATAATTACATAAATAATAATGATAATGATAATAATAATAATAATAATAATAATAATAATAATAATAATAATAATAATAATAATAATAATGAATAATAGTACTAATTTTCTAATAAATATATTTATATATATAACATCATATATATATATCTGTATATATCTATTTATATTTATATATCACTATATATGTATATCTCTTTATATATTTATCTTTATAGATTTTTAATTAATATTAATAATAAATATAACTATAATATTAATGCTCTTGATAGTTTACATAATAATAATACAAATTTATAATAATAATACTAGTAATAATAAGTTATATGTTTCAATTCCTATATCTATATGTTATATATCATATTATATTAATAACTAATAAAACGGATATTAATATCACTGGAAGTAATAATATTAATATTAATATAACAAGTATATTTTAACTTGTAATAAGATTTAATATATTAACTTTACCTTTCATTGATTATGTACTACTTACTTTATATAATAATTTTTATATATTTACTTGATATGTTATTTCCTTTCAGTAAAAATAAATTTCAACATATAGTATCTATAACTTTTATATATATATTCCAATATTCATATGATAATAATTATTATAGAAATTCATTTATACATAGATTTATTTTAATAACAACTTATTTTGTATAATATTTTACATTTTTAATTTTAATGAGTTTAATAATATTTTATAATTTCTAATACGTACATTTACAATTATATACATATTTATATCTATAATATTTAGTTGTTTACAAACAATTGTTCGTGAATCGTCGAAGATGGTCAAAGTCAAATGCATTCATGGAAATGGTTCAAACATTATAAGACTCAGTTTAATAGACTTTGCTTATCGCGTCAGAAACATATAAAGATTAAGTTTAAATTTGGTCGGAAATTCCCGGGTCGTCACACTACCTACCCGTTAAATAAATTTCGTCCCGAAATTTGAGTGAGGTGATCATGGTTAACAATAAAAATGTTTTCATGATGAATATGAGTTGATAAATAGAGTTTTATCATCATTGAGTAATATAGATAAAACAATTCGATTATTCGAAGAACACGAATGAAGTTATCACAAGAGAGTAAAATCAATAAATACAGATTCGTCTTGTATGGTGACGTAGTCACGATTGATTTCCGAGATTCAAGGGATTTAAAGAAAACCTTCAAAATCTAAAAGATTTGATTCTTCGACGAATAAGGAAATTAAGATATCTATAATTAAATACGGTGATCTGTCTCGATTACTCCGTCTGATATTTTCATTATAAATTAAACTCTTCCGTTCCATTATTCTCACCATTCCTATTCTTTCTTTCTTAGTTCGTACATCCAAAAGATTGTGAAAATACTTAATCCCATTCTAATGTAACAACCCAAACCAAACCACGACAATTCCCGTTAAATTGCACAACACAAAAAAAAAATTCTGGTGCAGTTCATTTGCGCGGCGCGCCAGGTGGGTGCGCGGCGCGCCAAACCACCTGGACAGCCCGCTGTCCCCGGAAGTCAATTTAACGAAAATGTTTGACTAGTTCCCGACATTTTTAGCCAAAACGCTTTTAACCATAAATTCATATATATAAAACTAGCACGTTTAACTAATAAAATTAAGTTTACGAGGCGGGTCCCACATCGACCCATTTTACCACCTTAAGTACCGAAATACAATATTTGACCAAAAGACTTTAATACAATACAAAGCCGAGCATGGCGATTGGGGATACGCTACCCAATCCTAAATGATCCAAAAGCAAGTCACTAAAGCAACTATTCACGTCTTCTAGTCCTCGCGCTTACCCGAGCCACCATATCCGCATGCGATCTATAAAAAGAGTCAACAACGAGAGGGTAAGCTAATGCTTAGTGAATGATAATATACTACATACATATATATGTATAAAATGAATACGCCACGCAAAACAAATACCGCATACCGAAGCATCCAAGTATAAAGCATCTACACTAAGCATACCGTACGATCTAAGCAACGAGCTAAAGATACAACACAAACATGAGTCCACCAACGACAAAGTGAACATCGCCAAATAGCTACACCCGGAGGGTTAGCTACAACACAACAACACATTAATATATAAACAATAATAATAATGCACAAGGTTAACCCCTTAACCTCAATCACACGAACATTGGCCGAACTACCCGAGCCTTGTGAATTCGCACAACCCGAAATTCACTTCTCAACCATAAGATGACCGAACAACCCGAGTCATCGTGAATCCGCACTACCCGAGATTCACTACCTCAAATAAGGTGACCGAACAACCCGAGTCACCATGAATCCGCACTACCCGAGATTCATTTCTCAATACCAAAACCCATGGTCAAGGGATTATAAAATCCACCAAATCGGGGTCATCCACAACACAACCATATCAACCCTTCGCCATTAGGGTTACAACAACCAAATCACAACCAAGTGTGATAATGTGCACACAAAATGTGCATCTCGCCAAAGATGGTCAACCAAAACGCACAACGTGCCGATTGGACTTATACACAAGTCCATCAAAACCACCTATATGTGAAGTGAGCTCTATAACCGAGAATCACTTCACCCGACCCGCACCCATCCTACACATACATATGCACATAGGATATTATCACTCACCTTGAAGTCTTGAAGAAGCTTCCAAGTGAATCCGCAACTTGCCAATGGAAAATACCTATTCCATTATCACAATTACAACAATACAATTAGGATGGATTTATAAACCACCCAATTCGACCCTTAGTGCAAATTCGACCCAAATGCACTTCCAAGTACAAACCGCGCCCAAAACTAATCAATAATCACTAACACGAGTGAGAATGGTCCTAATACATCCATTAAACCCGAACACAAGTGCCAAACACGTGTCATACCCATTTTGACACTTAAACCCTAATTTTGACCCATAAAGGTCAAAATCTCATCCTTTACAAGTTTTGACACCAAAACACATTTAACTTGGTTTAATACTTCAACTTAATCCATTTTAAGTTTACAAACCTCATTAAATCGCCAAATGGGTCATAATCACCACCAAACCCTAATTTGACCCAAAGTCACAACTAGTCAACCAAATTACCCTAAATGGGTTTCAACACTTCCATAATCACCTACTTAAGTGATTAAACTCAAATTTAAGTTCTAAACATGGCCAATTAGTTCGCCAACTCAAAATCCACCAACAATTAACAACAAACCCGATTACTAGTTTCACTAAACCCATTTCATCACATAAAAGGGTTTTACAACTAATTAACTCAAAACCCTAACTTGAATATCAAATTAAATAATTGAAATTCGGAGTTTGAGCTTACCAATACTATCACCGTGTAGCCGAGAACGAAAGGAACAACTTTAAAACCCGAGACTTTGAAAGATTCGAGCTTCTTCTTCACCAAAACCCCCAATCTCTCTCTAAATATCTCTCTCTCTCTCTAGATATTTGGAAGGGATGAATGGACATGAAAAATGATCCAAAACTGATCCAAAGTAGCTAATATGGCACACAAATCCGGCCCCATGTGATTTTACCCTTTTACCCCTCATTTAATTAAATAAAAACAAGGGAGTTCTGTCAGCGCCATTTTGCGCGGCGCGCACCAGAACCGCGCGGCGCGCAACAGGCCAGTTCCAGCTTCTTTTGCCTTTTAACTAATACAAATAGCCAACGCAACCAAAACCCGAATGTTATAAGTACATAAGTACGTAATATAAATATTTGGGTCTTACATCTAATCCTTGATATTTTCCTAATCATCATTTCTGTCATCCTTCTTTTCAATCTTCCACCAAAAAGATTTGGTTACTTCTACTATTACCTTGGAATGATATTATTCTTAATTCTACCGTGTCTTTATATTGCTTTTCGTATTAATATCTACTGTTTGTAATCTCCGTGTTGTTATCAGGCTTTATTTCTTCCCTTATACTTCGAAGTCCTTGCTTCTGTTTTCTATAATCATTGTCATCCCCATTTAATACTCTCTTTTATTTACTGCGATTTATACCCCAATTTCTATTTCGGAGCTTTGTCCCTTCGTTTCTTCTTCTTGCGATTAAGCACCGCTTGTTATGGTTCAGAATTCGCAGATATAAACTTCGGAATGAACATTGTTAATGTTCTAAAAAGGAAATCGTAATGGCACGATTTGATTTGTCAAATTACTAGAATCACTGAGAATAGAACTATCAAGAATATATTTTCTTGATATGTTCGGAGGTGAAGTAGAATGAAAGAGTCGTGTAACATGGCACATGATGACGTTATGATCTGTGAATCATCACATTCCATTAGAAACTCAGCATGACTTACTGTAATATAATCACATTGATCAAGTGTCATTATATTATACTAACTCATGCATCAATTCCTAACACTACTTCAAAAACATTCATAATTTAAACTCGAATTTTAAAGAATTTTAGAAACTAAAGTAGTTTCCTTTATGATGTAATATAGATAGTACGAAGAGATAAATAATTTCGGATGAGAATATTTATGAAAATATCTTCAGAAATATCGAAGATATTTATGATGATATTTTTGAATTTCTAAGTTTGATGGTTGATGAGGAAGATTTTCCGCAAGATTTTAACATGAGTACGGAGCAAGGTATTCGTTGAAGGTTTTATTGGATCCAGAATTACCTGGATTCTTTGAATATATGGTATGGTCCGTGTATTTGTCCTTGGTCTCCTTCGTGGTTAGCTCAATCCGTTTTCTAGTTCCAACTTTTCTGAGCTTTTCCAACACACTATTCTTTATCATCAAAATTTTGACCGTTTAGACCATCTACAACTTTTTTTTTTTCTGTTTCCTCTGCATTTAATGCTACGATATCTGAATCATCGGTTATCATTCCGAAGTGGTTTCAAGAGAATTGTGTTTTTAGATGATTAAACGCTGATGGTAACATGGTGGAATATGAAAGGTTCCCCGGTAACAATAAAAGAGCACGCATATATATCAAAGTTATATTAAGGTTATTTCAAACGAAGAGTCGTAGTTGATTTGCTGGAGCTGTGACGAAATTGGCTAATTTGGAGAGGGATTGTAAAATTATTTTCGGTAGTAACAATGCCAAAGGAGCTATCACAGGTACGTGTTAAACGTTTACTCAGATTCTGAGAATTTTTCAGGTGCATAACTATATGCATCAATCTTTTCTTCCGTAGATGAAGTGCGGTCGGTTCATCCTCTCGATTGAGGTGTTTTTGAGAATCATGAAAGGTTTGAACGCAGTTTGGAATCGTCAAGATACAAATGAGGTTTAAGATGAAATCAAGTGGCAAACTTGAAGAATTGTTTAGTTTCATATGTTATAATCAATATTTTAATTCATTTTAATTGTCCAACATTATTAGTCCACAGTTAACAATTCAATAATTCATATATATATATATATATATATATATATATATATATATATATATATATATATATATATATATATATATATATATATATATATATATATATATATATATATATATATATATATATATATATTCGAATTAATTATTACGTATCGTGACCCGTGTACATGTCTCAGACTCGATCACAACTCAAAGTATATATATTATTGTAGAATCAACCTCAACCCTGTATAGAGAACTCGATCATTACTGCATATAGAGTGTCTATGGTTATTCCAAATAATATATATATATATATATATATATATATATATATATATATATATATATATGTATGCGTCGATATGATATGTCAAAACCTTGTATACATGTCCCGATATTTAAAGTGCGTAAAATAAATACAGAAATTAATTGACGATAAATAAAATTGCGAGAATATGAATTGCGATAAATAAACTGCGATAAATAAATTGCAATAATTAAATGATAATACGGAATTAACAGTTAGCTAGGAACAGTTAGCTAGGAATTTGTTAGCGTGGATTCTTAATAGAATTTCATATTGTTAATTAATCTGTTTTTAATCAATTTTTATTGTGTCCATTATTTCTTCATTATGACACTTGTTGGATTCTGAGAGGTCAAAATCCAAATATGAAATTGAATTTGAATGAAAATAGTTATTCTTTGGTGAACGGATACGTATATCGGTGGTTGTAAATAGGATAGTAAATGATCATTGAATCAAATTCAAAGAATGTACAGTGTAACTTATTAATGTGAAATCTAAATATTCCTCGGGTATTACCTACCCGTTAAAATATTTTCACCATTAACAGTTTGTACAAAAGAATTTTTAATTACAATCTTTATGAAAACATATATACATATATATTTTCTTCAGATGTAATCATGGATTTAATGAGTCAATATAATATTAAACTCATTTGATATACCGTTAGAACAAGAATATATAATATCTAAAACATTAGAGATTACGTAATCGCCATGTCGAATGAAGATAAATGATGTGTAACGATTCGTAGAACGATGATTATACTCGAGGTACAGAATGAGATGTTGAGGCATGGATTGTTGAAGCTTGGGTTGTTGGTGGTACTGGTGCCATTGGTTATGAGGTTGGTGCTTGCAAATTGTATACCGTGCTCTCTAAAGTTAATACTCGAGCTCGGAGTTCTCTAACTTCTTCTACTAACCCTGGTTGGTTATCAGTGTGAGGTAGAGGTCGGATATCTTCTCTATTTCCGTTAATGGTAGTCTCAAGACGAAAAATTCTTGTAAAAAGGGTATAAACGGTGTTACGAACAGGTTCGCCGGTGAGCGGGTCGAGTACTCCAAGGTTAGGTGGTAGATTCGATTCATGATATGGAGTACCTTCTTCCTTTATCCATAGGGTGAGTATGTCGCGAACCCACCCCCATTTTATCCAGTAATCATGGTAGTTGATTGGTTGGTGTGCTCCTGTCACGCTGTCTTCGGAGTCAGAGGAACATGGTCGATTCGTAGAGGCCATCTTACGCGATCACAGAAAATATTTTTGATATGAAGAGTTTAGTGACAGCAATTGATAGTTGGATGTATTCTCAATGCATAATACGCATAGATATATATAGTACCAGGATCCCTTAAATTACGGAGCAATTTACGAGAGATATTAGGCAAGGTCTACAGGCAAGGTCTACAGTAACAGATACGCTAAGATATGAATTGTCAGATACGCTAAGATATGAATTTTGACTATACACTATTCATGCAGTCAATGCAATAAAACGTGTCTAGACTAAGGATAATGAGCAGGTAATTTCCTAAGGATGATAAGCAGATGATTTTCGACAAAAATGATAAGCAAAACTTTTGGCATGCAGACACGGTCGAAGTCCAGACTCACTAATGCATCCTAACGACTATCAGTTAGACACACTAATGCAAGACCTGGTTCGCTAAGACCATCGCTCTGATACCAACTGTAGAGACCCGTCCTAATCCATCTGGACGAAGTCCATCTCGATTATAAACGATTCATAATAGTTGATTACATCGCGAGGTACTTGACCTCTATATGATACATTTTACAAACATTGCATTCGTTTTTAAAAGACAAACTTGCTTTACATTGTAAGTTGACGACATGCATACCATTTCATATTATATCCAACTATAATTGACTTAATAATAATCTTGATGAACTCAATGACTCGAATGCAACGTCTTTTGAAATATGTCATGAATGACTCCAAGTAATATCTCTATAATGAGCAAATGCATAGCGGAAGATTTCTTTCGTACTTGAGAATAAACATGATTTAAAGTGTCAACCAAAAGGTTGGTGAGTTCATTAGTTTAACATAAATAATCATTTCCATCATTTTAATAGACCACAAGATTTCATATTTCATTATACATCCCATACATAGAGATAAAATTAATTCATATGGTGAACACCTGGTAACCGACATTAACAAGATGCATATAAGAATATCCCCCATCATTCCGGGAAATCCTTCGGACATGATATAAACGAATTCGAAGTACTAAAGCATCCGGTACTTTGGATGGGGTTCGTTAGGACATGATACTTTCGAAGTACCTATATATGTTATTAGTATTGTATTTATGAAATATCATTAGTTTGTTATGTGAATTATTAATAAAATCCAAGTATATGTTATAAATATATATATAGTGTACAAAAGATTTATGTGTTAAAATTATAATTTAGATAATAATGATTTACTACTACTAATAATAATAATTTTACATATAATAATAATAATACTAATAGTAAAAATGAAAAATGAAAATTTTTAATGATACTAATAATAATATTTATGAAAATAATAATAAATTGCATTATTTTCATGACATTAATATAATAACAGTCATAACCATAATAAAATAAAATAAAAAAAAAAAAAAAAATAATAATAATAATAATAATAATAATAATAATAATAATAATAATAATAATAATAATAATAATAATAGTGATAATATTAATCATAAATTCAATATTAGTAACAATAGTAATACTAATAATAATAACAATACTTAATATCATGATAATATGAATGAATAAAATTTATTTGCAAGTAAAAATAACAATAATAATAATAATAAAGATTTTTAGTTTTGGAGACTACCTCCAAAGAGCTTTAAAAAAAATAGTTGCTGCCCGCAAGTATCGAACCCGAGACCTCCTGAAACCCCGCACACATGACAAACCAGCTGGGCTACCGCCCATTTCCTAATATTTCCTGATTGCATTTATTTTTAACCCATTCTTATATGTTTCCAATTATCTTCATCTTCTTCATGATTTATATTACTCCAACCATCATCAATCACTCTTAATAACGAAATTATGATTTTAATTGCAACTTGTAGACAACCATAAACTTATCAAGGGGTTCTAAAAATATATATATATAAAACAAAAACAAAAACTTATGCAGCTACGCTGCTGTCGTTACTTTTTTTTTTTAAAAATATACTTTTTGAGTTCGAATTCGTTTTAGATAAATGTTTGAAAACGGAATATGTTTAAAACTATTACTAGAAGCTTTACAAACCATCAATTTATCTGAAAACAAAACAAGAGTTTCGAATTTTGCCGATGAACAAATGTTGACTTTTTGAAACCAAAATTTTGACTCAAAAATTGAAATCCGTTATGATGAATTGGACTTTGAAATTTTACAGAAAGTTCGAGTACGAGATACCTAACAATCCTGCATTAATGGATTTTGAGATTGATTTTGAATTCAAGTTTTGGTAAAAAAAAATAATGACAGAGTGCCGAGCTCTTTTATCTGTAATTCTTTTTTTTAATCCACAAATGCAACGATATTTAAAGACTGATAATTGAAGTAATTGTACTGGTTCATCACGGATTCGTACTGTCACAATAATACTAGTCAACAAGGGATTAAATCATAAGGAGAATTTGGAACCAGAGAAGAATAATAACAAGAAAATATATATATCAGATATTGATTTATAATGAAAACGTGATTTTATCCCAGTTTATATATTTTCTACTTAATATTGGTAATTAATAGGTATGTATTAATAATAATTACATAAATAATAATGATAATAATAATAATAATAATAATAATAATAATAATAATAATAATAATAATAATAATAATAATAATAATAATAATAATAATAATAATAATAATAATAATAATAATAATAATGAATAATAGTACTAATTTTCTAATAAATATATTTATATATATAACATCATATATATATCTGTATATATCTATTTATATTTATATATCACTATATATGTATATCTCTTTATATATTTATCTTTATAGATTTTTAATTAATATTAATAATAAATATAACTATAATATTAATGCTCTTGATAGTTTACATAATAATAATACAAATTTATAATAATAATACTAGCAATAATAAGTTATATGTTTCAATTCCTATATCTATATGTTATATATCATATTATATTAATAACTAATAAAACGGATATTAATATCACTGGAAGTAATAATATTAATATTAATATAACAATTATATTTTAACTTGTAATAAGATTTAATATATTAACTTTACCTTTCATTGATTATGTACTACTTACTTTATATAATAATTTTTATATATTTACTTGATATGTTATTTCCTTTCAGTAAAAATAAATTTCAACATATAGTATCTATAACTTTTATATATATATTCCAATATTCATATGATAATAATTATTATAGAAATTCATTTATACATAGATTTATTTTAGTAACAACTTATTTTGTATAGTATTTTACATTTTTAATTTTAATGAGTTTAATAATATTTTATAATTTCTAATACGTACGTTTACAATTATATACATATTTATATCTATAATATTTAGTTGTTTACAAACAATTGTTCGTGAATCGTCGGAGATGGTCAAAGTCAAATGCATTCATGGAAATGGTTCAAACATTATAAGACTCAGTTTAATAGACTTTGCTTATCGCGTCAGAAACATATAAAGATTAAGTTTAAATTTGGTCGGAAATTCCCGGGTCGTCACACATGATCTCCTCTAGATCCTCACGAGTAAGCACATAAGAGATCTCCTCAACATTTTAACTCTCGGTAACAGAAGAAGAAGAAGAAGACATGATGATTTAAATGAAAAAGGTATGGGTATAAGAGCCCTAACCTGATAACCGAAAAAGGAAGCAAGTAAAGGGAGTTGAAAAATCGCTGATTGAATGCTCGAAAGAAGGGAATGAGAGAAGATGTGTAGGCGGTAAAAAGTTTTATGAAGGGGTTATGGGCTATTTATAGGAAAATTTTGAATGCAAAACATGAAAAAAGGGAAAACGCGTCATAGCCGTACACGTGTCGCAAATCTAGCGGAGGTAAAACTGACAGGCGAGTGCAAACGTGAAAGGGTGACGGTTGAGTTGACAGTCTCCCATATCTGCCAGATTAACAAGCCGAAAAAACCACCCTACATTAAATACTTCTCTTTAGCGCACTCTATGTCATAATTAGAGTTCTACATCACGTGCAATAAGTTGCGCGTAATATAGAACTGGGGGGAGGGGGGACTTAATGATGCGCATAACTGCACATCCATTGTGCAACATCAGAATGGCGCGCATCGTCCTATGATAATCGCGCAAGACCATGTTAATGCGCTTGCTCACGCGCCAGCTGATTATGCCTTAATAATATGAAATCAATATTAGTTGCGCAGTCTAAACATGGCGCCACCTATGTTATGCATGAACAAGTCTAGAAGTGTACTATGGCGACACTAAAGCAAAAAGGATACATGTGGCAAGACAGTACGATCCTGACATTGCAAACCGGCCAGGAAAGGACAGCAGGGTATCAAGGGGGCAGCACTAAAATATTGGCAGTACTTTTACAACTTTATAGAACGGAAGGACAAAGACAAGGTAACGTGACACTAACATGTCTTTTTGTCCCCTTACATGGCACTAAGGGACAAAAGCTCACACATATAAATAGACATAGCTTGAACTGACAACATGGACACAATTCAGAATCATCTCCACTTCACCAAAAACTACTCTCAAACATAGCATATCACCTTAGCTAACCTGCGCAACCAGAACAGCTACTCAACACCCTTAGCGGTTTCAGGTTAACGCTGCTACAACACAAATCCTAACACCGCCCTTGAGCCATCAGTTCCGGCTAACCCGGATGATGGTGGGTCATGTTTAACCACCCTTTCTGAGATCATCATCTCGTATGAGGGTTATTCACGGTATTTCGGACCGGAGAGTTAAACTCAAGGAACCCTTAAATCCCTCTTTATTGTTGATCTTGCATGAACCGAACCCCTTGAACTAATTTATGCTTGATCAGCGATTGCTATTGCTTCGCTTTTGAGCTTATGGCGTTTCAGAAATGAGTTTCTTTTTAGTGACGTGCATTCGAGAAAAGATTGCTTATTTGATTGTAATTTTTCTTGTTATTGAATTAAGCATGAGGGTAAGTTTAATTTGAGTCACACTATGTGGCTTATTGACCCTTTGTAATGGTAGTTTTTAGCCTAGTTCTAGCTTCTTGCTAGCGAATTTTTCTAATGAAATTTTGAAGTTTGGAAGGAAAAAAATCCAACGTACTCTCAATTTTGTGTTTTTTTAACACACTTTATTTTTTATCCCCCATTGAACTTTAAGGCTTTGTTCCCGAGTTATATTGGGGAAGAAAAAAAAATAATATGATAGAAAATAAATGAAATTGTGTTTTCAAGTTTTTGTTTCAAAAGAAATGAAAGGAATGGGGTGGAGAATTTTGTCTAACGTTCCCTCCTAACTCTCCTTTCTTTCATTTCGGAAGGATACTAACTCGGGAAAACATTTATTGTTTACAAATTCTTTCTAGTTTTATTTTCAAGTTATGTTTACTCAATATTTTACTATCCTTTAACTTCCATAAATGTTTTATTTCAGTTTTTTCAGTGATAGATGGACTGAAAATAACATTAAAGCACGTCACTTCTAAAAGATTTGAATAAGAAACAATAGGCTAAAGACTTTATAAGAAGGTTTTACCGGATTCGTTCACGGATCTTTACTCAGGAACACTGCCCGAATGGATGTGCTCCCGGGTACCGTTAATCGAGTTCGGGTTTCCGCCCGAACGTGTGTGATACGTACAAATGATAAGGATCGTTGAAATAAATGATCTACTGATTTAAAAAAAAAAGAAAAAAAAAAGCTAAAGGTATAAAACAAATTTTTTGTGCTAAAGGCTAAAGGTATTAAACAGATTTTTGGTTTTTGATCGATTAAACAGAGTACGTTTGTGAAGTATTAAATAGGGGTATTCCCATTTTCAATTTTAATTAATGTTTATATTCTTAATATTTTTATCAACGCACTTTTTTATATTTTATCTGCCAATCGACATTTAATTCTTGTTTCTCCCAGTATGTAACAAACTTATTGTTTACAAATCCTTTTTAATTTAATTTTCATGTATGTTTACTTAATATTTTACTATCTATTAGCTTCCATGAATGGTTTATTATAGTTTTTTCAATGACATATTTTTTCAGATTAACACACTGCCACATCAGCGCCACATCACCATTCTCTTCTCATTTTCTTCATATCACTAACCCATCACATATCACTCCCAACTATCACACCCTTTCCCAACCACTAAAAATTAATTAATTAAATCATGGTACAAAACTAGATGTAAAATGTACAAGTAAATAAAACAAATTCAGTCCTGATAGTTTATGCTTGAAATCCAGGAATTGGTTGGCAATGGAATATTGGCAGCCTATTGGCAATATGCTCCTAGTGGTGTTAATATTTGGCTAGCAATATTGGCAAATGATTAACAATCCATTGGGAGTCCTCTAAGAGGTTTAAAGAAGAAACAATCTGAGATTCTTTTTTGAAAAACGACAAGCTTGATTTTTTTTTTTATGGGTTAAAGCCAAAAATAGGCTACAAACTTACACAAATGTACCGATGTCGCCCACAAACTCATTTCTGTCCTACTGTCGCCTACAAACTTTCAAAAAATGTGCTAATATCAACATTTTATAGTTTTGACCTGTTACATACTAATTTTGACCTGTTTTTTTTTTTTTTTTTTTTTTAAGAATTAAGATCCAATCCACGAACGACACGTGTTGATTTTAACCAGTTTAGCCGGTAGCAAGTCATTTTTGTTTACATTGGTACACTTTTTGAAAGTTTTCTTTTACATCGGTACACTTTTTGAAAGTTTGTAGACGACAGTAGGACGGAAATGAGTTTGTGGGAGACATCGGTACATTTATGTAAGTTTGTAGCCTATTTTTGACTTTAACCATTTTTTTTACTTTAAATTGGTGATCGAGACTAGTTTGGTCCATATATGATTTAGAAAGACTCCAGTGCAAAACAATAAAATTGAGGGTGTTCATATTTTTAGGACCCTATGATCATCACTTGAAAATATTAATCTCCAATTGCATAATCATCACGTCCCAAACATGAAGATCCATATGATCAATATTAACACATTCGTACTCCTTGATATCATATTACTTTTGATGTAAAATATGGCTTATCACCAATGATAATAGCATAGCTTAAATGAGGTCAAGACGCTTCTATTTATAGTGTCTATCAACTGAAAGAGTTCGCCCTTAACTAATGCGCTTAATTATACCGTACACTTGGCATATGCGCTTTTTTGGAATTTGTTATGTGCGCCGTTATCATGCATGATTGTTATGTGCACAAATGTATGCGCGTCCGTACATACAAACACCCGGCTGGTTCATTTTTTACCTGGTGGGTAAACCTTTTTAAGCAACATTCTGCCCAAACTTTACCCGGCAGATACACATCTTACCCGATGGATACACTATTTTTAGACCTCATTCTGCCCAAATTGATACCTTTTAATCCAATGTTTATCTCTAGCAAACACATTTAACACAACATGTACATGATACATTGATGACATACAAAACTACATTTTCAAACAAGTTTGCATGTTCATAAACTATTTCAAATTTAGACAACCCATTACAAAAGTAGTTAGTTTGACCCAATTAGTATAATGACCACCAAATATCCAAAGCATGATGCTTGAGATATCTATTCCAAGCAAAACATATAACAATCATCTACAAGCAATTCTACCATGTCAACATCCAAAAGCAAGTCCTTGAACCATCAAGCAACTAATCTAGCTTACACTTTCCTTTATCCGAACCGGAACCTAAAAACATCTAAACAACAATGAGTAAGTGAATGCTTAGTAAATACAACATAAACAATCACACATACATATGTATAAGCATATCATTAATCATGGAAACACATATATCATCAATTAATGGTCGGTCCCTATGGACGAAGAATTAACTACATATCTCACGGTCGGTCCCAATGGACGAAGAACCCACTACAATCATACGGTCAGTCCCTATGTGTAACACCCCCTCCAAACCTACTATGACGGAGCGCGTTAACAAGAAGTTGAAATCCTGATCAACGCCCTCTATATGTAATGTTTGATCAAAAGTGCATTCATTTCAAAAGATATAAATACAAAAGTACCCACATGTTAAAATTAGTACAATCTAAAATGACATTGTATCAGAAGTAGTAACGTAATGAATACAAGTATAATGTTTAATGATAAAACTCCAAGATGACTACCATGCATGACCTCTAATGCACAAGCGGAAGCATATCCTAAGTACCTGGGGATAAACAAGTCAAAGTGTCAACACAAAGGTTGGTGAGTTACAGGTTTAAGTTCACAAAAACTAATAAGTAATGGACCACAAGATTTAGTTTAAGTAAAGCAATTATAAAAAGTTATATTTGTCATGAGCACCCGAATTACAAAGCTTAACATTTGCATACCAATATATACAATCAGTACCCTAATAATGTGTACACCATTCCAAGTACATTGTAACGATGTAAGAAGCACCTGGTTCTGTTTGGGTGAGGTCGTCAAACCCATTAGATCTTTCCATATGCTTCGCACTCACTATCCAGTAATGAATGTAATCAAGCTAAGGGCATTGTGGATTATAAGTCATGTATAATGGTAATGTATTTACTTGTTACCATATCGTAAAATAGTAAAACAACATGTATTCAAATCCCAAAAAAATGTTGTAACATCGGCTGTAACATCCCGCGTTTTTGCGTTAAATTTAATTTTAACACCGTCTTTTTTTTTTTAAACATAATCTTTCGTATTTAAATTAATAGTTTCCGTGAGTAACGTTCATTATATTCCCGCTATTTAATTTTGACATCACCCGTTACTCGAGCGTTTTAAAATATTCGTTTGGTTAATTACCGCACCCGCTTTGAAACTTGAGGGACCAATCTCGTCACTTGGCCAAATTGGGGCAACTAGCCACCACCTCCCCACCTTCCTCACCATTCAATCACCTCCATCTCTCTCTCTTTCTCTCTAGCAAGAACACACACACAAACACCCAATTCAAACATTCATCATCTAAATTCGGATCGGGAAGCAAACTTCAAAACAAATTACATATTCGTGATCCTCTCTTCATCCTCTACATTTTGATACCAATTTCATCAAGTTTGGGTAACTTTCTAAAAACTCTAGATTTCTATAAATTCGTGTTTTTGACTTGAAATTGTGTTGGTTAGTGTCTATGGCTCGTGTATAACATGAATATATGATTTGTATTCTCGATCTTGATGTTTTAGTGTAACTAGCTTGAAAATGAAAAGTGTATGCTTAATCTTTGATTTTGGATGATCAAATGTGTTAGATTGTTAAAGTTCATGTTTTAAAAGTGTTACTAGCATCATTAGCTCCATGTTGATGTATAGATTGATTAAAGAAACTTCATAAACGTGATTATTGATTTTGTGAACTTTTGGTTAGGGTTTGATAGCTTTAAAACGAACTTTTGATGCGTTGAATGCTTGTTAATGTTGTTAGTAAGTGTTTAGATGCAATGTATGCTTAATTACCTTCGAAACGGCATATCGTATGTGTAAATTGGATTCCCGAATCATAAAATACGTTTTACGAACTTGAAACTTTGAAAATAAACCTTTCTTGATCAATTGACGAGTTTTCGGTTATTGTAATTGATGTTTTTGCTTGTGAAAGGTAGTTAATTGTATTCCTTGTCGAAATAGCTTTCCGATGATATAAAATACATGTTCTAATTGTTTGCGGGTCAAGTGTTGTGTTAGAAAAGGTTTTGGTTCGTGCACACTTGGAAAAACTGACCAGAATTCTCTGCCCAGGTAGTGGCGCGGCGCGCCACATCCCCGCGCGGCGCGCAGAATCACCTGGCCAGATTCTGACCTCTTGGACCCATTTCACGTGAAATGTTTGACTAGCTACCGACCTCCGATTCACATGAAACTTGTTCTAATATACTTGTATATGAATAACTAGCATAGAAAAATAGTTCGGGACCCGACCCGAACGCGTTGACTTTTTCGTTGACTTTGACCAAGTTTGACTTTTAGTCAAACTTAACCAAACTTTTATACAATCATTCTAACATGCGTTTATACTTGTTTCTTGTATGAAACTTGACAACGTGATTCACATGCTATATTTAATCGAGTCGTAACGAGCCATAGGACTAATTGAACACATTTCGCCCGACCTTGTGTTGTAACGGTTAATTGATATAACTTAATTGTTTAGGTCAAGGCTAAGCAACTTTCATGCACACGTTTACTTTGCGAAGTACATTTATACTCGTGCACTCGAGGTGAGATCATAGTCCCACCCTTTCAACAACTTTTTATACTTTTAAATTGTGGGCTGAGAAACATATACTTTGTTACATTTTGTACTACTTACTTTTATACTTTGAACACAAGTACAAGGAAAACAAACATTCCACAGCGAGTTAGAACAAAAATCCTCAATTCGATTATCATTAGTTACACTTGCAGGGTGTAAGCGAGAACTTATATTGTGTGGCCATACGGGTTTGACAAACCCTCATTACGGACGGTTCGCTACCGTCTACGGATGAAATATATTTTCGAGAATCAGTGTTTGTTCTAGCACTATGGATGGGGTATACAATGGAGGAAACGTTAAGTCTTGATAATTGGGTGCTCGCGAATAATACTTTTGGAATGCAAACGATTTTGATAATCAACTATGGGAATACTAAATCTTGTGGTTCAAAAACAATGTTTACAAACACCTATGATTTCACCAACGTTTTTCGTTGACAGTTTTCTATATGTTTCTCAGGTTCATACTCGGCTATTTGATACATGCTTCCGCACACTTTGATTTCTTGCTTGAGGTCAAGCATACATGCATACGCTAGTGATAGCACTTTTGGATTAAACCTTAAAGCATACATACTTACGCTATTTATAGCAACTGTGGTTTCAAACTAATTATGTCGCAAGTTATTTCATTCATACTTTATAACTTTGTAAACTTAAACTTATTGTCGATCCGTTTGTTAAACTAAATTTTGTACCTTTCAAATGAACGCGACATAATTTTGGTCAAACGAGTCTCATATAGGGACTACGACCACGCAACGGGACCTAAGTTAGCGACGCTGTCAATAACGGTTTTGGTCGGGTCGTTACAAGTGGTATCAGAGCGTTGGTTGTAGAGAACTAGGATGCATTAGTGTGTCTAACAGAGTCGTTAGGACGCATTAGTAAGTCTAGACTACAACCGGATAGTTAATCATTGCATTCTGACATACATTTGCTATAGATAGCACTTACTTGACTACTTGTGCATTATACTTGAAACATTCTTAGGAAAACTTTTTAATGGTACCCAACCTTCATTATACGAACTCGTATCCTGCCACTTTAGTTCGGGAACTCTGACTCCTTGGTTGTTATTCCCCCCGTCTCATCTTACTATCCATGAATATTGTAAAGTCACTGTCACTACTCTAGATGAGTATCGTCATCACCATTTATCACTACGGTTGCGTGCTACTCGTTATCATGACTCGTTACTCTTTTCATACCTGAATACCTTATTGTCTGACTCGAACCACATTGCCGTGAACAATCATTTATACACTTCCCTTGGGGAATGCTTCTTTATAGTTGCTCTAATTCTTTCGATTCAATACAAGTCACGTTAGAGACGTTGTTACACTTTGTTTATTTTAAACTTCACGATTACACGAACTTGAATCTATAGAGTGATGTGGGAATGGAGGTATGAGTTAGCGTAATATAACGACACTCGATCAACGTGGTTATATTACGGTAAGACATACCAAAGTTCTAGTGACGCGTGATGGTGGTTAGACTCGATCAACCTAAACACCACCATGTGCCATGTACATGACTTCATCTTTTCAGGTTTGGACATCCGAAAACTCCGAGAATATTTATAACAACCATACCGGGGACACACCTTCAATTATTGTCAAATTATATTTATGCTTCCGAATGAATTACCGATTCCATTCGACTTCAACCGTATGTCGCACGGGTATACTAGCTAGTCCTCGCGCAGTCTTATTGACTAACTACAATTTACTCGTTATGCTCACATTGGGGCGGAAACTTCTCTTGCATCACCCTCGTACTTCCGGTTCAGGAGGTCCTTATTCTAAATTCTCAATGGAGAGCGACTCTTCACGTCATACAAGTATTCGCCGCGAGGGTGGATAGTCCTAACAATCGTTTTCAAAACCCGATAAGAACTTGCCCCGACGAACGTTTTTGGAAACCGATAAATCTTCCGCGACGCGAATTTTCTTGAGAAACTTGTCCTAGCTAACGTTTTCAATTCCTAGCAAACTTGTTCAATATGCCTTAGGGAAATGTACCCCGTTTCGGATTGAGATCCTCGTTTCACTTCTAGATTTTGGAGTACCTTACAAAAAGCCTCGGGACCGCGTTTAGACATGAGTACCGCGTACCATCCACAACCCGACGGACCGAACAAACATACGATTTAAGTCTTGAAAACCATAATACGAATTTGTATTACCAACTTCAAAATTTACTTGAGAAAAGTATTTTCCTTTAACCGAATCCTCGTACTACAATGATTTTCATTCGAGTTTTAACGCCACTCCTTTTGAAACCACATGTGACCGGAAACGTCATTCTCCTTTGTCGAACCAAGTAAACGATGATCAATTCACCGGGGCCGAGGTTATTCATGAGCAACCGAGAAAATTTATTCATATTCAGGTAAAACCCTACGCGACTCGTAATCACCAAGAGCTACGCCGATGTTAGACGTAAACATTTCAAATTCCAAGTGGGTAACCGCGTCACGTTAAGAGTCGCACCTTGGAAAGGTGCAATCCGTTTCGGGAAACGTAGGAAGCTAAATCCGCTATATTTCGATCCTTTAAATTCTTGGGGTGTTTTGGACCCGTCGCTAGCCGTTTAGATTTTTCTGACTCATTTTGGGTCTCCGTTTATCCTACATTCGATGTATCAACTCAAAGACGTGTTTTGCGAAACGAGAACTTGTTATCTCCTTTGATGAACTCACTATCGACGATAACCCTCACTTCCTAGGAGGACCGGTTGAAACCATAAATCATGAAGCCAAACCTTAAAACAACATATGATCCCGACCGTCAAAATTCGTTGAAATACCCTAGGACGTACTTCTCCCTCACTCGTAGAATTGGCAACGCAAGATCTCGAGGAAGATTCAACAACTACTACTTCCAACTAAATTTCGGGACGAAATTTCTTTTGAGGCGTGGATAATGTAACATCCCGCGTTTTTCCGTTAAATTTAATTTTAACACCGTCTTTTTTTTTTTAAACATAATCTTTCGTATTTAAATTAATAGTTTCCGTGAGTAACGTTCATTATATTCCCGCTATTTAATTTTGACATCACCCGTTACTCGAGCGTTTTAAAATATTCGTTTGGTTAATTACCGCACCCGCTTTGAAACTTGAGGGACCAATCTCGTCACTTGGCCAAATTGGGGCAACTAGCCACCACCTCCCCACCTTCCTCACCATTCAATCACCTCCATCTCTCTCTCTTTCTCTCTAGCAAGAACACACACACAAACACCCAATTCAAACATTCATCATCTAAATTCGGATCGGGAAGCAAACTTCAAAACAAATTACATATTCGTGATCCTCTCTTCATCCTCTACATTTTGATACCAATTTCATCAAGTTTGGGTAACTTTCTAAAAACTCTAGATTTCTATAAATTCGTGTTTTTGACTTGAAATTGTGTTGGTTAGTGTCTATGGCTCGTGTATAACATGAATATATGATTTGTATTCTCGATCTTGATGTTTTGGTGTAACTAGCTTGAAAATGAAAAGTGTATGCTTAATCTTTGATTTTGGATGATCAAATGTGTTAGATTGTTAAAGTTCATGTTTTAAAAGTGTTACTAGCATCATTAGCTCCATGTTGATGTATAGATTGATTAAAGAAACTTCATAAACGTGATTATTGATTTTGTGAACTTTTGGTTAGGGTTTGATAGCTTTAAAACGAACTTTTGATGCGTTGAATGCTTGTTAATGTTGTTAGTAAGTGTTTAGATGCAATGTATGCTTAATTACCTTCGAAACGGCATATCGTATGTGTAAATTGGATTCCCGAATCATAAAATACGTTTTACGAACTTGAAACTTTGAAAATAAACCTTTCTTGATCAATTGACGAGTTTTCGGTTATTGTAATTGATGTTTTTGCTTGTGAAAGGTAGTTAATTGTATTCCTTGTCGAAATAGCTTTCCGATGATATAAAATACATGTTCTAATTGTTTGCGGGTCAAGTGTTGTGTTAGAAAAGGTTTTGGTTCGTGCACACTTGGAAAAACTGACCAGAATTCTCTGCCCAGGTAGTGGCGCGGCGCGCCACATCCCCGCGCGGCGCGCAGAATCACCTGGCCAGATTCTGACCTCTTGGACCCATTTCACGTGAAATGTTTGACTAGCTACCGACCTCCGATTCACATGAAACTTGTTCTAATATACTTGTATATGAATAACTAGCATAGAAAAATAGTTCGGGACCCGACCCGAACGCGTTGACTTTTTCGTTGACTTTGACCAAGTTTGACTTTTAGTCAAACTTAACCAAACTTTTATACAATCATTCTAACATGCGTTTATACTTGTTTCTTGTATGAAACTTGACAACGTGATTCACATGCTATATTTAATCGAGTCGTAACGAGCCATAGGACTAATTGAACACATTTCGCCCGACCTTGTGTTGTAACGGTTAATTGATATAACTTAATTGTTTAGGTCAAGGCTAAGCAACTTTCATGCACACGTTTACTTTGCGAAGTACATTTATACTCGTGCACTCGAGGTGAGATCATAGTCCCACCCTTTCAACAACTTTTTATACTTTTAAATTGTGGGCTGAGAAACATATACTTTGTTACATTTTGTACTACTTACTTTTATACTTTGAACACAAGTACAAGGAAAACAAACATTCCACAGCGAGTTAGAACAAAAATCCTCAATTCGATTATCATTAGTTACACTTGCAGGGTGTAAGCGAGAACTTATATTGTGTGGCCATACGGGTTTGACAAACCCTCATTACGGACGGTTCGCTACCGTCTACGGATGAAATATATTTTCGAGAATCAGTGTTTGTTCTAGCACTATGGATGGGGTATACAATGGAGGAAACGTTAAGTCTTGATAATTGGGTGCTCGCGAATAATACTTTTGGAATGCAAACGATTTTGATAATCAACTATGGGAATACTAAATCTTGTGGTTCAAAAACAACGTTTACAAACACCTATGATTTCACCAACGTTTTTCGTTGACAGTTTTCTATATGTTTCTCAGGTTCATACTCGGCTATTTGATACATGCTTCCGCACACTTTGATTTCTTGCTTGAGGTCAAGCATACATGCATACGCTAGTGATAGCACTTTTGGATTAAACCTTAAAGCATACATACTTACGCTATTTATAGCAACTGTGGTTTCAAACTAATTATGTCGCAAGTTATTTCATTCATACTTTATAACTTTGTAAACTTAAACTTATTGTCGATCCGTTTGTTAAACTAAATTTTGTACCTTTCAAATGAACGCGACATAATTTTGGTCAAACGAGTCTCATATAGGGACTACGACCACGCAACGAGACCTAAGTTAACGACGCTGTCAATAACGGTTTTGGTCGGGTCGTTACATCGGCCATGTTTTTTTTTCTATTTTATTTTAAACACAGCGGACGACTTAATTATTAAAATCACAACATTAATTACATCACTACATAAATCCACGTCATTAAGTTAAAGTTTACACAACATTGTTACTTATTACAATATACAGGTTTACAAAAGTCAACATCAGAGTTCGTACGTCAAACATGTCTTCAACACCTGCACCCATCCTAAGTAGCAGTACCTAAACCTGCATAGGTGGAAATGTGGGGGATTATTGATATTTCATATTTCACTTAGGATTATCTTAGCAATATCAGTTGCATTTTGGTCTGTTTAGATGCGTTTTGGTTAATATTTGGTGTTATTTATGAAGATTTGTGTTTTGACATCAAGAGGTGCTTTGGTATGAGTTTTAACGGTTTTCGGTGTGTTTTCGAGCTCATTTATCAGCATAGTTTATTCTGGTTCATATAGAAGATTCAAATCATAAAGTTAGAGAGTTTTACGCTTCGTTTACATGGTACGTTTAATCGATCTTGCATTCGGGTAGTATCGTCTAAAAATAATTTTTGCAAAATCTGCGCGCCTTCACAAAAATGGCCATATCTCTATGCTCGTAACTCTGATTGAGGTGAGGTCAAAGCCCAGACGTCCGTATCTCAGAGCTCTACAAAATACAAATAAATGTTTGGATGCTTTATGAGTTAATATGTTCACACCGTGCAAATAGGTGTGCGCCGCGCGTTAAAGCACAAAACAAGACCTGCCAGCATGCAAAATTGATGCAGTTTCACTCCTTCACAAAATCGCACCGTGTGTTTTTGTGCGCACCGCACAGTTTGGGTTAGTCACGTAGTTTCCACGCGATATAAACCATTTTTTAAACCCTAATTGATTATCTTTCACTTTGGGCGATATGGGGCAGCTTCAAGGACGAAAAAAGGTGATTTTTGGGGAATTCAAGGTCACCAATCCCATCCAATCGATCCATTAACGTGTTGCAATCCAACAAACATTGAAGATTCATCATTATCTTTGGTTGATTCTTCCTCAAACTTATGAATTTCTAATTGATTTTGATTTTATCTTTTAACATGGTTGTTGGCTAATTTCTTTATGATCATCTAGACTAAATACATTGTTGGATGTAATTTTTATGATTAATTATTATATGTTTGATGATTGATAGCTTGAACACTTGATTATTCTTGTTGATACTTATTCTTGAATTGATTGATAATTGTGATTGTCTAATAGAAAGAGATTTCATTGGAGTCTATTGCAATTGTTCATAAAGTTCTAAGCTTTTAGTTGATTGATTGATTTGGTTGTCCAATTTAGTGATGTTTGTTGGAGTCTATCATATTAAGTAAATTGATTAAACTGTTTTAGATACTTGTACATTTAACCGAAGAAGTTATTGAATCATAGGAAATAATTAGTTGGCGCAGGGATAGATTGTGTACAACGAGAGTTGGCACGATTGTTGATCTTAAGGAACCCTAGGTCACGGTTTGGGTCTACCAGTAAGTCAATTTGATTAATCATAGATTAGAGGTCTTAGGCTACAGGGAAATCTGTGTCGTGTAATCTAGTTTGAAGTGTTTACTCAAGGGAATTCTTGGAGAACCGATTAGTTAATTTGCAAGCATTTGGCAATTGATCAGGGCGTAATCTAGAAATATCCAACATTTGTGAAGAAAGTCTAGGTGAAAATATTTTCATCTTATCGATATCACATCTATTTAAAAACGTTTTATTAATATAAAACCCCAAAAATATTGTCTTTAATTTATAACTCCTCTTGATTTGGTTAATCGTTAAATAGCCACCAACAATTATTCGTACTTTCCTTTATTTCATTTTCTATTTAGTTAATTACACCCAGTAATATAATCTTGAATTGTGCTTAATACTGTCCTTGGAATGATCCTTGGATTTACCAATATATATACTGCTACAAGATCGGGTACACTGCTTGTTAGTGTGTAATCTTTAGTAAAGGGTATATTCCTAATATAAATAATAGACACGATTTAACACATCAATTTTTTGTCCCTACCGGGAGAGTTGTGTTAATTTGAGATTATTTGCTTTTTTTGATTATCTGAGTCTTTTTATTTTTAGGTAGTTTATTTATTTCTTGTTCGTTTCTATTTTGAGTTGGTGCGTTTAATCTGCTTGTTAGTTGTGTTTAGCAGATTACAAGTGGTATATGCCCGATACTCGTTCTTCTGGTAATCCGTTGTTTATACCAAATCCACAACTAAAATGAATGCTTTGGAGAGTGAACACATAACAGTCAGATACAATGGGGTCTCCATCTTCATCTAGTCGAACTGTTATTCCATTAGATAGTGAAGTTGAAACAGTTATTCTTCCGACACCTGAAGTACGTATAATGGGGGATCAAACCTAAAGTATGGCTGCTAAGATGAAGGCCACCCGAGTTGTCCAAGGTAATTCGATCACTCAACCGATAGTGATAACTGATTTTGAGATTAAGGGGCCGATTTTGGAAATGATAAATAGAAAATGTCAGTGTAGCAGTAATCCCAGTGAGGATGCTAATGAGCATATCCGAATTTTCAAGGGAATATGTGGTTTGTTTAAGATCAGAAATGTTCTTGATGAGGTGGTTTATTTAAGGCTTTTCCCGTGGATGCTAACGGGAGAAGCAAGTGCATGGTTAGATGGGTTACCCGAGGGAACGATCGACACTTAGAATATGTTGCAGGAGAAATTTTTGGGTAAATACTTTCCAGCTTCAAAAGCTTCTTGGCTTCAACAGGAAATTACTCAGTTACGCCACAACCCAAATGAGACGTTGTATGATTTGTGGTCTTGCTTTAGTAGAATGTTGCGTGCTTGTCCATAGCATGGGTTGGATACTTTTCACAAAGTTCAAATCTTTTACAAGGGGTGTGATGTTCCTACTCGTGTTAAGATTAATCAAACCTTTCGAGTTCGCTTATGGATAAAACAGAGCAAGAAGCTTATGAGATTATTGAGAAACAAGCAGAATATTGCCACGAGGGGCATCAAGAGAATGATTTTACTCGTCCTACTTCTACAATCGCAAGCGCCGGTGCTTATGATGATATTGGGTCGATTAGTGCAAAGTTGGATGGTATCTTACGAAATATTAAGAAGATTAATAAGGAGATACATGCTATTAAGGTAGGATGTGAGTATTGTGGTGGTCCGCACCAGGGTAAGGATTGTGATGCTGGTTTGACTAGGGCTCAGAAAGAGCAAGTGGCGTATGTGACTCAACAAAATAACAACCAGATTCAAGAAACAACTCAATTTAATAGAAACTTCAACAATCCATATAATTCGCAAGGTAGAGGTCAAAATGCTAATTTCAGGGGGTTCTAGTGGTGGTTTTCAACAATGCGCCCTGGGATATTATGTAAAGACTGATGTGGAAGAAAAGAAGACAAGTTTGGAATCTATGATGGAAACATTGGTGGCATTTCAAACACATCTTGTTACAAGTGTTAATCAGACTAATGAGAAAAACGAGCAAATGTTTCGAAACTAACATGCTGCTATACAGAATTTGGAAAGGCTCGTTACCACTGAACGACAAAGCTGGGAGTGAAAGGAGGGACTTGAACCCTCAACCTCAGCCTTGGCAAGGCTATGCTCTACTAATTAAGCTATTTTCGCCAGCTACAGTAGTACCGAAGCACTACTGAGCAATTCACATATCAAGTATCGATCAAGGCAAAACTTGAGTTTGAATGCAGGGTGGCGTTAGCGCTTGACTAAGAAGATAGATAGATGGGGCTTTTCTTGTTTATAATAGGTAGTCTTGCGGGTAATATGAATGACAAGAAACATGGTGAGTTTCCTAGAGATGCGAAGATCAGCTCGATAGGTGAAAATTTGTATGCTATTGTGTCTTCTTTGGAAGAGAAGTCGGGTGATGAGAAGAGTACGTTAAAAAGAGGTTGAAGATGTTCCACCAGTTGTTAAGAATGAGAAGCTGATGGTTAAACCATATAGACCACCAATTCTCTTTCCGGAAAAGGGGGTTGAATATGAGGTAGTGGAGAGACCTTCTAACCTTAATAATGTTTATTTTGATAGCTCTTTTTCAGGTACTTCCAAGATGCAAAAAGAAATGTAAAAGGAGGCTAGGAAAGAAAAGAGAAGAGAGGAGCGTGAAGCAAATTTTAAGGCAAAGCGAGAACTTAAGGCTGCACGGGCAGTTCTAGTGAAAGCTGAACATCTGGTATTTCCACCCAAATTGGGTGATCCAGGTGAATTTATAATTTCTTGTTTACTTAAAAACTATGTTATGTGTAATGGGTTAGCGGATTCGGGGGCGAGTTTAAATGCCACGCCCTTAGCTTTGTATAAAAGATCAGGTTTTCCTGACTTAGTGCCCACTACCATTAATATAAGTTTATATGACCAAGCCAAGAAATGACCGGTGGGTATGGCGGAATATGTGCATGTCTGGATTGGTGATATGAATTTCTTGGCAGATTTTGTGGTTATGGATGAGGAGGAGGACACCGATGTCCCTTCCGTTTTCGGGAGACCTTTTCTCTTTACCACCCGTATATTAGTTGATGAGGAAGCGAGTAAGCTAACATTGAGAGAAGGTGATAGATCGGTCACCTTTATAAGAAAGAAACGTAGAAATCTACCCACTAAAGTTATGGGGTATTTAGGAATGGTTGTGACTGTTAAAAATAATTGTGATCCTTTAGATACCTCGGTAGAAAAAGGCAAGAGTGAAACACCTAAGTGTGGGGTGGTTGAACCTCTACCAATTGAGAACCTACACCACATTGACCCTTTAGTTGAAAGGTTAGTAGATGAACTTGTTGTTGACCATAGTATGAGAAAAGTGTACAAACGAGTTCATTAGGCTAGAAGTAAGGGAGACTATAAATTATGTAACCGGCTTGTATCGAATTTATCGCTAGCAAAAAAGCGAAACTTGTTGAATTTGTGCAGGTTACTAAAGAAGCCAGCGAATGGCTTATGTCAAAGGCATATGTGGTTGATATTGGAGTAGGTTCCCGAAAGTTGTCGGACGATGGAACCTACAATCCTGGAGCTGGCTAATTATGGAATTTTGAATTGTTGTAGAGTTTGTAAATGAGGTTTTGAAAACCTTAAAAATCCAAAAAAATAAAAAATGTGAAAAACCCTTAAAAACATAAAATATTTTCTTTTCTTTTCTTTTCTTTTTTTATTGGTTTGTTTCATGTCAGGTACATTTGGACATTTGGTTTGTTGCACTGTAGTGAGGGGAAAAATTCTACCATTTTGTTCCGTAATTTGATATCCACGCACTACAAAGACACCTACACATGCTCATGTAAAGTTTTGTATATTTCATTTCATTTTATTTTCAAGAATTATAACTCGCCTTATACTAATGTGCTCTCAAATTCATACTCATTTTTCGTTTTAACGTAATGAGGACATTACTTAACTCAAGTGTGGGGTGGGTGTATGTATGACGACCCGAAAATTTCCGACCAAATTTAAACTTTAATCTTTATATTATTCCGACACGATAAGCAAAGTTTGTTAAGTTAAATCTCAAGAATTTTAAACTGTGTTCATACATTCATTATAACCTCGACCAAATTCCGACGATTCACAAACCGTTATATATAAATTGATATGTTATGTATATATATATATTATAACTTGAGAATATTAATAAAGTATTAAACGTATAATACTTTACACGAACGTATTTGTTTCAATATGATTTTCCACGAAATTAAAAAAAAATATATTAAATGATTGAATTATCAGAAACATTGAATTATGATTACAAGTCTCTGTTGAGAGGTCCACTATGATTTGAGAAAATCTATTCCTCTTAACGATATTCAGAATAATTTGTAAAGCTATTTATAAATAAAAACAAAAAGTGTCATTTACGAAAGTTAGACAAAAGTTAGTGGAGAATTGGTTTCCATAATATTCTATTAATCTATTTTCAAACGTACAAAGACGTTTTCAGTTTAAAAAGAACTTTATTATTAAAAGGTATATAACTTTTATAAATATCTAGAATCACTTTTGACAACTCACTACTTAACCAGTATAATAAATATAACGATATTTATATTTTATTTCATTAAATATATATAACGATTTAAATTAATATTATATATATTTATACGCATATTATACATACATAGTTTTTATACTTTTACTATACTTTAACTATACCTTTACTTTACTTTTACTTTTACTTTACTTTAACTTTAATAATTCACTTTAATAATTCATACTTTAATAATTCACTTTAATAATTCATACTTTAATAATTCACTTTAATAATTCATACTTTAATAATTCACTTTAATAATTCATACTTTAATAATTTACTTTAATAATTCATACTTTAATAATTCACTTTAATAATTCATACTTTAATAATTCACTTTAATAATTCATACTTTAATAATTCACTTTAATAATTCATAATTTAATAATTCACTTTAATAATTCAAAAATCTATTATAAATAGAATTCAATAGGTTTCATTATTTTATAGAAACTTGAAAATATATTTCTCTAAACTCTATCAATCGATTTATGTATATATATATATATATATATATATATATATATATATATATATATATATATATATATATATATATATATATATATATATATATATATATATATATATATATATTTGCTCTGTATTATTTCAAAATATTATTAGTATACATAAAATATTACGACGGAGTGCTGTCCGAGTGATTTCAAAATAGTTTTTTTGAATGAGTCGAAGCTAAGGAAATTATGGGTTATAGCTATGGAGGTGATGGGTATGGTTCATGGGTATGCTCGTGAGGTCAATCTAGTGTTTATCATCTCTGTTGCGTCTATGTACTTTCCTGCAATATTGAATCTCAATATTGATACGTTCGTGAATCCGAGGCCAACCTTGCACTTGTTAAATTACGTTATATGTATTTTTACTACGAAATACAGTATTGTGAGTTTCATTTGCTCCCTTTTATATATATTTTTGGGACTGAGAATACATGCGCTGTTTTTATAAATGTTTTACGAAATAGGCACAAGTACTAAAACTAATTTTACGTGGGTTTAAACCAGAAATATACCCTTAGCTTGGTAACATTAAACTACTTGTCTATGTACGGTAGGCGCGAATCCTAAAGATAGATCTATTGGGCCTGACAAACCCCATCCTGACTATGGGATGCTTTAGTACTTCGAGGTTATTTTAAACACACCTGATCTGGTGTACTTCAGAGGGTAAAACATGAACGTTAAGGCTTGTTACCGGGTGCCTACAACTTATAGAATACTTTTATACACTTGCGAGTGTACATATATTTATAAATGAAAATCTTGTGGTCTATTAATATATTGAAATGATTGTTATGATAAACCTATGAACTCACCAACCTTTTGGTTGACACTTTAAAGCATGTTTATTCTCAGGGATTAAAGAAATCTTCCGCTGTGCATTAGCTCATTTTAAGGATATTACTTGGAGTCATTCATGGCATATTTTGAAAGACGTTGCATTAGAGTTATTGAGTTCTCAAGATTATTATTAAGCCAATTATAGTTAGATGTATTATGAAATGGTGTGCATGCCGTCAACTTTCGTTGTAAAGAAAGTTTGTCTTTTAAAAACGAATGCAATGTTTGTAAAATGTATCATATAGAGGTCAAATACCTCGCAATGTAATCAACTATTGTGAATCGTTTATAATGTATATGAACGAGTCCTTTCAGTTGGTATCAGAGCGGTGGTCTTAGTGAACCAGGTCTGCATTAGTGTGTCTAACTGATAGTCGTTAGGATGCATTAGTGATTCTGGACTTCGACCGTGTCTGCATTTCAAAAGTTTTGCTCATCATTCTTGTCGAAAATTACCTGCTTATCATTCTTAGTCTAGACACATCTTATTGCATTGATTGCATGAATAGTGTATAGACAAAATTCATATCTTAGCGTATCTGCTAATTCATATCTTAGCGTATCTGTTACTGTAAACTTTGCCTGACATATTCCGTAAATTCCTCCGTAATCTACGAAACCTTTTGCTCTATATAATTAGACTACCACCCGATAGCCGAAAAATCATTTCATATCGAAAAATTCTTTATTCAATCGTACGAAATGGAATTCGTCATTAGTTCAAGTCCCTTGGATTCCAAAATGGAATCCCACTCAAGTTCCGAAAGCAGTGTGACCGGAATGGATCAACCAATTAGTCATCATCTATTCTGGATGAATTGAGGATGGGTTCGTAGCCTCCTTAATCATTGGAGACAAGAAGAAGGTGATCCCTTCCATCCACCACATTGCCCTCTTGGCGAAGAACCTGAAGCACTTACCGGCGAACCTATCCGAAACACCATTTTCTCTCTTATTTCTAGAGTATCTCGTCACGATTATATACTACATCAAATTCTAGATTTTATTTATCCGCTCGTCCGAACCGACAATCACCCCGGTGTATTAGAAGAAGTCAACGAGCTTCGCGCTCGAGTAGTGGCTTTAGAGAATATGGTGCAAGGGTTACAAACACCAACAGCAGCACCAGCAGCATAACCAGTACCACCATCAGCAACACCAACAGTACCATCACTACCACCAACAGTAACATCCGCATCCCACACTTCAACATCACAACCTATATCCCACGAGTACCAATGACATACACTCTATAGATACCAAGGAATACCAACAACAACAAACGATGAAGTATTGATTCATAACTTCATTGGAGAAACATTTTTGAGACGATTATGTAGTCTCTAAAGTCTTAGAGATTATCTATTCTAGCCCTAACCATAAATTAGATGAGTGAACCAAAATGATAGAAGGAAGAGTAGAAACCCTGACAAGAATGATGTGTTGTTTACAAGGTAGACTTGAATTACCAACAGCATCAACAGTACCATGAACATCACCAGTACAGTCAGTGCCATCAGCGTTGTCAGAATCAGCAGCACCTATAACATCACAAACTCTGTCAGTTCAAGAATCATTGTGGACATCATTACGAATCAACAACAAATATATTGTATCAACGAGTTATGAAGTATTAACTCATTTCCAATCGAAAGATTTATATGTATATTTTATATGTATAAATTTTTAAACCATAATAAATCTTCCCGTACTAAGCTATTATGTGTGAATCTTAACTACTCAGTTAATTCATATTACAAATATGCAATGATGTACGTCCTTCGTTCGCAACTTAACCATCGTTAATTACAATCTCTGTCTCAATTCAATAAAAATCCAATTCATAATAAATCAAGTGTATTATTCGAATATATGTTTGATTTTACACTTTCATCATCGATGTACTCGAAACTTTTCAAATAACATCATTCGTACCTTGCGAAGTTCACAAGAATTTCACGAAAACCAACAAATAACAAAGTAATGATTCATAATTTCAATATTATTGAAGAAATATTTATGCAATTTATAAAGTTTTAGGAATTACTCAATTCTAGTTCCAACCATAAAACAAATGAGTTTAATTTAATATTAACTCATTAAATCTATATTACATCTAAAGAAAATATACACATATATTTTCATAAAGACTGTAATAAACTTCTTTTGTACAAAATATTAATTGTGAAAAATTTTTAACGGGTAGGTAATACCCGAGAGATATATAAATTCACAATTAATATATTACATTTTTTGAAACTGATTCAGCAATCATCAACTATACTCCCTACTTTCACAACAATATCAATTCTTTCATATAAATCAAAACAATCATACTCATTCAAATTCAATTACATATTCTGATTTTGAAATCGCATAATTCAATTCGAAATATAACCAGTATCATCACTCTTAGATTCCTATATCTTTCAAAGCTATACTTTGACTTCAAAACTGTGTTAGAACATCATATGTATTAACGATTACAATATGTGCTCAAACCCTTCGAAATTCCTGAAGACACTTCAACTAAGGAACAATCGAGATGATGATCCAACCACATGTTACCCACAGTTATACACCTGAAAAACTCTCAAAACCCAAGTCATAGTTCGACACGTATCCGTGTTAGACCCTTTGGCATTTACTAGCTAAAATAACTTTTCAATTCCGTTTCAAAATAGACAGTTTTGTCACATCTTCAGCAAGTCAACTTCGACTTCTCAATCAAAACAGTCTTATTATAACCTCAATAGATACGTTGCCCTTTCGCCAACGTTACTGGGGAATCATTTATATTCACCACATTAGTAATAAACTTACCAACAACTTCACTGATCTTTGACTTTCAAAAAAAAAATCATTATAATTATCGAAACCCTATCATATACTCATTCGTACCTTATAACAAGAATTGCCATACTAATTATTGAGAATCAGCAATCAGTATTTTGAAACCACGCAACATGTCTACATCAACAATTACATATACACACAACGTCTACCTCCAAGACTTACATTCTTTGAATGAGAAATTTCTGAAAAACACCCTAAACTGCGAACCAGTTCTCGAAATTTTGAAAAATGCTGATGAAGCAGCAAAAACGGTAAACGACCTTAACAGTAAAAAGTTGGATGATAAAGGATAGTATATTGGCAAAGCTCAGAAAAAGAGAAGCTTTGGAACTGGAAAACGGATTGAGCAAAGTATGAAGGAGGCTGTGGACAAATCACAAAGGCTGAACCTGCCTTCAAAGAATCCAAATGATTCAGTACTTGCTGAAGTCATTAACGAATACCTTGCTCCTGACTCTAAATCCCTGCGGATAATATCCTTCATCATCCTTTGATATTAGACATTCTAAGATATCATCGTATCTTTCATTATAAATATCATCCATACTTCTGAAGATATTTTTATAATTATTCTTATCTGAAATCATTTACCTCTTCGCGCTATCTGTATTATATCATAAAAGAAACTATTTTAGTTTCTAAATTCTGAAACATTCGAGTTTAAAATAAGAATATTCTTGAAGAAGTGTTGGGAGCTGAAGCATGAGTTAGTATAATATAATGACACTTGATCAACGTGATTATATTACAGTAATTCATGATGAGTTTCTAAATGGAACATGATGATTCACAGATCATAACGTCATCATGTGCTATGTTACACGACTCTTGTATTCTCTTTGATCTCTAAATATCAAGAAAATATTTCTTGATGATTAGGCCTTTTTCGAGGTATTCTGGTAATTTGACAAGTCAAGATCGTGTCATTAAAATTTCCTTCCTAGAACATTAACAATGTTCATTCTGAAATTTATATCTGCGAATTCTGGACCATTACAAGCGGTGCTTAATCGCAAGAAGAAGAAACGAAAGGACAAAGCTCCGAACTAGAAATGGGAGTATAAATCATAGCAAATAGAAGAGAGCATTAACTGTGGATGACAATGATTATAGAAGAAGCAAGGACTTTGAAATATAAGGGAAGATATAAAACCCAACAACAACCCAGAAATCACAAACCGTATATATCAATGCATATAGCAATATAAAGACACGGGAGAACTAAAAACACTATAAAACCAAGAGTATAGTAGAAGTAAATAGATTCTTCCGGAGGCAGATGAAAAAGAAGAGCGACAGATATGAAAGTGAGGAGTATATCAAGAATCAGCACTGGATGAAGCATATTGACAAATAGTTTAAAATATGAGTTGAGAAGGTGTGAGTTGTAAGAAAACAAATGAGGTGGATTTATAGTGAAATATCCGACAGAGAAATCAAAATAGATTATCGCATTAATTCGAAGAGGATCATAATTTCCTTAATCGCCGAATAATCAAATCCAATATAGATTACAAAGATTTTCTTTTCGGAGATCAATCGTGATGACGTTAAAAGATACAACTAATCACTATTATCTTATTTCATTCATTTACGATAACTTCACTCACACGCTTCGAGTAATCGAATTATTTTATCCATTCTTCTTGAACATGATAAAACTCTATAATCGTTATAATAACATTCTCATTGTTAGTCATGACGACCTCTATCAAATTTCGGGGACGAAATTTCTTTAACGGGTAGGTACTGTGACGACCCGGAAATTTCTGACCAAATTTAAACTTTAATCTTTATATTATTCCGACACGATAAGCAAAGTTTGTTAAGTTAAATCTCAAGAATTTTAAACTGTGTTCATACATTCATTATAACCTCGACCAAATTCTGACGATTCACGAACCGTTATATATAAATAGATATGTTATGTATATATATATTATAACTTGAGAATATTAATAAAGTATTAAACGTATAATACTTTACACGAACGTATTTGTTTCAATATGATTTTCCATGAAATTAAAAAAAATATATATTAAATGATTGAATTATCAGAAACATTGAATTATGATTACAAGTCTCTGTTGAGAGGTCCACTATGATTTGAGAAAATCTATTCCTCTTAACGATATTCAGAATAATTTGTAAAGCTATTTATAAATAAAAATAAAAAGTGTCATTTACGAAAGTTAGACAAAAGTTAGTGGAGAATTGGTTTCCATAATATTTTATTAATCTATTTTCAAACGTACAAAGACGTTTTCAGTTTAAAAAGAACTTTATTATTAAAAGGTATATAACTTTTATAAATATCTAGAATCACTTTTGACAACTCATTACTTAACCAGTATAATAAATATAACGATATTTATATTTTATTTCATTAAATATATATAACGATTTAAATTAATATTATATATATTTATACGCGTATTATACATACATAATTTTTATACTTTTACTATACTTTAACTATACCTTTACTTTACTTTTACTTTTACTTTACTTTAACTTTAATAATTCACTTTAATAATTCATACTTTAATAATTCACTTTAATAATTCATACTTTAATAATTCACTTTAATAATTCACTTTAATAATTCATACTTTAATAATTCACTTTAATAATTCATACTTTAATAATTCACTTTAATAATTCATACTTTAATAATTTACTTTAATAATTCATACTTTAATAATTCACTTTAATAATTCATAATTTAATAATTCACTTTAATAATTCAAAAATCTATTATAAATAGAATTCAATAGGTTTCATTATTTCATAGAAACTTGAAAATATATTTCTCTAAACTCTATCAATCGATTTATGTGTGTGTATATATATATATATATATATATATATATATATATATATATTTGCTCTGTATTATTTCAAGATATTATTAGTATACATAAAATATTACGACGGAGTGCTGTCCGAGTGATTTCAAAATAGTTTTTTTGAATGAGTCGAAGCTAAGAAAATTATGGGTTATAGCTATGGAGGTGATGGGTATGGTTCATGGGTATGCTCGTGAGGTCAATCTAGTGTTTATCATCTCCGTTGCATCTACGTACTTTCGTGCAATATTGAATCTCAATATTGATACGTTCGTGAATCCGAGGCCAACCTTGCACTTGTTAAATGACGTTATATGTATTTTTACTACGAAATACAGTATTGTGAGTTTCATTTGCTCCCTTTTATATATATTTTTGGGACTGAGAATACATGCGCTGTTTTTATAAATGTTTTACGAAATAGGCACAAGTACTAAAACTAATTCTACGTGGGTTTAAACCAGAAATATACCCTTAGCTTGGTAACATTAAACTACTTGTCTATGTACGGTAGGCACGAATCCTAAAGATAGATCTATTGGGCCTGACAAACCCCATCATGACTATGGGATGCTTTAGTACTTCGAGGTTATTTTAAACACACCTGATCTGGTGTACTTCAGAGGGTAAAACATGAACGTTAAGGCTTGTTATCGGGTGCCTACAACTTATAGAATACTTTTATACACTTGCGAGTGTACATATATTTATAAACGGAAATCTTGTGGTCTATTAATATATTGAAATGATTGTTATGATAAACCTATGAACTCACCAATCTTTTGGTTGACACTTTAAAGCATGTTTATTTTCAGCTATTAAAGAAATCTTTCGCCGTGCATTAGCTCATTTTAAGGATATTACTTGGAGTCATTCATGGCATATTTTGAAAGACGTTGCATTCGAGTTATTGAGTTCATCAAGATTATTATTAAGCCAATTATAGTTAGATGTATTATGAAATGGTGTGCATGCCGTCAACTTTCGTTGTAAAGAAAGTTTGTCTTTTAAAAACGAATGCAATGTTTGTAAAATATATCATATAGAGGTCAAATACCTCGCGATGTAATCAACTATTGTGAATCGCTTATAATGTATATGAACGGGTCCTTTCAGTATGAATTCTCGTGGTTATTTTAAACTTGGTTTCGGTTATTTTGAACTTTAAAAAGAACATCATGTTTTAGGCCATTTTTGGGAAATTTTAGATTTTTATGGTTTAATTCGAGATTTCATAGAAGCCAAAATCTTATGCTATAAATTTTGGCAAGTTGTTACCCATGAATTGATGAGTACATTTTGACGTTTCATGTATTCTTTCTGCCCTACTCCGACACCGGGTTTAGTTGGCTCGAAAATTATACTTGTTTCATGTCGTTTTCCAAAAACCAGGAAGAGTGTGGGTGACACTAGCCTTAAACCAAAACACGTTCGTTACCATTGAATGTGAAATCCTACGAGTTCTTTGAAATTCATTCGTAGATCACTTGTACCAAGGCAGGTGTCAACTGTATGAACAGTGATTGGATCGCATGATCGAAACCGGGCAATGCGCTAGATCAAAAATTTTTAATAGGGCGATCCTCATTGTTTCTCCTAACAAGGACAATGTTTTGTTCAACCACGTTTTATTACCAATAGGATGTATCCATTCTATCTTCAAGGAAGTTAAGTCTTCCGAATGACACAGTTGCTAATTTATTTCAGAAGATGTAGTCCAAACCAGTTGTAGGGTGACGAAAAATCTTGAAAAGTCATTGCTAACATCGATTGGAAATCTACCATGCCTTAACGTCAAACAGGGAAACTGGTAGTCAGACTTATCTCGATGAGGGAGATATGTCTCGTCAAATGGGGAGCGCCCCATGATACACAAAATGTCAGTGATTGAGCAGATCCCTAGTTGGATAACCTTCGGAAAGGTAAGATATTAGCTTTTAACTGATGAACCTCAATCTTCATGATTGATTTCATAGATTAGATGATTACCTCATGATTATTGATGATATCAGGATGTAATGTGTATCCTCCTAAGCACATTATATTCTTACCGACATCTCACGATGTTAGGTACTTGTGGGAGGCATTGGCTTGATCAATCGCGGGGTAGCCCGTATGGTTCGTTGGTTTGCTTTCTCAGTTCATGGCTTCCACTTGTATCCCGGTTCATATTGATGAATACATTATAAGGTTCGAGATTATTTTACACTTATTTGGATTATACATTTGGTGCATTTGGTTCGAGTTATTGTTTAATGCCGAATTTGAGAAGTTAGAGTTTTTGAGATTACAAGTGGAAGTCATATGGTTGTTTTTACTCCAAATCCTTACCCACGCTAGTTGCTTGATGGATTTATGTTCATTTGGTTCTACATGCTTTTTCGAAGATCTTATTATATGGTAGAAGATATTTCTGAGTCGGTATTGCTTGAGGACAAACAAGACTCTAGTGTGGGGTGATTTGATATTGCATATTTCACATAGGATTATCTTAGCAATATCAGTCGCATTTCAGTCCGTTTAGATGCATTTTGGTTAATATTTGGTGGTATTTATGAAGATATGTGTTTTGACATCAAGAGGTGCTTCGGTATGAGTTTTAAGAATTTTCAGTGTGTTTTCGAGCTCATTTATCAGCATAGTTTATTCTGGTTCATATTGAAGATTCAAATCATAAAGTTAGAGAGTTTTAAGCTTCGTTTGTATGGTACGTTTGATCGATCTTGCATTCCGGTAGTATCGTCTAAAAATGATGAAGTTGTGTGGAAGGTTGATGGTTTTGCAAAATCTGCGCGCCTTCACAAAAACGACCATATCTCTCTGCTCGTAACTTCGATTGAGGTGAGGTTAAAGCCCAGACATCTATATCTCAGAGCTCTACAACATACAATTGAATGTTTGGATGTTTTATGAGTTAAGATGTGCGCACCGCGCAAATAGGTACGCACCACGCAAATAGGTGCGCACCGCACGTTAAAGCACAAAACAAGACCCGCCAGCATGCAGAATTGATTCAGTTTCATTCCTTCACAAAAGCGAATTGCGCGTTTTTGTGCTCACCGCACATTTTAGGTCAGTAAGGTAGTTTCTATGCAATATAAAAGGTAGTTTTTAACCCTAATTTATTATCTTTCACTTTGGGCGATTTGGGGCAGCTTCAAGGACGAAAAAGGTGATTTTTGGGGAATTCCAAGGTCACCAATACCATTTAATCGATCCATTAACGCATTGTAATTCCACAAACATTGAAGATTCTGAAGGTATTTCGTATGCCCGAGAGACATATTAAATTAATGTGGCTGACGTGTTATGATCCAAGTCGGGTCATACCCAATAACAAACTTACCGACACCTTATTTGTATTTGATTTTAACGATTGGTTCATTGATCAAATACGCGACACTTGAACTTTAAGAAAAATGGTTTTCTTAAATATTACTTGATGTGTATTATATAAATTATGGAATAATTTATATATTATGGATTTAATTATTTATAGGTTAAATAATTAATTTATTTATGTTACATTTTATATATAAATTGGTTTTATATAATAAAATGTATATAATAATATGGAAGTTTTATAAAACTAGTTTTATAAAATTCAAATTTTATAAAAACTATTCTTTATAAAATATAATGGGAGTGACATGGGAGTTAGAGTACACATGCTCTTTGATTCCTTCTTGGTCAAAGACAATTCCCTTTTCCATATACATGCAAGCATCTTGACTCCTAGAGACTTACACTTGCAAAATAAACACATCAAGCAAAAAAAAATCTGCTCCAAGAAGGTGCTGCTGCCGTGGGCTTTCAAGGCTCAAAGGGAGTTCATTTTCAAGTTTTGCAAGTTCATTTTAAGTGTCTAATAAATCCTAACCAAAAGCTAGGGTGTTGGTGCAAAGTTTGGGGTATAACAACTTGAGGTTTCACACTTTTGGAGCTCCATTCATCATCATCATCTTCATCATTTACTAGCAAGCTTGGAGTAGGTATAATCTCTTTACTTGCTTGTAGTTTGTAAGTATATATCACAACTTGATCCTAATTGGGATTTAACTTTAATTGGTTAAAGTTTAACAAGTCTTAAATTGGTAATTAACATGCTTCCGCTTTCTTAATTCTTAAAATGGTTTAAGTATATTATGAACTTGTTAAATCCCAACAATGGTATCTAGAGCCGAAGTTGTTGAAATATGCTTCGAGATGGTTATTAAACCCACTATAATTTTGCATTCTATGAACATGCATGAAGTAGAATGTAAAATTTTGGGTTTTGGGTGGTTGTCATTTTGGCCAAAATCACTTGTGATTCTGCATTCTGTACTGCCAATCACTTGTGATTCTGTACTGCCAATCACTTGTGATTCTGTACTGCCGATCACTTGTGATTCTGTATTGCCAATCACTTGTGATTCTGTGTTGCAGATCACTTGTGATTCTGTGTTTCCAATCACTTGTGATTCTGTATTGCCTATCACTTATGTTGATGATGTTCACAATCTAAGCCTTGACCTTGTGTTTGGTTGCATGCATGGTTGATTAATATTTATTCAATTGGTTTGTAATAATATTTATTCATTTGACATGTAATAATTCATTTGGTTATGTAATTTATTTTATATTTGGTATGTAAAATAGATTAGGTTGTAATTTCATTTTTTAGACAAAATGTATTAGGATATATTTTGTAAAATGATGAAGAATGATGAAGACTTGAAGAACACATGAAGAAGCATTTGGATGCAAGGTTAAGTGGGAGATTTGAAATCTCCTACTTTGTGTTTTAACCCCTTATCCGGTGGCATTTGTTTTCGGCTAAACAAATGTCTACCAAAATGGCTTGATTGTGAACATATTTGTTTTGCATGCATGGTTGTTTATTGTATGATTGTAGATTGTATGGTTGTATGCTACAAGTTAATCACACAAGTTAACAACAAGCAAAATGGCAATTTAATTGGTTAAATTATACATTAATTAACGACATGCAAAACGCAAATTTAAATGGTTAAATTAAAAATGGCTAAAAGGACATTAATAAACGGTTATTAAGATCATGATTAGGATCATATATATAAAATGGTTTATAGACATGAAATTGGCTTTTCATAATGAACTATACACCAAATGCATGTTGGTGTATGGCAAATGTTTTCTTAAACTAGAATTTATGAAAACTTAAAATCCCTTTACTAAAACAAGGTAAACAAGTTAAAACGCCATCCTTTTGTGGAAACACTTAGACATATTAGGAATCTCTTGATGGGATAAAGGTCACCTAACCGTCATGAGTGAACTAATATGAATAAGGTACACTTCGCATACATGTGGGATAAAGGTCACCTAACCACTTGTATGTTAAGTCTACATGTTTACACAAGTAGGACGACTTGATTTAGGAATCATGAACTTAGGGTCACCGAAGCATGAGGAACAAATAGGCGTTGATGGGATAAATATGCCATGCAAAAGGATTGCATGATCCCATAACTTAGAAGTTGCAAAAGGATTGCAATTGTCACATAAATGACTACCTAGCTAAATCAAATAACGGGATAAAGGTCACCTAACCGAAATTTGATTTACCGTTGGATTCTAAGATTTAATAAAACAATTAATAATAAAAGGGTATTGTTTATTAAATTTAAAATCGATACTTAAAAGGACTTTTGTTAAATTTTGTAGATGGCCGCAAATAACAACAACATGCAAAATGCACCACTTAACCTAAACAACCTATCATTAAGGTCTCTCCTCGAGAAAGACAAACTCAACCATACGAACTTTATGGATTGGTTCCGTAATCTTAGGATTGTCCTCAAACTTGAGGACAAAGCGTATGTGTTGGAGGACCCTATTCCCGACCAACCGGATGAGGAAGATATAGAGGGCATGGCTTATTATGACAAGTATTGCGCCGATTCGGTGCAAGTCGCTTGTCTAATGCTTGGGACTATGATACCCGAACTCCAAAAGGATTTCGAACATCATAGTGCATATGACATGATTACGCAATTGAAGGAGATGTTCCTTCAACAAGCACGTGTCGAGCGCTTCGAAACGGTTCGAGCGCTACATGCATGTCGTATGGATGACACCCAATCCGTCTCCTCTTATGTCCTCAAAATGAAGAGCCTTATTGATCGTGCTAACCGTCTTAACCTAAACATATCAAATGAGTTAGCCACCGATCTTATCCTTAATTCCCTATCAAAAAGGTTTGATCAATTTGTAATTAATTACAATATGAATGGGATGGATAAGAGCATAGGTGAGCTTCACGGTATGCTTAGAACGGCGGAAACTAGCATGGGTAAAAGGGCTTTACCCGTGTTAGCAATCGATCAAGGTGGGTCCAAAGGTAACACCTCTAAGCCAAAGGTGGCTAAGAGAAAAGGACCCGCCTATCAAGGCAAATGGAAGGGGAAGATGGTTACCCCAACCATCAACAAGGCCAAGAAGCAAAAGGTCACCGAGAAGGCAAACCCCAAGGAAGACCCATGTTTCGGTTGCGGTGAGATGGGTCATTGGAAACGAAACTGTCCAGTCTACCTTAAGGAGTTGAAGGACAAGAGGGATGCAGGGCAAACCTCAGGTAATATATATATGGTATATATAGAGCTAAGTATTACTTCTTCTAATACATGGGTATTAGACACTGGATGTGGAACTCATATTTGCAATTCTTTGCAGGGGTTCAAAAGAAGTGATCATAAGGCGGGAACATCAAGTCTCTATATGGGCAATGGTGCAAAGGTGCATGTTAAAGCTCAAGGAGATTTTATTTTGAAGCTTCCAAGCGGATTGGAACTTATTTTAGAAAATGTTTTGTATGCTCCGGATTTGTGTAGAAACATTATTTCTATTTCTCGCTTAAAACAATGTGGTTACGTTGTTAATTTTATTGATGATGATATTCATGTTTCTAAAGATAATGTATTCTATTTCAAGGCTTCGCCTTCAAATGGAATTTATGAATTGGTTCATGATGACACATCATCTAGTAGCTCAATGTACCATACAAGCACCAAGAAACTCAAAAGGGATTTGAGTGATTCCTACTTATGGCATTGTCGCCTTGGTCACATAAACAAGAACCGAATACATACACTTCAAAAGAATGGACTTTTGAAATCAAATGAAATGGATTCGTTTGAAGTATGTGAATCTTGTTTACAAGGCAAGATGACTAAAGCACCTTTCAAAGGGACCTATGAAAGGGCTAAAGATTTATTGGGATTAATACATTCGGATGTATGTGGACCCTTTAAACCCATGACTAGGAAAGGTGAAAGATACTTTGTTACTTTCATTGATGACTTTAGTCGTTTCAGATATGTCTACTTATTAAGACACAAGGACGAAACGTTTGAAGCATTCAAAGAATATCAAAACGAAGTACAAAATCAACTCAATAAGACAATTAAGGTACTACGTACCGATAGAGGAGGTGAATACCTAAGCGATGCCTTCCAAGATCATCTTAGGAGTTGTGGGATTATCTCACAACTTACTCCACCCGGAACACCCCAACTTAATGGAGTTTCCGAAAGGAGGAACCGAACCCTAATGGATATGGTTCGATCTATGATGGCAAGAAGCTCGTTGCCTCTATCATTTTGGGGTTATTGTCTAAGCTCCGCGGCTCGTATTTTAAATATGGCCCCAACCAAGAAGGTGGAACGAACTCCTCATGAGATGTGGTTTGGAAAACCTCCTTCTCTTTCATACTTGAAAGTATGGGGATGTGAAGCTTATCCTAAGCGTTATGTAGCAAATAAGCTACATGCTCGATCCACAAAGTGTATCTTCATAGGATATCCCAAAGATGACATGGGATATTACTTCTATGATCCATCCGAGCAAACCGTATTTGTTGCTCGGAAAGCGGAATTCCTTGAAACCAAATTCCTTATGGAAGGTGATGGTGAAAGGAAGATAGATCTTGTAGAGGTACAAGATCAAGCCGATGATACACAATTGGTTGGCACTAGTACTCAACATGAGGATGTTGAAAATGATCAAGTGGATGATCAAGGTACACAAGACGTTCGAAGATCTAGTAGGATTAGTAGTCCTCCCGAGAGATATGGGTTTCTCGTGGAAGGTTGCTATACGGTTGATTTGGATGAACCGACAAACTACAAAGATGCTTTATCAAGAATTGATAAAGATAAATGGCAGGAAGCCATGAACGCCGAGATGCAATCCATGTATGAAAACCAAGTTTGGGAACTTGTTGTGCAACCTCCTAGCTCCAAGCTAGTTGATTGCAAATGGCTTTTCAAGAAGAAAACCGACATACATGAAACTTGGATACATACAAAGCTAGACTTGTAGCAAAAGGTTTCACTCAAACTCAAGGGGTTGATTATGATGAAACTTTCTCGCCAGTGGCAATGCTAAAGTCTATTAGGATATTATTTGCCATTGCTGCTCACTACGACTATGAAATATGGCAAATGGATGTCAAAACCGCTTTCCTAAATGGATATCTTATGGAAGATGTCTATATGGTCCAGCCTGAAGGTTTTGTTGATCCAAAATATCCTAAAAAGGTATGCAAGTTAAAGAAGTCAATCTACGGATTGAAACAAGCATCTAGAATGTGGAATCATCGTTTTAATGAGGAAGCCGAGAAATTTGGCTTCATTAAAAATGGTGATGAAGCTTGTGTATATAAGAAAGCTAGTGGGAGCACTATCATGTTCCTTGTACTATATGTGGATGATATATTATTATTTGGGAATGATATTACCACAATGCAAGGAGTCAAAACTTGGCTAAAGAGTTGCTTCTCCATTAAGGATCTTGGAGATGCACAATACATATTGGGGATAGGGATCTATAGGAATAGATCCAAGAGATTGATAGGTTTAAGTCAAAGTACATACATTGATAAAATCTTGAAAAGGTTCAAGATGGAAAACTCTAAGAAAGGTTTGGTACCTATTCAAAGAGGAACCGTTCTCAGTTCATCTCAGTGTCCTACCACGAAAGATGAACAAGATAGAATGAAGAAAGTCCCATACGCATCTGCAATTGGGTCTATCATGTATGCGATGATATGTACTAGACCGGATGTGTCATGCGCTCTAAGCTTGACAAGTAGATACCAGAATAACCCAGGAAACAGTCATTGGATTGCTGTTAAAAGTATACTGAAATACCTTAGGAGGACTAAGGATATGTTTCTAATATACGGGTCTGGTGAGGAGGAACTCGCCGTAAAAGGTTACGTGGACGCGAGTTTCCAAACTGATCGAGATGACTCTCGATCACAATCCGGTTATGTCTTCATGTTAAATGGTGGTGCGGTCTCTTGGAAGAGTTCGAAACAGGAGGTTGTTGCGTTATCCACTACAGAGTCGGAGTACATTGCCGCCTCACTGGCAGCTCAGGAAGCTGCATGGATGAAGAAATTCATCGACGACTTAGGAGTGGTCCCTTCCATTCAGGACCCTCTTGAGATCTTTTGTGACAACGAGGGTGCGATTGCTCAAATCAAGGAACCTCGTGCTCATCAAAAGACTCGTCACATTGAGCGGAGATTCAACTACATCAGGGATGAGGTTGAAAAGGGAAAGATATGTATTCACAAAGTTCACACAGATCATAATGTTGCGGATCCACTCACGAAGCTTTTACATGGGCCAAAACATGAGGGACATGTTTGTGCGTTAGGGCTTCGATATTCTAGTGATTGGAATTGATCTACTTTATGTATTGTAACGGAACGAATTAGTTCAAACTCATTAATATAATTATGGTATTAATTTAATTATGAGTCATGTTCAAATTTAGCATATTTCATCCATGAATAAACTATTATTCTAAATTCCGTAGTTGATCACATTTATGGGAACAAGTGTGAGGTTTAGACTATTATGAACTCGGATTGGTATACATTCATAGGTTGAATGTGGGGCAAGGTTGCAACCAAGGTTCATAGATATTTGTGGGAAACAAATATTGGAAGACCCGCTCTCAAGAATTACTGTATAGAGCCTTTGTGGTTGATCACATGTAATCTTGAGTAAAGGCGAATATCATTGTATCCTCTGACCTGAGATACATATTGGGTTCGGATATTCACCAAGTACTGTGCCTTGATTCTTTCCTTCGCTATTCTGAAACATGGTAGTACATAAGGAAGAACTCAGGTATATTACAAAGTGTATATCTAGGACGTATGTAGTCAAGATGGAATTTGTCCCTCTTATTCGTTGAGAGTCAGATGTCTAAGGCCTGAAAAGTTAAATCTATAAGAGAGTGATCACTCTGTATCTCTTGGATTTAACATGACATCTAGGACGAAAGGAAATAATGAAAGATTCACCTAATCATATTCGAGATGGGAACTCGAAAGGGATGATGTTATTGAATGGCACAAAGTCATAACATATTAGGGGTGATGGACGGTGTGTTAGGCTGTATCCATCACTTGCATTAATTTCTTATGTTTCTCGTGCAAGTGGGAGATTGAAGGTATTTCGTATGCCCGAGAGACATATTAAATTAATGTGGCTGACGTGTTATGATCCAAGTCGGGTCATACCCAATAACAAACTTACCGACACCTTATTTGTATTTGATTTTAACGATTGGTTCATTGATCAAATACGCGACACTTGAACTTTAAGAAAAATGGTTTTCTTAAATATTACTTGATGTGTATTATATAAATTATGGAATAATTTATATATTATGGATTTAATTATTTATAGGTTAAATAATTAATTTATTTATGTTACATTTTATATATAAATTGGTTTTATATAATAAAATGTATATAATAATATGGAAGTTTTATAAAACTAGTTTTATAAAATTCAAATTTTATAAAAACTATTCTTTATAAAATATAATGGGAGTGACATGGGAGTTAGAGTACACATGCTCTTTGATTCCTTCTTGGTCAAAGACAATTCCCTTTTCCATATACATGCAAGCATCTTGACTCCTAGAGACTTACACTTGCAAAATAAACACATCAAGCAAAAAAAAATCTGCTCCAAGAAGGTGCTGCTGCCGTGGGCTTTCAAGGCTCAAAGGGAGTTCATTTTCAAGTTTTGCAAGTTCATTTTAAGTGTCTAATAAATCCTAACCAAAAGCTAGGGTGTTGGTGCAAAGTTTGGGGTATAACAACTTGAGGTTTCACACTTTTGGAGCTCCATTCATCATCATCATCTTCATCATTTACTAGCAAGCTTGGAGTAGGTATAATCTCTTTACTTGCTTGTAGTTTGTAAGTATATATCACAACTTGATCCTAATTGGGATTTAACTTTAATTGGTTAAAGTTTAACAAGTCTTAAATTGGTAATTAACATGCTTCCGCTTTCTTAATTCTTAAAATGGTTTAAGTATATTATGAACTTGTTAAATCCCAACAGATTCATCATCATCTTTGGTTGATTCTTTCCCCAAACTTATGAATTCCCAATTGATTTTGATTTTATCTTTTAACATGGTTGTTGGCTAATTTCTTTATGTTCATCTAGACTAAATACATTGTTGGATGTAATTTTTATGATTGATTATTATGTGTTTGATGATTGATAGCTTGAACACTTGATTATTCTAGTTGATACTTATTCTTGAATTGATTGATAATTGTGATTGTCTAATAGAAAGAGATTTCGTTGGAGTCTATTGCAATTGTTCATAAAGTTCTAAGCTTTTAGTTTATTGATTGATTTGGTGTTCCAATTTAGTGACGTTTGTTGGAGTCTATCATATTAAGTAAATTGATTAAACTGTTTTAGATACTTGTTGATGTGCGTAGAGGTGTATACGAAATAGCTTATATTTTACTGGGAAATACTATTAAATACGATACATTTTTACACAAGTTATTTATTTATTTATAGAGTGGATATACCTAAACCTTGCTACAACACTTATAGGCAGTGTACCTAATCGTACAGTAGTGTAGTTTTTAGTAAGTCCGGTTCGTTCCATAGGGAGCTAGCCAAGTTTAACGATATATTTTTAAAACTATATTTGTAAATATATAAATATATATATAAGTAGTATTATTATTATAAAAAGGGGGTTTTTACCGTTTATTGACCGGTTTTTCGATTTTAAAACTTAAGTCGCAGTTAAAACCTAATGTAAAATATTAAAAATAAAAATAACTTAATTTAAAGCGCAAAGTAAATGACAATAATTAAAGTACGATAATTAAAAGTGCAATTAAATAAAAAAGACAGTAAATAAAAATGCGATGAAATATGAAATAAAGGAATTATGCTTATTTAAACTTCCGTAATCATGATGTTTGACGTGTTGATTTTAATTTATTACCATGGGTTAATTGTCCTTTGTCCTGGATTATTCAACATGTCCATCTGGTTTTTGTCCATAACAGTCCATCAATCATAAATATAAAGTGCGAGTGTCCTCGTCAAATTATCCTTATATCCGAAGTCAAATATTCCAACTAATTGGGGACTTAAACTGTAGTGACCCGAACTTTTCCATGTTTATATATATTAATTGAGATTGATATTTACATGATTAAATGTTTCCAACATGTTAAGCAATCAAACTTGTTAAGACTTGATTAATTGAAATATGTTTCATATAGACAATTGACCACCCAAGTTGACCGGCGATTCACGAACGTTAAAACTTGTAAAAACGACATGACGATATATATATGGATATACATATGGTTAACATGAGATTATGATAAGTAAGTATCTTCATAAGTATATTAGCAATGAGTTATATACATATAAACAAGACTACTAACTTAAGGATTTCGAAACGAGACATATATGTAACGATTATCGTTGTAACGACATTTAAATGTATATATATCATATTAAGATATATTAATATATCATAATATAATGATAATATAATAATTTAACATCTCATTAGATATAATAAACAATGAGTTAACAACATTAATTGAGATCGTTAACTTAAAGGTTTCAAAACAACACTTACATGTAACGACTAACGATGACTTAACGACTCAGTTAAAATGTATATACATGTAGTGTATTCAGATGTATTAAAATACTTTTGGAAGACTTCAAGACATATATCAAAACACTCATACTTAACGAAAATGGTTACAGTTACTTTTACATTCTTTTCTTTCATCAAGAATTCTAGTCGTATTCTTACCCGTATTATACACAGCTTCAAAACGTACTTACTATGAGTATATACCAATAGGAACTAGCATGGGATTCCACTCTTGATTATGTCATGTATGACTAATCAATTTTAACTTCTACCATGAGCTAGTCAACTAACTTGAACTCCTTTTAACCCCACTCACCACTCACCAATTACCACTCATCATTCACTCCATTTCACTTCCAATTCTCTTTCTAATTCTCTCTCAACACCCACACACTATTATGAACGTATTTTTCCAGTAGTTAATCATCATCTTCATCAAAAATCACTTCAAGAATCAAGCTATAATCATCATAGGAAGAACACTTCAAGAACACTTCAAAAATCCCTTCAAGTTTACTAATTTACTTCCAAGCTTTCTAATCCATTCCAAGTAATCATCTAAGATCAAGAAACCTTTGTTATATACAGTAGGTTATCTTTCTTATTCAAGGTAATATTCATATTCAAACTTTGATTCAATTTCTATAACTATAAACTATCTTAATTCGAGTAAAAATCTTACTTGAACTTGTTTTTGTGTCATGATCCTACTTCAAGAACTTTCAAGCCATCCAAGATCCTTTGAAGCTAGATCATTTCTTGTCACTTCTAGTAGGTTTACCTACTAAACTTGAGGTAGTAATGGTGTTCATAACATCATTCGATTCATATATATAAAACTATCTTATTCGAAGGTTTAAACTCGTAATCACTAGAACATAGTTTAGTTAATTCTAAACTTGTTCGCAAACAAAAGTTAATCCTTCTAACTTGACTTTTAAAATTAACTACACACATGTTCTATATCTATATGATATGCTAACTTAATGATTTAAAACCTGGAAACACGAAAAGCACCGTAAAACCGGATTTACGCCGTCGTAGTAACACCGCGGGCTGTTTTGGGTTAGTTAATTAAAAACTATGATAAACTTTGATTTAAAAGTTGTTATTCTGAGAAAATGATTTTTATTATGAACATGAAACTATATCCAAAAATTATGGTTAAACTCAAAGTGGAAGTATGTTTTCTAAAATGGTCATCTAGACGTCGTTCTTTCGACTGAAATGACTACCTTTACAAAAATGACTTGTAACTTATTTTTCCGACTATAAACCTATACTTTTCTGTTTAGATTCATAAAATAGAGTTCAATATGAAACCATAGCAATTTGATTCACTCAAAACGGATTTAAAATGAAGAAGTTATGGGTAAAACAAGATTGGATAATTTTTCTCATTTTAGCTACGTGAAAATTGGTAACAAATCTATTCCAACCATAACTTAATCAACTTGTATTGTATATTATGTAATCTTGAGATACCATAGACACGTATACAATGTTTTGACCTATCATGTCGACACATTTATATATATTTCGGAACAACCATAGACACTCTATATGTGAATGTTGGAGTTAGCTATACAGGGTTGAGGTTGATTCCAAAATATATATAGTTTGAGTTGTGATCAATACTGAGATACGTATATTTCTGGGTCGTGGATTGATTCAAGATAATATTTATCGATTTATTTCTGTACATCTAACTGTGGACAACTAGTTGTAGGTTACTAACGAGGACAGCTGACTTAATAAACTTAAAACATCAAAATATATTAAAAGTGTTGTAAATATATTTTAAACATACTTTGATATATATGTATATATTGTTATAGGTTCGTGAATCAACCAGTGGCCAAGACTTACTTCCCGACGAAGTAAAAATCTGTGAAAGTGAGTTATAGTCCCACTTTTAAAATCTAATATTTTTGGGATGAGAATACATGCAGGTTTTATAAATGATTTACAAAATAGACACAAGTACGTGAAACTACATTCTATGGTTGAATTATCGAAATTGAATATGCCCCTTTTTATTAAGTCTGGTAATCTAAGAATTAGGGAACAGACACCCTAATTGACGTGAATCCTAAAGATAGATCTATTGGGCCTAACAAACCCCATCCAAAGTACCGGATGCTTTAGTACTTCGAAATTTATATCATATCCGAAGGGTGTCCCGGAATGATGGGGATATTCTTATATATATGCATCTTGTTAATGTCGGTTACCAGGTGTTCACCATATGAATGATTTTTATCTCTATGTATGGGATGTGTATTGAAATATGAAATCTTGTGGTCTATTGTTACGATTTGATATATATAGGTTAAACCTATAACTCACCAACATTTTTGTTGACGTTTAAAGCATGTTTATTCTCAGGTGAATACTAAGAGCTTCCGCTGTCGCATACTAAAATAAGGACAAGATTTTGAGTCCATGTTTGTATGATATTGTGTAAAAACTGCATTCAAGAAACTGATTTCGATGTAACATATTTGTATTGTAAACCATTATGTAATGGTCGTGTGTAAACAGGATATTTTAGATTATCATTATTTGATAATCTACGTAAAGCTTTTTAAACCTTTATTTATGAAATAAAGGTTATGGTTTGTTTTAAAAATGAATGCAGTCTTTGAAAAACGTCTCATATAGAGGTCAAAACCTCGCAACGAAATCAATTAATATGGAACGTTTTTAATCAATAAGAACGGGACATTTCATAAACTATAATTACACCAATTTTCCTTGTATATAATTCACCCCTGTTTTAATAAGTCCATTGACTATTAATTCATTCCCATGTCATGTTAAATGAACGATTATTAGTACTTATAAATGTCCCGCCAATCGTGTCCGATCGAGTGTATATGGTTATTTATAGGTACGTCCAATTGTAAATCTTTATATTAAATTAACGAACTATCATTCAATTAAACAAATATAAAGCCCATTAATAGCCCATAGTCTAATTTCCACAAGTGTCGTTCTTTTGTCCAAACCCCAATTATGGTACAAAGCCCAATTACCCCGTCTTTAATATTTAGCCCAACATCATGATTACTTCAATTTAAATAAACATAATAATAACTTAGCTACGAGACATTAATTTAAAAAGGTTGAACATAACTTACAATGATTAATAATAGCGTAGCGTTACACGGATAGAATTTCGACTTACACACTTACAACATTCGCTAACATACCCTTATTATTATTAAATTAAAATTAAAATTAAAATTAAAATTATAATATATATATATATATATATATATATATATATATATATATATATATATATATATATATATATATATATATATATATATATATATATATATATATATATATATATATATATTACGTGAGAGATAGAGAGAATAGAAAAAGATGTTTTCATTCGACTGAATTCGTTGCTTTTTATAGGATGTGGCCTGATACTGTTCACCATGCGATCGCATGGCATTTGTGCCTTCAGGCTATGCGATCGCATGGCCTTCTTTTACAGCTCACATGCTTTTGTTTGTTTAATTACCGATGGTTTATATATATATATATAATATATATATATATATATATATATATATATATATATATATATATATATATATATATATATATATATATATATATAATTTTAAGAATCATTTATATATTATATTATATTTATGTGCATAGTTGACTTGTAATTTTTAGTCCGTTGCGTTGAGCGTTGAGAGTTGACTCTAGTCCCGGTTCCGGATTTTCGAACGTCCTTGCGTATAATTTAATATCTTGTACTTTGCGTTTTATGTCTTGTACTCTTGTAATTTTGAGACGTTTCTCATCAATAATTTGAACCACTTTGATTGTACTTTGCACTTTTTAGCTTTTTGGCCGTTTGCGTCTTCAATTCGTTGAATCTGTCTTTTGTCTTCACCTTTTATTATTTAAACGAATATCACTTGTAAATAGAACAATTGCAACTAAAAGCTTGTCTTTCTTGAGGGATAATGCTATGAAATATATGTTCGTTTTTAGCATTATCAAATATTCCCACACTTGAGCGTTGCTTGTCCTCAAGCAATATAGTCTTGAAATAAAAATACTAGAATCACTTCTTTATTCGGCGGTATAAACAATGATAGTAACGTTGTGGTTTACAGTCCCACATGACTATGAAAATTTAGATCCTTAAGGAAATTGGATCTTTATGAAAACATTTGATCTTTTGAAAATTTAATCTAGCTTTTACCCTAGATAAGTTTTCCGGAATAACCCTTCACCGGTGTTTGCAAATTATTTTTGTGGGTTTGGTGGGTTTTAGATTTGAAAATTTTAGCTCAAAACTTGAGGTTTTATGTCACCCACTTGCTAACCTTGTATTGGGAAAGCAACACGTCCAGTATACTTGCTCCGAATATTACCTTTCGGTAAACTACCGTCCGGTTGTAAAGAAAAGCGTTGAACAAGCAACTGTTGAGGCAATGCCCCGTGACATGCTTTTAATTATGGTCTATATAGTGTCGGATGCAATTACTATCCTTTGTAGGAGCAATAGTAAAGATCACCCTATAATTTTTCGGTCTGGCACAAGGTCCTGTCTTCGATCATGCTATGCAACCACCGTTCTTACGGTTGACACCCGATTTAGTTCAGGTGACCTAATGAATTCCAGGTGAATTCCTAGGATTTTACGTTCAATGGTAGTGAACGCATTGAAAATAGGGTTTTCAAAAAAAAAAAATCGGTTTGTAATTTTGATCAAAATATTTTCTCGTTCAAGCTCGAGTTTAGATATCATCGAATTCCATGAGTTTGAATTCTCAATCTTTAAGGTCAATCTCAAGGATTGAGTAATATCATGCTTAAAAGCTGATTTTTGATCTTTAAGGAGATTATCCTTTCTGGGGATTTGATTCATTAGTCTTATAAGCTAATTTGCACAGTGCCCCCCATTATACGAGACAGATCCTCTCATGGTTAGGATAAGTCTGACCACTTGGTGACCCTGTTTGATGCTGAGGTCCGTGGATTTCAAGCTGATTTTCGAGAAAACTTTTCAAGGTTTTTTGTAGACTCTACAACTGGTCTGGACGACAACTTCTTGACCTAAATCAAGAAGCGCGTTTCTTTTTCGGAAGACTTTACTTCCTTTTAATGATGGAATTGATTCATCGTGTAGATCCATCTTTCTTTCAAATATATTATAAGAAATTGGGTAAAACTGATAAAATTGTCCAAAACAAAAGTATCTTCGATTATTTGTACAAAAATATGTGATATATGTTCTAAAAAACTTGGTAAATTTTTTCCACACTTGGCTTTTATTTTCCTTTCTTCGCCTTTTTATTGTCCTCTATTCCATTTTAAATGAATTCTAACATTTTAGGTTGTTTCTCAATTTATGTCCTTTCGAAGGTAACAATAATTTCGGTGTTAACACCTAGTTTTATCGTTCATAAATATGTATAAACATGATTTTGAATTCATTTATTTGAAAATTTTAAAAAATTTTACTAGAATTAGGTAGTCAGTATATAAGACTAGGGTTGTTCTTTATTATCAGAGAGCACTAAATTCTAATAGAACTACTGCGTTACTAGTATTTTTAATGGTAACCAAGTGTATCAGTAAAAAAATTTAAAAATCCAAAAGAATTTTACCCCTTCCCACACTTAAGATCTTGCAATGCCCTCATTTGTAAGAAATCAGTAACAATTTAAATTATTAAGGGTGATTAGCGTAGAAAAATGATTAAATTTTTACCAAAGTTTCCAAACATATTGGCATTTGTTTGTCGAATGATAAATGGTGCACATCATTTGTTCATTCCGTCTTTGTTGTTACATCACATTTGTTTTTCGTTTTTTCGTCAAAATTAGTATCTATTGCTGAACTTAATGCCAGTCTTTGAAAATTCGCTGTTTTACCCTGTTGTGTACATAAGATAAACTACAAACATACATAATATTTTTATTTTTATTATTATTATTTTTTTATAAAATCTTTATTTATTAAAACGATTTAAATGAATAATTTTTTTAAAATTTTGTTTCCTTTTTCTTAAGGTAGTTTCGGTATGTTTACCTAGTCCGTCCTTCTACAAAATTTAAAATTTGTCGTTTTAAAAGCGTTTGTTTTAAAAGCAAAGATTTTTGGATTTTTTAAATGTTTTTGGCATACTTTAAATCAATAAGATTAAAAATAATGATAATAAAATTTCTCGTCCCTCCCTTGGGTAAAGCAATTTCGGTTCAACGATCTAGTCTTCAACTCACGACGAATTTTAAATATCAAATTTTTAACTTAATGAAATAAAGTAAATTTTTGTTTTTAAATTCACACCAAACTTAAATTTAAAATGCATAAAATTAAAAATTCATATTATTAAAATTAAAAATTCACACCAAACTTAAATTTAAAATGCATAAAATTAAAAATTCATATCATTAATATTTTTATACATACGAATTTATATTAAAAATATTAATTTTTCAAATATTTACAAACTTAAATATATTGATTTTAAAAAGTTTACAATATTAATTTAATATTTATATATTTAATTTAAAAACAAGGTAAAAATTAAAATAAAAAAAATTCTTTTTGGTCTTTTATCCCACTTTAATCAATCAAATATTTTCAAAAATATACGCCCCTCTTTTCGGTAAAGTAATTTCGGTTCCATAACCTAGTTTTACTCCTGACGAATTTTTGAAATATTTTGGGTTGATTGATTAAAGATATTTATAGCTTAAGAATAAACGGTAAATTTCATAGTGATGTAATAAATTTTTGTATGATATCAATAATTTCGGTTACGCATACCTAATTTTATTGAATACCAATTTAATACTTTATAGCGAACGATTCAGCATTTATTATCAAAAGGTTAAAAGCAATAAATAAAAAATAAAAACTGTACATACTTACCTGTGAGATAGAATTCTCATAGACCTGCTTTAGCCGACTCATAGGAGAGTCGTGTGATTTGGTTTTCCATAGCTACATAAGCGTAACCTTGATTCTTCAATATCTTTTCTTCTAAACATATAAATGGTCCTTCTCTGCATAGAGTAACAAATTCGGTATTTGAATATGTTTGATTGTTCGAACATTTACCTTCGTGTGACCATTTTCCACATTTATAACATCTTTCAAGGTGTCGTGCTCTTCTTTTTATTGCGAATTTTGATTTTCCTTTACCAAAATGTATCTTATAATGATCTTTCCTGAGTTCTTTTCTTACTCCGTCCATTTTGCCTCTTATGAAGGATACCAGTTCACTCGGAAGGGTGTCATTATTACGTTTAGTAATCATAGCATGTAGCATTAGACCATGGTTCAGTTCAAAGGAATTATTCATCTCGTAAAACCTAAAAAAAATAAAAATTCAGAATGGAGGGGGAAGACTAGTTCTTTAGGGTCTGCTAGGGAAAGACCATTCGGATTCCATTCTCGAAAACTACACAAAAACAGAATATCTAACTCTAACAGAAATACATATTACCCTAAAAAGATTCGAACCTTCCCACACTTAGTTAGCTGTGGTGTCGAAATTGTGATTAACTTCATCTTCAACTTCCATTAAATTATCTATGTAATGTTTAACTCTATGACCATTAACTTTAAATTCAATCCCATTCAAATTTATTAATTCTACTGTTCCGTACGGGAAAACTCTTTTGACTATGAATGGTCCAGACCATCTTGATTTTGGTTTTCCAGGAAATAGCTTGAATCGTGAATTGAAAAGAAGAACTCTGTCTCCTTCTTTAAATTCTTTTGAACTTCTGATTCTTTTATCATGCCATTTCTTCATTTTTTTCTTATAGATTAATGAATTTTCGTATGCTTCATGTCTTAATTCTTCTAATTCTTTTAATTGGCTTAACCGTAGACGTCCAGCTTCATGCAAATCAAGATTACATGTCTTCAAAGCCCAAAATGCTTTGTGCTCAATTTCTACTGAAAGGTGACATGCTTTTTCGTAAACGAGTCTAAAAGGTGTGGTTCCAATTGGAGTTTTGTAGGCTGTTCTAAAAGCCCAGAGTGCATCCTCCAATTTCATGGACCATTCCTTCGAATTTGATCTTACGATTTTCTCTAGAATACGTTTTAATGCTCGGTTGGTATTTTCAACTTGTCCACTTGTTTGTGGATGATAAGCGGTTGAGATTTTATGAGTTACTCCATATCTTTTGAGAACTTTCTCAAGTTGATTATTACAAAAATGAGTACTCCGATCAATTATTAAAGCTTTCGGTGTTCCGAACCTTGCAAAAAGACGTTTTAAGAAGTTGACTACAACTCGTGCATCGTTAGTCGGGAGAGCTTGTGCTTCCGCCAATTTAGATACATAATCAATGGTAACGAGAATGTAGAGATTATTATGAGATTTTGGAAATTGACCCATAAAGTCAATACCCCAAACATCAAATACTTCACATACTTGAATGACATTTTGTGACATTTCATCACGTTGACTTATTTTTCCGGCCCTTTGACATGCATCACATGATTTGCAAAGAAGGTGTGCGTCTTTGAAAATTGTAGGCCAATAGAATCCAGCGTCATAGACTTTTCTTGCTGTGAGTTGAGGCCCATAATGCCCTCATGTTGGTCCTGTGTGACAATGGTTTAAGATTTGATTGGCTTTATCTCTGAATACACATCGGCGTATTATTCCATCGGGACAACTTTTAAACAAATGTGGATCTTCCCAAAATTAGTGTTTTATATCACTAAAGAATTTCTTTCGTTTTTGGTACGACAACCCTTTTTCAAGGAATCCACATACTAAGTAGTTTGCATAGTCTGCAAACCATGGATTTCATTATAATCTATCTTCAATAGATATTCATCAGGAAAGTTATCTTGTATGGCCGATTTATTTAGAACTTCTAATTCAGGATTTTCAAGACGAGAAATATGATCAGCTGCGAGATTTTCTGCTCCCTTTTTATCTCGGATTTCAATATCGAACTCTTGTAAGAGTAAGATCCAACAGATTAATCTTGGCTTGGCATCTTGTTTCGAAAATAGGTATCTAAGAGCAGAATGGTCGGTATAGACCACCGTTTTAGCTAGAACGAGATATGAACGAAATTTGTCAAAAGCAAAGACAATAGCAAGGAGTTCTTTTTCAGTAGTTGTGTAATTCGTTTGTGCTCCTTGTAACGTCTTACTAGCGTAATAAATAGGTTGAAATCGTTTTTCAATCCTTTGACCTAAAACGGCTCACATTGCAAAATCACTTGCATCGCACATAAGTTCAAATGGTAAATTCCAATTTGGAGTTATCATGATCGGCGCATTAGTGAGTTTTTCTTTAAGAATATTAAAAGATTTGATGCATTCATCCGAAAAGATGAATTGTAACGACCCTGGATTTTCCAACGTTTAATTAATAATAATTATTATTAATACTTGTGTTTTATTGAATGTATTGTTTATATACATTTACTTGTTACCGCGATTAACTTTGAATGCCCCGATTCGTCTTTATGACACGCGTACATTACACGAATAATATTTTCAAATATTATTTACATTCATGATTGATTTTTATTAATCATTTTAATTAACTAAGTTTACTAGTTGATTACTTGGGCTTTCATTAGTGTTAGTGGACTTAGAAGCCCACTCTACTCATCTTAATGGATTTATTAGCGCATCACTCATGTAAGTATTACTTTAGAACTAAACTAAATGGATTAGTGCACATGGAATCTAGTTACAAGTTTACTTACACATCTTTCCCATGCAAACACCCCTAATAACCAACTTTTAAGCCAAATTCATGCAAGTGACTAGTGGGTTTTTCCTTTCCCCCTTTCCCTTTGATGACTGTCGGCCTAGCCAAGATACAAGGGAGGTTTTGTTCATTTTTTTTACTTACTCACTTGTATACTTCATTCACTTCACACACACAAAAATACTTGCACTTTTCTCTCATTCTTTTCCTCTCATCTTTTCTCTCAAAGTGTGAGTTTCTTTCAAGTCTTCTTCTTCCTTTTTCTTGTCTCAAAACCGTAAACATATACATACATTATCATCCTTAATTGCTTGTTTAATTACTTGTTCTTTGTTGTTGCTCAAGTTACTTGTTGTTGTTGATTTGTTACTTGTTCTTAGTTATTATTTACTTACTAGTACAAGAATCAAACTTTCTAGTTTAATTCTTCATATTATCTTGTATTTACAAGAACATACAAGAACAAAACTTCCTAGTTTATGTTCTACACTTAATGTTTTAAAAGATTGTAAGTTCATGTGTTGTAAATAATTACTTGTGATTCATGTTTGTAAACTTAAAGTTTACATTCTTAAAGATCGAAGCCTTGGCTTGAATCTTTAAAGTATGAACAACCATGAACTTGTTACTTGTAGATTTAACTTATTTCTTCATTTTATGTACATTAAAGTTGTGATTTGGTCAAGTATTACTAGTTAATCTTGATCTCATATTTCTTGAAACTAAAAGTTAACTTTGTAAGTTCAAGAACATAGAAGTATAACTTTTTAGTTATAACTTCATACACTTGTGTTGGATTCAACTTAATAACTTTAGATCTAGACTTTTGTGTCTTGGATCTTCAAGATCTAACTAAGAACTATGTTCTACAACTTAAGATCTTGATTAGTTAGTTTACTTTCAAGTTTGTAGTTCAATATTACTTTTATAACTCTTGTATGTGTTGGATCTAAGATCTTGATGTAACTTTGGTTCATCAAACTACTTGCAACACTTAATTGAGTTGTTCTACTTATCTTAGACTTACACTTGTGTTATGATGGTCAAAACTTGGTAAATATGATGTAAATACATCAACGAGTTATCCACTTGAAGCTATATGCATCAAGGATGAGAACCGTGATGAACATCAAGCACCAAGAACCCACCGGAACCTACTGTTTACTGTTTTCTGGAACTGATCAGAATACCTGGGCTACTCTAAAGTTGTTTTTCAGTTAGCTCTGTTTGAGTAGATAATTTTTTGTTTAAGACTCGTCTTAATCCGAGTTACGGTTTAGGATCTATGGCCCTCCGAACGTCACTATGTCCTTTTTACATTGTGCTGAAAATTCTGACCTACTCGTACTTAAACCGTCGCCACGGTCAAACGAAGACGAGTTTGGTTCTGAAATTTTTACAGAAACTAAAGGAATTATATACGGAGCCATGACCAGTGGTCTCACCTTATTTCAATAGGTATAGAGGCCGTGGTGACTGATCGAAGTCAGCCTTTGTTTTAAACTCTTTTCTTGAATGAAACTTACTTTATACTTTTTGTTTGATGATGAATGATGATGACCCTTAAGACCTAATTTACATACATTTAAACCTATTGGGACAATTTACTGACTTAGTAATATTTGACTTAGGTTGAGGACTTTTCGGACCTACATACTTGCTAACTTCCCGACTCAACTTTACTTCCACTTTACCACTGTGAGTTATAACATCCCTTTTTAATTTAACTATTTTGAGAACAGAGAATACATGCGCATTTTACATTTTACATACTAGGCACGAGTACTTAAACTTTATATATGTGTGGGTTATACAACGTCATAAACATTCCCTTTAGCTCGGTAACGTTTAGTCATTGGTTTTTGAACCGGTGAACGCAAATCTTAGATATGGATCCATAGGGTTTGACATCCCCACTCAGGCTAGTAGCGCTAGCATTTAATGGGTGTTTAATACTTCGTATACATACGCACTTGCCGAGTGTACTTTCAGGGGGTTATAAACGTTAAGTTAGTTACCAAGTGCCCACGGTTAAACATATACTTTACTATTTTGAAACGCTTGTTGAAGCACTAAAATCTCGTGGACTACCTTACATTACTGTTATACTTAAACTATAGCTCACCAACCTTTGTGTTGATGTTTTTAAGCATGTTTTTCTCAGGTGCTTAAGGTTAGCCGCTTCCGCTATTGTACTAGTCCTGCCTCGTAGACTTCCGCTGTGCTTTACTAGAGATGTCACCTTATGAAACTCTTTATCTTGCATTCAAACTTAATTACTTTTGAACAATGATTTGTAACGACCTAAGGGTCATGTACTATTATCTTTGCTTCTAGTCATAGAAGCATACTTTTGATTGTAAAACAATTGACGTTGGTTATGACGTCACCTTTTATCATGAATGCAAACTTGTTTTGAAAAGGCATATAGTGTTTGACCTTATAATGATCCTGTTGTTGATGATTCGTACATGATGGTTTTGTACGGGGCGTTACATTTGGTATCAGAGCATTGGTTGTAGGGAATTAGGTTACATTAGTGAGTCTGGACCGACCCGAGTAGGATTCACTAATAGGACTAATCTACAACTTGCTAGTTTACTTATTTCTGTGGAACTTGCTGCATGCTGCTGCTTACTTTTACTACTATATGCCGTATGCAATTACATGATTTCACTGTAGTGACCCGAACTTTTCCATGTTTATATATATTAATTAAGATTGATATTTACATGACTAAATGTTTCCAACGTGTTAAGCAATCAAACTTTTTAAGACTTGATTAAATGAAATAAGTTTCACATACACAATTGATCACCCAAGTTGACCGGCGATTCACGAACGTTACAAAATTGTAAAAACTACATGTTGTGGTATATATGGGCATATATATATGGTTGACATAAGATTATGATGAGTAAGTATCTCACTAAATATATTAACAATGTGTGATATACATAAGAAATGAGATTACTAAGTTAAGAAACTCGAAATGATATATATAACGATTATCGTTATGATAACGTCTACTAAATACATATGTATCATATTAAGATATTGATACACTATATTAAATATGATAAAATGATATTTAAATATAACATTAAGTGTGTTAACAATGAACTACATATGTAAAAACAAGACTACTAACTCAAGAATTACGAAACGAGACTTATATGTAACGATTATCGTTGTAACGATATTTTAATGTATATATCATATTAAAAGATATTCATACATCATAATATCATGATAATATAATAATTTAACATCTCATTTGATATAATAAATATTGGGTTAACAACATTAATTGTGATCGTTAACTTAAAGGTTTCAAAACAACACTTACATGTAACGACTAACGAAGACTTAACGACTCCATTAGAATGTATATACATGTTGTGTTTTGATATGTATTCTTACACTTTTGAAAGACTTCAAGACACATATCAAAGTACTTCTACTTAACAAAAATGCTTACAATTACATCCTCGTTCAGTTTCATCAACAATTCTACTCGTATGCACCCCTATTCGTACTCGTACAATACACAGCTTTTAGATGTATGTACTATTGGTATATACACTCCAATGATCAGCTCTTAGCAGCCCATGTGAGTCACCTAACACATGTGGGAACCATCATTTGGAAACTATCATGAAATATCTCATAAAATTACAAAAATATTAGTAATCATTCATGACTTATTTACATGAAAATAAAATTACATATCCTTTATATCTAATCCATATACCAACGACCAAAAACACCTATAAACACTTTAATTCTTCAATTTTCTTCATCTAATTGATCTCTCTCAAGTTCTATCTTCAAGTTCTAAGTGTTCTTCATAAATTCCATAAGAGTAGTTTCATAAAAATCAAGAATACTACCAAGTTTGCAAGTTTACTTCCAAGCTTTCTAATCCATTCCAAGTAATCATCTAATATCAAGGAACCTTTGTTATTTACAGTAGGTTATCTTTCTAATTCAAGGTAATATTAATATTCAAACTTTGATTCAATTTCTGCAACTGTAACAATCTTATTTCGAGTGAAAATCTTACTTGAACTGTTTTCGTGTCATGATTCTGCTTCAAGAACTTACAAGCCCTCCAAGGATCCTTTGAAGCTAGATCCATTTTTCTCATTTTCAGTGGTTTTATCCAGAAAACTTGAGGTAGCAATGATGTTCATAACATCATTCGATTCATACATATAAAGCTATCTTATTCGAAGGTTTAAACTTGTAATTACTAGAACATAGTTTAGTTAATTCTAAACTTGTTCGCAAACAAAAGTTAATCCTTCTAACTTGACTTTTAAAATCAACTAAACACATGTTCTATATCTATATGATATGCTAACTTAATGATTTAAAACCTGGAAACACGATGAACACCATAAAATCGGATATACGCCATAATAGTGAAACCGGGGGCTGTTTTGGTTTGGATAACTAAAAACTATGATAAACTTTGATTTAAAAGTTGTTCTTCTGGGAAAATGATTTTTCATATGAACATGAAACTATATCCAAAAATCCGGGTTAAAGTCAAAGTGAAAGTATGTTTTTCAAAATGGTCATCAAGATGTCGTTCTTTCGACGGAAATGACTACCTCTTTAGTAATTGACATGTAACTTAAATTTCTGACTATAAACCTATACTTTTTATGTTTGGATTCTTAAATTAGAGTTCAATATGAAACCATAGCAATTTTATTCACTCAAAACGGATTTAAAATGAAGAAGTTATGGGTAAAACAAGATTGGATATTTTTGATCTTTTTAGCTACGGGAAATGTTTAACAAATCTATACAAATCATATCCTAGCTAACTTATATTGTATTATACATGTATTCTAATATATTATGTAATCTTGGGATACCATAGATACGTATGCAAATGTTTTGACATATCATATCGACCCATGTATATATATTATTTGGAACAACCATAGACACTCTATATGCAGTAATGTTGGAGTTAGCTATACAGGGTTGAGGTTGATTCAAAAAATATATATACTTTGAGTTGTGATCTAGCCTGAGACATGTATACACTGGGTCGTGGATTGATTCAAGATAATATATATCGATTTATTTCTGTACATCTAACTGTGGACAACTAGTTGTAGGTTACTAACGAGGACAGCTGACTTAATACATTCAAATCTTTAAAACATAATAAAAATGGTTGTAATTATATTTTGATCATACTTTGATATATATGTACATATTTTTATAGTTTCGTGAATCGATCCGGGACCAAGTCTTATTTTCGAGGAAGGAAATATCTGTGAAAGTGAGTTATAGTCCCACTTTTAAAATCTAATATTTTTGGGATGAGAATACATGTAGGTTTTATAAATGATTTACAAAATAGACACAAGTACGTGAAACTACATTCTATGGTTGAATTATCGAAATCGAATATGCCCCTTTTTATTAAGTCTGGTAATCTAAGAATTAGGGAACAGACACCCTAATTGACGCGAATCCTAAAGATTGATCTATTGGGCCTAACAAACCCCATCCAAAGTACCAGATGCTTTAGTTCGTTGAAATTTATATCATATCCGAAGGGTGTCCCGGAATGATGGGGATCTTCTTATATATGCATCTTGTTAATGTCGGTTACCATGTGTTCGCCATATGAATGATCTTTATCTCTATGTATGGGATGTGTATTGAAATATGAAATCTTGTGGTCTATTGTTACGATTTGATATATATAGGTTAAACCTATAACTCACCAACATTTTTGTTGACGTTTAAAGCATGTTTATTCTCAGGTGAATATTAAGAGCTTCCGCTGTTGCATACTATAATAAGGACAAGATTTGGAGTCCATGTTTGTATGATATTGTGTAAAAACTGCATTCAAGAAACATATGTCGATGTAATATATTTCTATAGTAAACCATTATGTAATGGTCGTGTGTAAACAGTATATTTTAGATTATCATTATTTGATCATCTACGTAATGTTTTAAAACCTTTATTGATAAAATAAAGGTTATGGTTGTTTTAAAAATGAATGCAGTCTTTGAAAAACGTCTCATATAGAGGTCAAAACCTCGCAACGAAATCAATTAATATGGAATGTTTATAATCAATATGAACGGGACATTTCATTCACTACTGCATGCTATTATCTGCTTTCGATTGCATGATACTTGTCGTTATTGCCATGCTACTTAATGTTACACATGATTTAGACTATCATAGTTACTTGGCCTAATACGTGCTTGCTTTATGACTTACTGACATGGAAAGTTATTTTCCTTGTTCAGATGTCGGATATTCCACCTGCTATCATTTTGGGTAGTGACACAAACTCATCAGCCACTTCACCTGCCACTGTTACCGATCCTCAGATCCCGTCGACGACACCCTCTAGTGACTCAGGCGCTTCGTCCTCCGAAGCTAGTAGTCATGCACCTGGCCCGATGTTTACTTCTGACGGAGCCGAGGACCTCCCGGAGATTCCAGCTCCACCTGACCCAGGACCTCAGGAGCCACAGCCCTGCCCCAGTGGTGTTGTGATTCCGGCGGAATTTGAGGAAGGTCCATTCCGTAATCAGTATCACCATTGGTGCCGACGCGCTCCAGATGGACGTCTCGTGCCGATCGAACCCGCCAGATACTGACAGATGATGGCTGCCCGAGGAGAGCCAGTACAGCCACCCGTGCAGCCACCTCCACATGATTCAGATGACCCGTCATCCGACGACTCATCTACAGACGACTCTAGTGATGATGACTCCGACGAGGAGGACCCTGATGATGCACCGGTACAGCCACCCTCCATCCCACCAAAGAAGCGGTACCGTTTCGATGGTACCGTCATTCCAGGGATTAATGGAGGTCGAGCATTCACTGACGCATATGGTCTGCATCGTAGGGTTACCGCCCAAAAGCGGCTTGTGCCGTATCCTGCTGATCCCTTCATCCGTAAGCCTTACCGCTTCACAGCCTCTACTTCTGGAGCCGGACCGTCGGCACCACTAGCTCCACCAGCACCACCCTTACCGACTGCACCACCTGCCCCACCATCTCCCTCTGTCGAGGAACTGATGAGGGAGGTGGAGACCCTCCGTTCTCGGGTAACTGAGCTCGAGGACCAGATGACCCACGTATTGGACATCCTACACCCACCTTCACCATAGGACCTTTGTAGTAGATTTCATTATGTAATCTAGTTGTAGTTTTATGTTTCACTTATGTATTGTACGAACCTATGCTGATGTATGAAACTTATTATTATTAATGAATGGAACTTTGCGTTATTTAATTCTTGCACAGTGTTCTATTTACGTTACTGTACAATGGTTTTGTGATATCTGTATCTAGTTGCTCTACTTAATTAACATGTGTTGTGCTATTTACATGTTGGTTGTTGTATACTGTATTATTACTATTTGAATACTGGATTTTGACTTGAGTCAAAAATTTTGTTTAGAGCATCATGGCCAACGGACGATCAACACCTACCGCAGCCCAAATCGAGGAGATGATCAATGAACGAGTCACCGCAGCTTTAGCGAAAAGGAACCTCCAAGCTCCACCGCCACCGCCACCGCCACCAGTTATCCAGCCCATTCGTAATTGGTGCACATACAAAGAGTCTCAAAGCTGCAAACCCCACAACTTTAGTGGAACGGAGGGGCCGGTTGGTCTCACTAGATGGTTTGAGAAATTAGAATCTGTGTTTCGAGTTAGTAACTGCTCAGAGGCGAATAAAACCAAGTTTGCTTTATGCACGCTGTCTGACGGCGCACTAACTTGGAGGAACATTTTGGCTCAAGCAAAAGGTATTGATGAGGCATTTGCTACCCCATGGGAGGAATTCAAAGGGGCCATGATTGAGGAATATTGCCCTAGGATCGAGATCCAGAAGATGGAGATTGAGTTTATGCAGTTGAAGGTTGTGGGAAACGATCTCGATGGTTACAATCGTAGATATTTGGAACTAGCCCTGATGTGTCCTACCATGGTTACCCCGGAGTTCAAGCGTATGGAAAGGTATTTGTGGGGACTTCCTAAGTCCATTAAGGGAAACGTCACCTCGTCTAAGCCACCCAATGTCGCGAAAACGATGCGCATGGCGCATACTTTAATGAATCAAATTATCAGCGATGAACCGGAGAAGGCTAAGTCCGAAGCGGGTAGTAGTGATAAGTGTAAGTAGAGCCTATGAACAAAACCCGGCGAAGCGACATGAGGGTTTCAAAGGAAACAACAACGGTGGGAACCCCAACCCGAACTACAAGGGTACCTTACCGCAATGCAAGAGGTGTTACAAGCACCATACCGGGTATTGTAATGTGGTTTGTGAAAAGTGCAACGGACTGGACATATCGGTAAGGACTGCAAGGTTACCACCCTGAATGTAAAGGCGAACCCCAATGGACCAAAAAAGTGCTACGAATGTGGACAGACGGGCCATTTTAGAAATGCGTGCCCCAACAAGCGAAAGGACGGCGGACCACCACGTGGCAGAGCTTTCAACGTTAATGCAAGGGACGCCCATGAGAACCCCGACTTGGTGACAGGTATATTCACTATCAACAATCTATTAGCTTCTGTCCTATTTGATACTGGTGCCGATAGAAGTTATGTATGTAGACACTTTTGCGATAAAATTAATTGGTCATTAGTCCCTTTAAAAGAGAGTATGCTTGTCGAGGTCGTCAATGGAAAACTTGAGAAAGTTGACCATACTAGTCGAGGAGCTATTATCAACATAGCTGGTGTAGATTTCGAGATTGACTTGATGCCCATTAAGTTGGGAAGCTTTGATGTTATTGTCGGTATGGACTGGTTGACCAAGATAAAGGCTGACATTATCTGTGGAGATAAAGCTCTTCATATACCACACGGATAGGGTGAGCCATGTAGTGACCCGTCCTAATCCACCTGGACGAAGTCTTCAACAGTTGGTCCCATTGCGAGGTACAGACCTCTATATGCCATGAACGACTCCAAGTATTATCTCTGAATGATCAAATGCACAGCGGAAGATTTCTTTCATACCTGGGAATAAACATGCTTAAAAGTGTCAACCAAAAGGTTGGTGAGTTCATAGGTTTATTATAAAACAATAAAAATTCATCATTTTGATAGACCACAAGATTTAAATGTTGCATGGTACAAATGGGCCCAAATCCTATACCCACCTGTAATGTACATGCAATATCTTTTAAATACAGTACACCTTTCTCGTGTACGAAATCATTTTTCATAAATCTTAGTAACCGTACACATATCTCGTGCACAAAAATAACATACACATAACCTGTGTATAAAAAAATCATTCTCTCAATACATAACATTCAAATTTTATTTCTTTCATAGCTTGGCTTGGTAACCGACCTTAACATATAATGCGCATAATAATATCCCCAAAACAGAACATCTCGTCTGCATAATAATCATATAAACTTCGAAGTACTAAACACCACGCCCACTAGCCCTTCCGTCTAGTGAACATTCTGGGTGGAGGTGTCAAACCCGGTAGCTACCTTTAGGATTCGCATCAATTAGGCATGCACTAATTCTCAAAATTAGTGATGTTCCCTAATTCTTAGGTTACCAAGCAATAATAATCAGGGGAAAAATATTCATATCAATTGTAGCAATTATCACGTCCACATAATTCAATGGTGGCAATTATCACGTCTAGATAATTCATCCGAGGAATGTTTTGCTTGTGTCTATCTCGTCAAATATTTATAAAATCATTTCATGTATTCGCAGTTCAAAATGTATTTCAAAAGCATTTAATAAAGCGGTTGTAAAAGTAGCGCATGTATTCTCAGTCCCAAAAATATAAAGAGTAAAAGGGAATCAAATGAACTCACTTATTGTATTTTGTAGTAAAAATACTTATGACGACATTGAACAAATGTGGGGTTGGCTTTGGATTCACGAACCTGAAAAATCTGTCGTGGATGAAAGAAATCGGTCAAATTAGTTTGACCGAAGGTATTGCAGTTATTAGACGAAACACCTAGAAAGCATGAGCCTACATTTAATTACAAAATTTGCATATATTTAATAAGGAGTAATAATAATATATGATATATGAGAGATTTTTTTTAATCATATGTTGTTTTATTTATACGCTACATTATGAATCCAGTTGATGGGATCTTGACGGTGGACGAGGTGTTATTGGTAGCGGGTGATGTGATCCGGAAGTAGAGGTTCATCGGAGATAAGTGAGTCGATGATGGACGGCGAGAGGTGATCGACGATCAAGTAACAAAAGGTGGTGAAAGGTGATGGAACCACAAGGTGGTGGTGGCAACTGAAGGTGGTGGTGACTCACATAGGGTGGTGATTAGAGGTGGTGGTTGTGAGTTGATCGACATGGTGGTGATTCACTATGATAAAGGTGGTGGAAGATGGTGTGTGTTTGCGTTAGTCTCGATGATTGTAGCTAAACAAAAAGAAGTAATAGCTGCGTAGTGTTTAGTGTGGTGTTCGGTTGTGATGGTGATTCACGAAGAGGAGTGATGGAGAAAGGTGGTGATTAGGGTCTTCATCTAGCAAGTTATATCGTAGGGTGATCGGGTGTTATGCGATGGAGATGGTGGTGATGGTTTGAACATGGGTATTCTTTTGTTGGAGGTAATGAAGAGGATGGTAATACGCAAAAACAAGAGTGATACATTCTACCAACAATTTTTGTGTAAAATAATCTTCAAACATAAAATATATAAAGGGCATTTAGCTAGTTGGTACAAACCCCAAAAAAAAATTACTGGTAAGATGCATGTATGTGTTGAAAAGGAAAAAAGTAACACAATTATATAACCATCCATCTATTTTAACCGTACATATTAAACTTAATATAATATTTAATAATAAATAAATTAAATGAAACATGTGGTTTTGTTATGGGTCGATATCAGGAAGAAAAGAGAGCAAGAGTGTTACATCAATTGCAAGTAGTATCAATAGGACTAGAGTCAAAAGTGAATGTGATAATTGTTGGTATATGTTATAATATCTTCTACAACATGTGCATATATATATATATATATATATATATATATATATATATATATATATACATATATATATATATATATATATATATATATATATATATATATATATATATATATATATATATATATATATATATATATATATATATGTTCCTCTTTACAAAATGGCTACTACTTTTTTTATATTGGAAAATAATATTTAATTTTGTAATATCTTAACTTCATGGTTTTTGTGAAACCTACAGACCTTCTAACAATTTGCCTACTTCGTTGCGATGAACTGAAAGTAGTATTATATGTTAAAATATAACTTTTGATTCAAGCTTAATAATGGTGATTAGTTAAATTAAATACCCTCTAGGTCCAATATATTCATTTACGCATTTTTTTTTAGTATAGTAGTGATTATTATGTACAAAACCATATATCACACGCATCACAATTATTCAGATATTAATTCTTGTTCTGTTCATAAATTAGTGGCGGATAAAAGTCCACAGAAAAATTTCAAATTTTTACAGTAATTATCTTTATTTATTTTAGTCATTATGGTATAAAATTCAGTCATTAATTATTAAATAAAAAGTACATTAATTATTCACTCCCAACCCCAAGAAAAATATAAAAAAAGTTTTAAAATTCAACAAATAGTTCCTAAATGCATTTATAATAATCCTATAATTTGTAAAACTCATTTTCGGCTAACCGTTTATTTTAAAATCACATAAGTTTCTTTTTAACTCGTTTACTGTCAATCAAATGACAATTGAGTGTTACTTTCGTTTACTAAATAACTTCGAAATCACAAAATATATTTTCTATATACTTTATTTATAAATATATACTCTTTAAATAATAATTATTATATATTATTATTATTTTACAACATTAATTATAACAATTACAATATATAATATTTCATATTATTATATATATTAGATATATGCATATCTATTTATCATTAATTGTTCGTGAATCGTCGGGCATGGTTAAACGGTCTAATATATACATGAATATAGTTCTAACATTTTCGAGACTCACTATTATAGACTTTGCTCATCGTGTCGTGATCATATAAATATCAAGTTTAAATTTAGTCGGAAATTTCTGGGTCGTCACAGTACCTACCCATTAAAGAAATTTCGTCCCGAAATTAGAGTGGAATCATCATGGTTAACAATAAGAATGTTTTCCTGACGAATATGAGCAGATAAGTATAGTTTTATTATTGTTGAGTAATATGGATAAGATAATTCGACTACTCGAAGAGTACGAGTGAAGCTATCACAAAAGAATGAAACGAGTAAAATGCAAGTTCGTCTTAATCGGTGACGTAGTCACGGTTGATTTTCGGAATTCAAGGGATTTAGAGAAAATCTTTGAAATCTATAAGATTTGGTTCTTCGGCAATTAAGTAAATTAGGATCTCCTTTGATTAAATGCAATAATCTATCTCGATTGCTCGGTCGGATGTTTCACTATAAATCCACCCTCTTCGTTTCCTTTATATTTTGGAGTTCCATACTTTTGTTTTCTGTTTCCAACTTTAAGTCATATGAATAATGGTCCAGAATTCGTAGATATGGAGTTTCGAATGAACATGACTAATGTTATAAGAGAGAAATTGTAATAGCACGATCTTGATTGGTTAAATTACCAGAATTCAAAGGAAAAGATAGAACTATCAAGTAAATATATTCTTGATGTGTTTATAGATTAGATAGAATATAAGAGTCATGTAACATGGCACATGATGACGGTGGGGTCTGTGAATCATCACGTTCCATTTAGAAATTCAGCATGACTCACTGTAATATAATCACATTGGTCGGGCGTTATTATATTATACTAACCCATGCTTCAATTTCCAACACTTCTCCACAATTTATTCATAATTTATACTTAGATTTTACTGAAATTTCCAATATAATGGAATACAAAAAACACGAAGAGGTAGATAATTTCGGACAAGAATATTTATGAAAATATCCTCAGAAATATCGAAGATATTTATGATGATATTTTGGAATTTTGAAGTTCGAAGGTTGATGAAGAAAATTTTTTCGCAAGATTTTAACATGACTTCGGAGCAAGATATTCTCTAAAGATTTCATCGGATCCAGAATTACCTGGATTCTTTGAATATAGAGTTTGGTCCTTGTATTTGTCCTTGGTCTCCTTCATGGTTAGCTCAATCCGTTTTTCAGTACCAAATTTTTCTAACGAGCGTTCCATTCTTTATCATCAAATTTTGGCCATTAAGACCATCTACAATTTTGCTGTTTCCTCTGCACTTAATGCTACTATATCTGAATCATCGGTTATCAATCCGAGGTGGTTTCAAGAGAATTGTGTTTTTAGATGATTAAACGCTGATGATAATATGGTGGAATATAAAAGGTTCCCTGATAACAATAAAAGAGCACGTATATATATCAAGGTTGTAATAATACAGTTGTTTCGAACGAAAAGTCGAAGTTGATTTGTTGGAGCTATGACAAAATTAACTAATTTGGAGGGGAATTGTAAAATTATTTTCGGTAATAATAATGTCAAAAGAGCTAACACAGATGCGTGTTAAACGTTTACTTAGATTCCGAGAGTTTTCAGATGCATGACTGTATGCCTAAATCTTTTCTTCCTTAGATGAAGTGCGGTTGGTTCCTTCTCTCGAATAAGGTGTTTCAAGAATTATGAAAGGTTTGAGCGCAGATTGTATTCGTCAAGATACAAATGAGGTTTAAGATGAGATCAAGTGGAAAACTTGAAGAAACGTTTAGTTTCATATGTTATATTCAATATTTTAATTCATTTTAATTGTCCAATATTATTAGTCCACAGTCGATAGTCCACAGTTACCGTTCAATAATTCATATATAGTTTAATATATAATATTCGAATTAATTAATACGTATCGTGACCCGTGTACATGTCTCAGACTAGATCACAACTCAAACTATATATATTATTGTAGAATCAACCTCAACCCTGTATAGCTAACTCCAGCATTACTGCATATAGAGTGTCTATGGTTATTCCAGATAATATATAAAGATGTGTCGATATGATATGTCAAAACCTTGTATACGTGTCCCGATATTTAAAGTGCGTAAAATAAATAACAGAAATCAAATGACGTTAAATAAAACTGCGAGAATTAAAATTGCGATAAATAAAATGCGATAAATAAATTGCGATAAATAAATTGCGATAAATAAAAGGTAATACGGAATTAACAGTTAGCTAGGAACAGTTAGCTAGGATTTTGTTAGCGTGAATTCTTAATAGAATTTCTCATAGTTAATTCGTTTGTTTCTAACAAATTTTATTTTGTCCAATGTTTTCTTCATTATGCCACTTGTTGGATTCTAATAGATAAAAATTCAAATATGAAATTGAATGAAAATGGTTATTTTGCGGTGAACGGATTAGTATATCTGTGGATGTAAGTAGGATAGTAAATGACCGTTGAATCAGATTCGTAGAATGTACAGTGTATTATTAATGTGAAATTTAAATATTTCTCAGGTATTACCTACCCGTTAAAATATTTTCACCATTAACAGTTTGTACAAAAGAATTTTTAATTACAATCTTTATGAACACATATATACATATATATTTTCTTCAGATGTAACCATGGATTTAATGAGTCAATATGATATTAAACTCATTTGATTTACCGTTAGAACAAGAATATATAATCTCTAAAACATTAGAGATTACATAATTGCCATGTCGAATGAAGATAAATGATGTAGAATGATACGTAGAACGATGATTATACTCGATGTATAGAATGAGATGTTGAGGTTTGTGCTACAGATGTTGTTCTTGATGGTACTGGTGTTATCGGTGCTGTTGCTGAAGCTGGTAGGTTTTGCCCCACGTTTTCCAGATTGATTATTCGAGCGCGAAGTTCGTTGACTTCTTTCATTATTCCGGATGATTGTCGGTCAGAACGAGCGGATGACTAAGGTTTAGGATTGTGGATAGGATATAATCATGACGAGATACTCTGGAAATGAGCGAGAAAATGGTATTACGGACAGGTTCGCCGGTAAGTGCTTCAGGTTCTTCACCAAGAGGTGAATTCGGTTGGTGGAAAGGATCGCCTTCTTCTATTCTTCATTGATTAAGTCGCTTACGAACCCATCAGATGAATTGGGGATGGCTGATTGGTTGCTCCATTTCGGTTACACTACTTTCAAAGTTCGAGTGGAAATCCATACGGAATAGCTGTCGGAATAACTATTGGAATAGCTATCGTAATCTAAGGGACTCGAACTGGTTGAGGGATTCATCTCATACGATCAGATGAAGGATTTTCGATAAGAAATAGATTATAGGATGTAGATTAGTACCCTGCAATACATAATTTACATATGCATATATAATACTAAAGTCCCATAAGTTACGGAGGAATCTACGGAAGTTGTCAAGCAAAGTCTACAGTAACAGATACGCTAAGATATGAATTATCAGATACACTAAGATATGAATTATCAGATACGCTAAGATATGAATTTTGTCTATTCACTATCTATGCAATAGAGGCAGTAAGATGTGTCTAGACTTTAAGGATGATAATCAATAATTTTCGACACTAAATGATAAGCAAAACTTTTGACATGCAGACACGGTCAAAGTACAGACCCACTAATGCATCTAAACAACTACCAGTTAGACACACTAATGCAAGACCTGGTTCGCTAAGACCACCACTCTGATACCACCTGTAGTGACCCGTCCTAATCCACCTGGACGAAGTCTTCAACAGTTGGTCCCATTGCGAGGTACAGACCTCTATATGCCATGAACGATTCCAAGTATTATCTCTAAATGAGCAAATGCACAACGAAAGATTTCTTTCATACCAGAGAATAAACATGCTTAAAAGTGTCAACCAAAAGGTTGGTGAGTTCATAGGTTTATTATAAAACAATAAAAATTCATCATTTTGATAGACCACAAGATTTAAATGCTGCATGGTACAAACGGGCCCGAATCCTATACCCACCTGTAATGTACATGCAATATCTTTTAAATACAGTACACCTTTCTCGTATACGAAATCATCTTTCATAAATCTTAGTAACCGTACACATATCTCGTGCACAAAAATAACATACACATAACCTGTGTATAAAAAAAATCATTCTCTCGATACATAACATTCACTTTTCATTTCTTTCATAGCTTGGCTTGGTAACCGACCTTAACATATAATGCGCATAATAATATCCCCAAAACAGAACATCTCGTCTGCATAATAATCATATAAACTTTGAAGTACTAAACACCACGCCCACTAGCCCTTCCGTCTAGTGAACATTCTGGGTGGGGGTGTTAAACCCGGTAGCTACCTTTAGGATTCGCGTCAATTAGGCGTGCACTAATTCTCAAAATTAGTGATGTTCCCTAATTCTTAGGTTACCAAGCAATAATAATCAGGGAAAAAATATTCATATCAATTGTGGCAATTATCACGTCCACATAATTCAATGGTGGCAATTATCACGTCCAGATAATTCATTCGAGGAATGTTTTGCTTGTGTCTATCTCGTCAAACATTTATAAAAGCATTTCATGTATTCGCAGTTCAAAATGTATTTCAAAAGCATTTAATAAAGCAGTTGTAAAAGTAGCGCATGTATTCTCAGTCCCAAAAATGTAAAGAGTAAAAGGGAATCAAATGAACTCACTTATTGTATTTTGTAGTAAAAATACATATGACGACATTGAACAAATGTGGGGTTGGCTTTGGATTCACGAACCTCAAAAATCTGTCGTGGATGAAAGAAATCGGTCAAATTAGTTTGACCGAAGGTATTGCAGTTATTAGACGAAACACCTAGAAAGCATGAGCCTACATTTAATTACAAAATTTGCATATATTTAATAAGGAGTAATAATAATATATGATATATGAGAGATTTTTTTTTTAATCATATGTTGTTTTATTTTTACGCTACATTATGAATCCAGTTGATGGGATCTTGACGGTGGACGAGGTGTTGTTGGCAGCGGGTGATGTGATCCGGAAGTAGAGGTTCAACGGAGATAAGTGAGCCGATGATGGACGGCGAGAGGTGATCAACGATCAAGTAACAAAAGGTGGTGAAAGGTGATGGAACCACAAGGTGGTGGTGGTAACTGCAGGTGGTGGTGGCTCACATAGGGTGGTGATTAGAGGTGGTGGTTGTGAGTTGATCGACATGGTGGTGATTCACTATGATAAAGGTGGTGGAAGATGGTGTGTGTTTGCGTTAGTCTCGATGATTGTAGCTAAACAAAAAGAAGTAATAGCTGCGTAGTGTTTAGTGTGGTGTTCGGTTGTAATGGTGATTCACGAAGAGGAGTGATGGAGAAAGTTGGTGATTAGGGTCTTCATCTAGCAAGTTATAGCGTAGGGTGATCGGGTGTTATGCGATGGAGATGGTGGTGATGGTTTGAACATGGGTATTCTTTTGTTGGAGGTAATGAAGAGGATGGTAATATGCAAAAACAAGAGTGATACATTCTACCAACAATTTTTGTGTAAAATAATCTTCAAACATAGTAATATATAAAGGGCATTTAGCTAGTTGGTGCAAACCCCAAAAAAAAATTACTGGTAAGATGCATGTACGTGTTGAAAAGGAAAAAAGTAACACAATTATATAACCATCCATCTATTTCAACCTTACATATTAAACTTAATATAATATTTAATAATAAATAAATTAAATGAAACATGTGGTTTTGTTATGGGTCGATATCAGGAAGAAAAGAGAGCAAGAGTGTTACATCAATTGCAAGTAGTATCAATAGGACTAGAGTCAAAAGTGAATGTGATAATTGTTGGTATATGTTATAATATTTTCTACAACATGTGCAATATATATATATATATATATATATATATATATATATATATATATATATATATATATATATATATATATATATATATATATATATATATATATGTATTTATATGTTCCTCTCTACAAAATAGCTACTACTTTTTTTATATTGGAAAATAATATTTAATTTCGTAATATCTTAACTTCATGGTTTTTGTGAAACCTACAGACCTTCTAACAATTTGCCTACTTCGTTGCGATGAACTGAAAGTAGTATTATATGTTAAAATATAACTTTTGATTCAAGCTTAATAATGGTGATTAGTTAAATTAAATACCCTCTAGGTCCAATATATTCATGTAAGCATTTTTTTTTTAGTATAGTAGTGATTATTATGTACAAAACCATATATCACACGCATCACAATTATTCAGATATTAATTCTTGTTCCGTTCATAAATTAGTGGAGGATAAAAGTCCACAGAAAAATTTCAATTTTTTACAGTAATTATCTTTATTTATTTTAGTCATTATGGTATAAAATTCAGTCATTAATTATTAAATAAAAAGTACATTAATTATTCACTCCCAACCCCAAGTAAAATATAAAAAAAGTTTTAAAATTCAACAAATAGTTCCTAAATGCATTTTTAATAATCCTATAATTTGTAAAACTCATTTTCGGCTAACTGTTTATTTTAAAATCACATAAGTTTCTTTTTAACTCGTTTACTGTCAATCAAATGACAATTGAGTGTTACTTTCGTTTACAAAATAACTTCGAAATAACAAAATATATTTTCTATATACTTTATTTATAAATATATACTCTTTAAATAATAATTATTATATATTGATAAGGCTAAAAAGGAACATATATTTCATAGCAATATCCCTCCTAAATAATAGGTTTTCATATGTAATTGTATTATATTTTCATTGTAATTGTTTAAATAAATAAGTGCGAAAACAAAAGGCAAAAACGAAGATTTGAAGACACAAACATCCAAAAAAGCTCAAATGTACAAGATACAATTCAAAAGGTTCAATTTATTGATGAATAATGTCTAAAAATGACAAGAGTACAAACCGCAAAACTCAAAGTACAAGATATTAAATTATACGAAAAGGCGTTCGAAAATCCGGAATCGAGACATGAACCAACTTTCAACGCTCGACGCAACGGAGCTAAAATTACAAGTTAACTATGCTCAAGAATATAATATAATATTTAAATAATTCATAATAAGAATAATAATAAATAATAAAAAGTTGTGAATTGAGCATAGTTAAGGGGTCATAAGTGAAAATTTCAAATCAACATTTGCCTATAAAATGGAATTCACGTAGTAATGAAAAAGAACACCTTCACTTCATTTTTCTTTCTTTCCCTCTGTAAGAATATATATATTTATATTTATAATATTAAGTTTAATTTAAGTTTAATAATAATTGGGTTATTGTAAGAAATATTTTACGGGTTTTAAAGTCGAAACTCTATCCGTGTAACGCTACGCGATTAATCACCACTGTAAGCTATGTTCTTCCTTTTTAAATTAATGTATCATAACTAAGTTATTATTATGCTTATTTGAGCCGAAGTAATCGTGATGTTGGGCTAAAATATTAAGAAGGGGTTATTGAACTTTGGACCATAATTAAGGTTTGGGCAAAAGACCGACACTTGTGGAAATTGGACTATTGACTATTAATAGATGGGGGTATTGTCTAATTGAGTGACAACTCATTAGAGTCTGTCGAACCTATCTTCAAATTAATTAACCTAATAATTAATAATGATTATGGTTGTCCTATTTAGTGACGTTCATATGAAATCTATTATAATCATTTAATTAATTATTCGGGTTGGGTAATTGATTATTCAAACTGATCAAGTGGGTAAATTAATATTCATATATAATCAAAACAGGGGTGGATTACATACAGTGATAACTGATGTAATTGTTGACAGAAGTGATAACTGCGTCACAGTTTAAATCCTTAATTAGTGGGAATATTTGACTTCGGGTATAAGGGTAATTTGACGAGGACACTCGCACTTTATATTTATGACCGATGGACTATTATGGACAAAAATCAGATAGGTATCAAATAAACCAGGACAAAGGACAATTAACTCGGGTAACAATTAATTAAATCAAAACGTCAAACATCATGATTACGGAAGTTTAAATAAGCATAATTCTTTTATTATATTTCTCATCGTATCTTTATTTACTGTCATTTTATTACTCGCAATTTTATTTACTGTCATTTTATTTATTGTCATTATTTTACGCACTTTAATTTTCGTCATTTATCTTTACGCTTAAAATATAGAATCGACAAACCGGTCATTAAACGGTAAAACCCCCCTTTTATAATAATATTACTACTTATATAATTATATATATTTTGTATAAATATAGTTGTTAAAAATATAGTAAGTATCACCAGCTCCCTGTGGAACGAACCGGACTTACTAAAAACTACACTACTCTACGATTATTTACACTGCCTATAAGTGTTGTAGCAAGGTTTAGGTATATCCTATCTGTATAAATAAATAAAACTTGTGTAATATTTCGTCATATTTCGTAATAAAAATATAACTATTTCGTACCCTCACGCTACATCATCAAGTTTTTGACGCCGCTGCCAGGGACCGCTAAAACGCTATATTTTTAATTTATATTTGTAAAGAAAAAAAAATATTAGGGATAGTCAATGACGAAACAGTATAAAGTTACATCACTTTTTCTAACTGATAGTTTTCGTATATTTAGTTTAATTGCAAAGATGAGAAATACAGCGCACGAGTTTTGACTAGTTTAGTTTAATCAAGCTAAACTTGAAATATTTAGCTACAAGGGTCATTCAAAAACCGTAGAATTATTAACAATTATATCCTTTTACGCCGTAGCTATTATTTATCAAAATATTATATTGCGACTAATTTGTAATATTAAGTTTTTATTATTTTTATTAAATATTTAGATTAATACTTTTATATAATAATAATTCATAAAGCATACTTTGATGGAGTTGATTCAATTCAACGAATGCAGTGTAATTCAATAATAAAATAATATAATAATAATAATATAAATATATAATAACAATAATTGGAGTAAATATATATTTACCGACAAATGGATTGAGAAATATGGAGTTGTTCAACAACTCTACCACAATCACAAAAATAATTGTCCCAACTTTGTTTGTAGTAGTGCAAGTTGGAGGGGACAGTGCATAGCTTACTCCTCAATTACAATATATATACTCCGTATGTGTAAGGAAGAGCACAACCCTTCACATTTTCTTTCCTTCTCTTTGTAAGATATATTTATATTTATATTTATAATATTAAATTTAAGTTTATATAAAAAAAACGTTTAAAAAAAAACGTTTTAAAAAAAAGTTTAAAAAAAAACGTTTGTAAAAAAAAAAATACAATTATATAGTTTTTTGCTTTTCTTCCTTCTTGGTCCACACACACCCACTCAAAACCACTACTCTTTCCCTCAAATTGTCTTTTACGAAGAAAAAAAACGAACGAATTAAGAAGGAGTAGCTGTTTTCCAACTAGGTTACACATGGGTTGATAAGTGGGGTTGCAACTTTGAAAAAAAAAAAAAGGAAACAAACGAAAATGAAAACGTGTAGGAGCACTAACAAGGCTCCACTTAACAATTCACTTTAATCAAACATGTTAGTATATAAAAAAAAAAACGTTACCATTGGTATTTGTTTATCTTTCAGTGACTAAAGGATATTAATTTATTAAGATTAGGGTTTAATTTAATCATAATTAGTTTAGTTTTAATTAATTTTGTATTATTTTAAGTTTTAATTAGTTTTATTAATTTATAAATTAGTACCTTTTTAATAAATAATATAAAAATAATATTTTTATAAAAAATTGTATCTTTATAACTTTAAGTTTTATTATTTGTATCTTTTTATTATATAGTACGTAGTTTATAATTATCGTTCGTAATTAGTTTTAAGTTAGTTTTTGCCTTAGTTATTTTTTTACTTTTAGATTTTTAGGCTTTGCCGTAAAATCCCTTAAGTGCTTTTTCTTTAGACTAAGATTTAGGTGCCTTAAAATTTTGCGACGCCGTGTTAAAATTTTAGTATCCTTTTAAGTAATTCCCGTTTTTCGTTTAAACTCCCTTTTTAATTTTAGACGCGCTACAATTTTCTTATTTTTCGACCTTTTTCGACGCGCTCTTTTTCTTTCTTATTTCTCGACATCCTAGTTTTTAGGACATAGATTTTTATTCTACTTATCTAAATTTCTTAAAATTACGAAAATTTATTTTAAGTGGTTAAATTGATAGACATCAAAATTTTCTGATTCGTAGTAATAGTTGGATTTGTACGTGGACCGGGTTATTGGAACCAAACAGTACTCAATTATATTGAGACCAAACGAATCCTGCCCCTCTGCTGCATCTTTTGGCTATTCGAAACGTGGGCAAAATCAGAAAAGTCTATTAATTGGATAACTTATATAATTTTTCTTTCCTTTTAAAAACTAATAGGATATTCAGTGAATGCACCGAGCAAGACGTTCACCACCTTTTGTACGTTCACCACCTGTAACCAGATCAAGACATCTAGCAAATATTGTAGCCGTTGATTTTCCTTTAGAATCGTCATCCAGTCGACCAAGTACTCCAATTCAAATTTCCGATAATCCAATTTTTTGAACCCAACCTCACAATTGAGAATCCGGAGAATATTCAGGGACAATTCATAGATCCTGAACCATTAATTTTTCCTCCGGAACCACCAATCATTCAAACAGAGATTGTTGAGGAACGAACCATTAAATCAGAATCCTCTAGTGATTCAGATTCAACAAATTCAATCATGGAAAATCTGGAACCTTTAAGTATGGAAGACCGAATGAGAGCTAAACGCACTGGCCAAGGTCACGCAATTACTCATCCAGACATTAATGCGCCAGATTATGAAATCAAAGGACAAATTCTACATATGGTGACTAATCAATGCCAATTTAGTGGTGCGCCTAAGGAAGATCCAAATGAACATCTTCGTACCTTTAATAGGATCTGCACACTATTTAAAATAAGAGAAGTTGATGATGAAACTATTTATATTATATTGTTCCCATGGACTTTAAAAGGAGAAGCCAAAGATTGGTTAGAATCTTTACCTGAAGGAGCGATTGACACATGGGATGTTTTGGTTGAAAAATTTCTTCAAAGATTCTTTCCAGCATCTAAAGTCGTGAGACTTCAAGGAGAAATTGCCACGTTCGTGCAAAAGCCAAATGAAACTTTATATGAGGCATGGACAAGATTCGGAAGGATGTTAAGAGGATGTCCTCAACACAGTCTAGATACTTTTCAAATAGTGCAAATCTTCTATAAAGGTGTCGACATCGCCACACGAAAAGACATCGACACGGCAGCTGGTGGTTCCATTATGAAGAAAACTGCAACCGAAGCTCACAAAATAATTGATAACACAGCATCCCACTCTCATGAGTGGCACCAAGAGAAAGATATATATCATTCATCTAAAGCGGCTAGAGCCAATTCTAGCCATAACTTTGATTCCGTTTCCGCAAAAATAGATGCTTTCGAGAGACGAATGGAAAAGATGAATAAAGATATTCACGCAATACGAATCAGTTGTGAGCAGTGCGGTGGACCACACTTAACGAAAGATTGTAACATTGGACAAACGATGGAACAACGTGAGAATGTTTCCTACATGAACCAAAGGCCGGAAAATAATTATCAACCGCTAAGGCCAAACTTTAATCGAAATCAAAACATTCTTTACAATCCAAATGGACCCAACAATAACTCGTATACCCAACAAGGTCCGAATAACCAACCAACTCAAAACAACACTTTCAATCAACAAAGACCTGGCTTGTATAAACCACCACAACAAACCGAAGAGAAAAAGTCAAATCTGGAAGAAGTGGTATTTAAGCTAGTTGAATCTCAAACACAATTTATTGAAACTCAAACCCAAACGAATGAGAGGTTTGATCAGTCACTTAGAACTCAACAAGCTTCCATTTTGAATCTAGAAAAACAAGTAGGTACTCTTGCTAGATTGATGAGTGAGAGGGAACAAGGAAAGCTACCGAGTAATACTGAAGAAAATCCTCGAAATGAAAATGTTAACATGGTTTCAACAAATTCTGAAAAACCAACACCAGAAGATGGGAAGGTTTTAGATGTGAGTAACAATGAAGAAGTTACAACACCACTACCACTCGAGTATGTAAAGCCAGTGGTGGCACCATACAAACCACCCATCCCGTTTCAAAGAAAAGGAGTTGAGTATGAGCAAGTAATAGGTAATAAAGTTGGTGATACCATTGGAAATAAGAAGAAGAAAAAGAATAAGAAAGTACAAGAAACAAAAACAGTAGAAGTAAACCCGGTGAAGACAGTTCCACCAAAACCTCCACCTAGGGTAGGTGATCCGGGTGAATTTATTGTTCCTTGTCTACTTAGTGATTGTGTCATGTATGATGCACTAGCAGATTTAGGTGCAAGTGTGAGTGTTATGCCTCTTTCATTATATAAGATATTAGGAGTAGGTGAGTTAACTCCAACGGATATGAGTGTTCGACTCCTTGATCAAACCATTAAACATCCAGTTGGAATTGCTGACAACCTACCCGTTCAAGTAGGTAATTTAACCTTTCTAGTCGAATTTATTGTCATTGACATAGAAGAGGACTCAAACATTCCTCTAATTTTAGGTCGACCATTCTTAGCGTCCACCGGGGCGTTATTTGATGTAAGAAATGGTAGAATGACACTTAGAAATAATGAGACATCGATCACCTTTATGATTCGAAAGTCTAAATCTCCACCAACCAAAACCGTTGAACCAGCAAAAACGATTGGTAAGAACCATGTTGTTTTACCAACTCCAACAGTAGTGCTTAGCAATAATAAAACGCCTAAGTATGGGGAAAATGAAGTAACACCTAATGATGACTTGATAACAAAGAACCCCATTGTTGATACGAAATTAAATGACCCCGTTATTAACAGTTCAATGAAGAAACTTTTTAAACGGGTTTATGATGCTAGAAGTAAGGGTAACTTTAAGTTATGTAACCGGTTAGTATCCAATCTGTCGCCTAAAGAAAAGGCGAAACTAGTTGAATTTGTGGATATTACGGAAGAAGCTGGTCACTGGCTTAAAGCAAAAGTCACGGATATGCAAGTTGATTATGGTCCAAGAGAAATAGACGATGAAGTTAATCACAATTTTGACACCACAACTACCTAAGTGTGGGGAGATTCAAATGTTCTAAAAAGAAAATGATGTCTAGAGTTAGTTGCTCTGTTCTCGTGTAGTTCCGAGAATGGAATCCGATTGGTCTTTTCCACTAGTAGACACTAAAGAACTAGTTTTCTCCCCCCATTCTGAATTTTTTTTTGTTTTTTTTTTTTTAGGTTTTATATAAAATTAATATGCTTTTTAAAATTTAAGTTTTGTGTGAATTTAAAAATAAAATTTACTTTATTTCAATAAGTTTAAAAAAATGATTTCTAAATTCGTCGTGAGTTGAAGATTAGGTCGTTGAACCGAAATTACTTTACCCGAGGGCGGGGTGACAAATTTCGTTATCATTATTTTTAATTTTATTGATTTAAAGTGTGCCAAAAAAAATATTAGATTTTGTAAATTTTTTAACGTGGGGTTATATACCCAACTTCAAAAATATGTATATATATGTTTTTATTTTATCATGAACATTACAGGGTAAAACATCACACTTTCAAAGACTGTCATTAACTTCGGCAAACGCTACTAATTTTGACGACAAGACGCAAAATATCAAATGTGAAATAACAATAATATGTTTGCAAACTCGGTATTTTTAATCATTTTTCTACGCTAATCACCCTCATGAATTTAAATTTTTACTGATTTCTTGCAAATGAGGGCATTGCATGATCTTAAGTGTGGGGAAGAGTTATAAATTCTCTCGGGTTTACACTTAGTTTAATTGATAAATTTTGTGAAAATTTGAAAAATTTTCAATTAAATGAACTCAAAAACATGTTTATACATATTTATGAACGATAAAAATAGGTGTTAATACCGAAATTATTGTTACCTCGAGGACATAAATTGAGAAACAACCCAGAATGCTAGAATTCATTTAAAATGGAATAGAAGAGAATAAAAAGGTAAAGAAAGATAAAATAAAAGCTAAGTGTGGGAAGAATTCACCAAATTCTTTAAAACATATATCACATATTTTGTACAAGATTATTGCAGGTACTTTTTGTTTTAGACGATACTAATCAGTTTTACCCGATTTATTGTAATACTTTTGAAAGAATAGATGGATCTACACGATGAATCAATTCCAACATTAAAAGGAAGTAAAGTCTTCCAAAAAAGACACGCGCTTCTTGATTTAGGTCAGGAAGTTGTCGTCCAGACCAGCTGTAGGTTGATGAAAAATCGAGAAAAGTCATCTCTAAAATCAGCAGGAAATCCACGGACCTCAGCATCAAACAGGGTCGCCAAGTGGTCAGATTTATCCTAACCATGAGAAGGAATTATCTCGTACAATGGGGGCACCGTGCAAATTAGCTTGATAAGACTAATGAATCAGATCCCCAAAAAGGATAATCTCCTTAAAGATTAAAAATTAGCTTTTAAGCCTGATATTACTCAATCCTTGAGATTGACCTTAAAGATTGAGAATTACAAACTCATGAAATTCAATGATATCTAAACTCGAGCTTGAACGAGAAAATATTTTGATCAAAATTAAAACCGATTTGCTTTCTGAAAATCTATTTTCAATGCGTTCATTATCATTGAACGTAAAATCCTAGGAATTCACCTGGAATTCATTACGTCACCTGAACCAAATCGGGTGTCAACCGTAAGAACGGTGGTTGCATAGCATGGTCAAAGACAGGACCTTGTGCCAGATCGAAAAATCATAGGATGATCTTTACTATTGCTCCTACAAAGGATAGTACTAGCATCCGAAATGTTTTTGAACCATAATCAAATGCATGTCATTAGACATTGCCTTAACAGTTTCTTGTTCATCGCTTTCCTTTACAACCGGATGGTAGTTTGCCGAAAGGTAATATACGGGACAAGTAAACTGGACGTGTTGCTTTCCTAATACAAGGTTAGCAAGTGGGTGACACAAAACCATAAGTTTTGAGCTAAAATTTTAAAAATGTGAAACCCATAACACCCACAAAAACATTTTGCAACACCGGTGAAGGGTTATTCCGGAAAACCTGTCTAGAGTAAAATCTAGCTTGAATTTTCAAAAGATCAAATGTTTTCATAAAGATCCAATTTCCTAACGGATCTAAATTTTCATAGTCATGTGGGACTGTAAACCGCCTTTCAAATGTGCACTTTGCTTTGGAAACCGAAAGTAAATCGGCTATTTGATTGCAAGTGTCATTGACCTAAACCCGAGGTAACTGTGGATGACACACCCACCTTTAACCATGGTTCTATCGTTACTATCATTGTTTATACCACCATATCAAAATCACTGATGTACAAAGTGTGATGAATAAAAAAGTGATTCATGTATGTTTTTATTTCAAGTCATGTATTGCTTGAGAACAAGCAACGCTCAAGTGTGGGGATATTTGATAAGGCTAAAAAGGAACATATATTTCATAGCAATATCCCTCCTAAATAATAGGTTTTCATATATAATTGTATTATATTTTCATTGTAATTGTTTAAATAAATAAGTGAGAAAACAAAAGGCAAAAACGAAGATTTGAAGACACAAACATCCAAAAAAGCTCAAATGTACAAGATACAATTCAAAAGGTTCAATTTATTGATAAATAATGTCTAAAAATGACAAGAGTACAAACCGCGAAACTCAAAGTACAAGATATTAAATTATACGAAAAGGCGTTCGAAAATCCGGAATCGAGACATGAACCAACTTTCAACGCTCGACGCAACGGAGCTAAAATTACAAGTTAACTATGCTCAAGAATATAATATAATATTTAAATAATTCATAATAAGAATAATAATAAATAATAAAAAGTTGTTAATTGAGCATAGTTAAGGGGTCATAAGTGAAAATTTCAAATCAACATTTGCCTATAAAATGGAATTCACGTAGTAATGAAAAAGAACACCTTCACTTCATTTTTCTTTCTTTCCCTCTGTAAGAATATATATATTTATATTTATAATATTAAGTTTAATTTAAGTTTAATAATAATTGGGTTATTGTAAGAAATATTTTACGGGTTTTAAAGTCGAAACTCTGTCCGTGTAACGCTACGCGATTAATCACCACTGTAAGCTATGTTCTTCCTTTATAAATTAATGTATCGTAACTAAGTTATTATTATGCTTATTTGAGCCAAAGTAATCGTGATGTTGGGCTAAAATATTAAGAAGGGGTTATTGAACTTTGGACCATAATTAAGGTTTGGGCAAAAGACCGACACTTGTGGAAATTGGACTATTGACTATTAATAGATGGGGGTACTGTCTAATTGAGTGACAACTCATTAGAGTCTGTCGAACCTATCTTCAAATTAATTAACCTAATAATTAATAATGATTATGGCTGTCCTATTTAGTGACGTTCATATGGAATCTATTATAATCATTTAATTAATTATTCGGGTTAGGTAATTGATTATTCAAACTGATCAAGTGGGTAAATTAATATTCATATATAATCAAAACAAATTAATATTCATATATAATCAAAACATGGGTGGATTACATACAGTGATAACTGATGTAATTGTTGACAGAAGTGATAACTGCGTCACAGTTTAAATCCTTAATTAGTGGGAATATTTGACTTCGGGTATAAGGGTAATTTGACGAGGACACTCGCACTTTATATTTATGACCGATGGACTATTATGGACAAAAACCAGATAGGTATCAAATAAACCAGGACAAAGGACAATTAACCCGGGTAACAATTAATTAAATCAAAACGTCAAACATCATGATTACGGAAGTTTAAATAAGCATAATTCTTTTATTATATTTCTCATCGTATCTTTATTTACTGTCATTTTATTACTCGCAATTTTATTTACTGTCATTTTATTTATTGTCATTATTTTACGCACTTTAATTATCGTCATTTATCTTTACGCTTAAAATATAGAATCGACAAACCGGTCATTAAACGGTAAAACCCCCCTTTTATAATAATATTACTACTTATATAATTATATATATTTTGTATAAATATAGTTGTTAAAAATATAGTAAGTATCACCAGCTCCCTGTGGAACGAACCGGACTTACTAAAAACTACACTACTCTACGATTAGGTACACTGCCTATAAGTGTTGTAGCAAGGTTTAGGTATATCCCATCTGTATAAATAAATAAAACTTATGTAATATTTCGTCATATTTCGTAATAAAAATATAACTATTTCGTACCCTCACGCTACATCATCATATATTATTATTATTTTACAACATTAATTATAACAATTACAATATATAATATTTCATATTATTATATATATTAGATATATGCATATCTATTTATCATTAATTGTTCATGAATCGTTGAGCATGGTCAAAGGGTCTAATGTATACATGAACATAGTTCTATCATTTTCGAGACTCACTATTATAGACTTTGCTCATCGTGTCGTGATCATATAAATATCAAGTTTAAATTTAGTCGGAAATTTTCGGGTCGTCACAAGCCACTGGTTATTTACGGAGAGAGATGCACCTCGAAGCTGAACCTCATTAGTTGCGTGAAAGTGCAAAAGATCATGAAGAAGGGACGTCTTGCTATCCTAGCGCATGTGAAAACGGTAGAAACCGAGGTGAAGAGTGTGGACGATGTTCGAATTATGAACGAGTTTTCCGATGTCTTTCCAGAGGAATTTCCTAGATTGCCACCACCAAGAGCAGTAGAATTTCAGATCGATTTAGTGCCAGGAGCTGCACCCGTAGCTCGCGCACCTTATCGACTCGCACCTTCCGAAATGCAGGAATTACAGAGCCAATTACAAGAACTACTAGACCGTGGATTTATCCAACCAAGTTTCTCACCTTGGGGCGCACCTGTTTTGTTTGTGAAGAAGAACGATGGATCCTTCCGCATGTGTATCGACTACCGTGAACTCAACAAATTGACTATCAAGAATCGGTATCCTCTTCCCCGTATTGACGATCTTTTTGATCAACTACAAGGATCGAGCGTCTACTCTAAGATCAATTTGCGATCCGGTTATCACCAGCTGAGGGTAAAAGAAAGCGATGTAATGAAGACTGCATTCAAAACTCGTTATGGTCATTATGAGTTTCTCGTGATGCCATTCGGTTTAACCAACGCACCTGCCGTGTTCATGGACCTCATGAATCGTGTCTGCAAACCATACCTGGAAAAGTTTGTTATCGTCTTCATAGATGATATCCTCATCTACTCTAGGAGTGAAGAAGAGCATGAGCAACATCTTCGATTAGTGCTTGAACTCTTGAGACAAGAGCAACTTTATGCGAAATTCTCCAAGTGTGAATTTTGGTTGAAGGAAGTTCAATTTCTGGGTCATGTTGTGAGCGACCAGGGTATCAAAGTTGATATCGCCAAGATTGAAGCTATCAGCAAGTGGGAAACCCCCACTACTCCGACGCATAATCGCCAATTTCTAGGTCTCACCGGTTACTACCGAAGATTCATTGAAGGTTTCTCTCTAATTGCGCGTCCTTTGACTGCGTTGACTCACAAAGGGAAGAAGTTCATTTGGGAACCCGCACACGAATCAGCATTTCAAACCTTGAAAAAGAATTTAACCACCGTACCTATCTTATATCTTCCTGAAGGCAGTGACGATTTCGTCGTTTATTGCGATGCTTCGAAAAGTGGTTTTGGTTGTGTACTGATGCAAAGATCAAAGGTTATCGCTTATGCTTCCCATCAATTGAAGATTCGCGAGCGGAACTACACTACTCACGATCTTGAACTTGGAGCCGTTGTCTTTGCGCTTAAATTGTGGAGACACTATTTGTATGGAACTAAAAGTACTATCTTCACCGACCACAAAAGCCTCCAACGCATCTTTGATCAGAAGAAACTAAATATGAGACAGCATCGATGGATTGAGACGCTAAACGACTATGATTGTGAACTTCGTTATCACCCTGGCAAGGCCAATATTGTAGCTGACGCTTTAAGTTGAAAGGAGAGGATGGCACCTCTTCTTGTTCGGGCACTGAACATCACCATTCATTCAAACCTCAACAGCCAGATCCGAGTAGCTCAAGATGAGGCTCTCAAGGAGGAGAATATATCTCACGAACATTTGAACATTCTTGTCTCTAAATTCGAGGTTAGGGAGACTTATTTTTCCAGCCCTTTGACATGCATCACATGATTTGCAAAGAAGGTGTGCGTCTTTGAAAATTGTAGGCTAATAGAATCCAGCATCATAGACTTTTCTTGCTGTGAGTTGAGGCCCATAATGCCCTCCTGTTGGTCCTGTGTGACAATGGTTTAAGATTTGATTGGCTTCATCTCCGAATACACATCGGCGTATTATTCCATCGGGACAACTTTTAAACTAATGTGGATCTTCCCAAAATTAGTGTTTTATATCACTAAAGAATTTCTTTCGTTTTTGGTACGACAACCCTTTTTCAAGGAATCCACATACTAAGTAGTTTGCATAGTCTGCAAACCATGAAATTTCATTATAATCTATCTTCAATAGATATTCATCAGGAAAGTTATCTTGTATGGCCGATTTATTTAGAACTTCTAATTCAGGATTTTCAAGACGAGAAAGATGATCAGCTGCGAGATTTTCTGCTCCCTTTTTATCTCGGATTTCAATATCGAACTCTTGTAAGAGTAAGATCCAACGGATTAATCTTGGTTTGGCATCTTGTTTCGAAAATAGGTATCTAAGAGCAGAATGGTCGGTATAGACCACCGTTTTAGCTAGAACGAGATATGAACGAAATTTGTCAAAAGCAAAGACAATAGCAAGGAGTTCTTTTTCAGTAGTTGTGTAATTCGTTTGTGCTCCTTCTAATGTCTTACTAGCGTAATAAATAGGTTGAAATCTTTTTTCAATCCTTTGTCCTAAAACGGCTCCCATTGTAAAATCACTTGCATCGCACATAAGTTCAAATGGTAAATTCCAATTTGGAGTTATCATGATCAGCGCATTAGTGAGTTTTTCTTTAAGAATATTAAAAGATTTGATGCATTCATCTGAAAAGATGAATTGTAACGACCCTGGATTTTCCAACGTTTAATTAATAATAATTATTATTAATACTTGTGTTTTATTGAATGTATTGTTTATATACATTTACTTGTTACCGTGATTAACTTTGAATGCTCCGATTCGTCTTTGTGACACGCATACATTACACGAATAATATTTTCAAATATTATTTACATTCATGATTGATTTTTATTAATCATTTTAATTAACTAAGTTTACTAGTTGATTACTTGGGCTTTCATTAGTGTTAGTGGACTTAGAAGTCCACACTACTCATCTTAATGGATTTATTAGCCCATTACTCATGTAAGTATTACTTTAGAACTAAACTAAATGGATTAGTGCACATGGAATCTAGTTACAAGTTTACTTACACATCTTTCCCATGCAAACACCCCTAATAACCAACTTTTAAGCCAAATTCATGCAAGTGACTAGTGGGTTTTTCCTTTCCCCCTTTCCCTTTGATGACCGTCGGCCTAGCCAAGATACAAGGGAGGTTTTGTTCATTTTTTTTACTTACTCACTTGTATACTTCATTCACTTCACACACACAAAAATACTTGCACTTTTCTCTCATTCTTTTCCTCTCAACTTTTCTCTCAAAGTGTGAGTTTCTTTCAAGTATTCTTCTTCCTTTTTCTTGTCTCAAAACCGTAAACATATACATACATTATCATCATCAATTGCTTGTTTAATTACTTGTTCTTTGTTGTTGCTCAAGTTACTTGTTGTTGTTGTTGATTTGTTACTTGTTCTTAGTTATTATTTACTTACTAGTACAAGAATCAAACTTTCTAGTTTAATTCTTCATATTATCTTGTATTTACAAGAACATACAAGAACAAAACTTCCTAGTTTATGTTCTACACTTAATGTTTTAAAAGATTGTAAGTTCATAGGTTGTAAATCATTACTTGTGATTCATGTTTGTAAACTTAAAGTTTACATTCTAAAAGATCAAAGCCTTGGCTTGAATCTTTAAAGTATGAACAACCATGAACTTGTTACTTGTAGATTTAACTTATTTCTTCATTTTATGTACATTAAAGTTGTGATTTGGTGAAGTATTACTAGTTAAACTTGATCTCATATTTCTTGAAACTAAAAGTTAACTTTGTAAGTTCAAGAACATAGAAGTATAACTTTTTAGTTATAACTTCATACACTTGTGTTGGATTCAACTTAATAACTTTAGATCTAGACTTTTGGGTCTTGGATCTTCAAGATCTAACTAAGAACTATGTTCTATAACTTAAGATCTTGATTAGTTAGTTCACTTTCAAGTTTGTAGTTCAATATTACTTTTATAACTCTTGTATGTGTTGGATCTAAGATCTTGATGTAACTTTGGTTCATCAAAATACTTGCAACACTTAATTGAGTTGTGCTACTTATCTTAGACTTACACTTGTATTATGATGGTCAAAACTTGGTAAATATGATGTAAACACATCAACGAGTTGTACACTTGAAGCTATATGCATCAAGGATGAGAACCGTGATGAACATCAAGCACCAAGAACCCACCGGAACCTACTGTTTACTGTTTTCTGGAACTGATCAGAATACCTGGGCTACTGTAAAGTTGATTTTCAGTTATCTCTTATTGAGTAGATAATTTTTCATTTAAGACTCGTCTTAATCCAAGTTACGGTTTAGGATCTATGGCCCTCTGAACGTCACTATGTCCTTTTAACGTTGTGCTGAAAATTATGACATACTCGCACTTAAACCGTCGCCACCGTCAAACGAAGACGAGTTTGGTTCTGGAATTTTTACAGCAACTAAAGGACTTATATATGGAGCCGTGGCCACTGGTCTCACCTTATTTCAGTAGGTATAAAGGTCGAGGTGACTGATCGAAGTCAGCCTTTGTTTTAAACTCTTTTCTTGAATGAAACTTACTTTATACTTTTTGTTTGATGATGAATGATGATGACCCTTAAGACCTAATTTACATACATTTAAACCTATTGGGACAATTTACTGACTTAGTAATATTTTACTTAAGTTGAGGACTTTCCGGACCTCCATACTTGCTTACTTCCCGACTCAACTTTACTTCCACTTTACCACTGTGAGTTATAGCATCCCTTTTTACTTTAACTATTTTGGGAACTGAGAATACATGCGCATTTTACATTTTACATACTAGGCACGAGTACTTAAACTTTATATATGTGTGGGTTATACAACGGTATAAACATTCCCTTTAGCTCGGTAACGTTTAGTCATTGGTTTTTGAACCGGTGAACGCGAATCTTAGATATGGATCCATAGGGTTTGACATCCCCACTCGGGCTAGTAGCGCTAGCATTTAACGGGTGTTTAATACTTCGTATACATACGCACTTGCCAAGTGTACTTTCAGGGGGTTATAAACGTTAAGTTAGTTACCAAGTGCCCACGGTTAAACATATACTTTACTATTTTGAAACGCTTGTTGAAGAACTGAAATCTTGTGGCCTACCTTACATTACTGTTATACTTAAACTATAGCTCACCAACCTTTGTGTTGACGTTTTTAAGCATGTTTTTCTCAGGTGCTTAAGGTTAGCCGCCTCCGCTGTTGTACTAGTCCTGCCTCGTAGACTTCCGCTGTGCTTTACTAGAGATGTCACCTTATGAAACTCTTTATCTTGCATTCAAACTTAATTACTTTTGAACAATGATTTGTAATGACCTAAGGGTCACGTACTATTATCTTTGCTTCTAGTCATAGAAGCATACTTTTGATTATAAAACAATTGACGTTGGTTATGACGTCACCTTTTATCATGAATGCAAACTTGTTTTGAAAACGTATATAGTGTTTGACCTTGTAATGATCCTGTTGTTGATGATTCGTACACGATGGTTTTGTACGGGGCATCACATGAATGGAGCATCCTTTTCTAAGAGTTTATTCATAGGAGTGGCAATTTTAGAAAAATATTTTATGAAACGTCGGTAAAAACCGGCATGCCCTAGAAAACTCCTAACTCCTCTAACATTGGTGGGATGTGGAAGTTTAGCAATTACATCTAGTTTAGCTTTATCCACTTCAATTCCTTCCTTTGAAATTTTATGACCAAGAACGATGCCTTCTTTAACCATGAAATGGCATTTCTCCCAATTAAATACTAGATTTGATTGTTCGCATCTAATAATCATTCGTTCAAGATTAACTAGACATGTTTCAAAAGTATCACCGAAGACAGAAAAGTCATCCATGAATACTTCCATGCATTCTTCTATCATGTCATGAAAAATCGCCATCATGCACCTTTGAAAGGTTGCAGGGGCGTTGCAAAGTCCAAATGGCATGCATTTATAAGCAAAAGTACCATAAGGGCACGTGAACGTGGTTTTCTCTTGGTCCTCGGGTGCTATTGGAATTTGAAAATATTCGGAAAAACATTCAAGAAAACAATAGTAAATATTCCCGGCTAATCTTTCCAACATTTGATCAATGAAAGGTAAGGGAAAGTGATCTTTTCTGGTGGCGTCATTTAATTTTCTATAATCAATACAAACATGCCATCCTGTTACAGTCCTAGTAGGAATAAGCTCATTTTTTTCATTTGTGATGACAGTCATGCCACCCTTCTTAGGTACGCATTGAACTGGGCTTACCCATGGACTATCAGAGATTGAATAAATTAAACCTGCATCTAGTAGTTTTATAATTTCTTTCTTAACAACATCTTGCATATTAGGATTTAGTCTTCGTTGATGTTGCACATACATTTTATGACCTTCTTCCATAAGGATTTTGTAACGACCTGGATTTTTCCAATCGTTTTATACTTATGAGATTAATATTTACATAAATTAAACCTTACCAACATGATAAGCAATCCAAATTGTTGAGACTTGTGTTTTTGAAAAGAGTTTTACACAACGTTTGACCGTCCCATTTGACCGATGATATCACGAACTATATAACATACGATAATTATATGTTTGTGTATATATATGTATTTATATATATTTAACATGATCTAAGGATGGTTTAACATCTCATTGTGTACTAATGACAATGAGTTATAAGTATATTTTGAAACTACTAACTTAAGTTTTCAAAACGATAACTATACGTAACATTCTTTGATATATATACTTATAACCTATAATGCTTATACACGTATCGTATATATAATGTATTTAATCACTTTTTAAGGACTTAAATACATAAAACAATATAAGTATATTCACAAAATATAGCTATATTTGAATTCTCATTCCGTTTCCTCAAGATTTCTATACGTATATCTAGGGTATATGTACCCGTATCATACCCAGCTTCTATATGTATTTACTATTGGTATATACACATAAAATCAACATCCTAATCAACATTATTACTTCCCTATATATGAGGTAACTAGGATTTGTCAAGTAGCATGAATTATTAGTAAGAAAACAAAATTAGGAATCCTTTTCTTTCTTTATAAACTAAAAACGTTTTTATGAATGAACACCATTTCTTCACTCCATTTTCTCATACCTACACCCTCATTTCTCTCTCAAAATACTCCTAACTTCATACTTGATCATCTCCAAGCATTTTCCCCATCATTTAGCTTCAATTACAAGCCTTAAACACCATAAGAAAACTCTTTCAAGAACATATCAAAATAACCACCCATTTGAAGAAGTATACTTCCAACCTTTTGATCTAACTCCACCACTCTTTGATTCCAAGATTTTTTCTTATTTCTTACAGTAAATTTGTCCAAGTAACTTGAGGTAGTAACCTTGTTCATAATCTTGTTCGATTCATAATTATATAGCTATCTTATTTTATGTTGTAAAATTTTAACAACCAGAACATAGTTTGAATGATTTCAAACTTGTTTGCAAACTAAATAGATCCTTCTAACCTAACTTATAAAACACTTCAAGACCTTTAATATATCATAATGATATGCTAACTTAACAAGATATAACTTGGTTTTACAAAGAACACCTTAAAAACTGAATCTACGTCGTCGGAGTGCAACCGGGGGCTGTTTTGGGTTGGATAATTAAAAACCATCTTGAACTTTGAATTGGAAGTTCATGTTCTGGAAAAATGATATTTCTTATGAATATGTTAAAACATAAAAATTTCATGGTTTAACTCAAAGTGTAAGTATTTTTAGAAAAATGATCATTAAATGTTGTTTTTATGATGGAAAATGATCACTTTCATAAGTTTTACCAAAGTTTGACCTATAACCTGTGATTTCGAATACAAACTAAGGTATTTTCAGTTCATATTCTTAAAATTTGACTTGATTCAAGGAAGTGGCAAGTTGAACCAACAAAAACGGAGTTGTAATGAAGAAACTACGACTAAAACAAGATTGGGTATCCGAAGCTAGTTTAGCTACGAAAATATTTGGAGATAAAGTAAATTAATCATATCTTTTCTAATTAATATGATATTTTATATATAATTACTTATGATTTGATTTTATATATTTTAGGACCACCCGTAAACAACACGAGAAGATTAATCATAAGACCTCATGATTGTACGCAACACGTCATTTGACAACACGGTACTTTATGTACGCAACACGTCATTTGACAACATGGTACCATGGGTCGAGATTAATTCTGATCAATACGAATACGATGGGGTCTTTATTTATTTTATTGAGCAACTAATTGTGGACCACTAACATCGGACTGCTAACTACGGACTAAGAAAATATTAAAAGTATTATAAGTATATATATATATATATATATATATATATATATATATATATATATATATATATATATATATATATATATATATATATATATATATATATATATATATATATATATATATATATATATATATATATGTAACGATTACTTGAAAAGAAAATATGTTGATATATTATATATATATATGGTTAGGTTCGTGATATCTATCGGAGACCAAGTCGAGTTAAATACCTTCAAGGCAAAAGTGAGTATATAGTCCCACTTTTAAACTCTAAATATTTCGGGATGAGAATACATGCATTTTATGATTTACGTTATGGACACAAGTGATAAAAAAATATATTCTACGTTGAGTTGTACCACTGGCATACTTCCCTGTAGCTTGGTAACTACTATTTACATGTGGTATTGTAAACGCGAATCATGTTGATAGATCTATCGGGCATGACAACCCCAACTGGACTGGACGACCAGTATTCAACGGTTGCACAGTACTTCGTTTCGGTGACTACACTTGGTACAGTGTAGTGAGATTTCATAATAAAGGGAATATGCGATGTTGATTAAATGTTAAGTATGGTTATCAAGTGCTCAACCACTTAGAATATTTTTATTAAAACATTTATGTTTATGAAATCTTGTGGTCTATATTTATAACGCTGCTAGCATTAAACCTATATCTCACCAACTTTATGTTGACGTTTAAAGCATGTTTATTCTCAGGTTCCTAGAAGTCTTCCGCTGTTTGAATATATGTTAGAGAAACCATGTGCATGGAGTCATACATGTTTTATTCGAGGAAGCATTGCATTCACAAAATCATCACCGTGTATTTATTTTGACTGCATTGTCAACGGAAGTATTCTTGTAAACTGTTATTTACGGTGATTGTCTATATGTAGAAATCATCAGATGTCGAAAACATTGAATTTTAAATATTCATTTATGGTATATCTTTTCAAAAGAATGCAATGTTTATAAAACGTATCATATAGAGGTCAAATGCCTCGCGATGTAATCATATGTTATTTTATTCGTCCCTATGGATTGGGTCGGGTCGTTTCATGTGGTATCAGAGCGGTGGTCTTAGCGAACCAGGTCTGCATTAGTGTGTCTAACTGATAAGTCGTTAGGTTGTATTAGTGAGTCTGGACTTCGACCGTGTCTGCATGTCAAAATTTTACTTATCATTTTGTGTCGAAAATCATCTACTTATCATCTATAGGAAATTACCTGCTTATCATCTTAAGTCTAAACGCATCTTACTGCATTCATTGCATGAATGGTGTATAGACAAAATACATATCTTAGCGTATTTGCTAATTCATATCTACGCGTATCTGTTACTGTAAACTTTGTCTGACATATTCCGTAAATCCCTCCGTAATCTATGAGATCTTTTGTTCTATATATGTGGATATTCTATATAATTAGAATACCACCCGATAGCTGGAAAATCATTTCATATCGAAAAATCCTTTATTCAATCATACGAAATGGAACTCGTCACTAGTTGAAGTCCCTCGAATTCCGATATGGAATACCACTCAAGCTCCGAAAGCAGTGTGACCGGAATGGATCAACCAATCAGTCATCATCTATTTTGGATGGATTGGGGATGGGTTCGTAGCCTTCGCAATCATTGGAGATAAGAAGAAGGTGATCCCTTCCATCCACGAAATTGCCCTCTTGACGATGAACCTGAAGCACTTACCGGCAAACCTGTTCGAGAAACCATTTTCTCTCTCATTTCCAGAGTATCTCATCACGATTATATACTACATCAAATTCTAGATTTTATTTATCCACTCGTCCGAACCGACAATCACCCCGGTGTAATAGAAGAAGTCAACGAGCTTCGCACTCAGATAGTGGCTTTGGAGAATACGGTACGAAGGTTACAAACACCATCAGCAGCATCAATAGCATAACCAGTACCGTCAATAACATCAACATCACATGCCTAAATACCCTAAGCACCAGCAGCATCACCAGCATCAACGTTATCACCATCATCAACATCAACAAGATCATTACCACCACCAACAATCACATCCGCATCACACGCCTCAATATCACCATCCGTACCTCGGATATCAACGTCATACGCACCATAGATACCAAGAAGTACCAACAACAACAAACGATGAAGTATTGATTCATAACTTCATCGGAGAAACATTCTATGGTGATTATGTAATCTCTAAAGACATAGAGATTACCTATTTCTGCCTTAACCATAAATCAGATGAGTGGACAGAAATGATAAAAGGAAGAGTAGAAACCCCGACAAGAATGATGCGTAAGGTACAAGCTAGACTTGTTTTACCAACATCATCAGCAGTACCCTTAGCCTCACCAACACATTCAGTGATGTCAACATCGTTAGAATCGTCAGCAACTTTAACATCACAAGCTCCACCAGTTCAAGAATCATTCTGGACATCATCAATAACGCGTATATTGCATCAATGAGTTATGAAGTATTAACTCATTCTTCTGAAGAATTTATATAAATATTTTATATATATGAATTCGGAAACCAAAATAAATCTTTTCGTACTAAGCTATTAAGTATGAATTGAAAAAGGGTAGATACTACTCGTTTAAATTCATACTACAAATATGCAATGATGTACGTCCTTCGTCAGCAACTTAATCATCGTTAACTACAATCCCTGTTTCAATTCAATGAATTTTGTTTTATAATAAACCAAGTGTATTATTCAATAATATGTTTGATTTTACACTTTCATCTTCAATGTACTCGAAGCTTACTGGGAAATAACATTCATATCTTGCGAAGTTAGCAAGAGTTCAATGAGTATCAGCATGATTCACTAAGGAAATATATATAAGAATAAATAATGAAGTATTGATCCATAACATCATTAATATTCTGTGAAGAATATGTGGTTCCTAATCGTTTTAGAGATTACTTATTCTAGCTCAAACCGAAAATCAAATGAGTCTAATATTATATTGACTTATTAAATTCATGATTACATCTGAAGAAGATATATATGTACATATATTTTCATAAAAATTGTAATAAAATTCTCTGGTACAAAACATTACTTGTGAAATTTTTTAACGGGTAGGTAATACCCGAGAGATATATAAATTCACAATTAATATGATTATATTCTTCGACTCTGATTCAACAATCATCAACTATACTCACTACCTTCACAATAATATACATTCTTTCATAGAAATTAAAACAACCATTTTCATCCAAATTTGATTACGACAAAACGAAATCCAAGTCAAGACTTAACAGAAGACATCACTCTTAGGACTCTTACATCTTTCAAAACTATACTTTGACTTCAAAACTATGCTAGAACATCATTCGATTCTTGGAACCCGGAAAAATATTTATATCATTCAAAGTCCTAAAACATCATATGTATATTAACAATTACAATCTATGATCAAACCCTTCGAAATTCCTGAAGACACTTCAAATAATGGACAATCGAGATGATGATCCAACAACACATTACCCGCAGTCTTGCACCTGAAAAGCTCTCGAAACCAAGGACATAATTTAACACGTATCCGCGTTAAATCTTTTAGCATTTATTAGCAAAAATAACTTTGCGATTCCTTTTCAAAATAGCAAATTTTGTCACAGTTTCAGCAAGTCAACCTCGACTTTCCATTCGAAGTAGCCTTATTATAACCTGTAATACATACGATTACCTTTTTGTTACCAGGGAACCTTTTATATTCCACGACATTATCAGCAGATGTACCAGCAAGTCGTTACCCCTTTGGCGGAATCAACAATGGGTATTTTGAAATCTCGCAGCGTTTCTATTTCGGCAGTTATATATATATATATATATATATATATATATATATATATATATATATATATATATATATATATATATATACAACATCTATCCCCAAGAATTACATATTTCAAATGTGAAGTTTCTGAAAAATGCTCCAGTCTACGAATTAGTGCTATTAAGTTTTGGAAAAGACTGATAAAGTGGTAAAAACAGTAGACAACAATTACAGTCAGAAGTTTGACAATAAAGAATAATAGATTGGAAAAGCTCGAACGAAAAATTTGGTACTGGAAAACGGATTGAGCAAAGTATAAAGGAGGTTGTGGACAAATCATAATGACTAAATCTACCTTCAAAGGATTCAAATGATTCAGTGTCTGCTGAAACCGTTAGTAAGAACCTTACTCCTTATTCTAAACCTTCACAGACAGATTTTCTGCGTCATTCCCTGATCTTAGATATGATATCATCGTATTTTTCATTATAAATATCTCCGATATTCCTGAAGATATATTCCCAACTATCCTCATCAAAAATCATTTATCTCTTCACAATATTTGCGTTACAACATAAAAGAAACTGTGTTAGTTTCTAAATTCTGAAAAATTCGAGTTTAAAATATGAATGTTTTGAAGTAGTGTTGGAAACTGAATCATGAATTAGTATAATATAATGACACTTGATCAACGTGATTATATTACAGTAATTCATGCTGAGTTTCTAAATGGAACATAATGATTCACGGATCATAACGTCATCATGTGCCATGTTACATAACTCTTACATTCTACCCAATCTCCAAACATATTAAGAACATATCTCCTTGATAATTCTATCTTTTCGGACATTCTGGTAACTTACCAAATCAAGATCGTGCAATTACTATTTCCTTCTTAGAACATTAAATATGTTTATTTCAAAATCCATACCTACGAATTCTGGACCATTATTCGCTTGACTCGAAGTCGGGAAGAGGAAACAGAAGTATGGAACTGTTGAATATAAAATAAAATATAAAGCTCAACAACAACAAATAAATTACAAACTGTGTATATCAATACGTATTGCAACGTAAAGGCACGGGAGAATTAACAATACTATAACCCCAAGGTAATAGTAGAAATAAATAAAATCCTTCAGAGGTAGATGAAAAAGAAGAATGACAGAGATTAAAGTTAAGAGTATATCCAAGATCAGTACTGGATGAAGCATACTGATAAATGTTTTAAAGTATGAATTGAGGGAGGAAGAATAGAAGGTATGAGTTGTAAGGAAATGAAGGGAGGTGGATTTATAGTAAAAGATCCTACAGAGCAATCAAAATAGATGATCGCATTTAAAGCGGATTCTAATTTCCTTGATTATCGAAGAATCAAATATCATTATGAAGATTTTACTCCAAATCTCTTAAACTTGGAAATCAATCCTATCTACGTCAAAAGATATGACGAATCTATACCTACTCATTTCACCCTTTGGTGATAGCCTCACTCGTACTCTTCACAAAAATCAAATTGCTTTATCAATATTACTTGATGATAATAAAACTCTAATTTCCAACTCGTATACGTCATGAAAACATACTTATTGTCAGCCATGACCATCCCATTCAAATTTCGGGACGAAATTTATTTAACGGGTAGGTACTGTAACGACCCGGATTTTTCCAATTGTTTTATACTTATGAGATTAATATTTACATAAATTAAACCTTACTAACATGATAAGCAATCCAAATTGTTGAGACTTGTGTTTTTGAAAAGAGTTTTACACAACGTTTGACCGTCCAATTTGACCGATGATATCACGAACTATATAACATACGATAATTATACGTTTGTGTATATATATGTATTTATATATATTTAACATGATCTAAGGATGGTTTAACATCTCATTGTGTACTAATGACAATGAGTTATAAGTATATTTTTAAACTACTAACTTAAGTTTTTAAAACGATAACTATACGTAACATTCTTTGATATATATACTTATAACCTATAATGCTTATACACGAATCGTATATATAATGTATTTAATCACTTTTTAAGGACTTAAATACATAAAACAATATAAGTATATTCACAAAAGATAGCTATATTTGAATTCTCATTCCGTTTCCTCAAGATTTCTATACGTATATCTAGGGTATATGTACCCGTATCATACCCAGCTTCTATATGTATTTACTATTGGTATATACACATCAAATCAACATCCTAATCAACATTATTACTGCCCTAGATATGAGGTAACTAGGATTTGTCAAGTAGCATGAATTATTAGTAAGAAAACAAAATTAGGAATCCTTTTCTTTCTTTATAAACTAAAAACGTTTTTATGAATGAACACCATTTCTTCACTTCATTTTCTCATACCTACACCCTCATTTCTCTCTCAAAATATTCCTAACTTCATACTTGATCATCTCCAAGAATTTTCCCCATCATTTAGCTTCAATTACAAACCTTAAACACCATAAGAAAACTCTTTCAAGAACATATCAAAATAACCACCCATTTGAAGAAGTATACTTTCAACCTTTTGATCTAACTCCACCACTCTTTGATTCCAAGATTTTTTCTTATTTCTTACAGTAACTTTTTCCAAGTAACTTGAGGTAGTAACCTTGTTCATAATCTTGTTCGATTCATAATTATATAGCTATCTTATTTTATGTTGTAAAATTTTAACAACAAGAACATAGTTTGAATGATTTCAAACTTGTTTGCAAACTAAATTGATCCTTCTAACCTAACTTTTAAAACACTTCAAGACCTGTAATATATCATAATTATATGCTAACTTAACAAGACATAACTTGGTTTTACAAAGAACACCTTAAAAACTGAATCTACGTCGTCGGAGTGCAACCGGGGGCTGTTTTGGGTTGGATAATTAAAAACCATCTTGAACTTTGAATTGGAAGTTCATGTTCTGGAAAAATGATATTTCTTATGAATATGTTAAAACATAAAAATTTCATGGTTTAACTCAAAGTGTAAGTATTTTTAGAAAAATGATCATTAAATGTTGTTTTTATGATGGAAAATGATCACTTTCATAAGTTTTACCAAAGTTTGACCTATAACCTGTGATTTCGAATACAAACTAAGGTATTTTCAGTTCATATTCTTAAAATTTGACTCGATCCAAGGAAGTGGCAAGTTGAACCAACAAAAACGGAGTTGTAATGAAGAAACTACGACTAAAACAAGATTGGGTATCCGAAGCTAGTTTAGCTACGAAAATATTTGGAGATAAAGTAAATTAATCATATCTTTTCTAATTAATATGATATTTTATATATAATTACTTATGATTTGATTTTATATATTTCAGGACCACCCGTAAACAACACGAGAAGATTAATCATAAGACCTCATGATTGTACGCAACACGTCATTTGACAACACGGTACTTTATGTACGCAACACGTCATTTGACAACATGGTACCATGGGTCGAGATTAATTCTGATCAATACGAATACGATGGGGTCTTTATTTATTTTATTGAGCAACTAATTGTGGACCACTAACATCGGACTGCTAACTACGGACTAAGAAAATATTAAAAGTATTATAAGTATATATATATATATATGTAACGATTACTTGAAAAGAAAATATGTTGATATATTATATATATATGGTTAGGTTCGTGATATCTATCGGAGACCAAGTCGAGTTAAATATCTTCAAGACAAAAGTGAGTATATAGTCCCACTTTTAAACTCTAAATATTTCGGGATGAGAATACATGCATTTTATGATTTACGTTATGGACACAAGTGATAAAAAAATATATTCTACGTTGAGTTGTACCACTGGCATACTTCCCTGTAGCTTGGTAACTACTATTTACATGTGGTATTGTAAACGCGAATCCTGTTGATAGATCTATCGGGCCTGACAACCCCAACCGGACTGGACGACCAGTATTCAACGGTTGCACAGTACTTCATTTCGGTGACTACACTTGGTACAGTGTAGTGAGATTTCATAATAAAGGGAATATACGACGTTGATTAAATGTTAAGTATGGTTATCAAGTGCTCAACCACTTAGAATATTTTTATTAAAACATTTATGTTTATGAAATCTTGTGGTCTATATTTATAACGCTGCTAGCATTAAACCTATATCTCACCAACTTTATGTTGACGTTTAAAGCATGTTTATTCTCAGGTTCCTAGAAGTCTTCCGCTGTTTGAATATATTTTAGAGAAACCATGTGCATGGAGTCATACATGTTTTATTCGAGGAAGCATTGCATTCACAAAATCATCACCGTGTATTTATTTTGACTGCATTGTCAACGGAAGTATTCTTGTAAACTGTTATTTAGGGTGATTGTCTATATGTAGAAATCATCAGATGTCAAAAACATTGAATTTTAAATATTCATTTATGGTATATCTTTTCAAAAGAATGCAATGTTTATAAAACGTATCATATAGAGGTCAAATGCCTCGCGATGTAATCATATGTTATTGTATTCGTCCCTATGGATTGGGTCGGGTCGTTTCAGATTTTATGTGAGCAATACGAAGGACTTATGCCTTTAATATCATAAATCTTCCATGCAATAGCTGGTTTATAAGCTTTTAGCACAGAAATAAGTTGAGATTTTTCATTTTCAGTAAGAGGAGACGATATTATTACAGGTAATTCAGATTCACCATGTAAATAAGCATATTCCAAATGGTTTGGAAGTGGCTTTAACTCTAATGTCGGTGGTTCTTCTATCGATGATTTGTATCGATATCTGTCTTCTTCTTTTAGCATTTGAAGTTCTTCTGTTGTTGGTTCATATTCATTAGCCATGAGTGCGGCTAACATTTCAGCTTCATTAATTGGTTCAGTTCCTTCTCCTAAAGAACATTCTCCTGTTCCTTGTGATTCTGGAAATTCTTCTAACAATTCTGCATGTGAATCTATAGTTTGAATGTAATAACATGTATCATCTGCAGATTGCGGTTGTTGCATAGCTCTATCAACAGAAAAGGTAACACCCTCGTCCTCTATACTTAGGGTCAGAGTCTTACCGAACACATCTATTATTGCTTTAGCCGTGTTTAAGAATGATCTTCCTAATATGAGAGGAACTCGAGAATCTTCTTCCATGTCCAGAATAATAAAATCTACTGGAAATACTAAAGTACCAACTTTAACTAGCATGTTTTCCATTATCCCTCTAGGTTATTTTACTGATCGATCGGTTAGTTGTATACTTATTCGTGTTGGTTTCAATTCTCCAAGGTCTAGTTTACTGTATAATGAATACGGCATTAAATTTATACTAGCACCTAAGTCTGCTAATGCTTCTATTGAACTTAGACTACCCAGAAAACATGGAATCGTGAAACTTCCTGGATCTGATAATTTTTCTGGTATCTTATTCAACAGCACTGCAGAACAATTAGCATTCATTGTAACAGCCAAGAGTTCTTCCATTTTCTTTCTATTTGTGATTAGATCTTTCAGAAATTTAGCATATCTAGGCATTCCTGAAATTACATCAATGAAAGGAAGATTTACATTTATCTGTTTAAACATATCCAAGAATTTGGATTGCTCGGCTTCAAGTCTTTCTTTTCTCATTTTACTCGGGTAAGGAAGTGGTGGTTGGTATGATTTAACATAAGGTTTAGCCTTAAATGTGTTATCTTCATTAACCTTTTCAACTACCGGTTCTGTTTCCTTATTTTGTTCAGGTTATCGTTCTTGTGGAGTAGGAATAACGTCATCATAAATTACAGGCATTTCAGGTGGTTTAAGTGTAATACCACTTCTCGTGGTAATGGCTTTAGCTGTTTCATTCCGGGGGTTAGCATGTGTATCACTAGGTAAACTTCCCGGTTTTCTTTCACCTATCAACCTTGCTAGGTTACTTACTTCTTGTTCCAAATTTTGAATAGAAGCTTGTTGATTTCTAAATGCTTGAGCATTTTGTTCATTGGTTTGTTTCTGAGATGTGAAAAATTGAGTTTGAGATTCAACTAGCTTTGACATCATATCTTCTAAATTTGGCTTTTTATCATCAGTTTGTGGTAGTTTGTTTTGAAAAATAGGTCTTTGCTGATTGTAAGTATTATTGGATACTTGTTGATTGCTAGGACCTTGTTGGTTGTTGTATGAAACATTTCGGTTATAATTCTGGTTTTGATTGTAGATTGGTCTTGGCGGTTGATAATTATTTTGATAATTATTTCCAGGCCTTTGGTTAACGTATGAAACATTCTCTCTTTGTTCCATTGTTTGTTCAATACTGAGACAATCTTTTGTCAAATGTGGTACTCCACATTGGTCACAACTAATTCGTATTGAGTGAATATCCTTAGTCATCTTTTCCATTCGTCTCTCGACAGCATCTATCTTTGCGGAAATGGAATCAAAGTCATGGCTAGAATCGGCTCTAGCCGCTTTAGATGATCTAACGATATCTTTTTCTTGATGCCACTCATGTGAGTGGGAAGCAGTGTTATCAATAATTTTGTAAGCTTCAGTTGCGGTTTTCTTCATAATGGAACCACCAGCTGCTATACCGATGTCTTTTCTTGTAGTGATGTCGCATCCTTGGTAGAATATTTGTACTATTTGATAAGTGTCTAAACCATGTTCCGGACATCCTCTCAATAACTTTCCAAATCTTGTCCACGCCTCATATAGAGTTTCATTTGGCTTTTGCGTGAACGTAACAATTTCTCCTTGAAGTCTCACGGCTTTAGATGCCGGAAAGAATTGTTTAAGAAATTTTTCAACTAAAACGTCTCATGTATCAATCGCCCCTTCAGATAATGATTCTAACCAATATTTGGCTTCTCCCTTTAAAGTCCAGGGAAATAACATGAGATATATCTGTTCATCCTCCACTTCTCGGATTTTAAATAGAGTACAGATCCTATTAAAAGTACGAAAATGTTCGTTTGGATCTTCCTTCGGCGCATCACTAAATTGGCATTGATTAGTCACCATGTGTAGGATTTGTCCTTTAATTTCATAATCTGGCGCATTAATGTCTGGTTGAGTAATTGCGTGACCTTGGCCAGTGCATTTAGCTCTAATTCGGTCTTCCATACTTAGAGGTTCCAGATTTTTCATGATTGAATTTGTTGAATCTAAATCACTAGAGGATTCTGATTTAATGGTTTGTTCCTCGACAATCTCTGTTTGAATGATTGGTGGCTCAAGAGGAAAGATTAATGGTTCAGGATCTCTGAATTGTCCCTGAATATCTTCCAGATTCTCAATTGTGAGGTCTGGTTCAAAAAATGGATTATCGAAAATTTGAATTGGAGTACTTGGTCGACTAGATGAAGATTCTAAAGAAAAATCAACGGCGACAATATTGGCTAGATGTCTTGATCTGGTTACAGGTGGTGAACGTATGAAAGGTGGTGAACGTTTTGCTCGGTGCATTCACTGAATATCCTATTAGTTATAAAAGATAAAAATTATATAAGTTATCAAATTAATAGACTTTTCTGATTTTGCCTACATTTCGAATAGCCAATAGATGCAGCAGGTAGCCAGGACCCTTTAAATCGGAAGCCCACAACTCGCCACTAACAAATCCAACTATTACTACGAACCAGAAAATTTTAGATGTCTATCAATTTAACCGCTTAAAATAATTTTTCGTTGAAATTTTAAAAGAAAATAAAGAAAATTCTATGTCCTAGAAACTAGAGCGTCGAGAAATAAGAAAGAAAAAGAGCGCGTCGGAAAACGTCGAAAAAATAAAAGGTCGAAAAATAATAAAAAAAACGTAGCGCGTCGAAACTTAAAAGTCTAAAAACTAAAAATTAAAAGATACATCTAAAGGTATTAAAGCTTAAAGGAATTCTAAATCCAAAACGGCAATAACTTAAAAAGTACCAAAATCTTAAAACGGCGTCGCAAAATTCTAAAGCACCTATATCTTAGTCTAAAGAAAAAGCACTTAAGGGATTTTACGGAAAAGCCTAAAAATCTAGAAATAAAAATAACTATGGCAAAAACTATATCTTAAAACTAGTTACGAGCGATAAAAATACAAATTACGTACTAAATAATAAAAATATACAATTTATAAAAAGAGACAAAAAAATGATAAAATTACTAATTTTTATAAAAATATTATTTTTATATTATTTATTTTATAAAATTATTAATTTATATAATTAATAAAACTAATTAAAACTTAAATTACAAATTAAAACTAAAAACTAAACTAATTAATTAAATAATTAACCTTAATTAGGGTTTATAATAATAATAATAATTAATGCTCCGTAATTAATGCAGAACTAGGTCAAATATGGCGTGTCAGCCAAGGTCATGCGATCGCATGGATATCGCGTTATATTTTCATGCGGTCGCATGGATTAGGGTTCCAGGCCAAAATATGGTCTGCTACAGTACCAGGCTCGAAAATCTTTAATTTTTTTAATTTTTCTGTTTTTATAAAATATTTATATAAACAAATAAAAACTTATATTTTAAAAACTAAAATAAAAATAAAAAACTTTATAATTATATATATATATATATATATATATATATATATATATATATATATATATATATATATATATATATATATATATATAACAAACTCTTAAAAATATATATATTTTGTTTTTCTTTTTATATTTTTGTATTTTTAAAACGTATTTTTACAAAAGTAAATTAAAAATCTTTTTTTTATATATATATAGCGTTTCACTTCCGGCGTTTAGGCAGTCCCCGGCAGCGGCGCCAAAAATACTTGATGTGCGTAGAGGTGTATACGAAATAGCTTATATTTTACTAGGAAATACTATTAAATACGATACATTTTTACACAAGTTATTCATTTATTTATAGAGTGGATATACCTAAACCTTGCTACAACACTTATAGGCAGTGTACCTAATCGTACAGTAGTGTAGTTTTTAGTAAGTCTGGTTCGTTCCACAGGGAGCTAGCCAAGTTTAACGCTATATTTTTAAAACTATATTTGTAAATATGTATATATATATATATATATATATATATATATATATATATATATATATATATATATATATATATATATATATATATATATATATATATATATATATATATATATATAAGTAGTATTATTATTATAAAAAGGGGGTTTTTACCGTTTAATGACCGGTTTGTCGATTTTAAAACTTAAGTAGCAGTTAAAACCTAATGTAAAATATTAAAAATAAAAATAACTTAATTTAAAGCGTAAAGTAAATGACAATAATTAAAGTACGATAATTAAAAATGCAATTAAATAAAAAAGACAGTAAATAAAAATGCGATGAAATATGAAATAAAGGAATTATGCTTATTTAAACTTCCGTAATCATGATGTTTGACGTGTTGATTTTAATTTATTACCATGGGTTAATTGTCCTTTGTCCTGGATTATTCAATATGTCCATCTGGTTTTTGTCCATAATAGTCCATCAGTCATAAATATAAAGTGCGAGTGTCCTCGTCAAATTATCCTTATATCCGAAGTCAAATATTTCAACTAATTGGGGACTTAAACTATAATTACACCAATTTTACTTGTATATAATTCACCCCTGTTTTAATAAGTCCATTGACTATTAATTCATTCCCGTGTCCAGTTAAATGAACGATTATTAGTACTTATAAATATCCCGCTCATCGTGTCCGATCAAGTGTATATGGTTATTTATAGGTACGTCCAATTGTAAATCTTTATATTAAATTAACGAACTATCATTCAATTAAACAAATATAAAGCCCATTAATAGCCCATAGTCTAATTTCCACAACTGTCGTTCTTTTGTCCAAACCCCAATTATGGTACAAAGCCCAATTACCCCGTCTTTAATATTTAGCCCAACATCATGATTACTTCAATTTAAATAAGCATAATAATAATAACTTAGCTACGAGACATTAATTTAAAAAGGTTGAACATAACTTACAATGATTAATAATAGCATAGCGTTACACGGACAGAATTTCGACTTACACACTTACAACATTCGCTAACATACCCTTATTATTATTAAATTAAAATTATAATTAAAATTATAATATATATATATATATATATATATATATATATATATATATATATATATATATATATATATATATATATATATATATATATATATATATATATATTACGTGAGAGGAGAGAGAATAGAAAAAGATGTTTTCATTCGACTGAATTCGTTGCTTTTTATAGGATGTGGCCGGATACTGTTCACCATGCGATCGCATGGCATTTGTGCCTTCTGGCCATGCGATCGCATGGCCTTTTTTTACAGCTCACATGCTTTTGTTTGTTTATTTGCCGACGGTTTATATATATATATATATATATATATATATATATATATATATATATATATATATATATATATATATATATATATATATATATATATATAATTTTAAGAATTATTTATATATTATATTTATGTGCATAGTTGACTTGTAATTTTTAGTCCGTTGCGTCGAGCGTTGAGAGTTGACTCTGGTCCCGGTTCCGGATTTTCGAACGTCCTTGCGTATAATTTAATATCTTGTACTTTGCGTTTTGTGTCTTGTACTCTTGTAATTTTGAGACTTTTCTCATCAATAATTTGAACCACTTTGATTGTACTTTGTACTTTTTAGCTTTTTGGTCGTTTACGTCTTCAATTCGTCGAATCTGTCTTTTGTCTTCACATTTTATTATTTAAACGAATATCACTTGTAAATAGAACAATTGCAACTAAAAGCTTGTCTTTCTTGAGGGATAATGCTATGAAATATATGTTCGTTTTTAGCATTATCACTTGTGCATTTAACCGGAGACGGCATTGAATCATAGGAAATAATTAGTTGAAACAGGGATAGATTGTGTACAACGAGATTTGGCACGATTGTTGATCTTAGGGAACCCTAGGTCACGGTTTGGGTCTATCAGTCAGTCAATTTGATTAATCACATATTAGAGGTCTTAGGCTACAAGGAATTCTGTATCGTGTATTACTCAAGGGAATTCCTGGTGAACCAATTAGTTAATTTACAAGCATTTGGCAATTGATTAGGGCGTAATCTAGAAACATCCAACATTTGTGATGAAAGTTTAGGTGAACATATTTTCATCTTATCGATATCACATCTATTTAGAAACGTTTTATTAAATAAAACCCCAAAAATATTTTCTTTAATTTATAACTCCTCTTGATTTGGCTAATCGTTAAATTGCCACCAACAATTATTCTTACTTTCCTTTATTTCATTTTCTGTTTAGTTAATTACACTCAGTAATATAATCTTGAATTGTGCTTGATACTGTCCTTCGAACGATACTTAGATTTACCAATATATATACTGCTACACGATCGGGTACATTGCTCGTTAGTTTATACTCTTTAGTAAACGGTATAATCCTAATATAAATAATAGACTCGATTTTACACACCAATTAGCATAATGTTAAGTGAATGAAATCTATCTAACAAATATCGCATAAGAACCACACATGCAAACAACATAACTAACATTATAACAACCAACTAGCATACAAGTCAAAACAATACGAGGATCAACGACTTGTACGGGCACACAACACCTAGCTGATCGGGGTAGTGTCTACCGATAGTCCTTTTTTGCTGAATCAATACACAGAAAATAAGAATGAACCGAACCTCCTCAAGCCTAGTTGACCTCAAACGGACTCTACCCTCCTCAGTCCTGGTTACGAGTCCTCAGCCTCCTCTGGCCTGGCTGGTGCCAAACACAATACGCACATAATATCACACAATCATAGTAAGCATGTAATCATCTAACTAGCATGGCAACCATTATCTAAACATGGTAATGTCACTAAATCAAAGCATGGTAAAAGGATTAATCACAGTAGCATGGCATGCTACTTAAACTCTATCCGGAGATAGACACACTCACCGATTACCAGCAACAGCTCAGTTATCTAACTCTGAGCTTCTTCCTTGTTCTTATCGCCTGAGAACAATATTAACCAAGTTAGTATAGTGCTCTAATAAAAGATTAGACACACGGGCAGCATAACGGCTAAAAATGGACACTTTTCACAAAATGTTTCCAAAAAACATAAACTACCCATCCCGGTAGTGTGTCTTTAGACAGTCGGCCGAGTGTCTAGACAAACGGCTGGTTGAGTAGAGACACAATACCAAATGTCTTTCAAAAGACACACGACCGACTGAGTAGACAAACGACCCACCAGAAAGGTAAATGGTCGACTGAGTGAAGACACTCGGTCGACTGTGTTCTTGAGTTGCAGCAGCAGCATCAAACTTACGGGTTTTCGACCAAAACTCACCAAATCTCAATCCTGAACTCGATTTTGACCTCAAAACCAACCACATCTTGTTTATAAAATATTTAGGAACATAAACCCTCAAGATTTACACACAAATAACAACAAATTTTGAGAAATTGACACTAAAACACATTTCAACAAAACCTAACTTAAAAACCAATTTTTACATAAATTTGGACATGAAATCAAACGATTCGCACCTTGTTAGATTCACAAAGACACAAGGAACAAATTTCTAACATAAATTACGATTTCAAGAGTGATAGGATGTTAGGTATGGGTTGTTTGGTGAATTTTCTATAATATGACCAAATGAAGCAGATACATAGCACTTATTTGGGTTAAAACCCACAGCCCACAGCACACGGGTATTTACCAATTAAATGAAATCTTCCGTACTTCGTTAGGCGGCCATAACAAAGTCTAAATTAAACAAACAAACCTGTTCTGTAACCCTTGTCAGAAACTGATCTTAACCAACCTATCAGATAACACTAAACACTTAACTAAAATAAAGACATACAATTAATCAGATATAAACCTAAGGGCAAAATAGTCATCTTACGTTTAGTCAAGGTTTCTGTCTGTTACAAATCCACACCCCTTAAAGAGATTCCGTCCTCGAAATCTGGTCTAGGTCAATCAAATTAGGGAAACGATTCCTCATCAACTCTTCTGTCTCCCACGTAAGATTCGATACCAAACTATGCTTCCACTCAATCAACACCATTGGAATCTATTTCTTTCTCAGCTTCGTTATATTATAATAAACTATACAAATCGGCTCTTCCATAAGCTTTTTACTCAAATCAACCTTTAAATCTTTCAACGATAAAAGTTGCGTTTCATCCTCTACTTTACACTTACGTAGATAACACACATTAAAATTATTATAAATACCAGATAATTCTGGCGGAAGATCCAAAACCACTGTCTGATCATTAAAATCTCTCTAATCGGAAATGGCTCAATAAACCTTGGCGCAAACTTACCACGTTTACCGAATCTGATAACCCCTTTTCACGGCGAAACTTTTAGATACACATGATCACCCACACTAAAGGTTACCGGATGTCTTCGTGGATCAACATACATTTTCTTCCTTCTCTAGTGGCTTTCAACTTTTCTCGAGCAATAGCAACTTTTTCGACTGTTATCTGAACAATTTTGGAACCTAGTTTAACTATTGTACCGTAAGTTTCAAATAACGTTTAAAAATTTTTGACCTTCCGAACCTCTACAAATTTGGTGTAAATCTCAGTCACAAACTCGAATTATTTTACCATCGTTTACAGATACCTAGACCTTTAAAATACCTATTCGAAAACTCTAGTCAAGACCTCTAATTTAAAGTACATTATTTCAAAATTAAAACATCCCAACTCTAGAAGACTTGAAACCATTTAGAAAAGTTTGATACATAAGTTTACTGTAACCACAAAAAGTTCCATACTTTAAGTCCATACCAATAGTTTTTGACCGAATAAATTGTACACGATGGTCTGAAAAGTTCTTAGCACACTATATATACTTTAGAAAATTCATAATGATTTTATAATTGATCTAAATATTATGAGTCCTATATGAAAAGTTAACTATTTTTAATAAAAATTTCAAATATAAAATTAATAAAATAGTTATCTGGTCTACTTGATCAGTTTAAGTCATATACGAATTTTAATCACACCAAAAACAATGCAAACATGCACAAACACATAGACCGTTATCAATACACTATTCAAACCTTTGTTGCGAAACACCCCGTCTCGAGCCGTTGCGACGCCCGTCTCGACGGTTTGGTGACTAGCCCGTCTCGACGGTTTGGTGACTAGCCCGTCCCGTCTCGAAGAAAACCGTCTAATATGACAGTCAACTGTAAAATTCGGGTCAAAGTTGAAAAAAATCGGGTCAAAGTCGGTCAAAATTCAGAAAAGTCAGAAAATCGATAAAATCGGTGAAATATATCGTATTTTAGTTTGAATTTTTTGTATTAAATTGACGATGATAGCAATTATGGGTACAAATTAATCAATTGAAGTTTTTAGCTTTAAAATATGTGTACATATATGCATTTTTATACTTATATATTTAAAAATCAACTTTAGTCGACCCCGTCTCGACCCCCGTCTCTACCCCGTCTTGAACGTCTCGACCTTTTTAGGACCCGACCGTCTCGACCCCGTCTCACGTCTTTTGCAACCTTGATTCAAACCCTTCATTGTAACATAAAAATATTAAAAATAAGATCATAAATGATTAGGGTTTGGATTAACTTACAATATAGCACAAGAGAACACAAGAACACTTGAAAACAAGAATTAACCCGTAGCAAGCAATGCAAACCCAAGATTAATTGTGAATAAATTGTGATAATTGATGGTGATTAGAGATGATGGTGGTGGTCGACGATGAAGAAGAGAAAAAGAGAGAAAAGAGGCTAAAAATTGTCAGGGATTTTAGATAATCTAAAGTTATTAACATAATTCCCCATTTAAACCACAAACTTACACTTTGCCCCTTCCCTATATGGTTTGGCCGATCGGCCCATGGCTTAGAGGACAAGCCATGCACCTTTTTTATATTTTACAGTTTGACACAAAACCTTGTGTGTTTGATCGGCCGCATTTAAGTAAAAGTTGCGGTTTGCGGTTTTAATCTAGACCCAATAAAATACAATCCTAAACTTAAAAACTCTTAAGTAATTAAAGAATTCATATAATAGCACAAAACAAGTAATGCAAATAAAAACTTTTGCTCTCTTCGTAAATGTTTTTGTAGATCTAGGGTTTCACTTCTCTTTTGCAGCCGCTACCTCCTCCTTCTTCAATCTTGTTTCTCCTGCTTTTCACAGATTACCAGGTTTGTTGTCTTCGGAGTCGTTCCTCATTCCGACCACCAGCACCTCACCGGTGGTCCAACCTTCTCTGTGTTTCTTTTTCGTTGTTGAATAAGTGTACTACCTCTACCTTGACTTCCCGATGGTGTGTGTACCTCTGTTATCCTCTCCGTAATTGTTTTCCAGAAAGTAGGCGGCGATCTAATGGTTTTCCTTTGGATCTGTGACCCAGTTTGGTTTGCGGGGTGGTGTCTGTTGGAAGCTCTATTTTTGGCATGGGTTTCATGTGTTGTTGATACTCACACCGTTACCTTTCCTATGTGGTCGTAGGCGGCGAGTTCCTGTCAGAACTCTATAGCTACCGTGGTTGGGTACCGTATGTTTTGGAGGATGACATTTTGTGATGCCTGAGGTGTGTATACAGTGCTCCGGTGCCTAAGCTTTTGACGGTTGTTAACGGTTGCTAGAGATTGCTGGCGGTGTCGATGGCTGGGTGCCGACGGCGGCTGAAGGAGGCTGTTTGGAGGTTGTGGTTAGGCCTGACGATTTGTTGATGGTTGTTAGATGTTTTTGTGGCTATACGGTTGCTGCAGGCCGCTACTAGCGGGCCATGGTTGCTGCTGGTGGTGGTCGGTGGCCACTGGAGGCTATTATTGTGGCTAATGACTGTTGGCGAGTGTTGGTGTCTAAACGGTGCCGGAGTTGTGTTTGTTTTGGTAAAATTCAGAAAATTTGGCATTTATGGACTTGATCTCTCTATGGCCCGGCTTTGCGGATGATTCTGGTTGAAGTGCGAGTTTCCAACATAGCTGACTTGCTTGGCTTCAGAAAATTAGGTCTCGGGTTTAGTTTTCTTGGGTTGCCCGGTGGGCGTGGCTGAAGTGCGAGTCTCGATGTGTCTTGGAAGTGGAGTTTTGGGTTTGGGGTCATGTGTATGTATCTGTATGTTTGGATCTGGTGATTATTGTGAGTGGTGTTTGTTTTAGCTCTCTAATGTGGTTAGGCTCGATACAATGGTACGAGTCTGTACGCAGTTCATCAGAACTGTTACAATGTTGTAATTCCGATCAGTTGATCTTTATATATATATATATATATATATATATATATATATATATATATATATATATATATATATATATATATATATATATATATATATATATATATATATATATATACACACTACTATTTTTGACACACACAAAAAACAAGTAATGCAAATATTATAGAAGTTTTGTAAGTTATAAAAGTCGTTTCCCTGTTCCACTAACCGAAGTGTTTTCCAAAAGTTCTACAAACTTTTAAAGTGAAGTATGTAATCACGTAATATGTATCACATATTATAATATTAGGTTTCTAAAGATTTATGAATTAAATTCTAAGGCAACATATTATAGAATTCAAGTAACGCTCGTTAAATATCTAACTAGGCAAAACTTAGGTCGTTACACTATGGACGAAGAACCAACAACAATGATACTGTCAGTCCCTTTGGAAGAAGAACCCAACGCACCTACGAGCACAGTCAATGCATATACATACATATATATCACATAATTGTACAAGTTGTACTCACCTCAATTTCAATAATTTCAACAAGCTATCCAAGCAGGAAGTCAACAATAAATTGTTCTCAACGTATTCACCTAATCAACAAGCATATACGTATATTTCATCGCAATACATTTATATATGGTCAAACAAGACCATACAACACCTAAGATTACCATTTAATTGAAACGACCCCAATTCAATTAATTAAAGGACTTGTAAAATTTAATTTTTTTTTCAGAGTATTCTCACGCCGCGAGGTCAAGCATAAAATAATTGTCGAGAGTTTTACCAGACCTGGCCACCAGACCAAGTGCATTGTCGCGTCGCGACCTTGCATGGTCGCGTCGCGACACCACCTAATCTCAGCTGGCCAGATACTTAAATATGCTCGACATTCAAAACATACTACGGGTTGCATCGCGACATGGTAGTGTCGTGCCGCGACACTAAGCTTTTCTAGATTCTGTTTAATTTCAATTTCAACACAAGTCACAGAATCCACCATGCAAGTCTTTTATCTCCAAAACCTGCTCATATGTTAAACATGTTCCAAAATACATCAAGTTTACAACATCGGGAACTCAAGTCCCACAATTTAACCAAATGTTTAACACGACCCTTTTAACCATAGTGACCCAAAAAGGGAGCATGACCGTCGGGACCATTACCAAAAGAGTTCTTCCCACCACCACCACCAACACACATGCTATGCTAGTCACTTACCCTTATCTTTCGAAGTGCCACAATCTATAAAAAGAGTAAAAACAACGAGGGTAAGCAAAGCTTAATGAGAATAATAAATGTACAAATATGCATACAACTTAACGAATAGACGCCACACACACACAATTCACATTAATATGCATATACAACTTAGCACCACAACCGCATAGCACAAGTAAATCTGCAAAAGCATGCTAGACACCAAAGCAATATAATCCAACACTTCATGGTTAACCATTAGCACAAGGGAGTGGTTCTTACAAGGACCATCGATTTCTCATAACAACCGTTAGTGGCACGAACGCACACTACACACTAGCTAGAGGTGACCCGAACGCACGATATCAACACACAACCCATGGTGGCACGAACACATGATACACACCTACAATCTCGTGGTGGCACGAACAAACGATACACACCGAATATCCAATGATGCACGAACACACGATACACATCATACAACCCCAAACAACTCAAGCAAGTAAACTATATACATAAGTGCATAAGTATTCCACTCGCCTTTACCAACTTGAGCTAGCACCAACATTTGAGCTTCACTATCGACAAGATTCAAATCACTAAGCAATTTGCATACATGACAAGCTATAATCAACTATAGCTCTAGAATCCCAAAATAACCCTGCTGCAATTTTAACCCAAAACTGCACCTTTAACACCAACTTGGTCAAATAAGACCCCAACACCCCAAATCAGTAATGGCTAGTGATTTTGGTCTAAACTCAACAAAATACAACCTATGGTCTAGTACTTAGAAGTACTTCATGACCCAATACAACAAAAGACCCATTTTCACCCAATTAGGGACAACACGCAAAGTCAAGTTCATAGAACCACAAACCCACCAAAATGCAAGTGTTCAAGTGAACATCTAGCCTTTGCAAGTGCATGCACTTGCAAAAATCACTACTTAACCCAAAATCACATATTGTGGTTCATACACCCAAATCACAACCCAAGAACCCTAATCTCACAAGTTATCGGGTCTTTGATTCATCACCAACCCAAACCCTAACCAAAAACATGAAATTACACAACAAAATCGAGCTAGGGATCTTACCACTAGTGTATAACAACACTAGAATGTAGCTACAAGATGTTAGGAGTTCAATGGAGGTTAGATTTAGCTTCCTCTTCTCAAGAATCAACTTTCTCTCACTATGTCTTTCTCACTCTAAGTTTGGTGTATGTTTGAAAGAGATGAAGTGTGAGAGAATACTCCCAAATGATCCAAAATATCCTCACAACTCGTCCATGCAAAATTGCAAAATGGTCCCCAAACTTATTTTATTTAAATTGAAAAACAGTCCATTTTTTCTAGCTGTCGGTCGCGTCGCGACGGGATGGGTCGCGCCCTGACCCGTCATTGTTTCTGAAAATTTGAATTGTTACAATCTCCCCCACTTGGATCCGATCGCGTCCCCGCGATCCAAGCTGCATGCAACGAGGGCAGATGCTCCAACACAAATCCTCTGATTCCCAAGTACACTTGGACCCCTTTCGGTGACACCATTGCACCTTATAGGTCCGAATTCTTCTATTCCAAGTCTCTTTTACCTTTTCATCAAGAATGGCAATCCGCTCTTCCACATACTCTAAATTGTTATTTAGAGTAATCTCATTCAAAGGAACCCACATTAAGTCATTAGCAAGAATGGCAATCCGCTCTTCCACATACTCTAAACGATAAGCAACTTCGCCAACACGTGCCAACAATTTAAAAGGTCAAATAAACCGAGGCACAAGCTTTCCCCGCTTTCGTAACCGGATCATGCCCTTCCATGGCGTCTCCTTAAGCATCACCATATCACCTTCATGAAACTCAACCGGTCGCCTACGCTTATCCGCATATGACTTTTATCGATCTTGTGCCGCTTTGAGGCGGGCACGAATCACATCAATCTTTTGGTTTGTCTCAAGAATCACCTCGGTACCACCAACTTCCCTTTGACCCACTTTGCCCCAAAAAATGGGGGTTCGGCACTTCCTTTCATAAAGCATCACATACGGTGGCATTCCAATACTAGCATGGTAGCTATTGTTGTATGAGAATTCCACCAATGGAAAATGCTCATCCCATCTTCCACCAAAATCAATTACACAAGCCCGAATCATATCCTCCAAGGTTTGGATGGTTCTTTTGCTTTGACGTCCGTTTAAGGATGATATGCGGTGCTCAAATTCACTTGAGTACCCATTTCGATATGGAACTTACCCCAAAATTGAGAAATAAAATGTGTGTCCCGATCCAAAATAATAGACACCGGTACCCCGTGTCTCGAAATCACCTCTTTAATAAACAATATTGCCAAAGTCTCCGACGAAATCGCCTCGCGTATAGGAAGAAACAAGGCACTTTTCGTCAATCGATCAACTCATCCAAATTGTATCATACTGAGTTCTTGCCATTTTTGGCAACTTCGTGACAAAATCCATGGTAATATGCTCCCACTTCCACTCCGGGATCTCTAACGGTTGCACCATACCATATGAATTTTGATACTCGGCCTTAACTTGCAAGCAAGTAACACATTGCTCGACATACTTAACCACATCACGCTTCATACCGGGCCACTAATACCCTTTCTTCAAATCAAGATACATCTTTGTAGCACCCGGATGAATAGTATATTTTGATTGTGCTCCTCATCGAGTAGTATCGTACGGTGACCACCCAATTTTGGCACCCACACTCGATCCTAAAAGGACAACAACCCAGCGGGCCTAAGACGGTTGACTCAGTTTGCCCTTGAATTCGCTCTTCGTGCTTGTAATTAACAAACGCCTCAACCTGAACCTCGCCGAGTTTCTTAAGAAAACCATTTGAAAGGACTGTTCACAACGACTTCACTTTCAAACTCGGAACTTGGTTCTTCCGACTTAACACATCCGCAACCACATTAGCTTTACTTGAATGGTAAATTATTTCACAATCATAGTCCTTCAACAAGTCCAACCATCGTCGCTGACGGTTGTTTAAATCGCGTTGATCAAAGAAGTACTTTAAATTCTTATGACCCGAATAAATAGTACACTTAACATCATAACGATAACGCATGAACCACCGCGACCAACTCAAGATCATGAGTCAGGTAGTTCTTCTTGTGCTCTTTTAGTGGTCTCGAGGCATAAGCAATCACTTTACCCCTTTGCATAAGAACACATCCGAGCCCACTAATCAAGGCATCACAATACACCACCATGTCTTCTACCCCTTCCGGTTGAGACGACCCGTCCTAATCCATAAGGATGAATACAATAATATATGGATACATTGCAAGGCATTTGACCTCTATATGATACATTTTACAAACATTACATTCGTTTTTAAAAGACAAACTTTCATTTCATCGAAAGATGACAGGTATGCATACCAATTCATAATATATCCAAACTATAATGACTTAATCTGTCATTTACTTAATAATAATCTTTATTGAACTCTACGACTTGAATGCAACGTCTTTTGAAATGTGCCATGAATGACTCCAAGTAATATCTTTAAAATGAGCAAATGCACAGCGGAAGATTTCTTTCAAACCTGAGAATAAACATGCTTTCAAGTGTCAACCAAAAAGTTGGTGAGTTCATTAGTTTATCATAAATAATCATTTCTATTAATTTAATAGACCACAAGATTTTCATTTTCATTTCTCATAAACATCATGCATCTGCATAAAAATCATTCATATGGATTGAACCCCTGGTAACCGACATTAACAAAATGCATCTAGAATATCCCCGAAACAGAGCCACTCATCTGTAGAGAAAAATCGAAGTACTAAAGCAATTCAAATTCTCTGACTGTGGCGTGTCAAAGCCCATAGATCTATCTTTAGGATTCGCGTCAATTGGTGGCAATTATAATAAACACCAATTCTTAGGCTACCAAGTTCAACAAGGGCGATATCCGGTATAAAAATTCAACCATAGAATGTAGTTTCGATTACTTATGTCTATTTCGTCAAATATTTATAAAAGTGCATGTATTCTCAGTCCCAAAAATATATATTGCAAAAGGATTTAAAAAGGGAGCAAATGAAACTCACAATACTGTATTTCGTAGCAATTATGCATATGACGGCACTGAACAAGTGCAAGGTTGGCCTCGGATTCACGAACCTATTTTAAGTATATATATATATATTTATATATTTATATGTTGGTCAATATCTGTCTAACAATTTAGGTCACGTCATAGTGTATCACAATCCTAATGCTCGAGATCGATATGCAAAAGTCAACAAAAGTTATTTTGGCCCAAAATGACTTCCAAAATCTATACATGTTTATTATTTAACATAAATATAGTCGTTTTATATATTTAAATATATTTATCATATTTTATTAGAGTAAATAATACAAGTCATTTATTAATAAATAAAAATGTATATTAAAATTTTATATATGATAAAAAAATATGCTTTTATATATCGTAAGTAATATAGTTTATATAGTTCACTTAATATCATAAAATATAGTGGTATGTATTATCAATGTAATTATATTACGTGTGGTGAAAATATCTTTTTATCACATATTTATTTGATAAAACAATATTAATAATAATAATAATGAGTAAAAGTTGTATTTTTTTATAATAATAATTATTATTATTATTCTACTAATAATAACAACAATATTTACATTTACCAATGATGATATTAATTATAATAAAATGATAATTCTAATCATGATAAACTTAATAATAACAATAATTTTTAATATTAACTGTAATAATAATAATATTTTATATAAAAATAACGATTCTATTTAAAATGATACTGTTTAATAATAATAATACTAAAATGATAATAATAATGATATTGTATAATAACGATGAGATTTCTATAAAAAATGATAATTTTAATAAAAATGATAGTTTTAATATTAATGATACTTTTAATAATAATAATAATAACGATAAAAATAATAAAATGATAGTTTTGATGAAAATATTAATTATTTTAATAATAATAATAATAATATTATTAATAATAATAATAATAATAATAATAATAATAATAATAATAATAATAATAATAATAATAATAACAATAATAATAATAATAATAACCTTAATGATAATAATGATAGTAATAATAATAACAATAACAATTTTTAATGATAATATTTATATTAATAATGATAATGATAATAATAATAATATTAATTATTAGATAATATTAATAATGAAGATAATAACGACGATAACGATAACGATAACGATGATCATAATACAAATAATAATTTTAATAATAATACTAAAATTAAAGATAATTCAGTTGACTATATCTTTTAATCCGTTCATCGAAACCACATGCATATCTTATACCTTATCTCAGTAGCATATGTATTAAATTCGTGATTTATCATAAACTATCTAACGTCAATATTAAGCATACAAGCATGCATAATCCTATATACTCGAGCACTAGTCAGGAATACACTATTAATATATAAAAGATAAGATATGAATGCTCACATATCAATATTGTGATTCAATATTGCAGGAAAGTACGTAGACGCAACGAAGATGATAAACACTAGTTTGACTCACGAGCAATACCCCCGAATAATACCCATCACCTCCATAGTTATAAACATAATTTTCTTAGCTCTATCCCACTCGAAAAACTTGTTTTTGAAAATAACTCGTGCATGACCTCGTCGTAGTATTTTATGTATAATACTAATAATAACAATAATACGATTAATAATAATAATAATATTAATCTTAATAATAATAATAATATTATTAATATAGAAGAGACACTTCGTGATTAATGTTATTATTTAGGCGGGAAAACGATCGACAAAAATAACATTCAAGATAATATTATTCGTGAAGAATATGAACGTTTTTTTTTTCATGTTTTGTGAAGTAAAATTTAGCCCGATTTAGATTTTAGGGTTTAGGGTTTAGGGTTTGGTATTTTGGGTTTATTCCTAAACTCTAAACCGTTCGTGTTAAAAACTCAATCTAAATCCTAAATCTAAACCTAAATGTAAACCCTAAACCCTATATTTCTAAACCCTATAAACCCTAATATCTAAACCCCAATAGCTAAAACCTCAAAATACGCTCGAAAAACACGATAATTGTTATATATTACTTCTTCGAGCATTTTCCCGCCAAAATAAAAACATTTATCACAAAGTGTCTCTACTAAATGTTCATATTTTCATCTCATCTATAATGTTCGTGAACAAAGTTTTTTCAAAAAACGAAAAAAAAAAAATTTGCTTCCCCCCGATTGGTTACTTCCCTCTTGATCCTACCCCTATATATATATATATATATATATATATATATATATATATATATATATATAAGGAGAGTAGAGAGATTGAGAGGAAAATGGATTAATGAATTCGGCCAGCGAACGAACGAGCTTTATAGAAAATTTTCCCAGCCGCCCCCCATGCGATCGCATGGGAATCAAGGCAAAAGGCCATGCGATCGCATAGGCCTCAGTACCAGCGCACATTCGTTTAACTCTTAGCTGCCGATAGTTTTATTATATATATATATATATATATATATATATATATATATATATATATATATATATATCTAATTTATATAATTAATTATATATTATATTATATTCACATGCATAGTTAACTTATAATTTTAGTCCCAAAGATTTATACGTTGACGCTCGAATAAAGTCCCGGTTTCGGTTTTTCAAACGACGTCTCGTACGCATAGAAAACTAGCACTTTACCTTACGTGACGTGTACCTTTATCAATAATTAGACTTAAATCAATGAAAAACTATCCCACTCAAAGTGTAACTTAAACGTTCGAGTGTTTTGGTCATTTGCTTCTTTAAATCGACTACTCGATATTTGTTAAAATATATTAAATAATATTATTTAAAATCTTTATTATAAGAAATATAAATATAATCAATTAGTTATATAACTAAATAAATATTATATTTTGTCATTTATAAAATATACATAATAACATTTAGAAATTTATATAACAAATATATATGTATTCGAAATCTTTATCTAACGATATAATTTATAGTTTTCCAAAACTAATTATATTTAAAGTTTATAAAAATATAATTTCTAAATCTTTTAAATAATAGAAAATATAATATCAAATAACGTTTACCCTTTAAAACTTAACTTGATGTAATTCATATACGTACTAGCGTTTCACAAGTTCAATCAACTTATTGAAATATCAATCGAACGAGTACCACTATTGTTTACAAAAATGATTTGAAATTTCATATATATACTTATATAAAAAAATTAATAATATTTTTACTAATCATTAAGTTTTAAAACACGTTTTTAATCTTTGTTATATTTATTTATATTTTATTGAATCACAAACCATTATCATCTATACTTTGTCAAAATGTTTCTAAAAAGATTCTAAAGTTTAGAATACCGTTAAAACCTTTATCCTTATCATAATGATTCAATAACAAATTTTTAAAAGTGGTTCTAGATATTTTAAAATTATATCCGTTTTAAAGAAGACGTGACACTCAAATCGTTTTATATAATTTTTAAAGTTTATTAACAATAAAGATAATAGTAATAACTTTAATAATCTTAAAGTTTTATAATATGTTTCTACTTGTAGCACATTTATTCCGCATATTGTTAAAAAGAATAGATTTCTCAAATCATAGTGGACCTCATAACAGAGACCCGTAATCATAATCACAATGTATATGGTAATTCAATCATTTGATATTATTTTTTAATTTCGTCGATAATTATATTAAATATATTTTGAAACAAATACGTTCATGTAAAGTATTATACATCTAATACTTTGTTAACGTTTTCAAGTTATAATATATACACATATAGATATAATCATATCCGTTCATATAATGGTTCGTGAATCGTCTGAATTTGGTCTAGGTTAAATGAATGTATGAACACAGTTTAAAATTCTTGAAATTCAACTTAACAACTTTGCTTATCGTGTCGAAATAATATAAAGGTAAAGTTTAAATTTGGTCGGAAATTTCCGGGTTGTCACACCGGTAACACTAACACCGAACCTTGACACAATTTGCTCTTCAATAATTGAAAAGCGATTTCTTGCTCGTCGCCCCATTAGAACTTCACATTGTACCGAGTTAGATTCGTTAAAGATGAAGAAATCTTGGAAAATTCTTGAATAAACCAACGTTAATAACCGGCCAATCTGAGAAAACTTCGGACTTTCGTAGGTGTAGTCGGTCGTTCCCAAAGTTTAACGGCATCAATCTTTCTCGGATCCACTTTAATCCCCTCATGGTTCACGATATGGCCAAGGAATTATACTTCCCTTAGCCAAAATTTACACTTGAAGAATTTCGCATTCAACTTCTCCTATCTCAACGTTTTCAATAACTCACGCAAATGATGTTCATGTTCCTTCATACTCTTAGAATAAACGAGTATGTCATTAATGAACACAATCACTGACTTGTCCAACATAGGTTGGCATACTCGATTCATAAGGTCCATGAATGTCGCGGGCGAATTCATAAGACTAAAAGGTATTACAACAAACTCAAAATGCCCGTATCGCGTTAGAAACACCGTCTTCTCAACATCTTCTTCTCGGATCCGCATTTGATGATAGCCGGATCGCAAATTGATCATTGAAAAATAACACGCACCTTGAAGTTGATCAAATAATTCATCAATCCTAAGCAACGGATAGCTATTCGTGATCGTCACTTTATTAAGCTCATGGTAATCAATGCACATACACATACTACCATCCTTCTTATTTACGAACAAGACCGGAGCACCCCATGATGAGCTACTTGGTCAGATAAAACCCTTCTCTAACAACTCTTAGGTTTGATTCAACAACTCTCACATCTCAGTTGACACCAAACGATAAGGAGTTTTGGCAATAGGGTTAGCCCCCGGAACCAACTCAATGCGAAACTCCACTTGCCTTACCAGCGGAACACCAGATAATTCTTCAGGAAAACATCTTCAAATTCATTAAAAACGGGAATGGATTTGATGGTTAGGTGGCTCATCACGAGTATCAACCACATTGGCTAGATAAGCCATACCTTTACTAGAAACAAGTCGGCGCGCTCGAGCATAAGTACAAATAGGCACGACACGTCTTCGAGCTTCACCGTACACGATTAGCTCTCCCCCACTTGGGGATCTTACCCTTACAAATTTCTCATCACACGTGAGATTAGCTATAGTATGGTCGTGCCAATCCATACCGAGAACGACATTAAATTCACACAAAGTAATAGGGACCAAGTCAATATCAAACTTCTCGGTCCCGAAATCAGTAACACAATTTCGATACACTCCATTAGCCACCAAGAAACTACGATCGGCGATCTCGACTTGTAACGGAGAGTCTAGATCACACAAAGGACAATATAAAGTAGCCTCATATTTTAGAGAAACATACTACATATGCTGAAATGTCCCGTTCATATCGATTATAAACATTTCATATTAATTGATTTCGTTGCTAGGTTTTGACCTCTATATGAGACGTTTTCCAAAGACTGCATTCAATTTTTAAAAACAAACCATAACCTTTATTTTATCGATATAGGTTTAAAAACATTACGAAGATTATCAAATAATGATAATCTAAAATATAGCGTTCTCACATGACCATTACATAATGGTTTACAATAATATTACACAACAACTTAAGTCTTCGAATGCAGTTTTTAAACAATATTATACTAGCATGCAGACTCCAATCATGTCCTTATTTAGCATGCAACAGCGGAAGCTCTTAATAATCACCTGAGAATAAACATGCTTAAAACGTCAACAAAAATGTTGGTGAGTTATAGGTTTAACCTATATATTTATCAAATCGTAATAATAGACCACAAGATTTCATTTATTCAATAATCTTACACTCGCAAGTGTATAAAAATCATTCATATGATGAACACCTGGTAACCGACATTAACTTTAATGCATATAGAATATTCCCCGCATACTCGCAAGTATGTCATAAATTGGCAATCGCAATCACCATATAAATCGAAGTACTAAAGCCATTCATAACTTGAAAGGGGGTTGTTAGGCCCAATAGATATATCTTTAGGATTCGCGTCAATTAGGGGCCATTTTCCTAATTCTTAGGCTACCAAACTTGAAGGGGCAATATTCGGTTTAATAATCCAACCATAGAATGTAGTTTCGCGTACTTATGTCTATTTTGTAAAACATTTATAAAGCTGCATGTATTCTCATCCCAAAAATATTAGATTTTAAAAGTGGGACTATAACTCACTTTCACAGATTTTTACTTCGTTGAAAATTTAAGACTTGGCCATGGATTGATTCACGAACCTATAACAAATATATACATATATATCAAAGTATGATCGAAATATATTCACAACATTTTTTATTACGTTTTAATGATTTAAGTTTATTAAGTTAGCGGTCCAACGTTAGTAATCTACAACTAGTTGTCCACAGTTAGATGTACAGAAATAAATCAATATATATTATCTTGAATCAATCCACGACCCAGTGTATACAAGTCTCAGGCTAGATCACAACTCAAAGTATATATATTATTTTGGAATCAACCTCAACCCTATATAGCTAACTCAAGTATTACTGCATATAGAGTGTCTATGGTTGTTCCAAATAATATATATAGATGGGTCTATATGATATGTCAAAACATTGTATACGTGTCTATGGTATCCCAAGATTACATAATATATGTTAGAATACATGTATAATACAATATAAGTTAGTTAAGTTATGGTTAGTCTAGATTTGTTACAAAATTTTCGTAGCTAAAACTAGAAAATTTATCCAATTTTGTTTTAATCGTCATTTCTTCGTTTCAAATCCGTTTTGAGTGATTCAAGTTGCTATGGTTTCATAATGAACTGAAATTTATGAAACTAAACAGAAAAAGTATAAGTTTATAGTCGGAAATACAGGTTACAAGTCATTTTTTAAAGAGGTAGTCATTTCCGTCGAAAAAAGCGACATCTTGATGACCATTTTGAAAAACATACTTCAACTTTGTGTTTAACCATGATTTTTGGATATAGTATCATATTCATATGAAATATCATTTTTCCAGAAAATAAACTTCCAATTCAAAGATTAAGATAGTTTTTATTTTTCTAACCCAAAACAGCCCCCGGTTTCACTACGACGGCGTATGTCCGGTTTTACGGTGTTCTTCGTGTTTTCAGGTTTTAAATCATTAAGTTAGAATATCATATAGATATAGAACATGTGTTTAATTGATTTTAAAAGTTATTTTAGAAGGATTAACTTTGTTTGCGAACAAGTTTAGAATTAACTAAACTATGTTCTAGTGATTACAAGTTTAAATCTTCGAATATGATAGTTATATATATATGAATCGAATGATGTTATGAACATCATTACTACCTCAAGTGTAGTAGGTAAACCTACTGGAAATGATGAAAAATAAACTTGAGCTTCAAAGGATCTTCGATGGCTTGGAAGTTCTTGAAGTAGAATCATGACACGAAAACAAGTTCAAGTAAGATTACTACTTGAATTAAGATAGTTATGTTTATAGAAATTGAACCAAAGCTTGAATATGATTCTTACCTTTATTTAGAATGAAAACCTACTAAGATTAACAAAAGTTTCTTGATCTTGGATGATTACTTGGAATGGATTTGAAAGCTTGGAAGTAATCTAGCAAGTTTGAAAGATTTATTGAAGTGTTCTTGAATGGTTGTTTTTATGATGATTAAAGCTTGTAATTGAAGATAAAAGATGGTGAAAATGCTTGAAGTGTAAGTATGAGAAAATGGAATGGAAAAATGAGGTGAAATCATAAAAACGTTTTTACTCATTATAAAGAAAGAAAAGATTCTTAAGTTTGTTTTCTTGCTAAATAATTAATGCTAGTTGACGAATGATTGGTTCCACATGTTCCTTAATCATTTAAGGCTGCTAAGGAGCAGATTTTTATGTGTATATACCAATAGTGTGTACATCTAGGAGTTGGGTATTGTACGAGTACGAATAAGTTGCATATGAGTAGAATTGTTGATGAAAATGAATGAGGATGTAATTGTAAGCATTTTTGTTAAGTAGAAGTACTTTGATATGTGTCTTAAAATCTTTCAAAAGTGTACTAATACATCTAAATACACTACATGTATATACATTTTAATTGAGTCGTTAAGTCATCGTTAGTCGTTACATGTAAGTGTTGTTTTGAAACCTTTAAGTTAACGATCTTGTTAAATGTAATTAATTCATTGTTATTATACTTAAATGAGATGTTAAATTGTTATATTAACATGATAACATGGTGTATGAATATAACTTAACATCATATATATATATATATATATATATATATATATATATATATATATATATATATATATATATATATATATATATATATATATATATATATATATATATATATATATATATATATGTTAAAATACTATTACAACGATAATCGTTACATATATATATTGTTTCGAAATCCTTAAGTTAGTAGTCTCATCTTACTTGTATAGTTCATTGTTAATACACTCAATGATATACTTAATTATCATTTTATTATGTTAAATATAGTATATCAATATCTTAATACAATACATATGTATTTAGTAAGACGTTGTTATAACGATAATCGTTATGTATATCATTTCGAGCTTCATAATTCAATATTCTCATTTTTTAAGTATATCACACATTGTTAATATACTTAGTGAGATACTTACTTATCATAATCTCATGTTAACCATATATATGTCCATATATATCATCATGTCGTTTTTACAAGTTTTAACGTTCTTGAATCGTCGGACAAACTGGGTGGTCAAATGTTAACACAAAATCCGTTTCAATTAATCAAGTCTTAACAAGTTTGATTGCTTAACATGTTGGAAACATTTAATCATGTAAATATCAATTTCATTTAATATATATAAACATGGAAAATTTCGGGTCACTACATCGGCACCACTATCAAATAGCACCTTAGCGCGTTTAGAATTAACCAAGAAAGTACCTGAAACAACTTCGTTGGATTTCTTAGCCTCATTGGTCATCATCAAATGATTTCGGCCCCTCGCGGGCCCCGTCGCCTTCTCTAAATGCTTGGTGTTGTCAATACCCTTATCACCCATGACCAACTCGGGGCACTCGGATTTCCAGTGACCCTATTTTCGGCAATTAAAGCATGTGATCTTATTAGAAGGAGGAGTTGTGCAATCACGAGATAAGTGACCCCTTCGGCCTCAATTGAAACACCTTGGACCGTTTTCACCCGATCCACCCTTCTTCACAATTCCCACACTCTTAGCCATACTTTTCGCCTTCTTACTAGGCACACTAATAGACTCAAACTTCCTCTTGTTCGAAGTAACATCACCCGCTTTTTGAACATCGGACTCAAACCCTTTAGCCACTTCAAATAACTCAGAAAAAGACTTAACATGGCCAAGACTAATCTTCTTACGCATATCATCATTCAAGGTCTTATGGAAGTCTTCCATCAACATGCGGTCATTCCCGGCGTATTCAGGCCAAAACTGTACCTTAGCAAGAAACGTAGCCTTAAGAGTGTTTAGGTCCATAGACCCTTGTTACAAATTTCGCATTCATTTCGAATCCGAGTAAGATCGGCTTGAGTGCGATACTCCTTAAAAAATTCGGTCTTGAAATCATCCCAAGACAAACTCATGAACTGCCCTTCACCCATCATAAGGATTTTGTCATCCAACCACGTCTTTGCCGCACCCCTTAATAGGCTTGTAGCAAGCCATGTCTTTTTGTCAGGTGGGCACTCACTCACCCGGAAACAACCTTCAACGTCGGATATCCACCTAGTGCTTATGAGAGGATCGGGATTCGCTTCAAAGAGCGGTGGCTTAGTTAACTTCAAGTCTTTCTAACTAAACCCCCTTCCATTAGCATTGTTGGGAACCCCATGATTGAGCGGCCCCTCATCGGCACCACCCTCGAATTGAGGCGTTGGAAACCTCTTTTTAAATTCTTCTTTAACCTCTTCACTCACACATTCACGTATGAGATCGATGATTTGTTCATCCATAGTTTTTTGAAATATTTCCTTCACTTTCCCGGTGAACACCGCGGAAATATCTCGAGAGCGGCCTCAATCTTGGCCGTGAGATCATCATTGTTATTAACCTCATTACTTGGACCCTCATGATCCATTCCACTTCGTTTCCTCATTCTAAAGATTAAAGTAGGTTAGATCACAATATAAAGATACACCATACGCACACTTAGTAACCCAATCTTGCTTGACACTCGTCGTACTTCATTCGTTCGACACGACATTCAACCATACTAATGGTGGCCAATCATTAATACATTTGTGCATCCTATCATACTCCTTGATACAACGACCATCTCACTCGATGTTATCAAATACGTATAAATAAACAAACACATGCACTAGAGTGTCCACATTGACCCCGTGGTCCCGTAACCCGACAAGTCAAGCACGAAATGCCAATTTAACCTAAGTCTAGGCACCCATCCCAAGGTAACCTAGATCCCTTAGGTCATGCTCTGATACCACTTGAAACAACCCCAAACCGATTAATTAAAGGACTTTTAATTTTATTTTTATTTTTATTTTTTGTCAAATTACCCTCGCGCCGCAGATCATTTGTGTCGCATTGCGAGGTCAAGCATAAAATACTTGTTGAGAGTTTTACCATACCTGACAACCAGAACAAGTGCATTATCATGTCACGACCTTGCATGGTCCCGTCGCGACACCACCTAAACTCAGCTGGTCATATCCTTAAATATGCTCGACATTCAAAACATAATGTGGGTCGTGTCGCGACATGGTAGTGTCGCACCGCGACACTAAACTGTTCCAGATTCTGTTTAATTTCAATTTCAACACAAGTCACAAAATCCACCACGCAAGTCTTTTATCTCCAAAACGTGCTCATAAGTTAAACATTTTCCAAAATACATCAAGTTACAAGTTTACAACATCAGGAACTCAAGTCCCACAATTTAACCAAATGTTTAACACCACCCGTTTAATCATAGTAACCCAAAAAGTGAGCATGACCGTCGGGACCATTACCAAAAGAGTTCTTCCCACCACCACCAACACGCAAGCTATGCTAGTCCCTTACCCTTATCCTTCGAAGTGCCACAGTCTATAAAAAGAGTAAAAACAACGAGGGTAAACAAAGCTTAGTGAGAAGAATAAATATACAAATATGCATACAACTTATCGACTTTACGTCACACACACAGTTCATATTAATATACATATACAACTTAGCACCACAACCGCATAACACAAGTAAATCCGCAAAAGCATGCTAGACACCAAAGCAATATAATCTAACACTTCATGGTTAACCATTAGCACAAGGGAGTGGTTCTTAGAAGGACCACCGATTGTTCATAACAACCGTTAGTGGCACGAACGCACGCTACACACTAACCCCATGGTGACCCGAACGCACGATATAACCACACAACCCATGGTGGCACGAACACACGATACACACCTACAATCCCGTGGTGGCATGAACAAATGATAAACACCGAATATCCCATGATGGCACGAACACACGATACTCATCATACAACCCCAAACAACTTAAGCAAGTAAACTATATAAATAAGTTCAATGGAGGTTAGATTTAGCTTCCTCTTCTCAAGAATCAACTTTCTCGCACTATGTCTTTCTCACTCTAAGTTTGGTGTGTGTTTGAAAGAGATGAAGTGTGAGAGAAGACTCCCAACTGATCCAAAATATCCCCACAACTCGTCCATGCAAAATTGAAAAATGGTTCCCAAACTTATTTTATTTAAATTGCAAAACAGGGATGTGTCGTGTCGCGACCCGTCACTGTTTCTAAAGAATTTGAGTTGTTACATTAACCCTAAACACCCATTTTAGGCATAAAATTTGACTAACATAAGACCCATATCCACAAGTCTAGGCCAACCCATTACATAATTATCAGTTATTTAAGCTACTAACCAAAAGTTCCTAGTCAACCCGGATGAAATTCAGATTTTAAGTTTATGCAAAAAAGACACCAACTACAATTCTCTCTTTTTTACAAAATCATCATCTTACTAACTTTTAATCCATAAACCTTAACCTTAAATTTTGAATTAGAGTTGCAATGAAGTTAGCCTTGTTTCAAAGAATAATAACATTATCTAACTACAAAATTTGGGATTTAAGTATACCTCAGAAGTTAAGTTACAAAACCCGGCAAATTTCTGATTTGAACAAAAACTAAGATCAATCTAAGGTTCCAATGAAGCTATCAAGTGATATGAAGGATTACACTCTAATAAAATAATAAGAAGGAATAGGTTAAAAGTATCTATTTCCCGTTCCAAGTTGGCAGCTCATTTCATAATGATCAAGATTAAAAACACCAAATAAAGTTCATGTTACCCTGCTGCCGCGTAGTCTTGATTATGACTAGTGATTACATCTTTAATGTTATTGACAACACTTGCACATGTCATTGTTGTACGGTTGATTTTCAACTTTAACATACTCTATTTTTATGATTGAATCTGTCATAAATATGTACTCACATATCCATCTCTTCGGCATCACTTGAAAAAATATATAGCATTGAATGCATCTTTATCACTTCCATAAGTAATTGAACAATGAAAAAACATAAGTGGTAACATACTAACATTCCAAATTGGACAGCTGAAATCCTAATTCAAAAACAGATGTAGGGCCTAACTGTTTCTCCTTATTTAGATCATAATCACACAGAAACAAGTAGGTCAAGTTCTACCATATAGGGATTGAATGGATAATGAAAAATAATTTAGACTTAGTATTCCAAACTGAGCATATCCATGTGAAGCTTCACATGAGGTAGGCCCTTATATTAACCATATGTATTTTAATATTTCCCATTTGGGTGGCTAACTTCAACTATAGATACTATAAATATAAGCCTTAAACGTGACAACTACATCAAATTACATCTAACAATCCAATTCTGAGCTCTGCAAACTACGCATATCAATAATTTCATTCTCACAATAAATAGTATGGGTGTTCTCAAGTTCCAATCATTGGTTGCAAATGCTAAACAACTAATTAACCTGAAAAACAAGCAGCAACGAGAGGTCCCAAAAGGATATTTGGCGGTGTACGTAGGAGAAATTCAATGGAAACGGTTTGTGGTGCCTTTATCTTACTTGGACCAACCACTGTTTCAAGATTTGTTACGTAGGTCGGAAGAGGAAATCAGTTTTAATCATCCAATGGGAGGACTTACAATTCCTTGCCATGAAGATGCTTTTGTTCGACTCACTACCCAATTACATATTTCATAGATTTCAGGAAACCGATATAGACAAACTTTTTATTACATTTTTAGTGTTAGATTGATGAAACAGAGTACCATAGTTGAAGTTGTAAATAGGGGTATCTCCTTTTCTATGATTGCATATAAACCAACGGTTTGATGTATATATGTTAGAATCCACCTTTTTATTGCTTTAGCTTTGATTGCTATAAAAACAACCCTTATGGACTCATTGAGATATATAGAAGTATATTAAACGTCATTGATGAATCAGTAAGTTTATAATGGAAAAATTAAATACGTGATAAATTAACGAAACGTTGCAAGGTCCAAATTTAATAGACCCCCACACTACACGGTTTTTTTTTTTTTTTTTTAAGGCAAACTCACACTACACATCTTAATACATGTAATAAGCAACTCCCGTGAACGAAAGGCGAAACCAAATTTAACTTACCCCAAATTTAAATAGAACTCACTCTGGTAGCATGATTGGGATTCGTTTAAATTTTCACCTTTTAAGGCGACTCAATATAAGTAATTTGACACTTAAGTAGTGATTATCCAAGTTTTATGTTAGTGGGAAACAGTTATTACTTCAATTGAACTATAAAAATGAATCAACTAAACAAAAATGAAACCTTCAAACTAAGAAATGTTATGAACTATCATTCTTCATATGGAAATATCTTATATCTCTTGCGGCCTCCACTCTACACACTTATCTTCGTATGTTTACATTACATTAACTGTTTACAAGATAAAAGAAGGAAGAAAAAGATTGTATTTATATAAGGGTTATATGTACCAAACTCAAAAAAATTATATATGTCCGAAAATTATCTGCATCGAACTTCCAAAGTTTTTATTCCGTGTATTCAGCTTTGAAATTTTTCTATCCATGTATATGTAACGTAATTTGGTTGGCATTAAGTCTGTATAAGCTAAGAATTTTGTAGACGTAAGAAAGGTTTTAATGGCATGTATAATAAGGGCTAGAACCCAAAATCAGACTTGGCATAACTAAGCTAATCTGTCTAATAATCTTTCCACTTCTAGTTCTATACGAATAATTCTGAAAAGGTACTGATGATGAAACAATAGATGTAAATCTGTTAACTTTAAGTCACGTTGCAACTTGCAAGTGGGACATTCTCTATGATTATATATATATTTTGGTCCAAAGTGTTGCTAATTAGCCTGTACATCATGACATCATAGAACAAGTAGGCCAAGATCTTACATAATTGAACTGGATGGATGGATAAGAAAATAATGATATCTAATAAGTCTACTAAAGTGAGCAAAGCCATGTGAAGTATCACATGAAGTAGCCCCAATACAACCAATATGTTAGCATCAAGAGTGGGGGTGTGTCACTCACCCGTTTTCCCCATGTCACTTAGTGACACCACTCCCCACTCCAATATACCCCATGTCAGTTGCATATGCGTCAGTTGCATATGCGACGTAAGTTTACTCCATTTTTTTCTTTTTGCTTTTTTTTCAAAAGAATAAATTATTAAATATAATAAAATATTATTTTAACACACTAACGAACACACTAACTGACATAGGTCACCACTCCCCACTTTTTCTGACTCAACAAGTCACGCCTGACATGTCAAGTGACCTCAGTCACCACTCCCAGTGCTCTTATAGTACATAATTTCACATGTAGGTGGCTAGCTGCAAGCCTATATAGTCACTATAAATATTGTTCTGAAAAAATGAGACTTCCATCAGTTTTAAGTAAACCTTCAAACATTCATATCATATTCTTCCTTGTATAGACTGCTTACATCACCTCCTTTTCTCAAAAACAGTCTTTTTTTGGCTCTATAAATATGGGTGTTTTCAGATTACAATCACTAGTTTCAAATGCTAAACAGCTAATCAAACTCAACAACAAAAACCATCAAGATGTCCCCAAAGGATATTTGGCAGTGTATGTAGGAGAAATTCAAAGGAAACGTTTTGTGGTTCCTTTATCGTACTTGGATCAACCACTGTTCCTAGATTTGTTACGTAGATCGGAAGAAGAATTTGGGTTTATCCATCCAATGGGAGGGCTTACCATTCCCTGTCAAGAAGAAACTTTCATCAATCTCACTAACCGCTTACACTATTAGTACGTAAATTGTAGACACATATGATCATCATATCCACCAAAGATTTTGGATGCTAGTTTGTACTAGTTATTTTGTCTATGGATCATAGACAAAAAATAGGTTTAGTTATTAAAAGGGGGATTCCCATTTTTCTATTCTGCATATAAACTGTTATTTCTCTTGTATATGTGTTGCAACATCACCATGTACTTAATGTAGATGCTGAATGTTACAAAATATAAGCATATTGGCTTTTATAGATAATGGTGATTCTGGTGTGAAGTGGATAAAGTTTTTTTTATAATTATGCATGTGACATGACAATGATGGCGAAGGGAGAGTTGTAATGGAGAATATTGTTGAGAGGGTTGTTGAAAGTTTATAGATAATGTGATAAAATCTGATTAGTATTTGAAAGTTAAATAATTGAAAATTAGAGAAAAATAATCACAACCAATCACACAATGCCATCACACCTTCTTTCTCCCTCCCTTGTTGCATTTGTGATTGACCAACGCCCCACTTCTGTTTCTCACAAATGCCCCACTACAGGCGTTTGTGGGACCGTTTGTGGGCGATATCGTAGTAGTTGTGGGACAAACGAGCGCATTATCCATAGTCTTAATTGGTATTCTAACCGAGCTCTCATTAGCGCTAGCTTTAAGTGTCTTCCATTATGTAAATGCGGTTGAACATTAGAGTCATCCAGTATATGCTAATTTTCAATAAGTGCGGACGATATTTATGACTCCGATTCACAGTTTGCAAATTTTATTATTATTATTTTTTTTTTAAAAAAATTGCGCAAAAAGTCCCTTTGGTTTGTACCATATTGCATGGATAACCATAGTTGCTGTTTTGAGTGTGGATAGTCCTTTTGGTTTTCAATTGGAGCAAGGATAGTCCGAATGCCTAACGTCCATTAAATTTTCTGTTAAATTTGATCATGTGCAAATCATGTGAGGATACTTTTGTCCTTTCATTTATTATGACTTTTTTATTCATCTTCCTCCTCACTCACCACCATCTTCAACTATTTCCACCAAAACCCTAAATTCATAACCTCAAATCAAAACCCCAAATTAGTAACCGCAAATCAAAACCCCAAATCAAAATACCAAATTAATAACCCCAAATCAAAGCAATTCTCTTATATATTAACGGTTATACACTATGGGTCATAGCTATCTATTTAAATTTTTAGTGGGTATCACTCAACACTTTTGAGTTCAAAGGATACCATATAAAGTCTCTAGATATTCCCATTTTCTTCACTCAGTTTCTTCATCACTCCATCTTCTTAATCTGTACTTCACAAAATCCCAAAATGTAAATCAAAATTTTAAATCAAACTATAATACAAACGGCGAAGGGATTCTTACAGAAGATTGGTTGTTCAGACCCATAAAGTGTGATGTTTGGATATTTTGTTGGTGGTGTAACTAATTGGAATGGTTGTCGGAACCACCGTCGTCGGTTGTGAACAAGATCCGTACATCTAGCGACGAGTTCTAACGATGGTTCGTGACCCAGATATGGTGGACGGTGGCGGCAGGTGGTGGTGGGGTGAGTTTCACGGTTAGTGTTCGTGACTCAGATGTGATAATAATATGATTATTGACTTGAAATTAGTTAAGTTTTAGGATTTCTTCAACGGCCTTTATTTCCGGTACAACTCCGTTTTCAATTTCTTTATTTATGAACCACCTGCAACCACCGCCGCCTGCCGCCACGGACAACCAGTTACCGTTTTCAATTTCATTGATTTTGGTTTGATATAGGGTTGGTGATATTTAATTTTAATCATTCCCTGTACAAAAGAGTGACTGTTTGTGAATGGTGTTTGCTTTTTCATTTGGTTTTTGTCTCAGATCTAAGAATACGTGATTATATCAGGTTATTAATTGACATATTTTACTCCGTATTTTATGTCTGGGTTTGATGTACTCAAGCTGGTTTTTTTGAAAATGTAAAATAATGGGAAGAAGAATGTGTTAGTGAAGAAAATATTTACAATGACAAAAATACCCTTACATTCTTGTCACATGACTAACTTTAACGAAAAAAGTTAACAGTGCTAGTGAAATAAACTATCTTTGCTTCAATTGAAAACCACGAGGACTATCCACACTCAAAACAGCAACTATGGTTATCCATGCAATATGGTACAAACCACAGGGAATATCCGCACAATTTTCTCTTTTTTCTTTTTTTTACCAAAATTCAAAAAAGTTATATTGAACCTAGGCCTTTCACCAAAAGTGAAAGAGCCCTGTAAGGAACAAAAAACAAACCGACTCGGACAAAGCCTTGCCCAAAGAAAGCACAACCAAACTACACTACCAAACCAAAAAGACTAAGGCTATATTGGGACGAGCCGAAACCGAACAAACTACACAACATAACTATGACAAACCTGAAACGTAACATCACTAAAACAGGATAAACATAAAGCAATAAGACACGTAACCCACACATAACAAAAAAAAAAAAAAAACTAATCTAACAACAAAGCAAAGAGAACATAAACCTTCAAACAAATCAAATACCATGCTTTGAAGCACCCACATTCGCCTTTGTGCATCGATGCTCCGGCTTACCAAACTTACCGTCAATTTGCCTATAAGTGACCACCTTATCTGGTGGATGTTGAAATGCCCCGTTCATATCGATTATAAACGTTTCATATTAATTGGTTTCATTGCGAGGTTTTGACCTCTATATGAGACGTTTTTCAAAGACTGCATTCGTTTTTAAAACACACCATAACCTTTATTTTATCGACAAAGGTTTTGAAGACATAACATAGATTATCAAGTAATGATAATCTAAAATATAACGTTTACACACGACCATTACATAATGGTTTACAATAATAATGTGTTACAACAACATAAATTTAATGCAGTTTTTAAACAATATTATATAAGCATTGTAACGACCCACCCGTTATCCAACCGAATACGCAAAATATATTTTTTTATTACAGAAGGGTGCGCAGCGCGCAACCCTTGCTGTGCGCAGCGCGCACAGAGCCCAAAAGCTTCTGTCCGGATTTTTCATTTTTCATTTAATGATCTCCCACTTCCCGACACTTTTAGACGAAACGGTTTTCACAACACATTATACTAAGTAAAACTAACACGTTCCAATAATAAAATGAGTTTTACGACACCGGGCCCACATCGGCCGTTTTACGACTTTCGTACAAAATACAAGTTTATGACCACATGATTTTTTTAACACATAATAAAGACCGAGCATGGCAATTGGGGATACGCTACCCAATCCTAATCAATTCAAAAGCACGTCTTCTAAAGCAACCTACGCGAGTCCACTAGTTCCCACGCTTACCCGAGCCACCGCATCCATGCAAATCTATAAAAAAAAAGTAAACAACGAGAGGGTAAGCTAACGCTTAGTGAGTGAGAATATATACTACATACATATATATGCATAAAATGGACACGCCACACAAATAATCAATTAACACATACTGGAGCATCCACGTATAAGGCAAACTAAGCATACCGTTCAACCGCTATATAACAAGCTAATAATCAACAAGTAAGTTCACCAACGACGATGTGAACAACTCCAACAAGCTACACCCGGAGGGTTAGCTACATCACAACGATACAACGATATATATAACAATAAATCGTACAACGCCCAAGGTTAACCCCTTAACCCAATACCAAAAATCAATTACCACAATGAAGATTGGCCAAACTACACGAGCCATAGTAAATCCGCATCCACACGAGACTACTATCTTCATTATCACAACAACATCGAGGTTGGCGGAACTACACGAGCCTTAGTGAATTCGCAACCACACGAGATCACTACCTCAATAAGATGACCGAAACTACACGCGCCATCGTGAATCCGCATCCACACGTGATTCACTTCCAAAATCAAAACCCACATCATCGGGGTTACTCAACCGCAACTCAATACCAATCCCACTACATCGGGATTATATAACTCCACATCACAAGTCCATGTGATAACGTACACACACACCTCGCCAAAGGTGGTCAACCAAGGCGCACAACCGTGCCCATTGGACCTATACACAAGTCCATCAAATCCACCTATATGTGAAGTGAGCTCTATAGCCGAGAATCACTTCACTCGACCCGCACCCATCCTATACATACATATGCACATAGGATATTAACACTCACCTTGTCGTCTTGATGAATGCTTCCGAATAATTCGCAACACGCCAATGGAAAATACCTATTCCATTATCACAAAACAAGCAACACAATTAGGGTGGATTTACAAACCAACCCAATTCGACACTTAGTACAATTTCGACCAATTGCACTTCTAAGCACAAACCGCGCCCAAACTAACCAATAATCACTAACAGAAGTGAAAATGGTCCTAATACGCCAATTAAACCCAAACACAAGTGTTAAACACTTATCATTCTCAAAATCACCCATAAACCCTAATTTTGACTCATTTCAAAATTAGTCTTTCAAATACACTAAAATGGGTTCCAACACTTTCATAATCACTAAACCTAGTGATTAAACTCAATTACAAGTCCTAATCATGGCCAAGTCGGTTTCCAACCCAAAACCCACCAACAACAACAATAAACCCGATTACTAGCATCAATTAACTCACTTCAAGAGTTTAAATGGGTTTCTCTACAATTCAAGTTCAAACCCTAACTTTGAATATCAAATCAAGCAATGAAATTCAGAGTTAGAACTTACCACAACACCCAAAACATAGCTAGGAACGAGGTGAACAACTTTAAAACCCGAGCTTTGGTGAGAATCCAACTCCTTCTTCTCCAAAACCCCAATTCTCCCTCTAGAACTCTACCTCTCTCTCTAAGGTGGATGAGTGTGTTTGTTGATGTGAAAGTGATCCAAAGTTGGATCCAATCCTGCTGATAAGACCTCATATCCGGCCTCAAGTGAAATGACCAAAAAGCCCCTCATTTAACTCTAATTGGAAAAAGCAGAAATCTATCGCCAGGCAGTGTGCGCGGCGCGCGCCCATACTTGTGCGCGACGCGCACGATGTTCAAATCAGTCTGTCAGCTTTTAAACTTATACCCTGCTTCACACACTTGATGTACACAAATAATACTCTATGTACAATAAATATTAGGGTCTTACAACTCTCCCCCACTTAGAATCGATCACGTCCACGTGATCCTCGCTACGTAACCAACCAGACCCACAATCAACGGTCCTCAAACATATGTTCCAAACCGATTTTTATCGTTAATCCGAAGATTATCCCATTTACCAAATACACACTTGCACGCATTAGGGGACATGCAATGCATACAACATCCGAAGTCTACCACAATCGCTTAACATACGCAGAGACATCATGTTTCTTTCCAACTTCTTTAGGCAATCCTTCTCAACGAATCGCCTCTAACACTAAATCGTCATCCGCGATTTATTAAAATTCACAGATCCGAGCACTAAAACTCGTTCAATCCCTCACATCGGGAAAAACTCAACCAATCTCTTACCGAGATATCTACCCCTTAGCGTACCCTTACCGAGTACAATGCTAAAAGCAACCAAGTTTCAACCTAAGGTTAACAACCCGAACGATGAAGACCGAACCAAAAACGAATCCTTACGGATACGCTTACCACATAACATCCCTTGTAGTGCGTAGTACGACCAATTCGCAACTATCGTAACATCATAAGCAACGGCTAAAACCGATAGCGCCCAAAACGACTATGGCAACACAAATCCCAAGGTGTACGAAATTGACTATTGTCACACCCGTAACAACATGTGAGCGAAACACGGCTATCGCATCACTAATCACACAACATGGTCCTCACGACCCCACCATTGTTGTATAAAACAACCAATAGTTCTCAACACAAACCACATGAAGGCTGGCCGAAACTACACGCGCCTTAGTGAATCCGCACCACACGCGACTCACTACCTTCACCGGGACAACGATCGGGATTGGCCGAACTACACGCGCCTTAGTGAATTCGAACTACACGAGAGTCACTATCCCAATAGAATGACCGCATCCACACGCGTCATTGTGAATCCGAACTACACGAGACTCACTTTATCAATATAATGACCGCATCCACACGTGTCATTGTGAATCCGAACTACACGAGACTCACTTCCTCAATAAGATGACTGAACTACACGCATCATCGTGAATCCGCATCCACACGTGATTCACTCCTCAACAGAATGACCGCATCCACACGTGTCATTGTGAATCCGAACTACACGCGACTCACTTCCCAAAATCTCAACACATGAATGGTACTCCCATTCCGATAACGTTATACCATAACGATATAACACTACTCCCATGGTGAAGTTAGCGAACCGAGTCAACGACCATAACCCATCAATCACATACGCTCTTTTGGCCTCAATCAGTGAGTAGTGTAACATCGCGCACTGCTACACCATAGTGAGTCCTAACGGAATACACTAACCATCCATCCCAAACGACAAGTATATACACATACTTAGAAACATTCCACTCACATCGAAAATCTTTGCACACGCATCACACGTACGTGTACACAAAGCTAACACAATCGAGCAACAACCGCCCATATCGCACATAGGCACAAAACAATAATTCTACATAAGAGAATCCGTCCCACACATCCCTTAACCGAGGGATCCCACCTTTCTCGTCAAAAACGTCCATTATCTCTAATTGAGATTCGCCACATCACCACCTCGGTGATAATTTAAATCCAAAACCATATGTACAATTTATTCCAAATCGTACTTTTACCACAAGCGACCAACGTAGGTCTCGACGCTAGCTCCGAATTTATACGAGAATCGTCCAATATCAATACACTAGGAAACCTTCGTGCGAGAGTACAACTCCCCCACTTAGAACTCCGTTCCATAACCACATCATCGAGATAAAGGTATCCCATGATATACACTTCGCAATACCTTGCCCTATCCATGAGCATACAAAGGATTTTAACCTATCCTTATGAAATGTCCCGTTCTTATTGATTAAAAATGTTCCATATTAATTGATTTCGTTGCGAGGTTTTGACCTCTATATGAGACGTTTTTCAAAGACTGCATTCATTTTAAAACAAACCATAACCTTTATTTCATCAATAAAGGTTTAAAAAGCATTACGTAGATTATCAAATAATGATAATCTAAAATATCCTGTTTACACACGACCATTACATAATGGTTTACAATACAAATATGTTACAACAAAATAAGTTTCTTGAATGCAGTTTTTTTACACAATATCATACAAGCATGGACTCCAAATCTCGTCCTTATTTAAGTATGCGACAGCGGAAGCTCTTAATAATCACCTGAGAATAGACATGCTTAAAACGTCAACAAAAATGTTGGTGAGTTATAGGTTTAACCTATATATATCAAATCATAATAATAGACCACAAGATTTCATATTTCAATACACATCCCATACATAGAGATAAAAATCATTCATATGGTGAACACCTGGTAACCGACATTAACAAGATGCATATATAAGAATATCCCCATCATTCCGGGACACCCTTCGGATATGATATAAATTTCGAAGTACTAAAGCATCCGGTACTTTGGATAGGGCTTGTTGGGCCCGATAGATCTATCTTTAGGATTCACGTCAATTAGGGTGTCTGTTCCCTAATTCTTAGATTACCAGACTTAATAAAAAGGGGCATATTCGATTTCGATAATTCAACCATAGAATGTAGTTTCACGTACTTGTGTCTATTTTGTAAATCATTTATAAAACCTGCATGTATTCTCATCCCAAAAATATTAGATTTTAAAAGTGGGACTATAACTCACTTTCACAGATTTTTACTTCGTCGGGAAGTAAGACTTGGCCACTGGTTGACTCACGAACCTATAACAATATATACATGTATATCAAAGTATGTTCAAAATATATTTACAACACTTTTAATATATTTTGATGTTTTAAGTTTATTAAGTCAGCTGTCCTCGTTAATAACCTACAACTAGTTGTCCACAGTTAGATGTACAGAAATAAATCGATAAATATTATCTTGAATCAATCCACGACCCAGTGTATACGTATCTCAGTATTGATCACAACTCAAACTATATATATTTTGGAATCAACCTCAACCCTGTATAGCTAACTCCAACATTCACATATAGAGTGTCTATGGTTGTTCCGAAATATATATAGATGTGTCGACATGATAGGTCGAAACATTGTATACGTGTCTATGGTATCTCAAGATTACATAATATACAATACAAGTTGATTAAGTTATGATTGGAATAGATTTGTTACCAATTTTCACGTAGCTAAAATGAGAAAAATTATCCAATCTTGTTTTACCCATAACTTCTTCATTTTAAATCCGTTTTGAGTGAATCAAATTGCTATGGTTTCATATTGAACTCTATTTTATGAATCTAAACAGAAAAAGTATAGGTTTATAGTCGAAAAAATAAGTTACAAGTCGTTTTTATAAAGGTAGTCATTTCAGTCGAAAGAACGACGTCTAGATGACCATTTTAGAAAACATACTTTCACTTTGAGTTTAACCATAATTTTTGGATATAGTTTCATGTTCATAATAAAAATCATTTTCTCAGAATAACAACTTTTAAATCAAAGTTTATCATAGTTTTTAATTAACTAACCCAAAACAGCCCGCGGTGTTACTACGACGGCGTAAATCCGGTTTTACGGTGTTTTTCGTGTTTTCAGGTTTTAAATCATTAAGTTAGCATATCATATAGATATAGAACATGTGTTTAGTTGATTTTAAAAGTCAAGTTAGAAGGATTAACTTTTGTTTGCGAACAAGTTTAGAATTTACTAAACTATGTTCTAGTGATTACAAGTTTAAACCTTCGAATAAGATAGCTTTATATGTATGAATCGAATAAGATAGCTTTATAGGTGTTTTTGGTCGTTAGTGTATGGATTAGATATAAAGGATATGTTATTTTGTTTTCATGTAAATAAGTCATGAATGATTACTCATATTTTTGTAATTTTATGAGATATTTCATGCTAGTTGCCAAATGATGGTTCCCACATGTGTTAGGTGACTCACATGGGCTGCTAAGAGCTGATCATTGGAGTGTATATAGCAATAGTACATACATCTAAAAGCTGTGTATTGTACGAGTACGAATACGGGTGCATACGAGTAGAATTGTTGATGAAAATGAACGAGGATGTAATTGTAAGCATTTTTGTTAAGTAGAAGTATTTTGATAAGTGTCTTGAAGTCTTTCAAAAGTGTATGAATACATATTAAAACACTACATGTATATACATTTTAACTGAGTCGTGAAGTCATCGTTAGTCGTTACATGTAAATGTTGTTTTGAAACCTTTAGGTTAACGATCTTGTTAAATGTTGTTGACCCAATGTTTATAATATCAAAAGAGATTTTAAATTATTATATTATCATGATATTATGATGTACAAATATCTCTTAATATGATATATATACATTAAATGTCTTTACAACGATAATCGTTACATATATGTCTCGTTTAAAAATCATTAAGTTAGTAGTCTTGTTTTTACATATGTAGTTCATTGTTAATATACTTAATGATATGTTTACTTATCATAATATCATGTTAACTATATATATAACCATATATATGTCATCATATAGTTTTTACAAGTTTTAACGTTCGTGAATCACCGGTCAACTTGGGTGGTCAATTGTCTATATGAAACATATTTCAATTAATCAAGTCTTAACAAGTTTGATTGCTTAACATGTTGGAAACATTTAATCATGTAAATATCAATCTCAATTAATATATATAAACATGGAAAAGTTCGGGTCACTACAGTACCTACCCGTTAAATAAATTTCGTCCCGAAATTTTAAGCTGTTGAAGGTGTTGACGAACCTTCTGGAAATAGATGCGGGTATTTCTTCTTCATTTGATCTTCACGCTCCCAGGTGAACTCGGGTCCTCTACGAGCATTCCATCGAACCTTAACAATTGGTATCTTGTTTTGCTTAAGTCTTTTAACCTCACGATCCATTATTTCGACGGGTTCTTCGATGAATTGAAGTTTTTCGTTGATTTGGATTTCATCTAACGGAATAGTGAGATCTTCTTTAGCAAAACATTTCTTCAAATTCGAGACGTGGAAAGTGTTATGTACAGCCGCGAGTTGTTGAGGTAACTCTAGTCGGTAAGCTACTGGTCCGACACGATCAATAATCTTGAATGGTCCAATATACCTTGGATTTAATTTCCCTCGTTTACCAAATCGAACAACGCCTTTCCAAGGTGCAACTTTAAGCATGACCATCTCTCCAATTTCAAATTCTATATCTTTTCTTTTAATGTCAGCGTAGCTCTTTTGTCGACTTTGGGCGGTTTTCAACCGTTGTTGAATTTGGATGATCTTCTCGGTAGTTTCTTGTATAATCTCCGGACCCGTAATCTGTCTATCCCCCACTTCACTCCAACAAATCGGAGACCTGCACTTTCTACCATAAAGTGCTTCAAACGGCGCCATCTCAATGCTTGAATGGTAGCTGTTGTTGTAGGAAAATTCTGCTAACGGTAGATGTCGATCCCAACTGTTTCCGAAATCAATAACACATGCTCGTAGCATGTCTTCAAGCATTTGTATCGTCCTTTCGCTCTGCCCATCAGTTTGTGGATGATAGGCAGTACTCATGTCTAGACGAGTTCCTAATGCTTGCTGTAATGTCTGCCAGAATCTTGAAATAAATCTGCCATCCCTATCAGAGATAATAGAGATTGGTATTCCATGTCTGGAGACGACTTCCTTCAAATACAGTCGTGCTAACTTCTCCATCTTGTCATCTTCTCTTATTGGTAGGAAGTGTGCTGATTTGGTGAGACGATCAACTATTACCCAAATAGTATCAAAACCACTTCCAGTCCTTGGCAATTTAGTGATGAAATCCATGGTAATGTTTTCCCATTTCCATTCCGGGATTTCGGGTTGTTGAAGTAGACCTGATGGTTTCTGATGCTCAGCTTTGACCTTAGAACACGTCAAACATTCTCCTACGTATTTAGCAACATCGGCTTTCATACCCAGCCACCAAAAAATGTTTCTTGAGATCCTTGTACATCTTCCCCGTTCCAGGATGTATTGAGTATCTGGTTTTATGAGCTTCTCTAAGTACCATTTCTCTCATATCTCCAAATTTTGGTACCCAAATCCTTTCAGCCCTATACCGGGTTCCGTCTTCCCGAATATTAAGATGCTTCTCCGATCCTTTTGGGTATTTCATCCTTTAAATTTCCCTCTTTTAAAACTCCTTGTTGCGCCTCCTTTATTTGAGTAGTAAGGTTATTATGAATCATTATATTCATAGATTTTACTCGAATGGGTTCTCTGTCCTTCCTGCTCAAGGCATCGGCTACCACATTTGCCTTCCCCGGGTGGTAACGAATCTCAAAGTCGTAATCATTCAACAATTCAATCCACCTACGTTGCCTCATATTCAGTTGTTTCTGATTAAATATGTGTTGAAGACTTTTGTGGTCGGTATATATAATACTTTTGACCCCATATAAGTAGTGCCTCCAAGTCTTTAATGCAAAAACAACCGCGCCTAATTCCAAATCATGCGTCGTATAATTTTGCTCGTGAATCTTCAATTGTCTAGACGCATAAGCAATCACCTTCGTTCGTTGCATTAATACACAACCGAGACCTTGCTTTGATGCGTCACAATAAATCACAAAATCATCATTCCCTTCAGGCAATGACAATATAGGTGCCGTAGTTAGCTTTTTCTTCAATAACTGAAACGCTTTCTCTTGTTCATCATTCCATTCAAATTTCTTCCCTTTATGCGTTAATGCAGTCAAGGGTTTTGCTATTCTGGAAAAGTCTTGGATGAACCTTCTGTAGTAACCAGCTAGTCCTAAAAACTGGCGTATGTGTTTCGGAGTTTTCGGGGTTTCCCACTTTTCAACAGTTTCTATCTTTGCCGGATCCACCTTAATACCTTCTTTGTTCACTATGTGACCGAGGAATTGAACTTCTTCCAACCAAAATGCACACTTTGAAAACTTAGCGTACAATTCTTCCTTCCTCAATACTTCTAACACCTTTCTCAAATGTTCACCGTGTTCTTGGTCATTCTTTGAGTAAATAAGTATGTCATCAATGAAAAAAATGACAAACTTGTCAAGGTATGGTCCACACACTCGGTTCATAAGGTCCATGAACACAGCTGGTGCATTAGTTAAACCAAACGGCATGACCATAAACTCGTAATGACCGTAACGTGTTCTGAAAGAAGTCTTTGGGATATCATCTTCTTTCACCCGCATTTGATGATACCCGGAACGCAAGTCAATCTTTGAATAAACAGACGAGCCTTGTAATTGATCAAATAAGTCATCAATTCTCGGCAGTGGATAACGGTTTTTGATGGTAAGTTTGTTCAACTCTCTGTAGTCAATACACAACCTAAATGTACCATCTTTCTTCTTGACAAACAAAACAGGAGCTCCCCACGGTGATGTGCTTGGTCGAATGAAACCACGCTCTAAAAGTTCTTGTAATTGGATTTGCAGTTCTTTCATCTCGCTGGGTGCGAGTCTGTAAGGAGAACGAGCTATCGGTGCAGCTCCTGGTACAAGATCTATTTGAAATTCAACGGATCGATGTGGGGGTAATCCCGGTAATTCTTTCAGAAATACATCGGGAAATTCTTTTGCGACGGGAACATCATTGATGCTCTTTTCTTCAGTTTGTACTTTCTCGACGCGTGCTAGAACAGCATAGCAACCTTTTCTTATTAGTTTTTGTGCCTTCAAATTACTAATAAGATGTAGCTTCGTGTTGCCCTTTTCTCCGTACACCATTAAGGGTTTTCCTTTTTCTCGTATAATGCGAATTGCATTTTTGTAACAGACGATCTCTGCTTTCACTTCTTTCAACCAGTCCATACCGATTATCACATCAAAACTCCCTAACTCTACGGGTATCAAATCAATCTTAAATGTTTCGCTAACCAGTTTAATTTCTCGATTTCGACATATATTATCTGCTGAAATTAATTTACCATTTGCTAATTCGAGTAAAAATTTACTATCCAAAGGCGTCAATGGACAACTTAATTTAGCACAAAAATCTCTACTCATATAGCTTCTATCCGCACCCGAATCAAATAAAACGTAAGCAGATTTATTGTCAATAAGAAACGTACCCGTAACAAGCTCCGGGTCTTCCTGTGCCTCTGCCGCATTAATATTGAAAACTCTTCCGCGGCCTTGTCCATTCGTGTTCTCCTGGTTCGGGCAATTTCTAATAATGTGGCCCGGTTTTCCACATTTATAACAAACTACATTGGCATAACTTGCTCCGACACTACTTGCTCCGCCATTACTCGTTCCGACACCATTTGTTCCTTTCGTTCTATTAACCCCTGGTCCGTAGACCTCACACTTCGCCGCGCTATGACCATTTCTTTTACACTTGTTGCAAAATTTGGTGCAGAACCCCGAGTGATACTTTTCACACCTTTGGCATAGCTACTTCTGATTGTTGTTGTTGTTGCGGTTATTATTGTTGTTGGGATGATTGTTGTAGTTGCTGTTGCTGTTGTTGTTGTTGTTGTTGTTGTTGTTGTTGGGCCGTTTGTTGTAGTTGCGATTGATGTTGCGATTGTTGGGATAATTGTTGCGATTATTGTTGTAATTGCTGTTGTTGTTGTATTGGTGATTCTTATCACCGTTTCTTCCCACTTTCTTTTGATTTGCTTCACATTGGCCTCTTCAGCAGTCTGTTCTTTAATTCTTTCTTCAATCTGGTTCACTAGTTTGTGAGCCATTCTACATGCCTGTTGTATAAAGGCGGGCTCGTGTGAACTTATATCTTCTTGGATTCTTTCCGGTAATCCTTTCACAAACGCGTCGATCTTCTCTTCCTCATCTTCGAATGCTCCCGGACACAATAGGCACAATTCTGTGAATCGTCTTTCGTACGTGGTAATATCAAATCCTTGGGTTCGTAACCCTCTAAGTTCTGTCTTGAGCTTATTGACCTCAGTTCTGGGACGGTACTTCTCGTTCATCAAGTGCTTGAATGCTGACCACGGTAGTGCGTACGCATCGTCTTGTCCCACTTGCTCTAGATAGGTATTCCACCATGTTAACGCAGAACCTGTGAAGGTATGCGTAGCGTACTTCACTTTGTCCTCTTCAGTACACTTACTTATGGCAAACACCGATTCGACCTTCTCGGTCCACCGTTTCAATCCGATCGGTCCTTCGGTTCCATCAAATTCCAAAGGTTTGCAGGCAGTGAATTCTTTGTAGGTGCATCCTACACGATTTCCTGTACTGCTAGATCCAAGGTTATTGTTGGTATGTAGCGCAGCCTGTACTGCGGCTATGTTTGAAGCTAGAAAAGTACGGAATTCCTCTTCATTCATATTCACGGTGTGTCGAGTAGTCGGTGCCATTTCCTTCAAAATAGTCAAATGGAACAAGTTAATCATACAGAATATTAAGAGTAGTTAATAGTATTTCGTAGCATAATATGAACTCATTTATAAAAGCTTTTTCTTCATATTAGCGTTTTATAAGTTTAAATTCGGGTAGTACCTACCCGTTAAGTTCATACTTAGTAGCTAATATACAATTCAACTACTACAATTCTATATGAAAAACTGATTATAATAATATTTCGCGTTCAAACTTTTATACAATATTTTACAAACTTACAATACCGCTTATTTTACATAAAGCATGAAATATAGCACACAATAACTTTGATACAAGATAGTTGTGAAGATAATTCTAGCTAGTACACAAGTCGTTCAGCAAAGGCAATAAAGACACGTAATTCATACGTCCAGAAACAAGTCATGCATTCTGGTTTTACTAGGACTACTTCCCATCCTTGGTCTTGTGGAACATAACCGTTATGGCCGTTGATAAGACAGCGTGTTGTAACGTCGTCAAAGGGACGAGGGTTACGTAATGTCCAACAGTCCCGTAATAATCTAAAAACCTCATTTCTTACCCCAATTACCGACTCCGTCACTTGTGGAAACGTTTTGTTTAATAGTTGTAGCCCGATGTTCTTGTTCTCACTTTGGTGAGAAGCGAACATTACTAATCCATAAGCATAACATGCTTCTTTATGTTGCATGTTAGCCGCTTTTTCTAAATCACGAAGTCTAATATTCGGATATATTGAGTCAAAATAATTTCTTAACCCGTTGCGTAAAATAGCATTTGGGTTCCCCGCAATATATGCGTCAAAGTAAACACATCGTAACTTATGGGTTTCCCAATGTGATATCCCCCATCTTTCAAACGAAAGTCTCTTATAAACCAAGACATTCTTGGAACGTTCTTCGAATGTCTTACAAACTGATCTCGCCTTAAATAGTTGTGCCGAGGAATTCTGGCCGACTCTAGACAAGATTTCATCAATCATGTCTCCGGGTAGGTCTCTTAAAATATTGGGTTGTCTATCCATTTTGTGTTTTTAAACTGTAAAATAGACAAGAGTTAGATTCATAAAAAAATACTTATTAATACAAGCAACTTTTACATATATCATAAAGCATAAGAACACTATATTACATATATTACACCACACGAATACAACTATCTTATTCCGACTCGCTCGTTTCTTCTTCTTCGGTTTTGGTTCGTTTTGCCAAGTTTCTAGGGATATATGATGTTCCCCTAATATGAGCCGTCGTTGTCCACATTGGTTTAGAAAAACCTGGTGGTTTAGAGGTTCCCGGGTCATTGTTACAACTTAAGGACTTCGGGGGTTGACGATACATATAAAGTTCATTTCGGTTGGAATTAGATTTCTCTATTTTTATGCCCTTTCCCTTATTATTTTCTTTTGCCTTTTTAAATTTAGTTGGGGTAATTTCTATAATATCATCGGAATTCTCGTCGGAATCCGATTCATCGGAGAATTGGTAATCCTCCCAATATTTTGCTTCCTTGGCGGAAACACCATTGACCATAATTAACCTTGGTCGGTTGGTTGAGGATATTCTTTTACTTAACCGTTTTATTATTTCCCCCACCGGTTCTACTTCTTCATCCGGTTCCGATTCTTCTTCCGGTTCCGATTCTTCTTCCGGTTCCGACTCTTCTTCCGGTTCCTCTTCGGGAACTTGTGAATCAGTCCACGAATCATTCCAATTTACATTTGACTCTTCATTATTATTAGGTGAGTCAATGGGACTTGTTCTAGAGGTAGACATCTATCACATAATATCAAACACGTTAAGAGATTAATATATCACATAATATTCACATGTTAAAAATATATAGTTTCCAACAAAATTTGTTAAGCAATCATTTTTCAAGTAAACACGGTCGAAGTCCAGACTCACTAATGCATCCTAACAAACTCGATAAGACACACTAATGCAAAATTCTGGTTCTCTAAGACCAACGCTCGGATACCAACTGAAATGTCCCGTTCTTATTGATTAAAAACGTTCCATATTAATTGATTTCGTTGCGAGGTTTTGACCTCTATATGAGACGTTTTTCAAAGACTGCATTCATTTTAAAACAAACCATAACCTTTATTTCATCAATAAAGGTTTAAAAAGCATTACGTAGATTATCAAATAATGATAATCTAAAATATCCTGTTTACACACGACCATTACATAATGGTTTACAATACAAATATGTTACAACAAAATAAGTTTCTTGAATGCAGTTTTTTTACACAATATCATACAAGCATGGACTCCAAATCTCGTCCTTATTTAAGTATGCGACAGCGGAAGCTCTTAATAATCACCTGAGAATAGACATGCTTAAAACGTCAACAAAAATGTTGGTGAGTTATAGGTTTAACCTATATATATCAAATCATAATAATAGACCACAAGATTTCATATTTCAATACACATCCCATACATAGAGATAAAAATCATTCATATGGTGAACACCTGGTAACCGACATTAACAAGATGCATATATAAGAATATCCCCATCATTCCGGGATGTAGTGACCCGAACTTTTCCATGTTTATATATATTAATTGAGATTGATATTTACATGATTAAATGTTTCCAACATGTTAAGCAATCAAACTTGTTAAGACTTGATTAATTGAAATAGGTTTCATATAGACAATTGACCACCCAAGTTGACCGGTGATTCACGAACGTTAAAACTTGTAAAAACTATATGATGACATATATATGGTTATATATATAGTTAACATGATATTATGATAAGTAAACATATCATTAAGTATATTAACAATGAACTATATATGTAAAAACAAGACTACTAACTTAATGATTTTGAAACGAGACATATATGTAACGATTATCGTTGTAACGACATTTAATGTATATATATATATCATATTAAGAGATATTCGTACATCATAATATCATGATAATATAATAATTTAAAATCTCTTTTGATATTATAAACATTGGGTTAACAACATTTAACAAGATCGTTAACCTAAAGGTTTCAAAACAACATTTACATGTAACGACTAACGATGACTTAACGACTCAGTTAAAATGTATATACATGTAGTGTTTTAATATGTATTCATACACTTTTGAAAGACTTCAAGACACTTATCAAAATACTTCTACTTAACAAAAATGCTTACAATTACATCCTCGTTCAGTTTCATCAACAATTCTACTCGTATGCACCCGTATTCGTACTCGTACAATACACAGCTTTTAGATGTATGTACTATTGGTATATACACTCCAATGATCAGCTCTTAGCAGCCCATGTGAGTCACCTAACACATGTGGGAACCATCATTTGGCAACTAGCATGAAATATCTCATAAAATTACAAAAATATGAGTAATCATTCATGACTTATTTACATGAAAACAAAATAACATATCCTTTATATCTAATCCATACACCAACGACCAAAAACACCTACAAACACTTTCATTCTTCAATTTTCTTCATCTAATTGATCTCTCTCAAGTTCTATCTTCAAGTTCTAAGTGTTCTTCATAAATTCCAAAAGTTATAGTTTCATAAAATCAAGAATACTTTCAAGTTTGCTAGCTCACTTCCAATCTTGTAAGGTGATCATCCAACCTCAAGAAATCTTTGTTTCTTACAGTAGGTTATCATTCTAATACAAGGTAATAATCATATTCAAACTTTGGTTCAATTTCTATAACTATAACAATCTTATTTTAAGTGATGATCTTACTTGAACTTGTTTTCGTGTCATGATTCTGCTTCAAGAACTTCGAGCCATCCAAGGATCCATTGAAGCTAGATCCATTTTTCTCTTTTCCAGTAGGTTTATCCAAGGAACTTAAGGTAGTAATGATGTTCATAACATCATTCGATTCATACATATAAAGCTATCTTATTCGAAGGTTTAAACTTGTAATCACTAGAACATAGTTTAGTAAATTCTAAACTTGTTCGCAAACAAAAGTTAATCCTTCTAACTTGACTTTTAAAATCAACTAAACACATGTTCTATATCTATATGATATGCTAACTTAATGATTTAAAACCTGAAAACACGAAAAACACCGTAAAACCGGATTTACGCCGTCGTAGTAACACCGCGGGCTGTTTTGGGTTAGTTAATTAAAAACTATGATAAACTTTGATTTAAAAGTTGTTATTCTGAGAAAATGATTTTTATTATGAACATGAAACTATATCCAAAAATTATGGTTAAACTCAAAGTGGAAGTATGTTTTCTAAAATGGTCATCTAAACGTCGTTCTTTCGACTGAAATGACTACCTTTATAAAAACGACTTGTAACTTATTTTTCCAACTATAAACCTATACTTTTTCTATTTAGATTCATAAAATAGAGTTCAATATGAAACCATAGCAATTTGATTCACTCAAAACGGATTTAAAATGAAGAAGTTATGGGTAAAACAAGATTGGATAATTTTTCTCATTTTAGCTACGTGAAAATTGGTAACAAATCTATTCCAACCATAACTTAATCAACTTGTATTGTATATTATGTAATCTTGAGATACCATAGACACGTATACAATGTTTCGACCTATCATGTCGACACATCTATATATATTTCGAAACAACCATAGACACTCTATATGTGAATGTTGGAGTTAGCTATACAGGGTTGAGGTTGATTCCAAAATATATATAGTTTGAGTTGTGATCAATACTGAGATACGTATACACTGGGTCGTGGATTGATTCAAGATAATATTTATCGATTTATTTCTGTACATCTAACTGTGGACAACTAGTTGTAGGTTACTAACGAGGACAGCTGACTTAATAAACTTAAAACATCAAAATATATTAAAAGTGTTGTAAATATATTTTGAACATACTTTGATATATATGTATATATTGTTATAGGTTCGTGAATCAACCAGTGGCCAAATCTTACTTCCCGACGAAGTAAAAAATCTGTGAAAGTGAGTTATAGTCCCACTTTTAAAATCTAATATTTTTGGGATGAGAATACATGCAGGTTTTATAAATGATTTACAAAATAGACACAAGTACGTGAAACTACATTCTATGGTTGAATTATCGAAATCGAATATGCCCCTTTTTATTAAGTCTGGTAATCTAAGAATTTGGGAACAGACACCCTAATTGACGCGAATCCTAAAGATAGATCTATTGGGCTTAACAAACCCCATCCAAAGTACCGGATGCTTTAGTACTTCGAAATTTATATCATATCCGAAGGGTGTCCCGGAATGATGGGGATATTCTTATATATGCATCTTGTTAATGTCGGTTACCAGGTGTTCACCATATGAATGATTTTTATCTCTATGTATGGGATGTGTATTGAAATATGAAATCTTGTGGTCTATTATTATGATTTGAAATATATAGGTTAAACCTATAACTCACCAACATTTTTGTTGACGTTTTAAGCATGTTTATTCTCAGGTGATTATTAAGAGCTTCCGCTGTCGCATACTTAAATAAGGACGAGATTTGGAGTCCATGCTTGTATGATATTGTGTAAAAACTGCATTCAAGAAACTTATTTTGTTGTAACATATTTGTATTGTAAACCATTATGTAATGGTCGTGTGTAAACAGGATATTTTAGATTATCATTATTTGATAATCTACGTAAAGCTTTTTAAACCTTTATTGATGAAATAAAGGTTATGGTTTGTTTTAAAATGAATGCAGTCTTTGAAAAACGTCTCATATAGAGGTCAAAACCTCGCAACGAAATCAATTAATATGGAACGTTTTTAATCAATAAGAACGGGACATTTCAGTTGGTATCAGAGCGTTGGTCTTAGAGAACCAGAATTTTGCATTAGTGTGTCTTATCGAGTTTGTTAGGATGCATTAGTGAGTCTGGACTTCGACCGTGTTTACTTGAAAAATGATTGCTTAACAAATTTTGTTGGAAACTATATATTTTTAACATGTGAATATTATGTGATATATTAATCTCTTAACGCGTTTGATATTATGTGATAGATGTCTACCTCTAGAACAAGTCCCATTGACTCACCTAATAATAATGAAGAGTCAAATGTAAATTGGAATGATTCGTGGACTGATTCACAAGTTCCCGAAGAGGAACCGGAAGAAGAGTCGGAACCGGAAGAAGAATCGGAACCGGAAGAAGAATCGGAACCGGATGAAGAAATAGAACCGGTGGGGGAAATAATAAAACGGTTAAGTAAAAGAAAATCCTCAACCAACCGACCAAGGTTAATTATGGTCAATGGTGTTTCCGCCAAGGAAGCAAAATATTGGGAGGATTACAAATTCTCCGATGAATCGGATTCCGACGAGAATTCCGATGATGTTATAGAAATTACCCCAACTGAATTTAAAAAGGCAAAAGAAAATAATAAGGGAAAGGGCATAAAAATAGAGAAATCTAATTCCAACCCCGACGAACTTTATATGTATCGTCAACCCCCGAAGTCCTTAAGTTGTAACAATGACCCGGGAACCTCTAAACCACCAGGTTTTTCTAAACCAATGTGGATCACGACGGCTCGTATTAGGGGAACATCATATATCCCTAGAAACTTGGCAAAACGAACTAAAACCGAAGAAGAAGAAACAAGTGAGTCGGAATAAGATAGTTGTATTCGTGTGGTGTAATATATGTAATATAGTGTGCTTATGCTTTATGATATATGTAAAAATTGCTTGTATTAATAAGTATTTTTTTTTATGAATCTAACTCTTGTCTATTTTACAGTATAAAAACACAAAATGGATAGACAACCCAATATTTTAAGAGACCTACCCGGAGACATGATTGATGAAATGTTGTCTAGAGTCGGTCAGAATTCTTCGGCACAACTATTTAAGGCGAGATCAGTTTGTAAGACATTCGAAGAACGTTCCAAGAATGTCTTGGTTTATAAGAGACTTTCGTTTGAAAGATGGGGGATATCACATTGGGAAACCAATAAGTTACGATGTGTTTACTTTGACGCATATATTGCGGGGAACCCAAATGCTATTTTACGCAATGGGTTAAGAAATTATTTTGACTCAGTATATCCGAATATAGGACTTCGTGATTTAGAAAAAGCAGCTAACATGCAACATAAAGAAGCATGTTATGCTTACGGGTTAGTAATGTTCGCTTCTCACCGAAGTGAGAACAAGAACATCGGGCTACAACTATTAAACAAAACGTTTCCACAAGTGACGGAGTCGGTAATTGGGGTAAGAAATGAGGTTTTTAGATTATTACGGGACTGTTGGACATTACGTAACCCTCGTACCTTTGATGACGTTACAACACGCTATCTTATCAACGGCCATAACGGTTATGTTCCACAAGACCAAGGATGGGAAGTAGTCCTAGTAAAACCAGAATGCATGACTTGTTTCTGGACGTATGAATTACGTGTCTTTATTACCTTTGCTGAACGACTTGTGTACTAGCTAGAATTATCTTCACAACTATCTTGTATCAAAGTTATTGTGTGCTATATTTCATGCTTTATGTAAAATAAGCGGTATTGTAAGTTTGTAAAATATTGTATAAAAGTTTGAACGCGAAATATTATTATAATCAGTTTTTCATATAGAATTTTAGTAGTTGAATTGTATATTAGCTACTAAGTATGAACTTAACGGGTAGGTACTACCCGAATTTAAACTTATAAAACGCTAATATGAAGAAAAAGCTTTTATAAATGAGTTCATATTATGCTACGAAATACTATTAACTACTCTTAATATTCTGTATGATTAACTTGTTCCATTTGACTATTTTGAAGGAAATGGCACCGACTACTCGACACACCGTGAATATGAATGAAGAGGAATTCCGTACTTTTCTAGCTTCAAACATAGCCGCAGTACAGGCTGCGCTACATACCAACAATAACCTTGGATCTGGCAGTACAGGAAATCGTGTAGGATGCACCTACAAAGAATTCACTGCCTGCAAACCTTTGGAATTTGATGGAACCGAAGGACCGATCAGATTGAAACGGTGGACCGAGAAGGTCGAATCGGTGTTTGCCATAAGTAAGTGTACTGAAGAGGACAAAGTGAAGTACGCTACGCATACCTTCACAGGTTCTGCGTTAACATGGTGGAATACCTATCTAGAGCAAGTGGGACAAGATGATGCGTACGCACTACCGTGGTCAGCATTCAAGCACTTGATGAACGAGAAGTACCATCCCAGAACCGAGGTCAATAAGCTTAAGACAGAACTTAGAGGGTTACGAACCCAAGGATTTGATATTACCACGTATGAAAGACGATTCACAGAATTGTGCCTATTGTGTCCGGGAGCATTCGAAGATGAGGAAGAGAAGATCGACGCGTTTGTGAAAGGATTACCGGAAAGAATCCAAGAAGATATAAGTTCATACGAGCCCGCCTCCATACAACAGGCATGTAGAATGGCTCACAAACTAGTGAACCAGATTGAAGAAAGAATTAAAGAACAGACTGCGGAAGAGGCCAATGTGAAGCAAGTCAAAAGAAAGTGGGAGGAAAACGGTGATAAGAATCACCAATACAACAACAACAGCAATTACAACAATAATCGCAACAATTATCCCAACAATCGCAACATCAATCGCAACTACAACAAACGGCCCAACAACAACAACAACAACAACAACAACAACAACAACAGCAGCAACTACAACAATCATCCCAACAACAATAATAACCGCAACAACAACAACAATCAGAAGCAGCTATGCCAAAGGTGTGAAAAGAATCACTCGGGGTTCTGCACCAAATTTTGCAACAAGTGTAATAGAAATGGTCATAGCGCGGCGAAGTGTGAGGTCTACGGACCAGGGGTTAATAGAACGAAAGGAACAAATGGTGTCGGAACGAGTAATGGCGGAGCAAGTAGTGTCGGAGCAAGTTATGCCAATGTAGTTTGTTATAAATGTGGAAAACCGGGCCACATTATTAGAAATTGCCCGAACCAGGAGAACACGAATGGACAAGGCCGTGGAAGAGTTTTCAATATTAATGCGGCAGAGGCACAGGAAGACCCGGAGCTTGTTACGGGTACGTTTCTTATTGACAATAAATCTGCTTACATTTTATTTGATTCGGGTGCGGATAGAAGCTATATGAGTAGAGATTTTTGTGCTAAATTAAGTTGTCCATTGACGCCTTTGGATAGTAAATTTTTACTCGAATTAGCAAATGGTAAATTAATTTCAGCAGATAATATATGTCGGAATCGAGAAATTAAACTGGTTAGCGAAACATTTAAGATTGATTTGATACCAGTAGAGTTAGGGAGTTTTGATGTGATAATCGGTATGGACTGGTTGAAAGAAGTGAAAGCAGAGATCGTTTGTTACAAAAATGCAATTCGCATTATACGAGAAAAAGGAAAACCCTTAATGGTGTACGGAGAAAAGGGCAACACGAAGCTACATCTTATTAGTAATTTGAAGGCACAAAAACTAATAAGAAAAGGTTGCTATGCTGTTCTAGCACACGTCGAGAAAGTACAAACTGAAGAAAAGAGCATCAATGATGTTCCCATTGCAAAAGAATTTCCCGATGTATTTCCGAAAGAATTACCGGGATTACCCCCACATCGATCCGTTGAATTTCAAATAGATCTTGTACCAGGAGCTGCACCAATAGCTCGTGCTCCTTACAGACTCGCACCCAGCGAGATGAAAGAACTGCAAAGCCAATTACAAGAAATTTTAGAGCGTGGTTTCATTCGACCAAGTACATCACCGTGGGGAGCTCCTGTTTTGTTTGTCAAGAAGAAAGATGGTACATTCAGGTTGTGTATCGACTACCGAGAGTTGAACAAACTTACCATCAAGAACCGCTACCCACTACCGAGAATCGACGACTTATTTGATCAACTACAAGGCTCGTCTGTTTATTCAAAGATTGACTTACGTTCCGGGTATCATCAAATGCGGGTGAAAGAAGATGATATTCCAAAGACTGCTTTCAGAACACGTTACGGTCATTACGAGTTTATGGTCATGCCATTTGGTTTAACTAATGCACCAGCTGTGTTCATGGACCTTATGAACCGAGTGTGTGGACCATACCTTGACAAGTTTGTCATTGTTTTCATTGATGACATACTTATTTACTCAAAGAATGACCAAGAACACGGTGAACATTTGAGAAAGGTGTTAGAAGTATTGAGGAAGGAAGAATTGTACGCTAAGTTTTCAAAGTGTGCATTTTGGTTGGAAGAAGTTCAATTCCTCGGTCACATAGTGAACAAAGAATGTATTAAGGTGGATCCGGCAAAGATAGAAACTGTTGAAAAGTGGGAAACCCCGAAAACTCCGAAACACATACGCCAGTTTTTAGGACTAGCTGGTTACTACAGAAGGTTCATCCAAGACTTTTCCATAATAGCAAAACCCTTGACTGCATTAACGCATAAAGGGAAGAAATTTGAATGGAATGATGAACAAGAGAAAGCGTTTCAGTTATTGAAGAAAAAGCTAACTACGGCACCAATATTGTCACTGCCTGAAGGGAATGATGATTTTGTGATTTATTGTGACGCATCAAAGCAAGGTCTCGGTTGTGTATTAATGCAACGAACGAAGGTGATTGCTTATGCGTCTAGACAATTGAAGATTCACGAACAAAATTATACGACGCATGATTTGGAATTAGGCGCAGTTGTTTTTGCATTAAAGACTTGGAGGCACTACTTATATGGGGTTAAAAGTATTATATATACCGACCACAAAAGTCTTCAACACATATTTAATCAGAAACAACTGAATATGAGGCAGCGTAGGTGGATCGAATTATTGAATGATTACGACTTTGAGATTCCTTACCACCCGGGGAAGGCAAATGTGGTAGCCGATGCCTTGAGCAGGAAGGACAGAGAACCCATTCGAGTAAAATCTATGAATATAATGATTCATAATAACATTACTACTCAAATAAAGGAGGCACAACAAGGAGTTTTAAAAGAGGGAAATTTAAAGGATGAAATACCCAAAGGATCGGAGAAGCATCTTAATATTCGGGAAGACGGAACCCGGTATAAGGCTGAAAGGATTTGGGTACCAAAATTTGGAGATATGAGAGAAATGGTACTTAGAGAAGCTCATAAAACCAGATACTCAATACATCCTGGAACGGGGAAGATGTACAAGGATCTCAAGAAACATTTTTGGTGGCCGGGTATGAAAGCCGATGTTGCTAAATACGTAGGAGAATGTTTGACGTGTTCTAATGTCAAAGCTGAGCATCAGAAACCATCAGGTCTACTTCAACAACCCGAAATCCCGGAATGGAAATGGGAAAACATTACCATGGATTTCATCACTAAATTGCCAAGGACTGCAAGTGGTTTTGATACTATTTGGGTAATAGTTGATCGTCTCACCAAATCAGCACACTTCCTGCCAATAAGAGAAGATGACAAGATGGAGAAGTTAGCACGACTGTATTTGAAGGAAGTCATCTCCAGACATGGAATACCAATCTCTATTATCTCTGATAGGGATGGCAGATTTATTTCAAGATTCTGGCAGACATTACAGCAAGCATTAGGAACTCGTCTAGACATGAGTACTGCCTATCATCCACAAACTGATGGGCAGAGCAAAAGGACGATACAAACGCTTGAAGACATGCTACGAGCCTGTGTTATTGATTTCGGAAACAGTTGGGATCGACATCTACCATTAGCAGAATTTTCCAACAACAACAGCTACCATTCAAGCATTGAGATGGCGCCGTTTGAAGCACTTTATGGTAGAAAGTGCAGGTCTCCGATTTGTTGGAGTGAAGTGGGGGATAGACAGATTACGGGTCCGGAGATTATACAAGAAACTACCGAGAAGATCATCCAAATTCAACAACGGTTGAAAACCGCCCAAAGTCGACAAAAGAGCTACGCTGACATTAAAAGAAAAGATATAGAATTTGAAATTGGAGAGATGGTCATGCTTATAGTTGCACCTTGGAAAGGCGTTGTTCGATTTGGTAAACGAGGGAAATTAAATCCAAGGTATATTGGACCATTCAAGATTATTGATCGTGTTGGACCAGTAGCTTACCGACTTGAGTTACCTCAACAACTCGCGGCTGTACATAACACTTTCCACGTCTCGAATTTGAAGAAATGATTTGCTAAAGAAGATCTCACTATTCCGTTAGATGAAATCCAAATCAACGAAAAACTTCAATTCATCGAAGAACCCGTCGAAATAATGGATCGTGAGGTTAAAAGACTTAAGCAAAACAAGATACCAATTGTTAAGGTTCGATGGAATGCTCGTAGAGGTCCCGAGTTCACCTGGGAGCGTGAAGATCAGATGAAGAAGAAATACCCGCATCTATTTCCAGAAGATTCGTCAACACCTTCAACAGCTTAAAATTTCGGGACGAAATTTATTTAACGGGTAGGTACTGTAGTGACCCGAACTTTTCCATGTTTATATATATTAATTGAGATTGATATTTACATGATTAAATGTTTCCAACATGTTAAGCAATCAAACTTGTTAAGACTTGATTAATTGAAATAGGTTTCATATAGACAATTGACCACCCAAGTTGACCGGTGATTCACGAACGTTAAAACTTGTAAAAACTATATGATGACATATATATGGTTATATATATAGTTAACATGATATTATGATAAGTAAACATATCATTAAGTATATTAACAATGAACTACATATGTAAAAACAAGACTACTAACTTAATGATTTTGAAACGAGACATATATGTAACGATTATCGTTGTAACGACATTTAATGTATATATATCATATTAAGAGATATTTGTACATCATAATATCATGATAATATAATAATTTAAAATCTCTTTTGATATTATAAACATTGGGTCAACAACATTTAACAAGATCATTAACCTAAAGGTTTCAAAACAACATTTACATGTTACGACTAACGATGACTTAACGACTCAGTTAAAATGTATATACATGTAGTGTTTTAATATGTATTCATACACTTTTGAAAGACTTCAAGACACTTATCAAAATACTTCTACTTAACAAAAATGCTTACAATTACATCCTCGTTCAGTTTCATCAACAATTCTACTCGTATGCACCCGTATTCGTACTCGTACAATACACAGCTTTTAGATGTATGTACTATTGGTATATACACTCCAATGATCAGCTCTTAGCAGCCCATGTGAGTCACCTAACACATGTGGGAACCATCATTTGGCAACTAGCATGAAATATCTCATAAAATTACAAAAATATGAGTAATCATTCATGACTTATTTACATGAAAACAAAATAACATATCCTTTATATCTAATCCATACACCAACGACCAAAAACACCTACAAACACTTTCATTCTTCAATTTTCTTCATCTAATTGATCTCTCTCAAGTTCTATCTTCAAGTTCTAAGTGTTCTTCATAAATTCCAAAAGTTCTAGTTTCATAAAATCAAGAATACTTTCAAGTTTGCTAGCTCACTTCCAATCTTGTAAGGTGATCATCCAACCTCAAGAAATCTTTGTTTCTTACAGTAGGTTATCATTCTAATACAAGGTAATAATCATATTCAAACTTTGGTTCAATTTCTATAACTATAACAATCTTATTTTAAGTGATGATCTTACTTGAACTTGTTTTCGTGTCATGATTCTGCTTCAAGAACTTCGAGCCATCCAAGGATCCATTGAAGCTAGATCCATTTTTCTCTTTTCCAGTAGGTTTATCCAAGGAACTTAAGGTAGTAATGATGTTCATAACATCATTCAATTCATACATATAAAGCTATCTTATTCGAAGGTTTAAACTTGTAATCACTAGAACATAGTTTAGTAAATTCTAAACTTGTTCGCAAACAAAAGTTAATCCTTCTAACTTGACTTTTAAAATCAACTAAACACATGTTCTATATCTATATGATATGCTAACTTAATGATTTAAAACCTGAAAACACGAAAAACACCGTAAAACCGGATTTACGCCGTCGTAGTAACACCGCGGGCTGTTTTGGGTTAGTTAATTAAAAACTATGATAAACTTTGATTTAAAAGTTGTTATTCTGAGAAAATGATTTTTATTATGAACATGAAACTATATCCAAAAATTATGGTTAAACTCAAAGTGAAAGTATGTTTTCTAAAATGGTCATCTAGACGTCGTTCTTTCGACTGAAATGACTACCTTTATAAAAACGACTTGTAACTTATTTTTCCGACTATAAACCTATACTTTTTCTGTTTAGATTCATAAAATAGAGTTCAATATGAAACCATAGCAATTTGATTCACTCAAAACGGATTTAAAATGAAGAAGTTATGGGTAAAACAAGATTGGATAATTTTTCTCATTTTAGCTACGTGAAAATTGGTAACAAATCTATTCCAACCATAACTTAATCAACTTGTATTGTATATTATGTAATCTTGAGATACCATAGACACGTATACAATGTTTCGACCTATCATGTCGACACATCTATATATATTTCGGAACAACCATAGACACTCTATATGTGAATGTTGGAGTTAGCTATACAGGGTTGAGGTTGATTCCAAAATATATATAATTTGAGTTGTGATCAATACTGAGATACGTATACACTGGGTCGTGGATTGATTCAAGATAATATTTATCAATTTATTTCTGTACATCTAACTGTGGACAACTAGTTGTAGGTTACTAACGAGGACAGCTGACTTAATAAACTTAAAACATCAAAATATATTAAAAGTGTTGTAAATATATTTTGAACATACTTTGATATATATGTATATATTGTTATAGGTTCGTGAATCAACCAGTGGCCAAATCTTACTTCCCGACGAAGTAAAAAATCTGTGAAAGTGAGTTATAGTCCCACTTTTAAAATCTAATATTTTTGGGATGAGAATACATGCAGGTTTTATAAATGATTTACAAAATAGACACAAGTACGTGAAACTACATTCTATGGTTGAATTATCGAAATCGAATATGCCCCTTTTTATTAAGTCTGGTAATCTAAGAATTTGGGAACATACACCCTAATTGACGCGAATCCTAAAGATAGATCTATTGGGCTTAACAAACCACATCCAAAGTACCGGATGCTTTAGTACTTCGAAATTTATATCATATCCGAAGGGTGTCCCGGAATGATGGGGATATTCTTATATATGCATCTTGTTAATGTCGGTTACCAGGTGTTCACCATATGAATGATTTTTATCTCTATGTATGGGATGTGTATTGAAATATGAAATCTTGTGGTCTATTATTATGATTTGATATATATAGGTTAAACCTATAACTCACCAACATTTTTGTTGACGTTTTAAGCATGTTTATTCTCAGGTGATTATTAAGAGCTTCCGCTGTCGCATACTTAAATAAGGACGAGATTTGGAGTCCATGCTTGTATGATATTGTGTAAAAACTGCATTCAAGAAACTTATTTTGTTGTAACATATTTGTATTGTAAACCATTATGTAATGGTCGTGTGTAAACAGGATATTTTAGATTATCATTATTTGATAATCTACGTAAAGCTTTTTAAACCTTTATTGATGAAATAAAGGTTATGGTTTGTTTTAAAATGAATGCAGTCTTTGAAAAACATCTCATATAGAGGTCAAAACCTCGCAACGAAATCAATTAATATGGAACGTTTTTAATCAATAAGAACGGGACATTTCACGGGACACCCTTCGGATATGATATAAATTTCGAAGTACTAAAGCATCCGGTACTTTGGATGGGGCTTGTTGGGCCCGATAGATCTATCTTTAGGATTCACGTCAATTAGGGTGTCTGTTCCCTAATTCTTAGATTACCAGACTTAATAAAAAGGGGCATATTCGATTTCGATAATTCAACCATAGAATGTAGTTTCACGTACTTGTGTCTATTTTGTAAATCATTTATAAAACCTGCATGTATTCTCATCCCAAAAATATTAGATTTTAAAAGTGGGACTATAACTCACTTTCACAGATTTTTACTTCGTCGGGAAGTAAGACTTGGCCACTGGTTGATTCACGAACCTATAACAATATATACATGTATATCAAAGTATGTTCAAAATATATTTACAACACTTTTAATATATTTTGATGTTTTAAGTTTATTAAGTCAGCTGTCCTCGTTAATAACCTACAACTAGTTGTCCACAGTTAGATGTACAGAAATAAATCGATAAATATTATCTTGAATCAATCCACGACCCAGTGTATACGTATCTCAGTATTGATCACAACTCAAACTATATATATTTTGGAATCAACCTCAACCCTGTATAGCTAACTCCAACATTCACATATAGAGTGTCTATGGTTGTTCCGAAATATATATAGATGTGTCGACATGATAGGTCGAAACATTGTATACGTGTCTATGGTATCTCAAGATTACATAATATACAATACAAGTTGATTAAGTTATGGTTGGAATAGATTTGTTACCAATTTTCACGTAGCTAAAATGAGAAAAATTATCCAATCTTGTTTTACCCATAACTTCTTCATTTTAAATCCGTTTTGAGTGAATCAAATTGCTATGGTTTCATATTGAACTCTATTTTATGAATCTAAACAGAAAAAGTATAGGTTTATAGTCGGAAAAATAAGTTACAAGTCGTTTTTGTAAAGGTAGTCATTTCAGTCGAAAGAACGACGTCTAGATGACCATTTTAGAAAACATACTTCCACTTTGAGTTTAACCATAATTTTTGGATATAGTTTCATGTTCATAATAAAAATCATTTTCTCAGAATAACAACTTTTAAATCAAAGTTTATCATAGTTTTTAATTAACTAACCCAAAACAGCCCGCGGTGTTACTACGACGGCGTAAATCCGGTTTTACGGTGTTTTTCGTGTTTCCAGGTTTTAAATCATTAAGTTAGCATATCATATAGATATAGAACATGTGTTTAGTTGATTTTAAAAGTCAAGTTAGAAGGATTAACTTTTGTTTGCGAACAAGTTTAGAATTAACTAAACTATGTTCTAGTGATTACAAGTTTAAACCTTCGAATAAGATAGCTTTATATGTATGAATCGAATGATGTTATGAACATCATTACTACCTTAAGTTCCTTGGATAAACCTACTGGAAAAGAGAAAAATGGATCTAGCTTCAATGGATCCTTGGATGGCTCGAAGTTCTTGAAGCAAAATCATGACACGAAAACAAGTTCAAGTAAGATCATCACTTGAAATAAGATTGTTATAGTTATAGAAATTGAACCAAAGTTTGAATATGATTATTACCTTGTATTAGAATGATAACCTACTGTAAGAAACAAAGATTTCTTGAGGTTGGATGATCACCTTACAAGATTGGAAGTGAGCTAGCAAACTTGAAAGTATTCTTGATTTTATGAAACTAGAACTTTTGGAATTTATGAAGAACACTTAGAACTTGAAGATAGAACTTTAGAGAGATCAATTAGATGAAGAAAATTGAAGAATGAAAGTATTTGTAGGTGTTTTTGGTCGTTGGTGTATGGATTAGATATAAAGGATATGTAATTTTGTTTTCATGTAAATAAGTCATGAATGATTACTCATATTTTTGTAATTTTATGAGATATTTCATGCTAGTTGCCAAATGATGGTTCCCACATGTGTTAGGTGACTCACATGGGCTGCTAAGAGCTGATCATTGGAGTGTATATACCAATAGTACATACATCTAAAAGCTGTGTATTGTACGAGTACGAATACGGGTGCATACGAGTAGAATTGTTGATGAAACTGAACGAGGATGTAATTGTAAGCATTTTTGTTAAGTAGAAGTATTTTGATAAGTGTCTTGAAGTCTTTCAAAAGTGTATGAATACATATTAAAACACTACATGTATATACATTTTAACTGAGTCGTTAAGTCATCGTTAGTCGTTACATGTAAATGTTGTTTTGAAACCTTTAGGTTAACGATCTTGTTAAATGTTGTTAACCCAATGTTTATAATATCAAAAGAGATTTTACATTATTATATTATCATGATATTATCATGTATGAATATCTCTTAATATGATATATATACATTAAATGTCTTTACAACGATAATCGTTACATATATGTCTCGTTTAAAAATCATTAAGTTAGTAGTCTTGTTTTTACATATGTAGTTCATTGTTAATATACTTAATGATATATTTACTTATCATAGTATCATTTTAACTATATATATATCCATATATATGTCATCATATAGTTTTTACAAGTTTTAACGTTCGTGAATCACCGGTCAACTTGGGTGGTCAATTGTCTATATGAAACATATTTCAATTAATCAAGTCTTAACAAGTTTGATTGCTTAACATGTTGGAAACATTTAATCATGTAAATATCAATCTCAATTAATATATATAAACATGGAAAAGTTCGGGTCACTACACCTTAAACACTTCGAACGAAGAGTTTACCACAATTACACGAACTTTAGTCTTGCAATCCTCTGATTGCTCTAGCTTGTCAAATTTCCACCTAGTCACTCATGTGCCTAAGGGTTTCTCTCCGGTACCCTAAGTACAATGTAACCGCAACACCATCGGAGTCGAATACCACGCTAGTAGGTATGAAAGAGGCACCTAACATCGCGTCACGTAGACTCCATTACCAACATACATCGAGGCCAAACACTCGATCTTTAGGGTTCTAACCACCCGTCGAACCTCATGGTTCATCAACTTCAACACGAAAGCAAATACACGCTTAACAACCGAACACCAAAGCCAATACCCATGGCTCGGTAGAAACATTTCCCAACACTAAGGAATGCTTGGTTGCACCAAGTCTTACGCCCTTCACCCATTAATCAAAACGTCACCGTAGGGTAATTCCATTAGGAATGTCACCCGTAACAATAACATGCACGACACAATGCATTCAATAAATCGAGCTCATCGGCACATATAAACAATCAAAGGAAATATTTATTAAAACGAAACGTACCTTAACGTCTCCTTGCCGCACCCGTCCCCGCTAACTCGGGATACTTCGACTTACGATGTCCTTCCTCTTGGCAATTGAAGCACACCGTGCCATCACCCTTTGGCACCGAACATTCCCAAGACTTGTGACCCCTCACGCCACAATTGTAACACCTAGACGCACTAGAATCCGATATACCCGCACGTATACCATCCGTGCTCCCACTTGCTCCCTTAGTTTTCTTACTTGGAGCACCATACGAAACAACCCTTCTCTTACTTGAAGGTTCACCAATCTTCGATCGCGAATACGACTCGAAACCTCTAGCCACGGCGAATAATTCCGCAAACGATTTCGCGTGACCCCTACTAATTTTGTTCTTCAAGTCATCATTCAAGGTTCGATAGAAATCTTCCATCAACATACGATCATTCCCCATATACTCCAGGAAAAAACGAGCCTTCGTCATAAAGGTCGTCTTGAGAGTATTCAAGTCCATAGATCCTTGTCGCAAATTTCGCAACTCATCACGCAATTCCACCAAATCGGCTTGCGTCCGGAACTCCTCAAAGAATTTCTTCTTAAACTCGACCCACGATAACGCCATAAACGGTTCACCACCGACAAGATCAATATTACCATCCAACCAATCCTTCGCCCTACCCCGCAATAAGCTAGTAGCGAGTCTTGTCCTTTTCTCGAGAGGGCATGCAATAATACGAAAACACCCCTCAACATCCAAGATCCATGTTGTGCTTACCAAAGAATCTGGTTTCCAGTCATACATCGAGGGTTTAGTCCTCATGAAACTCTTATGACAACGCTCCATTTCGCCACTACTTTGAAATTCGGAATACTTCCTATCCATTTCTTCTAGAAACGCACCCATTTGCTCCGCAATGGCGGCCACAACTCTAGCGTTAAACTCCTCGTCATTCGTCTCGATCTCGTTTCGCGTCGTCATTCTAAAGAATGCAAAACGATTAGTCCATGAACGTATAAAACCACACGCACAACACCGCCCCACTCAACACTCGTCGTACATCACTTGTTAGACACGATTTGCACCCGTAATAAGGTTTGCAAGTCCTTATTACGCACACATGCCGTATCAACTTGTTCGTACAACGACCGCCTCGCTCGATGATATAAACAACACAACCAAATATTCTACGCGACATAAACACATGCAAGAATAATGTCACAACACAAGCCAATACCCTAGTTAGTTCACCTACACGCTAAGGCACTAACCAAGTTCCCATTCCAACCCGTACACCTACAAGTCCCGCAAAAATAAGCACACATAAAAGTCTAAGTCTAGGCACCTATCTCAAGTCACCTAAATCCCTTAGACCATGCTCTGATACCACTTGTAATGGCCCAACCCGTTATCCAACCGAATACGCAAAATATATATTTTTTTATTACAGAAGGGTGCACGACGCGCAACCCTTGCTGTGCGCGGCGCGCACAGAGCCCAAAAGCTTCTGTCCGGATTTTTCATTTTTCGTTTAATGATCTCCCACTTCCCGACACTTTTAGACGAAACGGTTTTCACAACACATTATACTAAGTAAAACTAACACGTTCCAATAATAAAATGAGTTTTACGACACCGGGCCCACATCGGCCGTTTTACGACTTTCGTACAAAATACAAGTTTATGACCACATGATTTTTTTAACACATAATAATGATCGAGCATGGCGATTGGGGATACGCTACCCAATCCTAATCAATGCAAAAACACGTCTTCTAAAGCAACCTACGTGAGTCCACTAGTTCCCACGCTTACCCGAGCCACCGCATCCATGCAAATCTATAAAAAAAAGTAAACAACGAGAGGGTAAGCTAATGCTTAGTGAGTGAGAATATATACTACATACATATAGATGCATAAAATGGACGCGCCACACAAATAATCAATTAACACATACCGAAGCATCCACGTATAAGGCAAACTAAGCATACCGTTCAACCGCTATATAACAAGCTAATAATCAACAAGTAAGTTCACCAACGACGATGTGAACAACTCCAACAAGCTACACCCGAAGGGTTAGCTACATCACAACGATACAACGATATATATAACAATAAATCGTACAACGCCCAAGGTTAACCCCTTAACCCAATACCAAAAATCAATTACCACAATGAAGATTGGCCGAACTACACGAGCCATAGTAAATCCGTATCCACACGAGACTACTATCTTCATTATCACAACAACATCGAGGTTGGCGGAACTACACGAGCCTTAGTGAATTCGCAACCACACGAGATCACTACCTCAATAAGATGACCGAAACTACACGCGCCATCGTGAATCCGCATCCACACGTGATTCACTTTCCAAATCAAAATCCACATCATCGGGGTTACTCAACCGCAAAGGTGGTCAACCAAGGCGCACAACCGTGCCCATTGGACCTATACACAAGTCCATCAAGTCCATCTATATGTGAAGTGAGCTCTATAGCCGAGAATCACTTCACTCGACCCGCACCCATCCTATACATGCATATGCACATAGGATATTAACACTCACCTTGTCGTCTTGATGAATGCTTCCGGATAATCTGCAACACGTCAATGGAAAATACCTATTCCATTATCACAAAACAAGCAACACAATTAGGGTGGATTTACAAACTAACCCAATTCGACACTTAGTGCAATTTCGACCAATTGCACTTCCAAGCACAAACCGCGCCCAAACTAACCAATAATCACTAACACAAGTGAAAATGGTCCTAATATGCCAATTAAACCCAAACACAAGTTTTAAACACTTATCATTCTCAAAATCACCCATAAACCCTAATTTTGACTCATTTCAAAATTAGTCTTTCAAATACACTAAAATGGGTTCCAACACTTCCATAATCACTAAACCTAGTGATTAAACTCAATTACAAGTCCTAATCATGGCCAAGTCGGTTTCCAACCCAAAACACACCAACAACAACAATAAACCCGATTACTAGCATCAATGAACTCACTTCAAGTGTTTAAATGGGTTTCTCTACAATTTAAGTTCAAATCCTAACTTTGAATATCAAATCAAACAATGAAATTCGGAGTTAGAACTTACCATAACACCCAAAACGTAGCTAGGAACGAGGTGAACAACTTTAAAACCCGAGCTTTGGTGAGAATCCAACTCCTTCTTCTCCAAAACCCCAATTCTCTCTCTAGAACTCTCCCTCTCTCTAAGGTGGATGAGTGTGTTTGTGGATGTGAAAGTGATCCAAAGTTGGATCTAATCCAGCTGATAAGGCCTCAGATCCGGCCTCAAGTGAAATGACCAAAAAGCCCATCATTTAACTCTAATTGGAAAAAGCAGAAATCTGTCGCCAAGCAGTGTGCGCGGCACGCACCCATACCGCACGATATTCAAATCAGTCTGTCAGATTTTAAACTTATACCCCGCTTCACACACTTGATGTACACCAATAATACTCTATGTACAATAAATATTAGGGTCTTAAATGGGCGGGTTTTGGCGAGCAAAGTGTGATCCCTCGACTAAGGGATAATTGTGTCGGATTATCTTTTAGAGAATGTATATTTATGTGTATATTGTTCCTATGTACGATATAGGTAGCTATTTGCGCGGATATGAGGACGGAGATCGTAATACACTACTTGTGCGAGCATTACAAGGTGAGTGGAATAATTATGCATGTATGTATATAGTGTATTTAATTATGAATGTTATGGTATGAACCAACGAGCCGATAGTACCATAACATGTATGTGATGAGTATCATGATGTGAACCACGAGCCGGTAGCATCAAAGTGTGAACCACGAGCCGGTAGCACTATAAAATGAAGTGTGAACCACGAGCCGGTAGCACTATAAAATGAGGCGTGAACCACGAGCCGGTAGCGCCAAAGTGTGAACCACGAGCCGGTAGCACTATAAAGGAGTATGACTCAAATGCGTAGTGGCATGAACTAAAGAGCCGGTAGCGTCATAGCATTACGTATGGTGTGTACCACGAGCCGGTAGCACCATAGCGTTTATGGTTAACCATATGGTTTGTGTATGTGTTGTAGTGTAGCATATTATATTGTTTAAGTATATGCTATTGGTTATGCTAGCTTGCGATATTGGAGGTTATTAGCTTTATACTTGAGATGGTTGCTAATTATATTGCTAGCATGCATGCGGTATGTGTGTAAGTGATTGCAAGTAGGTATATTATATATGTGTATGTATAACTATTGCACTCACTAAGCTTTATTATTACCCCTCTCGTTGTTTACCTTTTTACAGGTATTGTGTTATGAGGCTATCTAGTCGTTAGACTAGATTTGTAGGAGTGCTTGGGCTCGATGGGGTAGCTTTCGGAGATTTAGACGCAGATTGGGGAATTGGTAGTCCCCGGGATTGTGCTCTTGGTATTGGGTTGGGTTATCGAGTATTAACCCGTGTTTTGTGTGATTGGGTCATTGTTACAAATGATTTTGTAATGTGTCATTTGTGTACCAAGGGTTATATTAATTTGTTAAATGTAACGTTAAGATATTATGTTTTCGGTTAAAACAGAGTTGAAAATGTTATATATTATTAACGGGATATTGGGACCTAACTTATATAAAAAAAATGTGCTTCATTTTTGGTAAATGGGTTGCGGTCGTTACAAGTGGTATCAGAGCATAGTCTAAGGGAATTAGGTGACCTTGAAATAGGTGCCTAGTCTTAGAATTATTGACGGTTGTGCGTTATTTGCGGGACTTGTAGGAATACGGGTCGGATTGAGATTTATTAGTGCCTTAGAGTAGGTGACTAACTAGGACTTGTGTTTGTCCAAAGTGTGCTTATGTAGGACCTTATTTCGTGTGTAAATTAGTGCTTAATGTAAGTAGGCGAACTAGGACGTTGTTTTAGTGATAGTTACCTAGGTTGTAGGTTGACTTGTTGTTGTGGTGTACTTGTGTATATTTATTATTATATTGTATATATGTGTATATATACATGTATCTATTGGTGCGGTGTCCTAGAGACGAATCTATTGGAGAGATTCGGATGTTTGGAGGTTTGAGTGATCAAGTTCACGGTAAGGACTTTGGTCATTCGGGTACTAGGAGTTATCGTGTGTTATCATGTGTGAATGTTGCGTTAGTCCGGGTAAAGGACTTTGCGTGACCATGTGAAAATGGTAAGGTACGCATTTGTAATAGTGACTGATCGCTATTATTACGAAAGTGTATCTTGACACCAAGCATGAAATGACAAGTACCGAACGGAGAAAACGTGGCTTGGTTGGGGTAGAACGGGACAAATTAAGAATCTTTTATTAGTTCCTAGGATATTGTGGTCTCGAGTGGTGTGCTTGTTGTCACATCGGGTTCTTTGTAAGTCGGGAAGTGTTACGGTGGTTTCGATTAGCTAAGGTGAATGAGCGAACTCACGAGTTTGGTAGGTGCTTAGTCACCCTAAGTAGTGGGGGCACTGTTGAGATTGTTATTAGTTGTAGTTACCCATCGTAACTTGGATGATCGATTAATGTGGGCGTGTATGATCATCGAGGACTTGAATTCCGTATTGGGATGAAACAAGTCTAATGATTGTGGTATTGGGTTACACTCAGAAGAGTGTGCGGTTAGAGAATCGTGTAGGGATTCTAGTTGTGATTCGCATTAGAATTGGCGAGTCGAGGAGTCTTCGGGTTGTTCAACTCATGTGAGTGAGACCCGTATGGCGATGATTATGATAGTGAATTATGAATTATAGGGTAACATTCCTAATGGAATATCCCTCGTAGTAGTGGTTGTGTCGATGTGCGAAAGGGAGTAAGACTTGGTGTTCCCGAGCATCTCCTTAGTGTTAGATGAAGGGCTTCATTGGGCTATATCGTTTGGCCTTGCAGAAATTGCAGGTAGCGTGTGATCGCTAGGAACTTTTGAAAAGACAATAAACTATAAGGTTTTCGGGTAGGTATGACTTCGGTCATTATTGTGGAGAGATGGGTGATATGCCCAAATCGGACGGTTTATTTATGCGGTGTTGTTAGGTCGCAAAACGTCAATTCAGGATATCAACAGAAGAAGCTGGTTGTTTAATTTATATATGCTGGGCCTAAATCTATTATTCCTTCCTATGGGTTAGCAAGGGAAAATATCACCTAGGGTCGTTCCTTGAGCGTTCGAATTTGAAACGGAGCTTGTCTAGATAATTTAGTAATTAAGATGGGTTTGTACACAATTTAATATCCAAGACTAGTGGCCAGGTACACCTTGTATGGAGAGGCAGGATCCTTTTAGTCCCAATAAATTGGCGACTGTTCGGAAAATCCAATAACCAAGTCCAACCGGTTTATTCTAGACACCACTTTTATCCGGAATATCAAATTGTGTAAAGGAAATAGTTGGGTTGAATAGTTTATATAATTGTAATTAAGATATTAAAGCAATATAATTAAAATAAGCTAGCTAGCATGCAACAGCTAAGGACAGAGAAGACGTGGTTCACCATGATTTAAGATAACGTAGTGTCGGGATTATTATGAGACACTCCTTGGATAGATATACCTTGGTGTGAACACTAGATTCCCTACTAAGTGGTTTCCCGATTAGCATGTCACGGGGAACTAGGTTTTGAAGATTCTGATCAGATGGACTATGCTCAACTCCCGACGCTTTATCTGGTTTAAGGATATAAGCGACCCATCTTGGATGCAATGCATACCCTGGCGCACGAATAGAGTAGCATAGCCATATATATAGAATATCCAACCTTTCTTAACACCTTAGTGTATCACCCAAATGAGTGGTTACAATTGTGTTTTAAATCCCTTTCTGTCAATGGTTTGGTAAAATCTAAGGGTTTGTAGACAAATTAGAACTTCTGATAGTTCTCAGTCATCCTTACAGACTTATAAGCTTAGTTTGTATTGTAGCGCGTTAAATTTCCATTTATGACTTAAACCAACCCTTACTTAAATCTACCCAATAAATCCCTTAGTTATCCATCATGTACTAGACTTATAGTGGTTCCATAGATTCTAACCTTGACCATGCTCAAGTGGTCCTATAGTACATCAACATTGTACTCTACTGTTGCAACAGTATTTCCTCGAGTCTTATACTCTTGACCAATATCTTGATCTGGTCCTACAGTAATTCCCCATATACTTTATAGTATTTCCGATGGGTTCATACCTTTACCAATGTATAAACACAGATAATTAATTACCTTTATAATGTCGACTTTATAAAGGTTTTAATCACGTTTATTGGTGGAAGGACGATAATATCGAGGTTTAATATCATAGATAGAAAGCGAGTACGAAACGATAATCATCCTTAACTAACATTATTAAATCATGACAAACAATCAAGCAATTACTCACACATCATGGCAACAAGCATTTCAATCATTAATAATTCACAAACATCAAACAAGAACATTATGATGAATTAATAAAAGAAAAGGATAGATAGTACCGGATAACGGCGGTAGAATAACACTTGTATTTCTTCATAATATCCATAGCATTACAATGCTTGATAGCTTCTACCACTAACTACATACTAATATCCTACTGATCACTAGAGAGCGACAGTAGAGAGATATCTACATTATTCCTAATCCCTATACTTCTCTCTCTAGAATCTAGAAAGAGAAAGTAGAGAGAGAACTAATCTCCTTTAGATCACTAGAGAGCAACTATAGAGAGATATTTAGAGAGAGAAGTGAAGAATGGTGTGTGTTGAAATGAGAAATGAAGCCCTCCTTTTATAAGCAAAGCTTGATGGCAAAATTGTAATTTTTGGCCGAAAAACTCCTGGCAAGCCGTTTGGCAAAGGGTATTGGCAAAGGGTTTTTTCTGGAAAACGGCTGGCAAGCCGTTTGGCAAGGGGTTTTGGCAAGCCGTTTGCAAGCCAGGCAAGCCGTTTGGCAAGGGGTTTGGTAAGCCGTTTGCTGGATCGAACTTGAGATCTGGTCTTTCACCGTTTTCGCTCTAGAATCTTCGTTTTAGCTCCGTTTTTGATGATTCTTGCGCCCACACATTTGTAATTGAATATACTACAATATTAGATTAAGTAATTAAACTTTTACAAAATTTATAAAATAAGTTATTTAAACGCGAGTTAATCGTCTTAGCCGGTTTTGCTCGTTTTTCCTCGTTTCTCATCCGTTTTTAGTGATTCTTGAAACATAGCCTTTGTAATGACTAAATCTACCAAATTAACCAATAAAGTGATTATTTTGGTGATAAATTTTGGAACTTTATGATTTTAGGGCTCAATATCGGGGGTAAAAACGTGACTTTTTAGCCGAAATCAAATATCCCACACTTAGACTTTGCTTGTCCTCAAGCAAACCTTTCTTTCATTTTGAGTTCAAGGATGCTTCTGAGGTTTCCGTTCTATTATTCAAGTGGCTTGTTATTTATTATAAGATCAAGATCAGACAATCCGTCTTCTAAAAGGGGTAGAAACTATCTCTGCAAGCATGAAAGGAGGTTACATGACTTTGGCTTCCTTATATGGGTCACTCAAATCACTCAAGTGTTTGGGGTTCCCTATCAATCTATGAAATGAATTCACTCATAGCCAGTCATGTTGCAAGTATTGTCATAGGCTCGACCAAGAATCAAATCTCCACCGGTTAGATAAGAACGGCACTGATCTTCTCCCTAATCATTCTTTCAAGAGGAAGAGCGGGTTTAAAGGTTGATTTGCGGAGAAAAGCAAAGGTTTCGATATGGTGAAAAGGGTGATTTTCGAATCTTTGAAATTTAGAGAGATTCAATAGATTTCGGTTTCATGATGATATACTTTTTCTAGGAAAGATGGTACTCTATTTTTGTTGAAGAGTTCCTTTAGAGGGTGCTGATTTTCAGCGAAGACTTTGCTTCTTTTCTGCAATCCTCCTAGGTCACAATCTTCATTTTCTTGGGGGATATATGCTTTTATTTGAAGACTTTTCTCTTCTTTATTTTTGAGACTTTGCTCAACAAATTTTTTTTTTTTTTTTTTTTTTTTTTTTTTTTTTGCATATCTCATCTTCATAACTTTGTCTATTTCTTCTTGTGCCCAGAGAGAAAGGTATTTCACCAGAAATAGGTCTTTTTGACCTATCAAAAATAGTCTGGGATTTCAGAATTTTTCGACAAGTGTTTGAAGTAAACTTGGTCGATCTATCTCTTTGAATTTCTAAATTTTGGAAATGAGAAAGGAAAGAGGGTGAAAAGGGTAACGTATTTGATAGTGAATTTGGGGGTGAGTATTTTCTGATTCATCAACTCTTTGGCGTGAGTTGGTCGATTTAAATGCGTGGAGTGGAAATGAAAACGGATGGTTTTTTCCTTCTCTATTCAGAATGATTTCAGGAGCAGTATCGCACCTACACCACGTATGGCGCTTACTAACCATTGGCCTCGAAATGTATGTCAAGGTCAAGTTCTAACTCTAAATGCTAACATCGGCACTCTCAACGGAAAAGATAGTAAAGCATTAAAATGAATGCTTTTTGGGCCATTTTTGGGGTGCCTCACAACAATTATATTGGGTTGATAATGCCTATTCATGCAATGCTCTTTTAGAGAATCGGTTCATCCTTAAGGAGATTTCTGTCCTCATTTGTCTTAATTTTTGAACAAACACTCTTGATTTTCGAAAGTACTTTTTCAGAAAGTATCATTTAGTTAAAATTTTTGAAAAATTCACGTTGAGGACAAAGAATCTAAATAGTAGGTATACTCGAAAAGCTTAGTAAAATTTTAAGTTAAGAACATTTTTCGAGCATCCCATAGCTAATTACGGTGTACTACACCGCTATCCCACACTTAGAGGAACATTGTCCTTAATGTTTATTCTTAGATTTTAGGGTCTAAAATCCCACACTTAGAGTTTGAACATGTCAGAAAATGTATCTAAGCTCAATATTGGGTTAGAATCCCACACTTAGTGATAAGCTTAGGATAAGGTATAGTTTAAGGATATAACGAAGCAAAATAAATAAACGAAGAGAAAGAAACGAATTACTCCCTTTGGGTGCGGTTGTGAGCTGAGGGTCTGGAGGTAGACTGAGTCGGAACCATTTTCTGTTTGATTCGAATCGGTCTTCTTGAAGTGTACTCGAGCTCATTAGGGCATTTTCATCCTCCATTCAACATCCACCAATAACTTGAAATGAAATAATCATCGGGTTTCCTTGTCGTTTCATCATTATTCAAAGAGTCTCCACCATAGGCGTCAATAACTGTCTATTACTTGTAAAAATGGAAAAGATTATACCTAGTCAGGTGATTAAGCTTTAGGCCATAGACTCACTGATTCGTGTTTTGATGAAAAAGTTATCTGAAAACTTGAAGATTTCAAAATTAGGTTTTTGAAAATTCAACAAATCAGTGTATGACTAAAAAGCTTAATCCCAGACTTAAAGTGTTGACTGCCTTTAATTTTAAGACTTTTGAAATAATGTAGCAATTAATTCACTTAAGCGCAAGACAAGTAGGAGAAGTAAATTTGTCCTAAGAAACGTTGAAAATTTTATTTTAAGTTTCACTTTCTCATTTATTCAATTAACCTAATTATTCTAATCTAACTACTACTAAAAATAAACACACGGGTTGCCTCCCGAGAAGCGCTTGCTTTTGTTCGAGTCACGAGCCTGACTCTATCCTTATTTCTCAGGAAATCTAGGCGGCTCCCTTGCATCCATCAGTAGACACAAGAGGTAATATTGGAACATACCGATGAGATTGAAGCGGGCATAGAATAAGGTATGTCCAATGAGATGAGAAGGTGGGTTGAAGTGAATGCTTTGTTTAACTTGAGGTATAACAAAGTTATCAGTTTCTTTTACCTCCTTAATTAGAACGGGATGGTCAAAAGGGTCCTCATCACTCCATGATGTGTATGTGATTATGTATTTGAGTGATGGTTTATAGGGTAGCCCTGACGCAAAACCCGTCTTTCTTCTTTGTGACTTCAGGTTGGTCGTAATGTTGTACTCTAAGGATGGAGGTGGGACGATGTCCATTGACATCTCCAATGTGGTAACAACATTAGCAACTACTTCGATGATAGAATCCTCCATCTCTTTCTTCTTCTCCGGGCTCTCCATTTCAACTTCTTCATCCACCTCCTCGTCACTCTGATCGGGAGTTTCAAGTATAATTGGTTCAGAGAGTTCTTCTAGAACAAAATCCTTTCCAGTCATTAAAAGATCAATATAAGGTGGGAGTAAAGATTGGGTTGGTGTGGAGTGGTTATTCTTCTTGGCTTCTACTTCTATCTTCTTCTCTTCATTCTCGGAATAGAAGGTGACTTTCCTAGTGGAGATGGTATTTACTTCGGCGTTCCCATCAGAAGGACATACAGACTCGTCGATTGTGAAAGTTACTTATTCTCCACGGGCTCTCAGGGTGATAGTCCATGAATACACGTCAATGATCGCTTTGGCTGTATTCATGACTTGCCTTCCTAAGATGATAGGGGTTTTCATGTCTTCTTTATAGTCCATAACCACAAAGTCGGTCAGAAAGAGGAATTTGTCGACCTGAACCATGACGTTCTCAGCTATTCCTTTAGGATATCTAGTGGAATGGTCAGCTAGCTGGATGTTCATTTTGGTAGGGTTAAGGTTTCCAATTTCGAGTCTCTGGAACGGTGAGTAGGGCATGAGATTGATGCTGGCACCAAGGTCAGCAAGATGATAGATAGTACCAGATTGGTAGATAGAACAAGGAAGGGTAAATCGTCCGGTATCCCCTAGTTTTTCAGGAAGAGTATTTAAGATAATTGCTGAACAATCCACGTTCAGTGGGACATTGGGTATATCGGGTACCTTATCCTTGGTTGATAGGAGTTTCCTAAAATACTTCTTACTATGAGGATTTTTAGACATAGTGTCCAAAAATTTATCGTCAAGCTTGAAAGATTTCATCTTGTTGTGTCTTCGCTTGAGACGACTCGGGAATGGAATGGGTGTTTTAGGTGATGACTCAATGACTACTACCGAACGAGTATTAGTTAGTTTATTCTCCTTAGAAGAAACTGAAGGTTGGCTATGTGCCACCTTTGAGTCATTTTTAGGATAACCAAGAGAATCGAGACGTTGATTTAGCTGGCTTATTTGATTTTCAAGACTACTCAAGTGATTAGTCATGACTAAGTCAGCTGTGTCTTGTCTTGCTGTGATCATGTTGATGACACACAGTAGGACATCGTCTGGACTTTTCTCTGGTAGGGTAGTGGGTTTAGTGGGTGGGTTTTGTGGATGAGCTAGGATCTTATCGGTGTAGATAATAGTGTCCTCACATTCAGCCTCGTATACCTTGGCCGAATGTGGTTCAGTACAATTCTGGCATAATTGCACTTGAGACACATGTTGCGGGAGTTTCTTTAGCTCTCTAATTTCTTTGGTGAGGTTTTCTATTTGTTCCGAGAGATATTTTATGGTTTTGATAGGATCGGAGGCGGAAAGCTATGTTACTGATGAAATGTGCTTTTCCGTGTTCCAATCGTGATGGTGCATAGTTATCTCCTCGATCAATCTCTAGGCCTCATCAGCAGTGAAGTTCATGAAGTTACCCTGAGAAACAGCATCAAGAGTAGACTTATTGTTCAGATTCAGACCTTTGTAGAAGGTCAAAATCTCATCAGAGCTCTCAAGACGGTGGTTTGGGCATCTTCGAAGCAAATGTTTGAATCTTTCCCATGCGGTGTAGAGTGGTTCATCGTAGGCTTGTTGAAAGTTTACGATATCGTTCCTAAGTCGGATTTGTTTTGATGGGGGAAAGTACTTGATTAAGAAAGTTGTTGCCATTTCCTCCCATGAGGTGATAGACTTGGGTTCTAACCCCTCGAACCAGGCTTTTGCATGAAGAGTTAAGGAATAGTGGAACAAATACAGACGAACTACATCTTGTTCATCCCCGTTTTGCTTATATGAGTTGGATAAGGAGAGGAATCTATCTAAGTGAGAGTTGGGATCGTCAATTGGTAAGCCATGGAATAGACAGTGATTCTGAATGAGTTTTATGATGCTATGCTTAAGCACAAAAGACACTCCGTTAACCTCTGGATAGAGTATCGGTCCTCCTCGTCCTTCTAACGAGGGTTTGGTGATGGCAGCGAGAGTGATGCATGCGGCCATCGTCGAACTATCGGCATGTAAGTGTGGATCTCGTCGGATGGGTACAATGCATGATATCAGATAGAAGAAAGGATGTGTCGGAAGAATTCTTAGCGGTCTAAGTAGGTTAAACCATCTTTAAGGTTCACTAATAAGGAAGTCCATTTTAAATTTTTCAGTTAATCTAAATTAATCTAATATTATCTAACCTAACTACGGTAAACTAGTAACTTCTGACAAAGCTAGTCTCAGTCAAAAAGATCTCTTAAAAACTAACTAATCTAAACAGGCTCCAAATCGTACTACCACTCCCCGGCAGCGGCGCCAAAAATTTAACTACTCTCCTGATATGCCCAAATCGGACGGTTTATTTATGCGGTGTTGTTAGGTCGCAAAACGTCAATTCAGGATATCAATAGAAGAAGCTGATTGTTTAATTTATATATGTTGGGCCTAAATCTATTATTCCTTCCTATGGGTTAGCAAGGGCAAATATGACCTAGGGTCGTTCCTTGAGCGGTCGAATTTGAAATGGAGCTTATCTAGATAATTTAGTAATTAAGATGGGTTTGTACACAATTTAATATCCAAGACTAGTGGCCAGGTACACCTTATGTGGAGAGGCAGGATCCTTTTGGTCCCAATAAATTGGCGACTGTTCGGAAAATCCAACAACCAAGTCCAACCGGTTTATTCTAGACACCACTTTTATCCGGAATATCAAATTGTGTAAAGGCAATAGTTGGGTTGAATAGTTTATATAGTTGTAATTAAGATATTAAAGCAATATAATTAAAATAAGCTAGCTAGCATGCAACAGCTAAGGACAGAGAAGACGTGGTTCACCATGATTTAAGATAACGTAGTGTCGGGATTATTATGAGACACTCCTTGGATAGATATACCTTGGTGTGAACACTAGATTCCCTACTAAGTGGTTTCCCGATTAGCATGTCACGAGGAACTAGGCTTTGAAGATTCTGATCGGATGGACTATGCTCAACTCCCGACGCTTTATCTGGTTTAAGGATATAAGCGACCCATCTTGGATGCAATGCATACCCTGGGCGCACGAATAGAGTAGCATAGCCATATATATAGAATATCCAACCTTTCTTAACACCTTAGTGTATTACCCAAGTGAGTGGTTACGATTGTGTTTCGAATCCCTTTCTGTCAATGGTTTGGTAAAATCTAAGGGTTTGTAGACAAATTAGAACTTCTGATAGTTCTCAGTCATCCTTAAAGACTTTTAAGCTTAGTTTGTATTGTAGCCAGGGGCGGATCTATTGTAGTCCCAGTGGTTGCATGGGACACCACTGAAATACGTGATGTAGTGGAAAATATTTTGGTTTTTTAACTAGTAACACCACTGGATAGTGTACATTTTTTTAAGTGACACCATTGAAATAAGATATTTAGTAGAATTTTTTTATGGTTTTAACTGGTAACACCAGTGACTACCAATCTTAGATCCACCACTGATTGTGTGATGACCCGGGAATTTTAGACCAAATTTAAACTTAATCTGCATATGAACTCGACACGATAAGCAAAGTCTGTTAAACTGGGTCTATAAATTTTGAACTATTTACATAGATTCAATTATACCTTTGACTACTCCCGACGATTCACGAACAACTAATTTTAAATAAATATGAATCTATTCAAACGAAGATTTGTATATATATTATAATATATAAAATGTGTAAATATTAAATGGCTTATGTAATATTAATAAATTAAATAGAAATTACAAAGTTTAGGTATAGTGATATATGAATTTATATATGTAAATATATTTGCTTACAACGTATAATTAATATTATATGTACATTGTAATATATAAACATTCAAATATGTTATTATATAAAATAAGTATTACATAATGTAAGTCAATATATTATATGTAATTACAGGTCAAAGTATAAGTGTTATATTAATAATATGATCATTACTTTTATTATAAAAATAAACATTAACATTAATATCAGTATTATTAATACTATCATATACAATACATATAGATATGAAATTTGATATATTTAATGTGGTATAACTATTACTAATATTATTATTATTATTATCATTATTATTTTAATTAGTAGAAAATTACAATTTTAGTTATCATTGTGATTATCATTATTACTAAAAGTTATTTTATTATTATTATCATTATCTTTATCCTTATTATTATAATCTTTATCAATTTTATTATTATTACTAATATTACTAGGAACATTATTATTAATAAATATTATTATCTGTATTATTATTATTTATTATTATTAATATTAACAGAATTATTATTATTAATATATTTATGTTTATTAATTATTAATATTATGTATGTATATATATATATATATATATATATATATATATATATATATATATAAAGAGTACGATTCTGATTGATATGGTAACTTATTCTTGTTCCTATCTGCGAATTTCTTCAAGTCAATCTTTAAAGCAAACATATTTTATTACCAATCGTTTTCTGCTTTTTATATATTTATTTTTGTATGTGTACTGAACGAATCTTATGTCCCCAAGTTGTTACACGTCTATTTCATTCAACATACAAACAAATTGAATCCATTATCATCAAATTATAGATGTGAGTTCTTCTGTCAGTGATGAATCGACGAGAGGAGTAAAAATAAATAAATAAATAAAAAAATGCACAGGTTCGTTCTCTGTTCTTATTTTTTTTTTAAATTCGAATTTGAATCTCATTTGAAAATTTATAAGTGCAATTTTATTAGCAATCCTTTAAGCAAACTTTCTACAAAATTTTGGATTCTAATTCATTGAATTGATTATTAATTTACGAGTCAAAGTTTTGAATAAAAAAAGTCAACAACTGTTCTTCATAAAAATTCGAACTTATTTTGAAGTTTCCTGTTCAATTGACGATTTTAATAGATTCTATGAGTAATTTAACACATATTTTGTGTTATAGCTTTTGCATAAAACATACTAGAATTCGAGTTGTGAATTTGAGTTTTCATGTTCTTTCTCGCGAACCAGTTCCAGCTTTTCAACCTTATTTTAGATCTGTTTATATTAAATTAGATTCACAAAAGAAAGTTATTAGCATTCAAACTTTAATTTAAATTTTAGTGGTTACTTGATCCTTGTTCTATCGATTAGAAGTTAGAAGAAGAAGAAGGATAGCAGCAGGTGAGGTTTAAAGGAAATTAGATAGGAGTTTATCTCAGAAAATGGGCAACAGCCCAACGGTTTAGAGCGTTTGTGCGTGAGCGGAAGGTCTCGGGTTCGAGACCTGCTGATGGCATTTCTTTTTAAACCCCATTTTATGAGGTAGTTTCCTAATTATTTATTATAATTATAATTATTATCATTATTATTATTATTGTAATTATATTTATTATTATTGTTATTATTATTATTATTATTATTATTATTATTATTATTATTATTATTATTATTATTATTATTATTATTATTATTATTATTATTATTATTATTATTAAGTATTATACATATTAGTGTTATTATGAAAAATGATAATGATTGGTATGTTTTGATGACAAAAATAAAAATAAAAATAAAAATATAAGTATGATATGAATATGAATATGAAAATAAATATAAATATGTAAATAGAATTAGGGATGAAAATAATAATAAAACCTTTATTATGATACAAACTTGATATTATAAAACAATAATAATTATATTAGGAATTGATTAAGTGAAATCATAATGTTATAAATGAGATTGTGATAATATAAGTAATACTAATATTAGTATCATTATTGTTAACATAAGTATTATCATAAATATCATTATTATTATTATTACTAAACAAATGTATCATTAATAGCAATATCATTATTTTTATTAATATTATCATTCTTAGTAAAATAATTATATTTATTATTAGTAAATCATTAACAACTATCATAGACAGTAAAATTAATATTTTTACAAGTATTATTATTAATATCATGATTATTATCATTAATAGGATTATTATTAACATTGTATATTATTAATGTTATTATCATTATTTTTACTAGTATTAACTTAATATAACAGAATTACTGTTTTGATAAACAAAAGAAATACATACATAAACATATATATTTAACACATATAACATAACAAAATCTAATATTTTATTATATACAAAAATGAACATATAAAACATATATATATTATTAACATAAAAATGATATAACTAATACATTTATATATATGTGTGTTCAATTACAACCATGAATATTAATAAATACACAAATGATATAGGTTCGTGAATCCGAGGCCAACCCTGCATTGTTCAATATTGTCATATGTATTTTTACTACAAAATACATTAGGTGAGTTTCATTTGCCCTTTTTACTCTTTACGTTTTTGGGCTGAGAATACATGCAAATGCTTTATGAACTGTTTTACAATATTTAATTGCGTGAGTTTCATTTACTTTTTTACCCTTTATATTTTTGGGCTGAGAATACATGCGCAATTTTTATAAATATTTTACGAAATAGACACAAGTAATCGAAACTACATTATATGGTTGAATGATCGAAATCGAATATGCCCCTTTTTATTAAGTCTGGTAATCTAAGAATTAGGGAACAGACACCCTAATTGACGCGAACTCTAAAGATAGATCTATCGGGCCCAACAAGCCCCATCCAAAGTACCAGATGCTTTAGTACTTCGAAATTTATATCATGTCCGAAGGAGGATCCCGGAATGATGGGGATATTCTATTATGCATATTGTGAATGTCGGTTACCAGGTGTTCAATCCATATGAATGATATTTTTGTCTCTATGTATGGGACGTATGTTTATGAGAAATGGAAATATGAAATCTTGTGGTCTATTAAAAATATTGAAATGATTGTTATGATAAATTAATGAACTCACCAAGCTTTTGGTTGACACTTTAAAGCTTGTTTATTCTCAGGTATGAAAGAAGTCTTCCGCTGTGCAATTGCTCATTTAAAAGATATTACTTGGAGTCATTCATGACATATTTCAAAAGACGTTGCATTCGAGTCATCGAGTTCATCAAGATTATTATTTAGTCAATTATAGTTGAATATATTATGAAATGATTTGCATGTCGTCAATTTTCGATATAAAGCAAGTTTGTCTTTTAAAAACGAATGCAATGTTTGTAAAATGTATCATATAGAGGTCAAGTACCTCGCGATGTAACCAACTATTGTGAATCGTTTGTAATCGATATGGACTTTGTCCGGATAGATTAGGACGGGTCCTTTCAGTTGGTATCAGAGCGGTGGTCTTAGCGAACCAGGTCTGCATTAGTGTGTATAACTGATACATTGTTAGGATGCATTAGTGAGTCTGGACTTCGACCGTGTCTGCATGTCAAAAGTTTTGCTTATCATTTCGTGTCGAAAATTACTTGTTTATCATCCTTAAAGTCTAGACACGTCTTACTGCCGCTATTGCATAGACAGTGTATAGATAAATTCATATCTTAGCATATCTGTTGTTGTTACTTTGCCTGACAGCTTCCGTAGATTCCTCCGTAACTTATGGAATTTTAGTATTATATATGCATATGTAAATTATGTAGTGCAAGGTACTAATCTACATCCTATAATCTATTTCTTATCAAAAATTCTTCATCTGATTGTACGGGATGAATCCTTCAACCAGTTCGAGTCCCTCAGATTCCGATAGCTATTCCGATAGTTATTCCGACAGCTATTCCTACATAGATGTTCACCTAAACTCCAAAAACAGCGTCATCGTCATGAATCAACCAATCAGCCATTATCAATTCATTTGATGGGTTAGTAGTCAACTTAATTAATGGAAATACGCATAAGGCAATCCCTTCCACCAACCGAATTCACCTCACAATGAACCTGAAGCGTTTACCGGCGAACCTGTTCGAGACACCATTTTCAGTCTCATTTCCAGGGTAACTCAACAAGATTATATTCTATCCACAATTCTGAACCTTATTCATCCGCTCGTTCCGACTGACAATCATCCTAGAGTAATAAGTCAATGAACTTCGCGCTCGAATAATCAATTCGGAGAATATGGTGCAAAATGTACCAGCTTCAGCAACATTACCGGCACCAACAGTACCATCAATAACAGCACCGGTACCATCAACAATCCATGCTTCAATATCATCATCTGTACTTTGAGTATGATCTTCGTTTTACGTATCATTCTACCTCATTTATCTTCGTTCGACATGGCGAATATGTAATCTCTAAAGTTTTAGAGATTATTTATTCTAGTTCCAACTGAAAAGCAAATGAGTTTAATATCATATTAACTCATTAAATCCATGTATACATCTGAAGAAAATATATATATGTATATATGTTTTCATAAAGATTGTAATTAAAAATTCTCTTGTACAAACTGTTAATGGTGAAAATATTTTAACGGGTAGGTAATACCCGAGGAATATTTAAATTTCACATTAATAAGTTACATTGTACGTTCTTCGAATCTGTTTCAACAGTCATATACTATCCTACTTACATCCACCGATATACGTATCCGTTCATCAAAGAATAACTATTTTCATTCAAATTCAATTTCCTATTAGGATTTTGACATATCAGAATCCAACAAGTGGCATAATGAAGAAAAATGGACACAATAAAAATTGATTAGAAACAGACTAATTAACAATATGAAATTTTGTTAAGAATCCACGCTAACAAAATCCTAGCTAACTGTTCCTAGCTAACTGTTAATTCTGTATTACATTTTATTTATCGCAATTTAATTATCGCAATTTAATTCTCGCAATTTTATTTATTGTTATTTAATTTCTTTTATTTACTTTACGCACTTTATTTATCGTTATTTAATTTCTGTTATTTATTTTACGCACTTTAAATACCGGGACACGTATACAAGGTTTTGACATATCATATCGATGCATCTATATATATTATTTGGAATCACCATAGACACTCTATATGCAGTAATGATCGAGTTCTCTATACAGGGTTGAGGTTGATTCTATAATAATATATATACTTTGAGTTGTGATCGAGTCTGAGACGAATACGGGTCACGATACATATTAATTAATTCGAATATTATATATTAAACAATATATGAATTATTAGACTGTTAATTTTGGACTATCGACTGTAGGACTAATAACATTGGACAATTAAAATGAATTAAAATATTGACTATAACATATGAAACTAAACAATTCTTCAAGTTGCCACTTGATTTCTTCTTAAACTTCATTTGTATCTTGACGAATACAACCTACGTTCAAATCTTTCATGATTCTTGAAAACACCTCAATCGAGAGGATGAACCAACCGCGTTTCATTTATGGGAGAAAAGATTGATGCATATAGTTATGCACCTGAAAATACTCAGAACCTGAGTAAACGTTTAACACGTAGCTGTGCTAATTCCTTTAGCGTTATTATTACCGAAAATAACTTTGCATCTGCTATTCGAGATAGCCAGTTTTGTCATAGCTCCAACAAGACAACTTCGACTTTTTGTACGAAACAACCTTATTATAACGTTGATATATACGCGTGCTCTTTTATTGTTACCAGGGAACCTTTCATATTCCACCATATTACCATCAGCGTTTAATCATCTAAAAACACAATTTTCCTGAAACCACCTTGGATTAATAACCGATGATTCAGATATTATAGCATTAAATGCAGAGGAAACAGAAAAATGGTAGATGGTCTAAAAGACCAAAAGTTTGATGAAAAAGAAAGGAGTGTTGGGAACGCTCGATAGAAAATTGAGTATTGAAAAACAGATTGAGCTATCTATTAAGGAGACCAAGGACAAATACAAGGACCATACCATATATTCAAAGAATCCAGGTAATCCTGGATCCGATGAAACCTTCAATGAATATCTTGCTCCGTACTCATGTTAAAATCTTGCGGAAAATCTTTCCCCATCAACCATCGAACTTAGAAATTCCAAAATATCATCATCAATATCTTCGATATTTCTGAGGATATTTTCATAAATATTCTCGTCTGAAATTATATACCTCCTCGTGCTTCCTGTGTATCATTATATTGAAAACATTCAATAGAAAATTTAGTACCGAAAAGCGGATTATGCAAAACTATGAAGGAAGCCGTGGACAAATCACAAAGAATAAGTTTGACTTCAAAGAATCCAAATGATTCTGTTTGTGATGAAGTCTTTAGCGAATACCTTGCTTCCGAATCTAAACCCTTACGGATAAATCTTCTTCATCATCCATCGATATTAGAAATTCCAAGATATCATCGTATCTTTCATTATAAATATCCTCCATATTTCTGAAGATATTTTCATAACTATTCTTATCTGAAATCATTAATCTCTTCCTGATATCAGTGTTACATCATATAGAAACTGTTAGTTTGTATATTCTATAAACTTTCGAGCTTAAAATATGAATGTTATTGAAGTAGTGTTGGGAACTGATGCATGAGTTACTATAATATAATAACACTTGATCAACGTGATTATATTACAGTAAGTCATACTGAATTTCTAATGAAACGTGATGATTCACAGATCATAACGTCATCATGTGCCATGTTACACGACTCGTTCATTCTACTTCACCTCCGAACATATCAAGAAAATATATTCTCGATAGTTCTATTCTCAGTGATTCTGGTAATTTGACAAATCAAACCGTGCTATCACATTCCTTCCTGCGTAGAACATTATAATCATTCAAAACTCTATATCTACAAATTCTGGACTATTATTCGCTTGACTTGAAGTCGGGGAGAGAAAATAAAAGCATAGAACTTTGAAATATAAGGGAGAATATAAAGCCTGATAACAACACATAAATTACAAACCGTGTATATCAATATTTATCGCAACATAAAGACACGGGAGAATTAAAAATATTATAATCCCAAGGGTGAAGTAGAAGAAGGCAGATTCCTCTGGTGGAAGTTGGAAAAGGAAAATGATTGTTGCGGTAGTAAGAATGAGGACAAGGATCAGAACTGGATTAAGCATTTTCAGAATCTTTTGAATGTATGAAACAAGAAGGAAAGTATATGAATGGTGCGAATAATGAAATGGAAAAAGTTTAATTTATAATGGGAATATCAGACAGAGTGATCAGGGCAGATCACCGTATTTAATTATAAGAGCTCTTAATTTCCTTATTCGCTGAAGAAATCAAATCTTTTAGATTTCTATGATTTTCTATAAATCCCTTGAATTCCGGAATTCAACCCTCTACGTCAAAAGCTATGACGCACCATATCTTCCAAATTCAACCATGACTACATTAAAAGTAAAGACAAATATTTATTACTTTATCTCAATCTGTTGATACAGCTTCACTCGTACGCTTCATCTAATCGAATTATTTTATATGTATTATTTAATAATGATAAAACTCTATTTATCATCTCAGATTCGTCAGGAAAACATATTTATTGTTAGCCATGACGACCTCACTCAAATTTCGGGACGAAATTTCTTTAACGGTTAGGTACTGTGATGACCCGTGAATTTCCGACCAAATTTAAACTTAATCTGCATATGAACACGACACGATAAGCAAAGTCTGTTAAACTGAGTCTATAAATTTTGAACTATTTACATAGATTCAATTATACCTTTGACTACTCCCGACGATTCATGAACAACTAATTTTAAATAAATATGAATCTATTCAAACGAAGATTTGTATATATATTATAATATATAAAATGTGTAAATATTAAATGGCTTATGTAATATTAATAAATTAAATAGAAATTACAAAGTTTAGGTATAGTGATATATGAATTTATATATGTAAATATATTTGCTTACAACGTATAATTAATATTATATGTACATTGTAATATATAAACATTCAAATATGTTATTATATAAAATAAGTATTACATAATGTAAGTCAATATATTATATGTAATTACAGGTCAAAGTATAAGTGTTATATTAATAATATGATCATTACTTTTATTATAAAAATAAACATTAACATTAATATCAGTATTATTAATACTATCATATACAATACATATAGATATGAAATTTGATATATTTAATGTGGTATAACTATTACTAATATTATTATTATTATTATCATTATTATTTTAATTAGTAGAAAATTACAATTTTAGTTATCATTGTGATTATCATTATTACTAAAAGTTATTTTATTATTATTATCATTATCTTTATCCTTATTATTATAATCTTTATCAATTTTATTATTATTACTAATATTACTAGGAACATTATTATTAATAAATATTATTATCTGTATTATTATTATTTATTATTATTAATATTAACAGAATTATTATTATTAATATATTTATGTTTATTAATTATTAATATTATGTATATATATATATATATATATATATATATATATATATATATATATATATATATATATAAGAGTACGATTCTGATTGATATGGTAACTTATTCTTGTTCCTATCTGCGAATTTCTTCAAGTCAATCTTTAAAGCAAACAGATTTTATTACCAATCGTTTTCTGCTTTTTATATATTTATTTTTGTATGTGTACTGAACGAATCTTATGTCCCCAAGTTGTTACACGTCTATTTCATTCAACATACAAACAAATTGAATCCATTATCATCAAATTATAGATGTGAGTTCTTCTGTCAGTGATGAATCGACGAGAGGAGTAAAAATAAATAAATAAATAAATAAATAAATAAAATGCACAGGTTCGTTCTCTGTTCTTATTTTTTTTTAATTCGAATTTGAATCTCATTTGAAAATTTATAAGTGCAGTTTTATTAGCAATCCTTTAAGCAAACTTTCTACAAAATTTTGGATTCCAATTCATTGAATTGATTATTAATTTACGAGTCAAAGTTTTGAATAAAAAAGTCAACAACTGTTCTTCATAAAAATTCGAACTTATTTTGAAGTTTCCTATTCAATTGACGATTTTAATAGATTCTATGAGTAATTTAACACATATTTTGTGTTATAGCTTTTGCATGAAACATACTAGAATTCGAGTTGTGAATTTGAGTTTTCATGTTCTTTCTCGCGAACCAGTTCCACCTTTTCAACCTTATTTTGGATCTGTTTATATTAAATTAGATTCACAAAAGAAAGTTATTAGCATTCAAACTTTAATTTAAATTTTAGTGGTTACTTGATCCTTGTTCTGTCGATTGGAAGTTAGAAGAAGAAGAAGAAGGATAGCAGCAGGTGAGGTTTAAAGGAAATTAGATAGGAGTTTATCTCGGAAAATGGGCAACAGCCCAACGGTCTAGAGCGTTTGTGCGTGAGCGGAAGGTCTCGGGTTCGAGACCTGCTGATGGCATTTCTTTTTAAACCCCATTTTATAAGGTAGTTTCCTAATTATTTATTATAATTATTATTATTATCATTATTATTATTATTGTAATTATATTTATTGTTATTGTTATTATTATTATTATTATTATTATTATTATTATTATTATTATTATTATTATTATTATTATTAAGTATTATACATATTAGTGTTATTATGAAAAATGATAATGATTGGTATGTTTTGATGACAAAAAAAAATAAAAATAAAAATATAAGTATGATATGAATATGAATATGAAAATAAATATAAATATGTAAATAGAATTAGGGATGAAAATAATAATAAAACCTTTATTATGATACAAACTTGATATTATAAAACAATAATAATTATATTAGGAATTGATTAAGTGAAATCATAATGTTATAAATGAGATTGTGATAATATAAGTAATACTAATATTAGTATCATTATTGTTAACATAAGTATTATCATAAATATCATTATTATTATTATTATTACTAAACAAATGTATCATTAATAGCAATATCATTATTTTTATTAATATTATCATTCTTAGTAAAATAATTATATTTATTATTAGTAAATCATTAATAACTATCATAGACAGTAAAATTAATATTTTTACAAGTATTATTATTAATATCATGATTATTATCATTAATAGGATTATTATTAACATATGTATATTATTAATGTTATTATCATTATTTTTACTAGTATTAACTTAATATAACAGAATTACTATTTTGATAAACAAATGAAATACATACATAAACATATATATTTAACACATATAACATAACAAAATCTAATATTTTATTATATACAAAAATGAACATATAAAACATATATATATTATTAACATAAAAATGATATAACTAATACATTTATATATATGTGTGTTCAATTACAACCATGAATATTAATAAATACACAAATGATATAGGTTCGTGAATCCGAGGCCAACCCTGCATTGTTCAATATTATCATATGTATTTTTACTACAAAATACATTAGGTGAGTTTCATTTGCCCTTTTTACTCTTTACATTTTTGGGCTGAGAATACATGAAATGCTTTATGAACTGTTTTACAATATTTAATTGCGTGAGTTTCATTTACTTTTTTACTCTTTATATTTTTGGGCTGAGAATACATGCGCAATTTTTATAAATGTTTTACGAAATAGACACAAGTAATCGAAACTACATTATATGGTTGAATGATCGAAATCGAATATGCCCATTTTTATTAAGTCTGGTAATCTAAGAATTAGGGAACAGACACCCTAATTGACGCGAACTCTAAAGATAGATCTATCGGGCCCAACAAGCCCCATCCAAAGTACCAGATGCTTTAGTACTTCGAAATTTATATCATGTCCGAAGGAGGATCCCGGAATGATGGGGATATTCTATTATGCATATTGTAAATGTCGGTTACCAGGTGTTCAATCCATATGAATGATATTTTTGTCTCTATGCATGGGACGTATGTTTATGAGAAATGGAAATATGAAATCTTGTGGGCTATTAAAAATATTGAAATGATTGTTATGATAAATTAATGAACTCACCAAGCTTTTGGTTGACACTTTAAAGCATGTTTATTCTCAGGTATGAAAGAAGTCTTCCGCTGTTCAATTGCTCATTTAAAAGATATTACTTGAAGTCATTCATGACATATTTCAAAAGACGTTGCATTCGAGTCGTCGAGTTCATCAAGATTATTATTTAGTCAATTATAGTTGAATATATTATGAAATGATTTGCATGTCGTCAATTTTTGATATAAAGCAAGTTTGTCTTTTAAAAACGAATGCAATGTTTGTAAAATGTATCATATAGAGGTCAAGTACCTCGTGATGTAACCAACTATTGTGAATCGTTTGTAATCGATATGGACTTTGTCCGGATGGATTAGGACGGGTCCTTTCAAATTTTAGCGCGTTAAATTTCCATTTATGACTTAAACCAGGCCTTACTTAAATTTACCCAATAAATCCCTTAGTTATCCACCATGTACTAGACTTATAGTGGTTCTATAGCTTCTAACCTTGACCATGCTCAAGTGGTCCTATAGTACATCAACACTGTACTCTACTGTTGCAACAGTATTTCCTCGAGTCTTATACTCTTGACCAATATCTTGATCCGGTCCTACAGTAATTCCCCATGTACTTTATAGTATTTTTGATGGGTTTATACCTTGACCAATGTATAAATACATATAATTAATTACCTTTATAATGTTGACTTTATAAAAGGTTTTAATCACGTTTATTGGTGGAAGGACGATAATAATGAGGTTTAATATCATAGATAGAAAGTGAGTACGAAACGATAATCATCCTTAACTAACATTATTAAATCATGACAAACAATCAAGCAATTACTCACACATCATAGCAACAAGCATTTCAATCATTAATAATTCACAAACATCAAGAACATTATGATGAATTAATAAAAGAAAAGGATAGATAGTACCGGATAATGGCGGCAGAATAACACTTGTATTTCTTCACAATATCCATAGCGTTACAATGCTTGATAGCTTCTATCACTAACTACATACTAATCTCCTACCGATCACTAGAGAGCAACAGTAGAGAGATATCTACATTATTCCAAATCCCTGTACTTCTCTCTCTAGAATCTAGAGAGAGAAAGTAGAGAGAGAACTAATCTCCTATAGATCACTAGAGAGCGACTATAGAGAGATATTTAGAGAGAGAAGTGAAAATGGTGTGTGTTGAAATGAGAAATGAAACCCTCCTTTTATAAGCAAAGCTTGATGGCAAAATTGTAATTTTTGGCCGAAAAACGCCTGGCAAGCCGTTTGGCAAAGGGTACTGGCAAAGGGTTTTTTCTGGCAAACGGATGGCAAGCCGTTTGGTAAGCCGTTTGGAAAGGGGTTTTGGCAAGCCGTTTGCAAGCCAGGCAAGCCGTTTGGCAAGCCGTTTGGCAAGGGGTTTGGCAAGCCGTTTGCTAGATCGAACTCGATTTCTGGTCTTTCACCGTTTTTGCTCTAAATCTTCGTTTTAGCTCCATTTTTGATGATTCTTGCACCCACGCGTTTCTAATTGAATATCCTAAAACATGAGATTAAGTAATTAAACTTTTCCAAAAATTATAAAATAAGTTATTTAAACGCGAGTTAATCGTCTTACCCGGTTTTGCTCGTTTTTCCTCATTTCTCATCCGTTTTTAGTGATTCTTGAAACATAGCCTTTGTAATGACTAAATCTACCAAATTAACCAATAAAGTGATTATTTTAGAGATAAATTTTGGAACTTTATGGTTTTATGTAGTGTCCTGAACTTTTTCATGTTTATATATATTAAATGAAATTGTTATTTACATGATTAAGTGTTTCCAACATGTTAAGGAATCAAACTTGTTAAGACTTGATTAATTGAAATAGGTTTCATATAGACAATTGACCACCCAAGTTGACCGGTGATTCACGAACGTTAAAACTTGTAAAAACTATATGATGACATATATATGATTATATATATAGTTAACATGATATTATGATAAGTAAGTATCTCATTAGGTATTTTAACAATGAGTGATATACATAAAATTGAGTTTATTAAATTAAGAAACTCGAAATGATATATATAATGATTATCGTTATAACAACGTCTTACTAAATACATATGAATCATATTAAGATATTGATACACTATGTTTAATCATGATAAATGATAAGTAAACATGTCATTAAGTGTATTAACAATGAACTACATATGTAAAAACAAGACTACTAACTTAATGATTTCGAAACGAGACATATATGTAACGATTATCGTTGTAACAACATTTAACTGTATATATATCATACTAAGATATATTAATATATCATAATATCATGATAATGTAATAATTTAACATCTATTTAGATATAATAAACAATGAGTTAACAACATTTAACAAGATCGTTAACCTAAAGGTTTCAAAACAACATTTACATGTAACGACTAACGATGACTTAACGACTCAGTTAAAATGTATATACATGTAGTGTTTTAATATGTATTCTTACACTTTTGAAAGACTTCAAGACACTTATCAAAATACTTCTACTTAACAAAAATGCTTACAATTACATCCTCGTTCAGTTTCATCAACAATTCTACTCGTATGCACCCGTATTCGTACTCGTATAATACACAGCTTTTAGATGTATGTACTATTGGTATATACACTCCAATGATCAGCTCTTAGTAGCCCATGTGAGTCATCTAACACATGTGGGAAACATCATTTGGAAACTAGCTTGAATATCTCATAAAATTACAAAAATATTAGTAATCATTCATGACTTATTTACAAGTAAACAAAATTACACATCCTTTATATCTAATCCATATACCAACGACTAAAACACCTACAAACACTTTCATTCTTCAATTTTCTTCATCTAATTGATCTCTATCAAGTTATATCTTCAAGTTCTAAGTGTTCTTCATAAATTCTATAAGTACTAGTTTCATAAAATCAAGAATACTCCAAGTTTGCTAGCTTACTTCCAATCTTGTAAAGTGATCATCCAACCTCAAGAAATCTTTCTTATTTACAGTAAGATATCTTTTTAATACAAGGTAATACTCATATTCAAACTTTGATTCAATTTCTATAACTATAACAATCTTATTTCGAGTGGAAATCTTACTTGAACTTGTTTTCGTGTCATGATTCTGCTTCAAGAACTTTCAAGCCATCCAAGGATCCTTTGAAGCTAGATCTATTTTTCCCATTTCCAGTAGTTTTACCTACTAAAATTAAGGTAGTAATGATGTTCATAACATCATTCGATTCATACATATAAAACTATCTTATTCGAAGATTTAAACTTGTAATCACTAGAACATAGTTTAGTTATTTCTAAACTTGTTCGCAAATAAAGTTAATCCTTCTAACTTGACTTTTAAAATCAACTAAACACATGTTCTATATCTATATGATATGCTAACTTAATGATTTAAAACCTGGAAACACGAAAAACACCGTAAAACCGGACATACGCCGTCGTAGTAACACCGCGGGCTGTTTTGGGTTTGATAATTAAAAACTATGATAAACTTTGATTTAAAAGTTGTTCTTCAGGTAAAATGATTTTTATTATGAACATGAAACTATATCCAAAAATCATGGTTAATCTCAAAGTGCAAGTATGTTTTTCAAAATGGTCATCAAGACGACGTTCTTTCGACTGAAATGATTACCTCTTACAAAAACGACTTGTAACTTATATTTCCAACTATAAACCTATACTTTTTTTGTTTAGATTCATAAAATAGAGTTCAATATGAAACCATAGCAATTTGATTCACTCAAAATGGATTTAAAACGAAGAAGTTATGGTTAAAACAAGATTGGATATTTTTTGATTATTGTAGCTACGGGAAATATTGTAACAATTCTATACAAATCATATCCTAGCTAACTTATATTGTATTTTACATGTATTCTAATATATTATGTAATCTTGGGATACCATAGACACGAATACAATGTTTTGACATATCATATCGACCCATCTATATATATATTTCGGAACAACCATAGACACTCTATATGCAGTAATGTTAGAGTTAGCTATACAGGGTTGAGGTTGATTTCAAAATAATATATACTTTGAGTTGTGATCTAGCCTGAGGATTGTATACATGAGGTCGTGGATTGATTCGAGATATTATATATTGCTTTATTTCTGTACATCTAACTGTGGACAACTAGTTGTAGGTTACTAACGAGGACAACTGACTTAATAAACTTAAAACAGTAAAACGCATTAAAAATGTTGTAAATATATTTTGAACATACTTTGATATATCTGTACATATTTGTTATAGGTTCGTGAATCGACCAGTGGCCAAGTCTTACTTCCCGACGAAGTAAATCTGTGAAAGTGAGTTATAGTCCCACTTTTAAAATCTAATATTTTTGGGATGAGAATACATGCAGCTTTTTAAATGTTTTACAAAATAGACACAAGTACATGAAACTACTTTCTATGGTTGAACGATCAAAGACGAATATTCCCCTTTTTATTTGGTAACCTAAGAATTAGTAAACCAGTCTACTAATTGACGTGAATCCTAAAGATAGATCTATTGGGCTCAACAAACCCCATCCGTTGTAATGGATGCTTTAGTACTTCGAGTTTTTATATCATGTCCGATGGATGTCACAGAATGATGGGGATATTCTTATATGCATCTTGTTAATGTCGGTTACCAGGTGTTCACCATATGAATGATTTTTATCTCTATGTATGGGATGTATATTGAAATATGAAATCTTGTGGTCTATTATTATGATTTGATAATATATAGGTTAAACCTATAACTCACCAACATTTTTGTTGACGTTTTAAGCATGTTTATTCTCAGGTGATTATTAAGAGCTTCCGCTGTTGCATACTAAAATAAGGACAAGATTTGGAGTCCATGCTTGTATGATATTATGTAAAAACTGCATTCAAGAAACTTATTTTTGATGTAACATATTCTTATTGTAAACCATTATGTAATGGTCGTGTGTAAACGGTATATTTTAGATTATCATTATTTGATAATCTACGTAATGTTTTTTTTAAACCTTTATCGATAAAATAAAGGTTATGGTTGTTTTAAAAATGATTGCAGTCTTTGAAAAACGTCTCATATAGAGGTCAAAACCTCGCGACGAAATCAATTAATATGGAACGTTTATAATCAATATGAACGGGACATTTCAGTTGGAATCCGAGCGTTGGTCTTAGAGAACCAGAAATTTGCATTAGTGTGTCTTATCGATTTTGTTAGGATACATTAGTGAGTCTGGACTTCGACCGTGTTTTCTTTAAAAACGATTTCTTAACACTTTTGTTGGAAACTATATATTATTAACATGTAAATATTATGTGATATATTAACCTCTTAATGTGTTTGATATTGTGTGATAGATGTCTACCACTAGTACAAATCCCATCCACTCACCTAATAATAATGAAGAGTCGAATATAATTTGGGAAGATTCAAAAATTCTCGAAGAGGAACCGGAAGAAGAGGAACCGGAAGAAGAGGAATCAGAAGAGGAGGAACCGGAATAGGATGAATCGGAAGAAGAAGAGGTTCCGGAGGAAGAAATATTGATACTTACAATAAATCGATTAAATGAAAGAAAATCATCAACCAACAGACCAAAGTTAAAATTGGTCAATGGTGTTTCCGCCGAGGAAGCAAAATATTGGGAAGATTACCAATTTTCCGATGAATCGGAGCCCGATGAGGATTTTGATGATGTTATAGAAATTACCTCGACCCAATTTAATAAAGGAAAAGAAAATAATAAGGGAAAAGGTATAAAAATAGAGAAACCTGATTCCAACCGCGATGAACTTTATATATATCGTCAACGTCCGTATTTCCTAAATTGTAACAATAACCCGGGAACCTCTAAACCACCAGGTTTTTCTAAACCATTATGGAAAACGACGGCTCGTATTAGAGGAACACCATATATCCCCACAAAATTAGGAAAACGAACCAAGTCCGAAGAAGAAGAAACCAGTGATTCAGATTAGAGGGTTGTAATCATGTTGTGTATTATATGTATTGTAGTGTGCTTGTACTTTTATGTTCTTTGTAAAAATTGCTTGTATTATTTAGTAATTATCTTTTACGAATTTAATCTTTATCTATTTTACAGTATAAAAACAAAATGGACGTTAAGGGTAGACAACCGAATATTTTAGAAGACCTACCAGAGGATATGATTGAGGAAATCTTGTCTAGAGTCGGTCAGAATTCATCAGCACATTTAGTTATGGAGAAATTAACTTGTCAAACATTTGAAAGACTTTCCAGAAATGCCTTAGTTTATAAAAGGCTTTCCTTTGATAGGTGGGGTATATCACATTGGGGAGATCGTAAGTTACGCCGTGTTTTCTTTAAAGCGTTAAATGCGGGGAACCCAAATGCAATTTTACGCTACGGGTTAAGAACCTATTTTGACTCAACATATCCCAACATAGGATTTCATGAGTTAGAAAGAGCTTCTAACATGCAACATAAAGAAGCATGTTATACTTACGGGTTAGTGATGTTCGCTTCTTACCAAAGTGAGAAAAGAAACATCGGATTACAACTTTTAAATAAAACCTTCCCACAAGTGACGGATTCAGTAATTGGGGTGAGAAACAAGGTTTTTAGATTATTACGGGGCTGTTGGACATTACGAAACCCTCGTCCTTTTGATGACATTACAACATGCTGCCTAGCCAATGGTCATAAAGGTTACTTTCCACAAGATCAAGGATGGGAAGTCGTCTTAGTAAAACCTGAATGCATGACTTGTTTCTGGACTTATGAATTACGTGTCTTTATTTCTTTTGCTGAACAACTTGCGTATTAACTAAAATTGCCTTCATAGCTGCCGAGTAGCAAAGTTATTATGTGCTATATTTCATCCTATATGTTTATTAGCGGTATTGTAAGTTTGTAAAATATTGTATAAAGTTTGAACGTGAAATATTATTGTAATAAGTTTTTCATATAGAATCGTAGTAGTTGAATTGTATAATAGCTACTAAGTATGAACTTAACGGGTAGGTACTACCCGAATTAAAACTATAAAATGCTAATATGAAGAAAAAGCTTTTATAAATAAGTTTATATTATGCTATGAAATACTATTGACTACTCTTAAATTCTATATGATTAACTCAATTCTTTTGGCTATTTTTGAAGGAAATGGCGCCGGCAACTCGTCAAAACTTGAACATGAGTGAGGAAGATTTTCGTGTTTTCCTTGCTGCGAACATAGCCGCAGTGCAGGCTGCGATGAAAAATAACAATAACTCTGGATCTAGCAGTGGAACTAATTCCGCAAGAAATCTTGTAGGATGCTCCTACAAAGAATTCACTACCTGCAAACCTTTGGAATTTGATGGAACCGAAGGACCAATTGGATTGAAACGGTGGACCGAGAAGGTCGAATCGGTGTTTGCCATAAGTAAGTGTACTGAAGAGGACAAAGTTAAGTACGCTACGCATACCTTCATAGGTACGGCATTGACATGGTGGAATACCTATCTCGAGCAGGCAGGACAAGATGCTGCTTACGCACTACCATGGTCAGCATTCAAGCAATTGATGAACGAGCAGTATCATCCCAGAAACGAGGTCAATAAGCTCAAGGTAGAGCTTAGAGGATTACGAACACAAGGTTTCGATATCACCACGTATGAACGACAATTCACAGAATTGTGCCTATTGTGTCCCAGAACGTTCGAAGACAAAGAAGAGAAGATCGATGCATTTGTAAAAGGGTTACCAGAAAGAATTCAAGAAGATGTGAGTTCACACGAGCCCGCCTCCATATAAAAGGCAAGACGAATGGATCACAAATTAGTGAACCAGATCGAAGGAAGGATTAAAGAGCAGGTGACCGAAGAGGCTAACATGAAACAAGTCAAGAGAAAGTGGGAAGAAACCAATGACAAGAGTCACCAATACAACAACAACAATCACAACCACAATCGCAATAACTATCCCAATAACCGCAACATCAATCACAACAACAATTTCAACAAACGTCCCAACAACAACTACAATAACCATCCCAACAACAATAATAACAACAACAACAACAACAACAGCAACAACAACAACAATCCCAACAACAATCTCAATAATAACAATGGCAATAAAAACCAAAAATAGCCATGCCAAAGATGTGAAAAGCATCACCTAGGGTTCTGCACGACATTTTGCAACAGGTGTAAAAGAAATGGTCATATCGCGAAGAAGTGCGAAATCTACGGACCAATGCATAACAGAACTAAAGGAACAAATAATGTCGGAACCAATAACACCGCCATAGTTTATTTTGGATGTGGAAAACCGGGCCCCCTTAGTAGAAATTGCCCGAATCAAGAGAATACTAATGGGCAGGGCCGCGGAAGAGTTTTCAATATTAATATGATAGAAGCGCAGGAAGACCCGGAGCTTGTTACGGGTACGTTTCTAATTGACAATAAATCTGCTTATGTTTTATTTGATTCGGGTGCGGATAGAAGCTATATGAGTAGAGATTTTTGTGCTAAACTAAGTTTTTCACCGACGCCCTTGGATAATAAATTTTTACTTGAATTAGCAAACGGTAAATTAATTACAGCAGATAATATGTCGGAATTGAGAAATTAAACTGGTTAGCGAAACATTTAAGATTGACTTGATACCAGTAGAGTTAGGAAGTTTTGATGTGATAATCGGTATGGACTGGTTGAAAGAAGTGAAAGCAGAGATCATTTGTTACAAAAATGCAATTCGCATTATACGAGAAAAAGGAAAACCCTTAATGGTGTACGGAGAAAAGAGCAACGCGAAGTTAAATCTTATTAGTAACCTGAAGGCACAAAAACTAATAAGAAAAGGTTGCTATGCTGTGCTAGCACACGCCGAGAAAGTCAATTCTGAAGAAAAGAACATCAATGATGTTCCCGTCACAAAAGAATTTCCCGATGTATTTCCGAAAGAATTACCGGGACTACCTCCACACCGATCCGTTGAATTTCAAATAGACCTTGTACTGGGATCTGCACCAATAGCTCGTGCTCCATACAGACTCGCACCCAGCGAAATGAAGGAAATTCAGAGCCAATTACAAGAACTTTTAGAGCGTGGTTTCATTCGACCAAGCACATCACCATGGGGAGCTCCTATTTTGTTTGTCAAGAAGAAGGATGGTACATTTAGGTTATGTATCGACTATCGAGAGTTGAACAAACTTACCATCAAGAACCGCTACCCACTACCGAGAATCGATGACTTATTTGATCAACTACAAGGCTCATCGGTTTATTCTAAGATTGATTTACGTTCTGGGTATCATCAAATGCGGGTGAAGGAGGATGATATTCTAAAGACTGCTTTTAGGAAGCGTTACGGTCATTACGAGTTTATGGTTATGTCGTTTGGGTTGACTAATGCACCAGCTATGTTCATGGACCTCATGAACCGAGTGTGTAGACCATACCTTGACAAGTTTGTCATTGTTTTCATCGATGACATACTTATTTACTCAAAGAATGACCAAGAGTACGAAGAACATTTGAGAAAAGTGCTAGAGTTGTTAAGGAAAGAAAAACTGTACGCTAAGTTTTCAAAGTGTGCATTTTGGTTGGAAGAAGTTCAATTCCTCAGTCACATTAGGGGTGTTCATCGGTTTGGTTTTCAGTTTGTTCGGTTTATTCGGTTCGGTGTATTCGGTTTTGAATTTTTTTGCGCAAAACCGAAAACCGAACCGAAAACCGAATTCAAAGTTAAAACCGAACCGAACCGAAAACCGAATTCAAATTCGGATTCGGTTCGGTTTTCGGTTAAAACTGAATATTATGAAAAAACTGAGAACGATGGTAGTTTAATTGTGACGTTACTGATGTCTTAGTTATTTGTATCCTAAAACAATGACGTACAATTAAATTATCAAGAATTCGATGATTTATTAATATTTATAGCTTAATTATGACGTTTACCACTTCTGTTATTAAGAAGAAGAACATAATAATTTGAGTAACTTAATTATAATGTGAGTTACCAAATCGTTATATGGGTAAGAACATATTTTTTTGATTGGGTCCCAAATTATAATGACATTAAAACATAAATATACAAATTAAATATATAAAAATTTTGAATTCGGTTTTCGGTAACCGAAATCAGAATTTTCAAACCCGAAAACCGAACTGAAAACTGAATTCAAATTCGGTTTCGGTTTGACTCGATCCGAAAACCGTTTTTCAAATTCGGTTTGGTTTTTTTCCGGTTTGGTTTCGGTTTGGTTTTCGGGTTCCACGGTTTCAAACCAAATACTGACCACCCCTAAGTCACATAGTGAACAAAGAAGGTATTCAGGTGGATCCAGCAAAGATTGAAACCGTTGAAAAATAGGAAACCCCGAAAACTCCGAAGCATTTACGCCAATTTTTAGGACTAGCTGGGTACTACAGAAGATTCATCCAAGATTTTTCTAGAATAGCAAAACCCTTGACTGCATTAATGCATAAATTGAGGAAATTTGAATGGAAAGATGAACAAGAGAAAGCGTTTCAATTGTTAAAGAAAAAGTTAACTACGACACCTATATTATCATTACCTGAAGGGAATGATGATTTTGTGATATATTGTGACGCTTCAAAGCAAGGTCTCGGTTTTGTATTAATGCAACGAACGAAGGAAATTACTTATGCGTCTAGACAATTGAAGATTCAAGAGCAGAATTATACGACGTATGAATTGGAATTAGGCGCGGTTGTTTTTGCATTAAAGACTTGGAGGCACTACTTATATGGGGTCAAAAGTATTATATATACCGACCACAAAAGTCTTCAACACATATTTAATCAGAAACAACTGAACATGAGGCAGCGCAGGTGGATTGAATTGTTGAATGATTACGACTTTGAGATTCGTTACCACCCGGAGAAGGCGAATGTGGTAGCCGACGCTTTGAGCAGAAAGGACAGAGAACCCATTCGAGTAAAAGCTATGAATATAATGATTCACAATAACCTTACTACTCAAATAAAGGAGGCGCAACAAGGAGTTTTAAAAGAGGGAAATTTAAAGGATGAAATACCCAAAGGATCGAAGAAGCATCTTAATATTTAGGAAGACGGAACCCGGTATAGGGCTGAAAGAATTTGGGTACCAAAAATTGGAGATATGAGAGAAATGGTACTTAGAGAAGCTCATAAAACCAGATACTCAACACACCCTGGAACGGGGAAGATGTACAAGGATCTCAAGAAACATTTTTGGTGGCCGGGTATGAAAGCCGATGTTGCTAAATACGTAAGAGAATGTTTGACGTGTTATAAGGTCAAAGCGGAACATCAGAAACCATCAGGTCTACTTCAACAACCCGAAATCCCGGAATGGAAATGGGAAAACATTACCATGGATTTCATCACTAAATTGCCAAGAACTACAAGTGGTTTTGATACTATTTGGATAATAGTTGATCGTCTCACCAAATCAGCACACTTCCTGCCAATAAGAGAAGATGACAAGATGGAGAAGTTACATTGCCTGTATTTGAAGGAAGTCATCTCCAGACATGGAATACCAATCTCTATTATCTCTGATAGGGATGACAGATTTATTTCAAGATTCTGGCAGACATTACAGCATGCATTAGGAACTCGTCTAGACATGAGTACTACCTATCATCCACAAACTGATGGGCAGAGCGAAAGGACGATACAAACGCTTGAAGACATGCTACGAGCATGTGTTATTGATTTCGGAAACAGTTGGGATCGACATCTACCATTAGCAAAATTTTCCTACAACAACAGCTACCATTCAAGCATTGAAATGGCGCCGTTTGAAGCACTTTATGGTAGAAAGTGAAGGTCTCCGATTTGTTGGAGTTAAGTGGGGGATAGACAGATTACGGGTCCGAAGATAATATAAGAAACTGCCGAGAAGATCATCCAAATTCAACAACGGTTGAAAACCGCCCAAAGTCGACAAAAGAGCTACGCTGACATTAAAAGAAAAGATATAGAATTTGAAATTGGAGAGATGGTCATGCTTAAGGTTGCACCTTGGAAAGGCTTTGTTCGATTTGGTAAACGAGGGAAATTAAATCCAAGGTATATAGGACCATTCAAGATTATTGATCGTGTCGGACCAGTAGCTTACTGACTTGAGTTACCTCAACAACTCGTGGCTATACATAACACTTTCCATGTATTGAATTTGAAGAAATGTTTTGCTAAAGAAGATCTCACTATTCCGTTAGACGAAATCCAAATCAACGAAAAACTTCAATTCATCGAAGAACCCGTCGAAATAATGGATCGTGAGGTTAAAAGACTTAAACAAAACAAGATACCAATTGTTAAGGTTCAATGGAATGCTCGTAGAGGACCTGAGTTCACCTGGGAATGAGAAGATCAGATGAAGAAGAAATACCCGCACTTATTTCCAGAAGATACGTCAACACCTCCAACTGCTTAAAATTTCGGGACGAAATTTATTTAACGGGTAGGTACTGTAGTGACCCGAACTTTTCCATGTTTATATATATTAAATGAAATTGTTATTTACATGATTAAGTGTATCCAATATGTTAAGCAATCAAACTTGTTAAGACTTGATAAATTGAAATAGGTTTCATATAGACAATTGACCACCCAAGTTGACCGGTGATTCACGAACATTAAAACTTGTAAAAACTATATGATGACATATATATGATTATATATATAGTTAACATGATATTATGATAATTAAGTATATCATTAGGTATTTAACAATGAGTTATATACATAAAATTTAGTTTATTGAATTAAGAAACTCGAAACGATATATATAACGATTATCGTTATAACAACGTCTTACTAAATACATATGAATCATATTAAGATATTGATACACTATGTTTAATCATGATAAATGATAAGTAAACATGTCATTAAGTGTATTAATAATGAACAACATATGTAAAAACAAGACTACTAACTTAATGATTTCGAAACGAGACATATATGTAACGATTATCGTTGTAACAACATTTAACTGTATATATATCATACTAAGATATATTAATATATCATAATATCATGATAATCTAATAATTTAACATCTCTTTATATATAATAAATAATGGGTTAACAACATTTAACAAGATCGTTAACCTAAAGGTTTCAAAACAACATTTACATGTAACGACTAACGATGACTTAACGACTCAGTTAAAATGTATATATATGTAGTGTTTTAATATGTATTCTTACACTTTTGAAAGACTTTAAGAAACTTATCAAAATACTTCTACTTAACAAAAATGCTTACAATTACATCCTCGTTCAGTTTCATCAACAATTCTACTCGTATGCACCCGTATTCGTACTCGTACAATACACAACTTTTTAGATGTATGTACTATTGGTATATACACTCCAATGATCAGATCTTAGCAGCCCATCTGAGTTACCTAACACATGTGGGAACCATCATTTGGCAACTAGCATGAAATATCTCATAAAATTATAAAAATATTAGTAATCATTCATGACTTATTTACAAGTAAACAAAATTACACATCCTATATATCTAAACCATATACCAACGACTAAAAACACCTACAAACACTTTCATTCTTCAATTTTTTTCATCTAATTGATCTCTCTCAAGTTCTATCTTCAAGTTCTAAGTGTTCTTCATAAATTCTATAAGTTCTAGTTTCATAAAATCAAGAATACTTCCAAGTTTGCTAGCTTACTTCCAATCTTGTAAAGTGATCATCCAACCTCAAGAAATCTTTTTTATTTACAGTAAGATATCTTTCTAATACAAGATAATACTCATATTCAAACTTTGATTCAATTTCTATAACTATAACAATCTTATTTCGAGTGGAAATCTTACTTGAACTTATTTTCGTGTCATGATTCTGCTTCAAGAACTTTCAAGTCATCCAAGAATACTTTGAAGCTAGATCTATTTTTTTTATTTCTAGTAGGTTTACCTACTAAAATTAAGGTAGTAATGATGTTCATAACATCATTCGATTCATACATATAAAACTATCTTATTCAAAGATTTAAACTTGTAATCACTAGAACATAGTTTAGTTAATTCTAAACTTGTTCGCAAATAAGATTAATCCTTCTAACTTGACTTTTAAAATCAATTAAACACATGTTTTATATCTATATGATATGCTAACTTAATGATTTAAAACCTGGAAACATGAAAAACACCGTAAAACTGGACATACGCCGTCGTAGTAACACCGCGGACTGTTTTGGGTTTGATAATTAAAAACTATGATAAAATTTGATTTAAAATTTTTTCTTCTGGGAAAATGATTTTTATTATGAACATGAAACTATATCCAAAAATCATGGTTAAACTCAAAGTGAAAGTATGTTTTTCAAAATGGTCATCAAGACGTCGTTCTTTCGACTGAAATGACTACCTCTTACAAAAACGACTTGTAACTTATATTTCCGACTATAAACCAATACTTTTTCTATTTAGATTCATAAAATAGAGTTCAATATGAAACCATAGCAATTTGATTCACTCAAAACGGATTTAAAACGAAGAAGTTATGGGTAAAACAAGATTGGATATTTTTTGATTGTTGTAGCTACGGGAAATATTGTAACAATTCTATACAAATCATATCCTAGCTAAATTATATTGTATTATACATGTATTCTAATATATTATGTAATCTTGAGATACCATAGACACGAATACAATGTTTTGACATATCATATCGACCCATATATATATATATTTCGGAACAACCATAGACACTCTATATGCAGTAATGTTGGAGTTAGCTATACAGGGTTGAGGTTGATTCTAAAATATTATATACTTTGAGTTGTGATCTAGCTTGAGGCTTGTATACACGATTTGAGCCCAATGGACTTCTTATTTATGAATCTCGCTACCTCTTAGCTAGAGACTGGGAGAGAGATTTTCGACATAGTAGGGGAATTTCTCTGTACATCTAACTGTGGACAACTAGTTGTAGCTTACTAACGAGGACAGCTGACTTAATAAACTTAAAACAGTAAAACGTATTAAAAATGTTGTAAATATATTTTGAACATACTTTGATATATATGTACATATTTGTTATAGGTTCGTGAATCGACCAGTGGCCAAGTCTTACTTCCCGACGAAGTAAATCTGTGAAAGTGAGTTATAGTCCCATTTTTAAAATCTAATATTTTTGGGATGATAATACATGCAGCTTTTTAAATATTTTACAAAATAGACACAAGTACATGAAACTACTTTCTATGGTTGAACGATCGAAGCCGAATATGCCCATTTTTACTTGGTAACCTAAGAATTAGTAAACCAGTCTACTAATTGACGCGAATCCTAAAGATAGATCTATTGGACTCAACAAACCCCATCCGTTGTAGCGGATGCTTTAGTACTTCGAGTTTTTATATCATGTCCGATGGATGTCCTGAAATGATGGGGATATTCTTATATGCATCTTGTTAATGTCGGTTACCAGGTATTCACCATATGAATGATTTTTATCTCTATGTATGGGATGTATATTGAAATATGAAATCTTGTGATCTATTATTATGATTTGATAATATATAGGTTAAACCTATAACTCACTAACATTTTTGTTGACGTTTTAATCATGTTTATTCTCAGGTGATTATTAAGAGCTTCCGTTGTTGCATACTAAAATAAGGACAAGATTTGGAGTCCATGCTTGTATGATATTATGTAAAAACTGCATTCAAGAAACTTATTTTTGATATAACATATTCTTATTGTAAACCATTATGTAATGGTCGTGTGTAAACGGTATATTTTAGATTATCATTATTTGATAATCTACGTAATGTTTTTTTTTAAACCTTTATCGATAAAATAAAGGTTATGGTTGTTTTAAAAATGAATGCAGTCTTTGAAAAACATCTCATATAGAGGTCAAAACCTCGCGACGAAATCAATTAATATGGAACGTTTATAATCAATATGAACGGGACATTTCATTTTAGGGCTCAATATCGGGGGTAAAAACGTGACTTTTTAGCAGATATCAATGGGTGACATCGGGTGTATGGAACCCAAAGATCGAGTTCTAAATCTCGGTAGATTGCGTTGGGAGTCTACATAACACTGTGTTAGGTGCCCCCTTATACCTGCTAATGTGATGTTTAACTCCGGTGATGGTGTGATCACTTTGTGCTTAGGATGCCCATGAGATACCCTTGGAAGCAGTGGAGATTATAATAGTGATCGACAGGCGATAGTAATTCGACGGTTGCGAAAGTCGAAGTTTAAGAGCATTGCGGTGAATACTTCGTATGAAGTGACGGGTGAGCGAATCTCGTTGCTCTTAAGTGATGGACGGGTAAAGATGACCGGTGAGCCGGTGATGGACTTAATGGTCGGTTAGGCCGAAGGTTATGATGAAGTGTTGATATTGCGGTCGACATAATTATTGTATCGGATTGGTCACTCTTCTCCATGAGAGTGAGCAATTGTTGGTAAAGTTTCGTTGAGTGGAAGGTTGGGTGATCTCGACTGAGAAGCATGACTAATTAAGCGAAGTGGCATATGCCTTGGCTTAGAGGCGTATGTAGTACTTGGTAAAGTCGCTTTGCGAACGAGGAAACGATGTTGATTGTGATTTGTGGTGTGAAGTGTGATGTCGTCGCGTGTACGGCATTTCAAGTGAATATGTATGACGACTCTGAGAGCCTAAGGTGAATTTACGGTGATTTGATGTTTATGACCAATGATGAGATTGCTCATGTGTGTCGTGGAAGGATAATTCCGCGGGATGTTATCATCTTGGCGGTGAGAGTGTGGAGCTGAATACTAAGTGGGGGAGTTTTTACTGCCGCCCGAGGAAGCTCCAGTGGTGTTAGATCAAGAGAAGTGTAAGTCTTCTTAAGTAAAGTGATTGTGTAGTACCAAGGAACGGTATGAGACCAAATGTGAAGCTTGAGATCTCGGAGTGAGAGAATGAAGTTGTCGTTGCAGGTGCTCTCGTGATATAAACTTGGGTTGGTGCGAAACTTGGATAGTATTATTGAGTGGTAAGAGTTCGATATTGTGATGGATGATGTATTTTTCCCTGTCGAGAAATGTGATCGTGTAAACTGTCAGTGGATTATTCCACTTTATGGATGTTTGTGAGGTGCAGAGTGCCGGTTCCGATTGTTTTGCTTAGAGACACGCGGATGTTGTTTGTTTTCGAGGGTGCATTCCCTAGTAATGCGACCCATTGGTTGAATTGAAATGTTAAGGCCATCCTTAACAGGCGGTCAAGGTAAGAGGATTCACCCGGCATTGGTGAATATTTTTTTTGGTCGTGTGGTGAATTGCGAATTTGTTGTGATGATAATGCGCTGTTGACGGGATTCTAGTATACAAATAGTTTCCATGCTAGTACTAGGAAGCCGTCTTGCGTGGTTATGTTGTAGGGTTTAAAGGAGAAACCTGTGTCGAGTGTTGATGTATTATCTAGCTCGTGGTGTATTATTGTCGTCCTGGATTAATCCAGAGACTGACTGTCGTGTGCGGATCGATTGATGGGAAGTTTGCGTCGCTACTATGATTATTTGGGGATACCGAAATTTCTTCGTTGAAGGAATAACCCGATGGTGGTGGCAGGGGAACTTGGTTCTTAATTCAGAGAACGTTCATGATTGGCTGGGTTAAGTCATTGAAGTACGGAGTTTTAACTCGAAATGAATCCTTCTCGATTTGGATTGATGCAAGACTTGGTTTACGGCATAGTGGACCTAGTAGATCGCGTTGGTTCTATATAGTTATGGACGTAGCTTGTTGCGGGTTGTAGCCCGAGAGAACTGGTAGGGATACATGGTGTTTTCCGTGTTTCCTAAGTGGGCATTGTGGATGTTGAATGTATGAGTTACCGCTGGTTGCGGTGATGCACGTTAGTGATTATTAGCGTGTGGTGGGATCTTCGGATAAGCATAAGATATTACAGATGTTGGGCTTGGTTGTGTTTCGTAGGATCGTAGGGCGTAGTTCCTAGTTGTATGTAAGGGTGAAGGCTTTGGAGCACTTACCTCTTAGTAAACGATGAGGATCACGGGGACGTGATCCAGGCTAAGTGGGGGAGAGTTGTAACATCCCATTTTTCAGTTACGCGTTATTTTGGACGTCATTCGAATTATGAGGCATGTAATCGTATATTTGGATCCCAAATAAAGTTTGAGTTGAATTTTTATAACCTTACCATTTGATATTACATCTTATTACGTTTTCAACGATATTCGATTCGTCGAAAATGGAGTTACGGTTTGAAAGTTTCGACCAAAACAAGTGTCAGAAAAATGCGAAAAGGGCCCAGGCGCAAATTGCGGCTGGTGAGCACAATTTGCGGCTGGCTGGAGTTCTTCAGCGCCCAAATGGGCGCATTCTTATGGCCACTTTTGCGGCTGGCCGTAATTTGCGGGCAGTAGGCGCAAATTGCGGCTGAAAACGTATTTTTGGTGATTTTCTTGATATTTTGAGTTTTAATGAGGGGTATTTGAGTCTTTTCACTTGGGGGTCAGTTTGGGATCATCAAAACTGATCCAAGGCTCTTTCAAGCCTCATTTTCACCCACACAAAACACTCTCATCTTATTTTAGAGAGAGAGGGTGACTTTTAGAGTGAGAAAGCTTGGTTTGGAGAAGAAGATGTGGAAATCTCACAAAAGTGCTAGTGTTAAAGTTGTTCATCTCGTTCTTGGCTACATTTTGGTTGTAGTGGTAAGTTCTAACTCCGAATTTCATTGTTTGATTTGATTTCAAAGTTAGAGTTTGAACTTGGTTTGTTGAGAAACTCATTTAAACTCTTGAAATGAGTTTAGTGTTGCTAGTAATCGGGTTTTATAGTGTCGTTGGTGGATTTTGGGTTGGTTGATATTTTGATCAAGTTTAAGGCTTGCAAAATGAGTTTAATCACTAGGTTTAGTGATTATGGAAGTATTGAAACACATTTGGGTTTATTTGGTTGACTAATTTTGAAATGGGTCAAAATTAGGGTTTATGCGTCAAATTGGGCAAGATAAGTGTTTAACACTTGTGATTTGGTTTAATTGGTGTATTAGGGTCATTTTCACTTGTGTTAGTGATTATTGGTTAGTTTGGGCATTTTTGGGACTTATGTCAAAATGGATAAATTGAATTGGATCAAATTTGATGATGACCCTAGTTATGGATTAAATGGATGTTAAATACTTTTATTAAGTGTTAAATAATGTTTTTGAATGAAAGTAATCTTGAGAAGTGATTTTGGGTTAAAATAGTATTTTAACATAAGTCAAACGTGGTCAAACGCAAGATGGGTCAATATTGCAGGTGTTTAGGTTTTCGGTGTATATGACGTTTGAAATGGTCACTACCTAAGTAGTAACCTAGTTGCGGGACCTAGGTTGGTCTAATTGGTATTAAGTATAATTTGAGTTAAATTGTACTTTGTAGATTGGGTTTGAATTACCACCCGAAGTGGTAATTGGTTTGTGTCCATTAGGTGTTAAATGGGCGGGTTTTGGCGAGCAAGGTGTGATCCCTCGGCTAAGGAATAATTGTGTCGGATTCTCTTTTAGAGAATGTATATTTATGTGTATATTGTTCATATGTGCGATATAGGTAGCTATTTCCTCAGATATGAGGACGGAGATCATAATACACTACTTGTGTGAGCATTCCAAGGTGAGTGGAATAATTATGCATTTATGTATGTAGTGTATTTATTTGTGAAAGTTATGGTATGAACTAACGAGCCGGTATTACCATAACATGTATGTGACGAGTGTCATGATGTGAACCACGAGCCGGTAGCATCAAAGTGTGAACCACGAGCCGGTAGCACTATAAAATGAAGTGTGAACCACGAGCCGGTAGCACTATAAAATGAAGTGTGAACCAGAGCCAGTAGCACTATAAAATGAGGCGTGAACCACGAGCCAGTAGCGCCAAAGTGTGAACCACGAGCCGGTAACAATATAAAGGAGTATGACTCAAATGCGTAGTGGTGTGAACCAAAGAGCCGGTAGCGTCATAGCATTACGTATGGTGTGAACCACGAGCCGGTAGCACCATAGCGTTTATGGTTAACCATATGGTTTGTGTATGTGTTGTAGTGTAGCATATTATATTGTTTCAGTATATGCTATTGGTTATGCTAGCTTGCGATATTGGAGGTTATTAGCTTTATACTTAAGATGGTTGCTAATTATATTGCTAGCATGTATGCGGTATGTGTGTAAGTGATTGCAAGTAGGTATATTATATATGTGTATGTATAACTATTGCACTCACTAAGCTTTATGCTTACCCCTCTCGTTGTTTACCTTTTTACAAGTTTTGGGTTATGAGGCTAGCTAGTCTTTTGAATAGATTTTTAGGAGCGCTTGGGCTCGATGGGGTAGCTTTCGGGGATTTGGACGCGGATTGGGGATTTGGTAGTCCCCGGGATTGTGCTCTTGGTATTGGGTTGGGTTATCGAGTATTAACCCGTGTTTTGTGTGATTGGGTCATTGTTACAAATGATTTTGTAATGTGTCATTTGTGTACCAAGGGTTATATTAAGTTGTGAAACGTAACGTTAAGATATTATGTTTTCGGTTAAAACAGAGTTGAAAATGTTATATATTATTAACGGGATATTGGGGCCTAACTTATATAAAAAAAAAAATGTGCTTCGTTTTTGGTAAACAAGTTGCGGTCGTTACAGAATAGAAATGTACAATGTCTACACTAGAGTAAGTTACTAATCTAACTAACTAACAGACTAACTAATTTCTGTTACATGACTTGAGATAACTCTTGATTTTGACCTGTTGACTAGAAGTTGCAGGTGGAGGTTGTTGAGGTGATGCAGTAGTAGCAGCTTTGTCATCTAGGGTTGTTGCAGTGGTTATACTTTTACCCAACCGCATCATCGCCAAACCCGTACATCTATAACCAAACCACTAACTGAGCAATCTAAGAACACCCGCCTCGAGACCAGAACCAAAAAACTAGAATAGAACCCTGTTGGCCAGCAAATTAAAGAAAACCCCAAAACGCGATCTACTCATAACCTTAACCTGTCAAACCTATCTAACGGATGGTAGGGAAACAACTGAGATACCACTCTAGATCTCTAATTTTTTTACGCTTAACAACCCTATAGTCGTTAAGGTGGCAACAACACTGGACCATTCCGAACCGAATCCAGCGACGAAAAAGACGGAACGAGCGAGAATGGCACAAACAAACATCGCTACAGATAACACGGACTTAGAGCCCACTTACGAACGAACCCTACACAAGGCCACCAAACTGGCCCAACAAAAGCTCCTTACCCAATGAAACCCTTGAAAGCACATTGACACCCAAATCCACACCACCAGCAACTCAACCGAGCATATTCTGACCAAGCTTTCGGAAATCCATCCGGACCACCGCCACACCCAGCGTCAACCAAAAAAATCACACCACCACATCTGCTCAACCGGAATTTTCCAGCCAAGCTTTTGGAGCTCTAGTCGAACCACCCAAACAACAGCAAACCCTAAGGAGGTTACGGGGTACGATGAAGGAAAAATTTGCCATTTGAGAAATAAATACATGAAAATTTCACCAATTTATAGATGATCTAAAGAGTGGTGTAAACAATGAATTCAATCAAATTTTAGTCTTCCTTTGAATTGCGCCATCCAAAGCCAAATGTCATCAAGATAGTCCAATTATGTAGGGCATTTGAATCCAAAACGAATTGCGAGACCAAATTTGTGAGGCCAAAATTTCGATGAGTAAAAACATGTTAATGATCTTCTTAGCCACTGAGCAACTATGACACATAATATATGGGGTATCAATATTTTAGTTGATAAGGTTCTTTTTTGTAGGAAGGCGATTATTAATCAAGACAAAAAAGCCTAGTGGTTTACCCTAATCGGTTGACCTATTAGAAAGATTTAGGGGTTCGACAACTTATCTTTCAAAAAATAAAAATAACTTAATATTACAATATCCGACGAAGAGTAGGAGTAATTGAAGCTTAATCAATAAGAAGACGAACACTAGCAATCGAATAAACATGATTAATGGCATGAACATCAATTTATAGTTTATCTGTTAGTTTTTATCTACCTTTTTGTTTTAGATGCATAAATTAAGGATATAAAAGTACTTTACCTCATTTTTTTTATCTATTCATAAAAGTGGATTATTAATTTGAAACATATAAAAAAACATGGACCATGGGACGCATGGAGTATCTAATACTTCCTCCGTCCCACTTTAAATGTCCACATTACTATTTTGGGACATTAATTTCAAGTGTTCATGTTGTATTTCAACAAATAAAAGAATTATAGTGATGATAAGATATTTTATTAGTGGTAAATGATGTTAGTAAAATTTTCTAGAACTTTGTAAAAGCGTAAATGTATAGCTATAATGAGATCGTGGGATTATATAATATGTCAGTAGGAATTTAAATGTACTCGCGAGCTACTCGAGTTCTCGTTAAAAGCTCAATTGAGCCGAGCTTGATCCCGAGCTTGAACTTATTTTGAAGCTCGTACAGTAAAAGAGCCTGAATTCGAACTTCATATCTCAAGCTCCAACAAGTTCGCGAGCCTAAACAAACTATGCATTTATAGTCGCTAAATATTATTATTATGTATGGTATAATAATATATAATATAATGGAAATTACTATTATATCAATAATCAACAAGAACAAAATACAGTCTCACATATTTAGGGGTTGGAAGAGGTAGGATGTAGATAATTATTCTCATATTCTAGAATAAAGAGAGGTCATTTCTTCTTGATAGGTCATATCATGTTGAGATTAGAAGAAAAGACAAGTTAGAATGAGATTCGGTAAGTGTAAAGGAGACTCGGTATGAGAGAGAATCAATAAGATTTAGATTCCACAGCTTCTAGAACTCATTTACAATGCAATGGCTATCTAATTAGGACTACTTAGGTTCCTTATATAGCCCTCTTCTAAGGAACCATCATTTAAGCTTATTTCACATTAACACTATACAACTTCGGGGTCCTAACAATCTCCCCCTTAGTGTTAAATGTGAACTTTACAATATAATCCTATTGAGTAATCTAAAGGAACTTTGTTCCTCTGAAGTGAACTTTGGTTTTGAATCCCTTGAGATTCTCATATCTTCGTATGTTCACTCTTGTCTTTAGACGACTTTTCAATCTTGTGAGAATGTATTTAACAATCTCATTATCTTCAGTTGAATAGCAGTTATTGATCAATCTCCATCTCAAGTATTTGAAAGTATACATCAACGTTCCGTCTGAGTATCTTTTGAAATCTGAGACTCTGATGAAGATCTTTGTATAGTGAGAATTGACAAACACAAACCCATAAGGACAGTCACTCACTTCAAGTAAGGACATATATCTTAGCTCTTCGATTACTTGATTTGGCGGTTTGATTCCGAGCTTTTTGTGTCCAGATTCTAACCCCATCTGAAAATCATGAACAGACATCCATCTCATCGAGTCAAGAATAAATCTGTATATTACCTTCATCGCAGTAGCATGATAAATTGTTGCAGATTCATTCAAGTCAATCAAGTAATTGTAGATGAAAATAATGTCATCCATCTTCAGTTTATCAAAATCTGCTTCAGAGAACTGATAATCCTCATCATCCGCTCTTGTTACCTGAAACACTGGCATCTTCACTCCATCCTTATTAATCATCAAAACCTTATTTATGCTTTTGATCTCTGAATTCCACGGCTCTTGAAGTTTTTCTTCATTCTTCAATTTAAATTTGTTGCGAACACTCAGATAAGCTTTGAGATATTCCGGATTCTTATGATATTTCCATTCACCCAGAACACTCATTGATACAGAAAGGACGAGATCAGAATCACCATAGATTCTATACGCTTGTTGTTCAATGAATGGTGAACGAAGAATCATCTTCTCTTCTTCCTCACTTAGTTGGAAATCAGCATCACGCTCAAGAACAATCTCTGCAATTTGAAATGGAACATTCAGATCAGGAGGAGTCGTAGTATCTTCCTTGCCATTAGAGAAAATCTCCTTTTCAAAGTGTATCCCAAATTCATCAGTAGGAGATGACAAGTTAACAAATTGATGATCATTGAGTTCATTGGCGACACTCGACGACCCCTTCAAAATATCTTCAATATTATCGAAGTTTTGATTGTCCTCTTGAGCTGACTTATTCTCTACTTGATCAGATGAATCCATAATCATAAGCATCCCTAAGTCACCCTCTCTCTGACCTTCCAATTCATCTAGAAAACTTTCACACTGGATTTCCTCAATTTCATCACTCCCAGAATCAGATATATCAACAACATCTTGATCCTTATGTTGACTAGATGCACCAATTTCATAAGTTGATCTTTGAAAACCACTGGACCGATAACCACTTTGTCTATTCTCCCTATGAAGATTATCGGGATCGAAATCATCATGATCGGGCATGTGAATTGGTCCAGGTGACTTGCATGGAGATAAAGGATATACTATCCTTGCTTGCTCAATATAAATCATCATAGTCTCGCGAACTTCATCATGATCAGTTCGTTTAGCAAACTTAGCAAGATATAGTTCCTCCACCTCATTGTCAGAGAGATATCTTAATCCATATCTATTCGAAATCCGAGAAGGTGACCCAGTTGGTGAAACAACGATGTAACCACGAACAACATCAGCATCAGCAGCAACTGTTGGAGGCAATGTCAGTGGAAGTGTTTGATTTTCCGTGAGGGCAGGTAAGGATATACGTGCGGTATTATACTTATATGTAGGGCTGTACATACTACTAGTCAGATTTTTGATATCCACTTCTGATGGAGGTTGGGCAACAACCGGAGTTGTCGCCGATGAAGTTTCTTTCGAAGCATCCGCCTCCATGACTTTTGTCTCATGGGACTCTGACAAAGTAGTAGAACTACCCGTCGGTTTAAATCTCGCAGAGATATTGCTATCTCTGACTCCTAAAATCATTGATATACCATGAGGTGGTACATCTCTTTCAGTTAACGACTCTTCCTTCAGACCCTGAGTTTCAGAATCTAAAAGAGAAGTGGTTTGAACCAATGGATCACTTTCATGAACCAAGGGATCAGTCTGCTGGAAGTCTGATAAATATCCCGAAGGATTGTCATGTTGACTCATTTCCATGGGACGCGGCAGATCTCCCTCATCAAGATAAGCCAGACCTCGAGGCCCTGTTGTACGTTGAGGCACAGGAGGATTTTTAGCCGATACTCAGGGTGCCTTTTCAAGACTTTTCGGCTCCCCTTCCGCCGTTCTGGACTTCAATGATTGAGTTTCCTCAATCGATTGAGTCAACGCAGACTTTACTGCAGAGGAAGACTTTACTTCCTTAGATGCTGAAGCGTCTTGCTGTGTAGGATTTATTATTTAGTCCTGTTTAGATTGGATGGGCTTATTGGTCATTTTACCATCCGTGCTTTTAGCTCTCTTGCCTACCGAAGCTTGCGCTTCATTTAGTGTAGGGCTTACTATTATTATTGGATGTGATACGGAGATGGGTGAGGGTGACCTAATCGGCTCTAGGTCTTGGTCCGTATCACCAATGGTTAGAGTAACTGTTTGGCGGACGATGGGTGTCGAAGTCATAGATCTAGTTACTCGTTGGGTTGGCGGAGTCTGAATCATCTCATCAGGAATAAATTGAGTTTTCTTAGGAGAATGTTCAGGAGATGATTCAGTTGCTGAAGAATCAATGTCATTGCTCTCTTCGGGTGTTGTTAAAAGGGTTGGTTCAATCCTAGATGATCTAGGTTCCCTGATCCTCACGGGTTGAGCATGGTGTGCTACCCTAGAATGTTTGAGGTTCACCCTAAGTGGAGGATTAGCTGGCCCGGGTGGTTGTACTACAGGTTCCTCTACAACCTCTGGGGCTGGAACCACGGTGGGTTCAACTTGTGCTTGTTGTACCGGGTTCAGAAGAGGTATTCCTACAGCCTCAAAATATGAACGCATTCGTGCGTCTTGGGGTGCAGCTAGCCTCACAAGCCAATTTGGAATAGGCACAGTGAATTGATTATCAGATATCATCGGGGTATTGATAATGCTAAAAACGAACATATATTTCATAGCATTATTCCTCAAGAAAGACAAGCTTTTAGTTGCAATTGTTCTATTTACAAGTGATATTCGTTTAAATAATAAAAGGTGAAGACAAAAGACAGATTCGACGATTTGAAGACGCAAACGACCAAAAAGCTCAAAAGAACAAAAGACAATCAAAAAGGTTCCAATTATTGATAAGAAACGTCTCGAAATCACAAGAGTACAAGATTCAAAACGCAAAGTACAAGATATTAAATTGTACGCAAGGACGTTCGAAAAACCGGAACCGGGACCAGAGTCAACTCTTAACGCTCGACGCAACGGACTAAAAATTACAAGTTAACTATGTATATAAATATAATATAATATATAATTAATTATATTAATTATATATATATTATATATATATATTATTAAAACCGTCGGCAGCCAGAAACTCCAAGGGTGTGAAATGAAAATACCTCTCCGCGACTCGCGGAGTTTGAAGGCCTTTTTGCCGCGAGTCGCGGAGCCCCAAAATTCATTTCTGGCTATAAAGCCAACCGAATTCTGATCGAATTTTACACAATATTTTCATCTCTCTCTCAATATATACGTAATATATTTATATTTATAATTTATATTTTAATTTTAATTATAATTCTAATAATAAGGGTATGTTAGCGAATGTTGTAAGGGTGTAAGTCGAAATTCTGTCCGTGTAACGCTACGCTATTTTTAATCATTGTAAGTTATGTTCAACCTTTTTACATTAATGTCTCGTAGCTAAGTTATTATTATGCTTGTTTAAAACGAAGTAATCATGATGTTGGGCTAATTACTAAAATTGGGTAATTGGGCTTTGTACCATAATTGGGGTTTGGACAAAAGAACGACACTTGTGGAAACTAGGCTATGGGCTATTAATGGGCTTTATATTTGTTTAACTAAATGAAAGTTTGTTAATGTTAATATAAAGATTTACAATTGGGCGTCCCTATAAATTACCATATACACTCGATCGGACACGATGGGCGGGGTATTTATTTGTACGAATAATCGTTCATTTAACCGGACACGGGAATGGATTAATAGCCACTAGAATAATTAAAACAGGGGTGAAATTACATTCAAGGGTAATTGGTGTAATTGTTAACAAAGTAGTAAAACCTTGGTTTACACGCAGTCGATAACCTGGTGTATTCATTAAACAAAGTATTAAAACCTTGTTACAATTCGAATCCCCAATTAGTTGGAATATTTATCTTCGGGTATAATAATAATTTGACAAGGACACTTGCAATTTATATTTATGACTGATGGACTGTTATGGACAAAAACCAGACGGACATATTGAATAATCCAGGACAAAGGACAATTAACCCATGGGCATAAAACTAAAATCAACACGTCAAACATCATGATTACGGAAGTTTAAATAAGCATAATTCTTTTATATCATATTTTATTTCCTTTATTTTATATTTAATTGCACTTCTAATTATCGCACTTTTATTTATTGTTATTTCATTTTATCGCACTTTTAATTATCGTACTTTTTAATTATCGCAATTTAATTTTATCGCATTTTTATTATTCGCAATTTCATTATCGTTATTTACTTTACGCTTTAATTTAAAGTCTTGTATTTATTTAATATTTTACATTAGGTTTTAACTGCGACTAAAGTTTAAAAATCGACAAACCGGTCATTAAACGGTAAAAACCCCCCTTTATAATAATAATATTACTTATATATATATTTATATTTTTATAAAAGTAAACTAATATAGCGTTGAGCTTTGCTTAAAGATCTCCCTGTGGAACGAACCGGACTTACTAAAAACTACACTACTGTACGATTAGGTACACTGCCTATAAGTGTTGTAGCAAGGTTTAAGTATATCCATTCTATAAATAAATAAATATCTTGTGTAAAATTGTATCGTATTTAATAGTATTTTCTGCTAAAAATTAATAGTATTTTATACCCCTCTGCTTTAACATCAAGTATTTTTGGCGCCGCTGCCGGGGACTCACTCTTAAAAGCCGGAAGCGCAACGCTAATAAAAAAAAAAAAAAAAAATTTTAGTTACTTTTATTAAAAATTCGTTTTTGTAAAAATTACGTTTTAATTATTCAAAAATATAAAAAGAAAAACAAAAATATAAGTATTTTTAAGATTTTGTTAAATATTTAAGTTTTATAAGTTTCTTTATCTTTATTTTAATTTGTAAAAATATAAATTTTATTAAAAATCGTTTATTTAAACTAAAAACAGAAAAAAAGAAAATAATAAAAAAAAAAAATAAAGAAAAACGCGTAAAAGTACAATCTGTCAACTGAATTCTGAATCCCCGCGACTCGCGGGGTTTTCCTCTTTATTCACCGCAACTCGCGGAGGTCCTCTGACACACGGACAAAACCCTAATCACGGGTTTTAATTTATTATTATTATTATTAATTACTTAATTATTATTATTATTATTATTAATTTTAGTTTTATTTTTACTTTTTACTTTATATATGTATTTTGTTTAATTAGTTTTATTAAAATTGTAAAATTAGTAGTTTTATAAAATAAATAATATAAAAATAATATTTTTATAAAAATTGTACTTTTTACAACTTTTTGTATATTTTTATATTTTGTACCTTTTTAATCGTTGTAGCGTAATATTTGTATTTTTTTTAGCTCATAATTAATTTTAAACTTAGTTTTTGCTATAGTCATTTTTACTCCTAGATTTTTAGGCTTTGCCGTAGAATTCCTTAAGTGCTTTTTCTTTAGACTAAGAATTAGGTGCTTTAGAATTTTGCGACGCCTTTTTAAGTTTTAGTTTCTTTTTAAGTTATTTCCATTTGGGATTTAGTTTTTCTTGTAAGCTTTAATATTTTTAGACCTTTTACTATGTATCAATTATCATTCCAATTAGTAATTTCAATTTGCGATTATAATTTTAAGTTAGTTGTAGTAATAAGGTTAAATTAGTTAAGTATTTTTAAGTTTTGATAAGTTTCTTTTATTTTTCCGTCACCTTTTATTTTTCAACCATTTTTTTTCTTTTTCGACATTTTTCGACGCGCAATCTTTTTCTCTCTTATTTCTCGCCATTCTAGTTTTAGGACTTAGAATTTTATTCTACTTCTTATCTAAATTTCTTAAAATTACGAAAATTTATTTTAAGTGGTTAAATTGATAGACATCAAAATTTTCTGGTTCGTAGTAATAGTTGGATTTGTACGTGGACCGGGTTATTGGAGCCAAACAGTCCTCAATTATATTGAGACCAAACGAATCCTGCCCCTCTGCTGCATCTTTTGGCTATTCGAAACGTGGGCAAAATCAGAAAAGTCTATTGATTGGATAACTTATTATAATTTTTCTTTCCTTTTTAAAACTAATAGGATATTCTGTGAATGCACCGAGCAAGACGTTCATCACCTTTTGTACGTTCACCACCTGTAACTCGATCAAGACATCGTTTAACAAATATAACCGCCGTTGATTTTTCTTTAGAATCATCATCCAGTCGACCAAGTACTTCAGTTCAAATTTCCGATAATCCAGTTTTTGAAACCAACCTCACAATTGAGAATCCAGAAAATATTCAGGAACGGTTCATAGATCCTGAACCATTAAACTTTCCTCCGGAACCACCAATCATTCAAACAGAGATTGTTGAGGAACGAACTATTAAATCAGAACCATCTAGTGATACCGATTCAACAAATTCAATTATGGAGAATCTGGAACCTTTAAGTATGGAAGACCGAATGAGAGCTAAACGCACTGGCCAAGGTCACGCAATTACTCATCCAGACATTAATGCGCCAGATTATGAAATCAAAGGACAAATTCTACACATGGTGACTAATCAATGCCAATTTAGTGGTGCGCCGAAGGAAGATCCAAATGAACATCTACGTACCTTTAATAGGATCTGCACACTATTTAAAATCCGAGAAGTGGAGGATGAACAAATATATCTCATGTTATTTCCCTGGACTTTAAAGGGAGAAGCCAAAGATTGGTTGGAATCGTTACCTGAAGGGGCGATCGATACATGGGATGTTTTAATTGACAAATTTCTTAAACAATTCTTTCCTGCATCTAAAGCCGTAAGACTTCAAGCAGAAATTGTTACGTTCACACAAAAGCCAAATGAAACTCTATATGAGGCGTGGACAAGATATGGAAAGTTGTTAAGAGGATGTCCGCAACATGGTTTAGACACCTGTCAAATAGTACAAATATTCTACCAAGGATGCGACATCACTACAAGAAAAGACATAGATATAGCAGCTGGTGGTTCTATTATGAAGAAAACCGAAACTGATGCTTACAAAATTATAGATAATACTGCTTCCCACTCACATGAGTGGCACCAAGAAAAAGATATCATTAGATCATCTAAAGCAGCTAGAGCCGATTCTAGCCATGACTTAGATTCCATTTCCGCAAAGATAGATGCTTTCGAGAGACGAATGGAAAAGATGACTAAAGATATTCATGCTATACGAATTAGTTGTGAGCAGTGTGGAGGACCACATTTGACAAAAGATTGTCTCAGTATTGAATTAACAATGGAACAAAGAGAGAATATTTCATACATAAACCAAAGGCCTGGAAATAATTATCAGAATAATTATCAACCGCCAAGACCGATTTACAATCAAAACCAGAATTATAACCGAAATATTCCATACAACAACCAACAAGGTCCTAGCAATCAACAAGTATCCAATAATACTTACAATCAGCAAAGACCGAATTTTCAAAACAAACCACCACAACAAACCGATGATAAAAAGCCGAATTTAGAAGATATGATGACGAAGCTAGTTGAAACTCAAACGCAGTTTTTCACATCTCAAAAACAAACAAATGAACAAAATGCTCAAGCATTTAGAAATCAACAAGCTTCTATTCAAAATCTGGAACAAGAAGTAAGTAACCTAGCAAGGTTAATAGGTGAAAGAAAACCGGGAAGTCTACCAAGCGATACAAACGCTAACCCCCGGAATGAAACAGCTAAAGCTATTACCACAAGAAGTGGTACAACACTTAAACCACCTGAAATACCTGTAACTTCTGATGAAACTATTCCTACTCCACAAGAACCACAACCTGATCAAGATAAGGAAAAAGAACCGGTAGTTGAAAAGGTTAATAAAGATAACACAGTAAAGGATAAACCTTATGTTAAACCATACCAACCACCACTTCCTTATCCGAGTAAAATGAAGAAAGAAAAACTTGAAGCCGAGCAATCCAAATTCTTGGATATGTTTAAACAGATAAATGTAAATCTTCCTTTCATTGATGTGATTTCAGGAATGCCAAGATATGCTAAATTCTTGAAAGATCTAATCACGAATAGAAAGAAAATGGAAGAACTCTCGGCTGTTACTATGAATGCTAATTGTTCAGCAGTGCTGTTGAATAAGATACCAGAAAAACTATCTGATCCAGGAAGTTTCACAATTCCATGTTTTCTGGGTAGTCTTAGTTCAATAGAAGCATTGGCTGATTTAGGTGCTAGTATAAATCTAATGCCGTATTCACTATACGCTAAACTAGACCTTGGAAAATTGAAACCAACCAGAATAAGCATACAACTAGCCGATAGATCAATAAAATATCCTAGAGGGATAATGGAGAACATGCTAGTTAAAGTTGGTACTTTAGTATTCCCAGTAGATTTTGTTGTTCTGGACATGGAAGAAGATTCTCAAGTTCCTCTCATATTAGGAAGACCATTCTTAAACACGGCTAAAGCAATGATAGACGTGTTCGGTAAGAAACTGACCCTAAGTATAGAGGATGAGAGTGTTACCTTTTCAGTTGATAGAGCAATGCAACAACCACAATCTGCAGATGATACATGTTATTATATTCAAACTATAGATGCACATGCAGAATTATTAAAAGAATTTCCAGAATTACAAGGAACGGGAGAATGTTCTTTAGGAGAAGGAAATGAACCAATTGATGAAGCTGAAATGTTAGCTACACTTATAGCTAATGGATATGAACCAACAACAGAAGAAATTCAAATGCTAAAAGAAGAAGACAGATATCGATATAAATCATCGATAGAAGAACCTCCGAAATTAGAGTTAAAGCCACTTCCAAACCATTTGGAATACGCTTATTTACATGGTGAATCTGAATTACCTGTAATAATATCGTCTTCTCTTACTGAAAATGAGAAATCACAACTCATTTCTGTGTTGAAAGCTCATAAACCAGCCATTGCATGGAAGATTCATGATATTAAAGGAATAAGTCCTTCGTATTGCACACATAAAATCCTTATGGAAGAAGGTCATAAAACGTATGTGCAACGCCAACGAAGACTAAATCCTAATATGCAAGATGTAGTTAAGAAAGAGATTATTAAACTGCTAGATGCAGGTTTGATATATCCAATCTCTGATAGTCCATGGGTAAGCCCAGTTCAATGCGTGCCTAAGAAGGGTGGCATGACTGTCATCACAAATGAGAAAAATGAGCTTATTCCTACTAGGACTGTAACAGGATGGCGTGTATGTATTGATTATAGAAAATTAAATGACGCCACCAGAAAAGATCACTTTCCCTTACCTTTCATAGATCAAATGTTGGAAAGATTAGCCGGAAATAGTTACTATTGTTTCCTAGATGGATTTTCCGGATATTTTCAAATTCCAATAGCACCCGAGGACCAAGAGAAAACCACATTCACGTGCCCTTATGGTACTTTTGCTTACAAACGCATGCCATTTGGACTTTGTAACGCCCCTGCAACCTTTCAAAGGTGTATGATGGCGATTTTTCATGACATGATAGAAGAATGCATGGAAGTATTCATGGATGACTTTTCAGTCTTCGGTGATACATTTAAATCATGTCTAGTTAATCTGGAACGAATGCTAATTAGATGCGAAAAATCAAATCTAGTACTTAATTGGGAGAAATGCCATTTCATGGTTAAAAAAGGCATCGTTCTTGGACATAAAATTTCAAAAGAAGGAATTGAAGTGGATAGAGCTAAAATAGATGTAATTGCTAAACTTCCACATCCCACCAATGTTAGAGGAGTTAGGAGTTTTCTAGGGCATGCCGGTTTTTACCGACGTTTCATAAAAGATTTTTCTAAAATTGCCACTCCTATGAATAAACTCCTAGAAAAGGATGCGCCATTCATCTTTTCAGATGAATGTATCAAATCTTTTAATATTCTTAAAGAAAAACTCACTAATGCGCCGATCATGATAACACCAAATTGGAATCTACCATTTGAACTAATGTGCGATGCAAGTGATTTTGCAATGGGAGCCGTTTTAGGACAAAGGATTGAAAAACGATTTCAACCTATATATTATGCTAGTAAGACATTACAAGGAGCACAAACGAACTATACAACTACTGAAAAAGAACTCCTTGCTATTGTCTTTGCTTTTGACAAATTTCGATCATATCTCGTTCTAGCAAAAACGGTGGTCTATACCGACCATTCTGCTCTTAGATACCTATTTTCAAAACAAGATGCTAAACCAAGATTAATCCGATGGATCTTACTCTTACAAGAGTTTGATATTGAAATCCGAGATAAAAGAGGAGCAGAAAATCTCGCCGCTGATCATCTTTCTCGTCTTGAAAATCCCGAATTAGAAGTTCTGAATGAATCGGCCATACAAGACAACTTTCCTGATGAATATCTATTGAAGATAGATTATAAAGAAATCCCATGGTTTGCAGACTATGCAAACTACTTAGTTTGTGGATTCCTTGAAAAAGGATTATCGTACCAAAGACGAAAGAAATTCTTCAGTAATATAAAACACTATTTCTGGGAAGATCCACATCTGTTTAAAAGTTGTCCCGATGGAATAATACGCCGATGCGTATTTGGAGATGAAGCTAGAAAAATTTTAAACCATTGTCACACAGGACCAACAGGAGGGCATTATGGGCCTCAACTAACAGCAAGAAAAGTTTATGAAGCTGGATTCTATTGGCCTACAATTTACAAAGACGCACACCTTCTTTGCAAATCCTGTGATGCATGTCAAAGGGCCGGAAAAATAAGTCAACGTGATGAAATGCCACAAAATGTCATCCAAGTATGTGAAGTATTTGACATTTGGGGTATTGACTTTATGGGTCCATTTCCAAAATCTCATAATAATCTATATATACTCGTAGCCATTGATTATGTATCTAAATGGGCGGAAGCACAAGCTCTCCCAACTAACGATGCACGAGTTGTAGTCAACTTTTTAAAACGTCTTTTTGCAAGGTTTGGAACACCGAAAGCTTTAATAAGTGATCGGGGTACTCATTTTTGTAATAATCAACTTGAGAAAGTTCTTAAAAGATATGGAGTAACTCATAAAATCTCCACCGCATATCATCCACAAACAAGTGGACAAGTTGAAAATACAAACCGAGCTTTAAAACGTATTCTTGAGAAAACCGTAGGATCAAATCCAAAGGAATGGTCCATTAAAGTGGAGGATGCACTCTGGGCTTTTAGAACAGCCTACAAAACTCCAATTGGAACCACACCTTTTAGACTTGTGTATGGAAAAGCATGTCATCTTCCAGTAGAAATTGAACACAAAGCATTTTGGGCTTTGAAGACATGTAATCTTGATTTACATGAAGCCGGACGTCTACGATTAAGTCAACTAAACGAATTAGAAGAATTAAGACATGAAGCATACGAAAATTCGTTAATCTATAAAGAAAGAACGAAGAAATGGCATGATAAAAGAATCAGAAGTTCAAAAGAATTTAAAGAAGGAGACAGAGTTCTTCTTTTCAATTCACGATTCAAGCTATTTCCTGGAAAATTGAAATCAAGATGGTCTGGACCATTCATAGTCAAAAGAGTTTTCCCATACGGAACGATAGAATTAATAAATTCAAATGGAATTGAATTTAAAGTTAATGGTCACAGAGTTAAACATTACATACATGGTCCGATGGAAGTCGACAACGAAGTTAATCACAATTTCGACACCACAGCTAACTAAGTGTGGGGAGAATCAAGTCTTTAAAAAATAATATGAATTTCTGTTAGAGTTAGATTGTCTGTTTTCGTGTAGTTCTCGAAAATGGAACACGTATGGTCTTTCCCTAGCAGACCCTAAAGAACTAGTCTTCTCCCCCCATTCTGAATTTTTATTTTTTTAGGTTTTTACAAAATGAAGACTGCCTGTGAACTAAACCATGGTCTAATGCTACACGCTTTGATCACTAAAAGAAATAATGACATACTACCGAGTGAATTAGTATCAGTAATCAGAGAAAGAATGGACGGAGTTAGAAAAGGATCCAGATGCGAAGATAATAAGTTACAATTTGGTAAAGGAAAATCAAAATCCGCAGCGAAAAGAAGAGCACGACACCTAGAAAAATGTCACAAATGCGGAAAATGGTCACATGGAGGTAAATGTTCTAATAATCAAACTTATTCAAATACCGAATTTGTTACTTTATGCAGAGACGGACCGTTCATATGTTTAGAAGAAAAGACAATGAATGCTCGAGGTTACGCCTATGCAGCCATGGAAGACCAATTAAACCGACTATTTTATGAATATAATAGATCATATAACTAAGAAATCTATTTCACAGGTATGTCTGTACAGTTTTTATTTTTATTTTTAACCTTTTGATAATAAACGCTAATTTGTTCGCTAAAAAGTATTAAATTGGTATTAAATAAAATTAGGTTTGGCGACCGAAATTATTGATATCATTCAAAAATTTATTACATCACTGCGAAATTTAACGTTTATTCTTAAGGTATAAATATCTTTAATCAATCAACCCAAAATATTTCAAAAATTCGTCATGAGTTAAATTAGGTCTTGGAACCGAAATTACTTTACCAAAAAGAGGGGCGCATATTTTTGATAATATTTGATTGATTAAAGTGGGATAAAAAGACAAAAAGATTTTTAATTTATTTTTACCATGTTTTTAAAATTAATATTTAAATCTTAAATTAATATTGTAAACTTTGTAAAAACAATATATTTAAAATTGTAAATATTTGAATTTTTAAATTAAGTTTGGTGTGAATTTTTAATTTTTAAAAATATGAATTTTTAAATTAAGTTTGGTGTGAATTTTTAATTTTTAAAATATTAATTTTTAATTTTATGCATTTCAAATTTTAAGTTTGATGTGAATTTTTAATTATTAATTTTGAATTTTATAATTGTGTGAATTTAAAAACAAAAATTTACTTTATCTCATTAAGTTAAGAATATGATTTTTAAAATTCGTCGTAAGTTGAAGACTAGGTCTTTGAACCGAAATTGCTTTACCCGAGGAAGGGACGAGAACTTTTATTATCAATATTTTTAATCTTGTTGATTTAAAGTATGTCAAAAACAAAAAAAAAAAACCCAAAAATCTTAGCTTTTAAAACAATCGCTACAAAAAGACAAATTTTAAAAATTTTGTCGAGGGACGGACTAGGACATCGATCCGAAACGACCTCGTCCTAAATAACAAGGGAAACAAAATTTTAAAATTAATTTCTTAATTGTTTATAAGTTAAAGATTATAAAAAAAAAAAAAAAAAAAAAAAAAAAAAAAAAAAAAAAAAAAAATTGGGTAAACTCCGCGACTCGCGGAGTTTTCAGTGAAAACCTCCGCGACTCGCGGAGGGACCAAATTACAGAAAAAAAATAAAACTAGCTGCTCGAACTGATCACTCACACACACACATAAACACCCGAAATAGCTGCGAAAAAACCCGAGAAAACCCACAAAAATCATCCCAAAAACTCGATTTTTCACCGTTAATCTTCAAATTTTTCACTACAATCATGTTGAGAAGGATGATATCTAGGAACTACTCAAGAAAACAGAATGAAAGGGGTGAATCTTCATCCCAAGCCCGCCATGCTCCTGCTGAGAACTTGGAACAACAGGAGGTAGATAACTACTACAGGCAGGATGTACCTCATCCAGTCATGACCTTTTCAGATATGCATTTGGAACAGTTGCACCCGAACCTGCGATTTGACAGACTTTGGATAGATTATCCAAAATATCAACGGGGATTGCATACTCTTCATTCCAAGGTTGTTGAGGTACCGAGGGTCATAGAATGGGGACCCTTGGAAGCTGTAGAATTGGCCGGGCCAATTAGGGAATTACTGGTACAGAGGTATGGTAATTCTTATTTTAATGACTGGATATGTTTATTCACCATACGCAGACCTGTATATAAAGTATGGTGTGAAGAGTTGTTATGTAGTATAGAGTTGAATGATCGGGTAGCTAGTTTAACCGATCGTTCTTTTATTAGATTTTTGTTAGGCGGTTCGATGCGCCACATGTCTTTACTGGACATGGCTCAGGCTTTACGTATATATACGCCTGAGGAGTTAGCGTCTGCCGATTGTAGAGGATTGATACTAAACGGTAGGAAAATAGATGAAAATTTTGATACACACGGTGTGTGGAGTCAAATGACAAGCCATCACCGTTTTAAAGGGGGAAACTACTCTTATTTGGATATAGATAGAGCCGAATTAAGAGTAATACATAGGTTTTTAGCTAACTCGATTACACAAAGGGGTAAAAACAAAGAAAAGGTAAATGAACAAGATTTGTTTTACCATATGTGTATTCGAGACCCACACAGCGCTGTAAGTATACCATATTGTGTGGGTTATTATTTATCAGCTATGGTTCGAGGGATGCGTCCACATAGCATAATAGGAGGTGGTATTTTTATTACTTTGATTGGTGAATATCTCGGTGTGGATATAAGTCGGGGGGGATTATTAGTAGAAGAGCCGGAACCCCGCGACACTATAGGATTAAATGTATACCATGGTGCGAAAGTGTTAAAGCGGCGAAATAACGCCGCAGTACGATACAATGGTAGACATCCACAGGTAGAGAGAAACCAGGAACAAGGTAATGTAGGAGGGGGGAACCAGATGCAAGAAATGCAAAGGTTTATAGCTTCTCAGGAATACGAAAATGCTAGACAGAGAGCATTTGAAGATTGGCAAGTTCATCAGAACCAGATCATAGCGCATTGCCAACACATAGGTAGAAACTATATTCCTACACCGAAACCCGTCTTCCCTCCTTGGTCGATAGAGATGCAGCCACCATATCCTACGTATGACCCTGCCGAAGCATTCTATAGCACTTATGGTTATGCGTGGAACCCCTATTGGTACCAATATCATCCTTAGTTTACTTTTTATTTTTATTATTTTGTAATATGTAATTATTGATATGTTTAATACTTTTGTTAATATTGTAATCATTTTTATAATTATCTAACTTTTATTCTTAGATTTTAATAATTTTTGAATGTGGGGTAATAAACCAAACTTCAAAAATATGTATATATGTTTGCAGTTTATCTTATGTACACAACAGGGTAAAACAACGCATTTTCAAAGACTGGCATTAAGTTCAGCAAAAGCAAGTAATTTTGACGACAATGATGCAAAATATATGTGAAATAACAACAAGACGGAATGAACAAATGACGTGCACCATTTATCATTCAGCAAACAAACGCCAATATATTTGGAAACTTTGGTAAAAATTTAATCATTTTCACACAAATCACCCTCAATAATTTAAATTGTTACTGATTTCTTGCAAATGAGGGCATTGCAAGATCTTAAGTGTGGGAAGGGGTTAAATTCTTTCGGATTTTAAAACTTTTACTTTAAACACTTGGTTACCATTAAAAATACTAGTAAAGCAGTAGTTGTATTAGAATCTAGTGCTCTCTGATAAAAAGAACAGCCCTAGTCTTATATACTGACTACCCAATTCTAGTAAAATTTTTCGAAATTTTCAAATAAATAAATTAAAATCATGTTTATACATATTTATGAACGATAAAACTAGGTTTTAACACCGAAATTATTGTTACCTCAAAAAGGACATAAATTGAGAAACAAACTAAAACGTCAAAATTCATTTAAAATGGAATAGAGGACGATAAAAAGGAAAATAAAAAGCCAAGTGTGGGAAAATTTACCAAGTTATTTTAAACATATGCCACATATATTTGTAACAAATAACTGAAAATACTTTTGCTTTGGACTAAACTAAACTGTTTTACCCAATGAAAGAAAAGAAGAGATGGATCTACACGATGAATCAATTCCATCATTAAAAGGAAGTAAAGTCTTCCGAAAAAGACACGCGCTTCTTGATTTAGGTCATGAAGTTGTCGTTCAGACCAGCTGTAGGTTGACGAAAAATCTAGAAAAGTCATCACTAAAATCAGCAGGAAATCCACGGACCTCAGCATTAAACAGGGTCGTCAAGTGGTCAGATTTATCCTAACCATGAGAAGGATTTATCTCGTACAATGGGGAGGCACCGTGCAAATTAGCTGGATAAGACTAATGAATCAGATCCCCAGAAAGGATAATCTCCTTAAAGATTAAAAATCAGCTTTTAAGCCTGATATTACTCAATCCTTGAGATTGACCTTAAAGATTGAGAATTACAAACTCATGGAATTCAATGATATCTAAACTCGAGCTTAAACGAGAAAATATTTTGATCAAAAATACAAACCGATTTGTTTTCTGAAAACCCTATTTTCAATGCGTTCATTACCATTGAACGTAAAATCCTAGGAATTCACCTGGAATTCATTAGGTCACCTGAACCAAATCGGGTGTCAACCGTAAGAACGGTGGTTGCATAGCATGGTCAAAGACAGGACCTTGTGCCAGACCGACAAATTATAAGGGTGAGCTTTACTATTGCTCCTACCAAGGATAGTAATTGCGTCCGACACGTTATAGACCATAATCAAAAGCATGTCACGGGACATTGCCTTAAACAGTTGCTTGTTCAACGCTTTCCTTTACAACCGGACGGTAGTTTGCCGAAAGGTAATATACGGAACAAGTAAACTGGACGTGTTGCTTTCCAAATACAAGGTTAGCAAGTGGGTGACACAAAACCGCAAGTTTTGAGCTAAAATTTTCAAATCTGAAACCCACCAAACCCACAAATATTTTGCAAACACCGGTAAAGGGTTATTCCGGAAAACTTATCTAGGGTAAAAACTAGATTTAATTTTCAAAAGATCAAATGTTTTCATAAAGATCCAATTTCCTTAATGGATCTAAATTTTTATAGTCATGTGGGACTGTAAACCATATCGTTACTACCATTGTTTATACCGCCGTATAGAAATCACTGATGTACAAAGTGTGAAGAATAAAGAAGTGATTCTAGTATTTCAAGACAATATTGCTTGAGGACAAGCAACGCTCAAGTGTGGGAATATTTGATAATGCTAAAAACGAACATATATTTCATAGCATTATTCCTCAAGAAAGACAAGCTTTTAGTTGCAATTGTTCTATTTACAAGTGATATTCGTTTAAATAATAAAAGGTGAAGACAAAAGACAGATTCGACGATTTGAAGACGCAAACGACCAAAAAGCTCAAAAGAACAAAAGACAATCAAAAAGGTTCCAATTATTGATAAGAAACGTCTCGAAATCACAAGAGTACAAGATTCAAAACGCAAAGTACAAGATATTAAATTGTACGCAAGGACGTTCGAAAAACCGGAACCGGGACCAGAGTCAACTCTTAACGCTCGACGCAACGGACTAAAAATTACAAGTTAACTATGTATATAAATATAATATAATATATAATTAATTATATTAATTATATATATATTATATATATATATTATTAAAACCGTCGGCAGCCAGAAACTCCAAGGGTGTGAAATGAAAATACCTCTCCGCGACTCGCGGAGTTTGAAGGCCTTTTTGCCGCGAGTCGCGGAGCCCCAAAATTCATTTCTGGCTATAAAGCCAACCGAATTCTGATCGAATTTTACACAATATTTTCATCTCTCTCTCAATATATACGTAATATATTTATATTTATAATTTATATTTTAATTTTAATTATAATTCTAATAATAAGGGTATGTTAGCGAATGTTGTAAGGGTGTAAGTCGAAATTCTGTCCGTGTAACGCTACGCTATTTTTAATCATTGTAAGTTATGTTCAACCTTTTTACATTAATGTCTCGTAGCTAAGTTATTATTATGCTTGTTTAAAACGAAGTAATCATGATGTTGGGCTAATTACTAAAATTGGGTAATTGGGCTTTGTACCATAATTGGGGTTTGGACAAAAGAACGACACTTGTGGAAACTAGGCTATGGGCTATTAATGGGCTTTATATTTGTTTAACTAAATGAAAGTTTGTTAATGTTAATATAAAGATTTACAATTGGGCGTCCCTATAAATTACCATATACACTCGATCGGACACGATGGGCGGGGTATTTATTTGTACGAATAATCGTTCATTTAACCGGACACGGGAATGGATTAATAGCCACTAGAATAATTAAAACAGGGGTGAAATTACATTCAAGGGTAATTGGTGTAATTGTTAACAAAGTAGTAAAACCTTGGTTTACACGCAGTCGATAACCTGGTGTATTCATTAAACAAAGTATTAAAACCTTGTTACAATTCGAATCCCCAATTAGTTGGAATATTTATCTTCGGGTATAATAATAATTTGACAAGGACACTTGCAATTTATATTTATGACTGATGGACTGTTATGGACAAAAACCAGACGGACATATTGAATAATCCAGGACAAAGGACAATTAACCCATGGGCATAAAACTAAAATCAACACGTCAAACATCATGATTACGGAAGTTTAAATAAGCATAATTCTTTTATATCATATTTTATTTCCTTTATTTTATATTTAATTGCACTTCTAATTATCGCACTTTTATTTATTGTTATTTCATTTTATCGCACTTTTAATTATCGTACTTTTTAATTATCGCAATTTAATTTTATCGCATTTTTATTATTCGCAATTTCATTATCGTTATTTACTTTACGCTTTAATTTAAAGTCTTGTATTTATTTAATATTTTACATTAGGTTTTAACTGCGACTAAAGTTTAAAAATCGACAAACCGGTCATTAAACGGTAAAAACCCCCCTTTATAATAATAATATTACTTATATATATATTTATATTTTTATAAAAGTAAACTAATATAGCGTTGAGCTTTGCTTAAAGATCTCCCTGTGGAACGAACCGGACTTACTAAAAACTACACTACTGTACGATTAGGTACACTGCCTATAAGTGTTGTAGCAAGGTTTAAGTATATCCATTCTATAAATAAATAAATATCTTGTGTAAAATTGTATCGTATTTAATAGTATTTTCTGCTAAAAATTAATAGTATTTTATACCCCTCTGCTTTAACATCAGGTATTCATCTTCAGCTCCTCAAATCTTTTCATCTGTAATCCATGTGTACCTGGTACAAATATGTTTGCATTTCTGCAAGCATTTATAGCATCATGGATAAAGATACAGAAAAACCTTTCACAAGGGATGTATGAACCCCTTGGCTTATCAACTTGGGCTTGAACCAAATCCCATAGAAGTTCTGCATAGTCAGGAGTCTCTACTCTTGTGAATGAATAGAACAGCCTCAGCATTGGCACCGTCAAGCTGTCTGATCCACTCCTTGTCATCAACAAGCATCTGTTGATGATTGAGAAGATCACATACCACTTTGAGTGCAAGTATTTCTTCTGAAACTTAGCCGGTGGAACATTGGTAGCTCCAACATAACCAAGATCAAAGATTGATGATATCATCTGCTGAGTAGCAGGCAAAGCAGGAGCATTCTGTACAAGAGGAAGCTGAAAGATCCTCCTGAAGTCAGCTTTTGTGATACTCCTCATCCCTTGTACTCCTCTTATCTCAAACTCAAATCGAGCTTGTGTACCCTCTGGATTTGCAGTAGTAGGTTGTGTAGCTTCCACAAACCTAATAGTTTTATTCAGTAGCTCCAGATCTGTTACAGGCACACTGGCAGTTGAGCTTAGAGCAGGCCACAGTGTATGCCTCTCTAGTATTGCAGTCCAGTAGTTGCAGTGAATGTTGGTTTCAGAGTTGATAAAGTGATTGTTCGCCATTTAGCTGTATAGATAAGAAATAGAAGACCACAAGATGTTTAACATAAAGCACATATCTCTATTCTTATTTGCCTTTGAAATCCTTTGTATTTTTCAAGTTTTATAATTTTTATGGTTTTTCTAAGTTATAAAAATCATTTATTTCAAATATGAACAAGTAATTGACAAACATGACATTCATATGATATTTATTACAGTACAAAATCATCATGCAAAGTCAATTACATAACACAAAGAATCAGAACAACACTTAGTCATATTTAAGCACAAATCAAGCAGATTTGGTAGTCATGAAAACTTGAGATTCTGTAACCAAATAAGCTTGAGTTTTCATATCAAAGACTTAAATAAAGCATGTAAGATTTATCAAGTTGAAAATCTCAAATTTTGAAAGTACCAAATTACAGACTCGGTAAAAATGCCAAGAACAGATTCGGTATCTTCACAAATCACACATAATCACCCAAACATGCATATTCAGTCTTATATCATGAAAAAATAAGATCATAATCAATTAACAACTCAATAAAAGCATAAAAGCATGTTAATCATTTGAACAAACTCGGTACAGTAGCAAGAACACATTCGGTATGTACAGAATCCATCAAATACTCAATTAAACATGTAATCAGACTCGGTCAATTGATAAATCAACTAGTTTAACATAGATTTGACAAGAATTTATGTTAATTAACCAAATCAGATGAGTTTAATCTTAGAATTAAGAAACTCGACACAAATTCGGTATAATCAACACTTTTTCAAAATTAAGTGTCACAATCATGTTATTTGTATTATTTTCTGGTTTAAAAGTGTTCAATCATCTCAGATCTACAACATGTGATACTTAAATTTGATTAAAACAAGAATATATCAAAGATTTGAAGATACAGAGAGATGGATTCGATAGATTAGGTAGACTCGGTAGATTAGTTCAGATTCGGTATGCAATTAGAGTAAAGTGAGAGAAAATTTGACTTTGACCCTGCTATTTATAGATACCAAATGTTTTGAAGACATGGGCTTTACCGAATGGGCCTTAAATACCGAATGCAGTCCAATTTCAAATTCAAACAAATTCACTTCAAAGATTAACAAATCTTTATCAAAAATCATTTAAGACTATCACATTTTTTATGAAGAACATTTCTGAGACAATTTATGAAAATTTTGAACTTACCGAATCTGTACTGTTGGTTGTCAGATTCGGTATAATGCTAAAATTAGCATTTATTCATTTAAAATTCACATCTTTTTGGATTTTATCTTTTCCAATTTTTTATAAATTTTATAAAACAAGATTTGCACTTAGAAAATTTTGAATTATGAACACGGTACAAATCTTCAGTGATACCAATTGTTAAAACGGGTTGCATATTGAGATGTATACAAGCCTTAGTGAATTATTTCAGATATAAACAAAGAATTTATTAAATTCACTTTTGAAAAACAATTTTCTATTCATTTTCTCCCATTTTCTCCCCTCTCAAAATGTGATATACAAGAATGAAATCACCATTTTAATATTTTTCCAAGAAAATGAATTAACTCCCCCTTGAAATATGATATCAATGAGTTACCTCCCCCTTTTATAACTATTGAAACTTAATCTCAGGAAGTTAACACAAATCTAAAAGGCTCCCCCTTGAAAGATGTTAACAAAAGCATAAGAAATCAGTTGATCCCCCTAGAAAATATATACTCCCCCTAAACACAAGATCCCAAGTATAAGTCCCAACAGATCTAAGGAATGTCAAGCACGATACTCTACCATGCCAATTTCTTTGATCAAGAACTTTAGCCTAAGTTCATCTAAGGGCTTAGTGAACATATCAGCTAATTGCACTTTGGTAGGCACAAAGTATAACTCTACATCCCCTTTTTCTACATGGTCCTTAATGAAATGATAATGAATATCAATGTGTTTAGTCTTAGAATGCTGGACCGGGTTGCTCGTAATTGCAATAGCACTTTGTGAATCACAGTAAATTGGAGTCTTAGAAATCTTAAAGCCATAGTCCAAAAGTTGAGTTTGCATCCACAAAACTTGTGAACAACAGTGAGCTGCAGTAATGTACTCAGACTCGGCTGTTGATAAAGACACACAGTTCTACTTTTTTAGATGACTAACCAACTAGCCTATTCCCCAACATCTGAATTGATCCAGATGTGCTTTTTCTATCAACATGGCAACCGCCATGATCCGCATCAGTGTAAGTAGTGAGATTGAAATCAGATCCATGAGGATACTAGATCCCAAGGTTAGGTGTACTCTTAAGGTACTGAAAAATCCTAACAACCGCTTTGGAGTGAGATTTATTAGGGTTGGACTGAAAGCAGGCACAGATAATTACAGCAAGTGTAATGTCTGGTCGACTTGCAGTCAGATACATTAAAGAACCAACCATGCTTCGATAAAGTGTAACATCAAAGGGTTCCCCATTAGCATCAGTATCCAGTAAAGTCCTCATTGGGGTTGTCATTGGTTATAAATCAGTCATTTTAAATCATTTTAGCATATCATTGATATACTTTGTTTGACTGATAAAAATTCCATTTGGTAATTGTTTTACTTGTAACCCCAAGAAGAAATTCAACTGGTCAAGCATGCTTATTTCGAATTTGTTGGCCATAAGGTCACCAAATTCTTTGCATAAGGCCGGGGACGTGGAACCAAAAATAATGTCATCAATGTAAATTTGAACCAAGAGAATGTGACCGTGGTTTTTACGGGTGAATAACGTTGTATCAATCGTTCCACGAGAGAAGCCATTGTCCATCAAATACTTTGTTAAGGTCTCGTACCATGCACGCGGTGCTTGCTTCAGACCATACAAAGATTTCTCTAAGTAGTAGACGTGGTTTGGATGAATGGGATCGACAAAGCCTTCTGGTTGATCAACATAAACTTCATCTTGAAGATGACCGTTCATAAAAGCAGTTTTGACATCCATTTGAAACACCGTGAACTTCATATGAGAAGCAAATGTAAGGAAAAGACGAGTAGCCTCAATTCTAGCAACCGGAGCAAACGTTTCGTCATAATCAATACCCTCTTATTGTCGATATCCCTTGGCTACAAGACGTGCCTTATTTCGAACCACAATTCCATCAGAATCCTTCTTGTTCTTAAAAATCTACTTAACCCCTATTGGTCGTTGACCCGTTGGTCTTGGAACTAATCGCCATACTTTCAAACGATCAAATTGATTGATCTCCTCTTGCATTGCTACCACCCAGTTCAGATCTAGTAAAGCTTGAGCAACCATTTTTGGTTCAATCTTACTAAGAAAGGCAGTGTATAGACACATATTCCAAGTTACCCTTCGAGTTGAGACTAGAGCAGATGCATCTCCAATGATAAGATCAATTGGATGACTTTTAGTCCATCAATTGTTATGTGGAAGAGGTTGTACATCAGTGGTATCCATTGAAACATCAACCGTTGTTGACGTTGAGCCTTGATCTGCTTGATCTGATGTAACACTTTCTAATGGATTTAGTTGAGTATCTGGAGAAACAACTTGAGTTGTATTAACAGATATATCTTGAATTGGTTCAATATTATCATCAGGAGGTGGGAGAGAGGATGAAGAAGCAACGGGTGAATCAGTTGGTGTTGTATCTTCATCGAAAAGACTTGGTTGAGTCTCCACAGTAGTTGATTGTGATGGTGTAACCGGTACGGCTTGAACATTCGAATTCCGTTAAGGAGCATAAAGACTATCAAACAAGATATTCAGTTCCTCTGTTGTTACCGTAGGAACACCCTTCTTCAAGAAAATTGAATTTTGCGCGGAAGAAGAAGTAGTCAGGTTATGATCGGGTTTTGAACTGAGTTGTTCAAAAGCCATTCCCGATAACTCATCGAACTTTACATTAATGATTTCCTTGATTGTCTTTACCCGTTTGTGATAGACACGATAGGAAACTTTGTTCGAAGAATAACCGAGAAATATGGCCTGATCGCCATGAGGATCAAACTTTCCGAGGCTATCAAAATCATTAAGCACATAGCATATACAACCAATGACACGAAAATATTTGACATTCGGGCATCTACCATATAGTAACTCATAATTAGTTTTATCAAAACGTTTATTAATGATACAGCGATTTTGGGTATAACATGCAATGGAAATGGCCTCCCCCAACATTTTCGGAGGTAGTTTGGAGTAAGCAAGCATCGTTCGAGCTGCTTCACACAACGTACGATTACGTCGTTCGACTACTCCATTCTGATGAGGGGTTCATGCAGCAGAGAACTGATGTTCAATGCCTTGGTCTTTCAAATAACTATCAAGCAGGTCATTTTTAAATTCCATCCCATTATCAGTTCGAATACTCTTAACATGTTTGTTAAAAGAGCGTTGAGTCTTTTTGATGAACTCAATGATAATGGTGGGGGTTTCTGACTTAGTCCTTAGAAGAAAAATCCACGTAAATCGGGTATAGTCATCTACAATGACAAGCACATGTTTCCGGCCACCAAGGCTAGAAATACGCATGTGTCCACATAAGTCCATATGTAATAATTGCAAGGATGATGAAGTACTGGGGTTTTGCTTAAGCAGATGATTAGTCCATTTCAGCTTACCCATCGCACATGATGGACACACATGATGCTTATCATATTGAAAACATGGAATACCAACAACTAAGTCTTTAGAGACCAATCGATTAATACCCTTGTAATTCAGGTGTGATATCTGCTGATGCCATAACCATGAATTTTCCTTTGTTGAACGAGTAACCAAACACATGGTTGCATGCGAGGGTGCATCATTGAGGTCAATAGTATAAAGTGAAGCACAACGCTTACCAACAAGGAGATCGTTTCCATCAGTGGATTGCACCGAGCATTGACGATGTTCAAACAATACCTTGAGATCTCCATCACAAAATTGGCTGACACTAAATAAACTGCACCCCAAACCCTCAACATATGAGACCCGTTTGATCGTTATGCCATTTTTCACAAAATCTCCATAACCCGTTATTGCTTCAATCTCATCGTTTACAAAAGTAACCTTTCCTAGGAATTTTTCAACGAAATTGACAAGCAAGGATTTATCGCTCATCATGTGTCGAGAGCAACCGGAATCGATATACCAAACACAGACGTCGAAACCCTAAAAACGTTAATTTCCTAGAGTTTAGGTACCCAAAGTTTCTTGGGTCCTCTACGGTTAGTACCAACAATAAACTTTGGATCAACAATGAGATAATCAAGTAAAGCATCATGCAATTTAGACAATAATGTAGTGACCCGAACTTTTCCATGTTTATATATATTAATTGAGATTGATATTTACATGATTAAATGTTTCCAACATGTTAAGCAATCAAACTTGTTAAGACTTGATTAATTGAAATAGGTTTCATATAGACAATTGACCACCCAAGTTGACCGGTGATTCACGAACGTTAAAACTTGTAAAAACTATATGATGAAATATATATGGTTATATATATAGTTAACATTATATTATGATAAGTAAACATATCATTAAGTATATTAACAATGAACTACATATGTAAAAACAAGACTACTAACTTAATGATTTTGAAGCGAGACATATATGTAACGATTATCGTTGTAACGACATTTAATGTATATATATATCATATTAAGAGATATTCGTACATCATAATATCATGATAATATAATAATTTAAAATCTCTTTTGATATTATAAACATTGGGTTAACAACATTTAACAAGATCGTTAACCTAAAGGTTTCAAAACAACATTTACATGTAACGACTAACGATGACTTAACGACTCAGTTAAAATGTATATACATGTAGTGTTTTAATATGTATTTATACACTTTTGAAAGACTTCAATACACTTATCAAAATACTTCTACTTAACAAAAATGCTTACAATTACATCCTCGTTCAGTTTCATCAACAATTCTACTCGTATGCACCCGTATTCGTACTCGTACAATACACAGCTTTTAGATGTATGTACTATTGATATATACACTCCAATGATCAGCTCTTAGCAGCCCATGTGAGTCACCTAACACATGTGGGAACCATCATTTGGCAACTAGCATGAAATATCTCATAAAATTACAAAAATATGAGTAATCATTCATGACTTATTTACATGAAAACAAAATTACATATCCTTTATATCTAATCCATACACCAACGACCAAAAACACCTACAAACACTTTCATTCTTCAATTTTCTTCATCTAATTGATCTCTCTCAAGTTCTATCTTCAAGTTCTAAGTGTTCTTCATAAATTCCAAAAGTTCTAGTTTCATAAAATCAAGAATACTTTCAAGTTTGCTAGCTCACTTCCAATCTTGTAAGGTGATCATCCAACCTCAAGAAATCTTTGTTTCTTACAGTAGGTTATCATTCTAATACAAGGTAATAATCATATTCAAACTTTGGTTCAATTTCTATAACTATAACAATCTTATTTCAAGTGATGATCTTACTTGAACTTGTTTTCGTGTCATGATTCTGCTTCAAGAACTTCGAGCCATCCAAGGATCCATTGAAGCTAGATCCATTTTTCTATTTTCCAGTAGGTTTATCCAAGGAACTTAAGGTAGTAATGATGTTCATAACATCATTCGATTCATACATATAAAGCTATCTTATTCGAAGGTTTAAACTTGTAATCACTAGAACATAGTTTAGTTAATTCTAAACTTGTTCGCAAACAAATGTTAATCCTTCTAACTTGACTTTTAAAATCAACTAAACACATATTCTATATCTATATGATATGCTAACTTAATGATTTAAAACCTGGAGACACGAAAAACATCGTAAAACCGGATTTACGCCGTCGTAGTAACACCGCGGGCTGTTTTGGGTTAGTTAATTAAAAACTATGATAAACTTTGATTTAAAAGTTGTTATTCTGAGAAAATGATTTTTATTATGAACATGAAACTATATCCAAAAATTATGGTTAAACTCCAAGTGGAAGTATGTTTTCTAAAATGGTCATCTAGACGTCGTTCTTTCGACTGAAATGACTACCTTTAAAAAAACGACTTGTAACTTATTTTTCCGACTATAAACCTATACTTTTTCTGTTTAGATTCATAAAATAGATTTCAATATGAAACCATAGCAATTTGATTCACTCAAAACGGATTTAAAATGAAGAAGTTATGGGTAAAACAAGATTGGATAATTTTTCTCATTTTAGCTACGTGAAAATTAGTAACAAATCTATTTCAACCATAACTTAATCAACTTGTATTGTATATTATGTAATCTTGAGATACCATAGACACATATACAATGTTTCGACCTATCATGTCAACACATCTATATATATTTCGGAACAACCATAGACACTCTATATGTGAATGTTGGAGTTAGCTATACAGGGTTGAGGTTGATTCCAAAATATATATAGTTTGAGTTGTGATCAATACTGAGATACGTATACACTGGGTCGTGGATTGATTCAAGATAATATTTATCGATTTATTTCTGTACATCTAACTGTGGACAACTAGTTGTAGGTTACTAACGAGGACAGCTGACTTAATAAACTTAAAACATCAAAATATATTAAAAGTATTGTAAATATATTTTGAACAAACTTTGATATATATGTATATATTTTTATAGGTTCGTGAATCAACCAGTGGCCAAGTCTTACTTCCCGACGAAGTAAAAATCTGTGAAAGTGAGTTATAGTCCCACTTTTAAAATCTAATATTTTTGGGATGAGAATACATGCAGGTTTTATAAATGATTTACAAAATAGACACAAGTACGTGAAACTACATTCTATGGTTGAATTATCGAAATCGAATATGCCCCTTTTTATTAAGTCTGGTAATCTAAGAATTAGGGAACAGATACCCTAATTGACGCGAATTCTAAAGATAGATCTATTGGGCCTAACAAACCCCATCCAAAGTACCGGATGCTTTAGTACTTCGAAATTTATATCATATCCGAAGGGTGTCCCGGAATGATGGGGATATTCTTATATATGCATCTTGTTAATGTCGGTTACCAGGTGTTCACCATATGAATGATTTTTATCTCTATGTATGGGATGTATATTGAAATATGAAATCTTGTGATCTATTATTATGATTTGATATATATAGGTTAAACCTATAACTCACCAACATTTTTGTTGACGTTTTAAGCATGTTTATTCTCAGGTGATTATTAAGAGCTTCCGCTGTCGCATACTTAAATAAGGACGAGATTTGGAGTCCATGCTTGTATGATATTGTGTAAAAACTGCATTCAAGAAACTTATTTTGTTGTAACATATTTGTATTGTAAACCATTATGTAATGGTCGTGTGTAAACAGGATATTTTAGATTATCATTCTTTGATAATCTACGTAAAGTTTTTTTTAAAACCTTTATTGATGAAATAAAGGTTATGGTTTGTTTTAAAATGAATGCAGTCTTTGAAAAACGTCTCATATAGAGGTCAAAACCTCGCAACGAAATCAATTAATATGGAACGTTTTTAATCAATAAGAACGGGACATTTCAGTTGGTATCCGAGCGTTGGTCTTAGAGAACCAGAATTTTGCATTAGTGTGTCTTATCGAGTTTGTTAGGATGCATTAGTGAGTCTGGACTTCGACCGTGTTTACTTGAAAAATGATTGCTTAACAAATTTTGTTGGAAACTATATATTTTTAACATGTGAATATTATGTGATATATTAATCTCTTAACGCGTTTGATATTATGTGATAGATGTCTACCTCTAGAACAAGTCCCATTGACTCACCTAATAATAATGAAGAGTCAAATGTAAATTGGAATGATTCGTGGACTGATTCACAAGTTCCCGAAGAGGAACCGGAAGAAGAGTCGGAACCGGAAGAAGAATCAGAACCGGAAGAGGAGGAACCGGATGAAGAAATAGAACCGGTGGGGGAAATAATAAAACGGTTAAGTAAAAGAAAATCCTCAACCAACTGACCAAGGTTAATTATGGTCAATGGTGTTTCCGCCAAGGAAGCAAAATATTGGGAGGATTACCAATTCTCCGATGAATCGGATTCCGACGAGAATTCCGATGATGTTATAGAAATTACCCCAACTGAATTTAAAAAGGCAAAAGAAAATAATAAGGGAAAGGGCATAAAAATAGAGAAATCTAATTCCAACCCCGATGAACTTTATATGTATCGTCAACCCCCGAAGTCCTTAAGTTGTAACAATGACCCGGGAACCTCTAAACCACCAGGTTTTTCTAAACCAATGTGGAAAATTACGGCTCGTATTAGGGGAACATCATATATCCCTAGAAACCTGGCAAAACGAACCAAAACCGAAGAAGAAGAAACGAGCGAGTCGGAATAAGATAGTTGTATTCGTGTGGTGTAATATATGTAATATAGTGTGCTTATGCTTTATGATATATGTAAAAATTGCTTGTATTAATAAGTATTTTTTTATGAATCTAACTCTTGTCTATTTTACAGTTTAAAAACACAAAATGGATAGACAACCCAATATTTTAAGAGACCTACCCGGAGACATGATTGATGAAATCTTGTCTAAAGTCGGTCGGCACAACTATTTAAGGCGAGATCAGTTTGTAAGACATTCGAAGAACGTTCCAAGAATGTCTTGGTTTATAAGAGACTTTCTTTTGAAAGATGGGGGATATCACATTGGGAAACCCATAAGTTACGATGTGTTTACTTTGACGCATATATTGCGGGGAACCCAAATGCTATTTTACGCAACGGGTTAAGAAATTATTTTGACTCAATATATCCGAATATTGGACTTCATGATTTAGAAAAAGCGGCTAACATGCAACATAAAGAAGCATGTTATGCTTACGGATTAGTAATGTTCGCTTCTCACCAAAGTGAGAACAAGAACATCGGGCTACAACTATTAAACAAAACGTTCCCACAAGTGACGGAGTCGGTAATTGGGGTAAGAAATGAGGTTTTTAGATTGTTACGGGACTGTTGGACATTATGTAAACCTCGTCCCTTTGACGACGTTACAACACGCTGTCTTATCAACAGCCATAACGGTTATGTTCCACAAGACCAAGGATGGGGAGTAGTCCTAGTAAAACCAGAATGCATGATTTGTTTCGGGACGTATGAATTACGTGTCTTTATTGCCTTTGCTGAACGACTTGTGTACTAGCTAGAATTATCTTCACAACTATCTTGTATCAAAGTTATTGTGTGATATATTTCATGCTTTATGTAAAATAAGCGCTATTGTAAGTTTGTAAAATATTGTATAAAAGTTTGAACGCGAAATATTATTATAATCAGTTTTTCATATAGAATTGTAGTAGTTGAATTGTATATTAGCTACTAAGTATGAACTTAACGGGTAGGTACTACCCGAATTTAAACTTATAAAATGCTAATATGAAGAAAAAGCTTTTATAAATGAGTTCATATTATGCTACGAAATACTATTAACTACTCTTAATATTCTGTATGATTAACTTGTTCCATTTGACTATTTTGAAGGAAATGGCACCGACTACTCGACACACCGTGAATATGAATGAAGAGGAATTCCGTACTTTTCTAGCTTCAAACATAGCCGCAGTACAGGCTGCGCTACATACCAACAATAACCTTGGATCTAGCAGTACAGGAAATCGTGTAGGATGCACCTACAAAGAATCCACTGCCTGCAAACCTTTAGAATTTGATGGAACCGAAGGACCGATCGGATTGAAACGGTGGACCGAGAAGGTCGAATCGGTGTTTGCCATAAGTAAGTGTACTGAAGAGGAAAAAGTGAAGTACGCTACGCATACCTTCACAGGTTCTGCGTTAACATGGTGGAATACCTATCTAGAGCAAGTGGGACAAGACGATGCGTACGCACTACCGTGGTCAGCATTCAAGCACTTGATGAACGAGAAGTACCGTCCCAGAACCGAGGTCAATAAGCTCAAGACAGAACTTAGAGGGTTATGAACCCAAGGATTTGATATTACCACGTACGAAAGACGATTCACAGAATTGTGCCTATTGTGTCCGGGAGCATTCGAAGATGAGGAAGAGAAGATCGACGCGTTTGTGAAAGGATTACCGGAAAGAATCCAAGAAGATATAAGTTCACACGAGCCCGCCTCCATACAACAGGCATGTAGAATGGCTCACAAACTAGTGAACCAGATTGAAGAAAGAATTAAAGAACAGACTGCTGAAGAGGCCAATGTGAAGCAAGTCAAAAGAAAGTGGGAGGAAAACGGTGATAAGAATCACCAATACAACAACAACAGCAATTACAACAATAATCGCAACAATTATCCCAACAATCGCAACATCAATCGCAACTACAACAAACGGCCCAACAACAACAACAACAACAACAGCAACTACAACAATCATCCCAACAACAATAATAACCGCAACAACAACAACAATCAGAAGCAGCTATGCCAAAGGTGTGAAAAGAATCACTCGGGGTTCTGCACCAAATTTTGCAACAAGTGTAAAAGAAATGGTCATAGCGCGGCGAAGTGTGAGGTCTACGGACCAGGGGTTAATAGAACGAAAGGAACAAATGGTGTCGGAACGAGTAATGGCGGAGCAAGTAGTGTCGGAGCAAGTTATGCCAATGTAGTTTGTTATAAATGTGGAAAACCGGGCCACATTATTAGAAATTGCCCGAACCAGGAGAACACGAATGGACAAGGCCGTGGAAGAGTTTTCAATATTAATGCGGCAGAGGCACAAGAAGACCCGGAGCTTGTTACGGGTACGTTTCTTATTGACAATAAATATGCTTACGTTTTATTTGATTCGGGTGCGGATAGAAGCTATATGAGTAGAGATTTTTGTGCTAAATTAAGTTGTCCATTGACGCCTTTGGATAGTAAATTTTTACTCGAATTAGCAAATGGTAAATTAATTTCAGCAGATAATATATGTCGGAATCGAGAAATTAAACTGGTTAGCGAAACATTTAAGATTGATTTGATACCAGTAGAGTTAGGGAGTTTTGATGTGATAATCGGTATGGACTGGTTGAAAGAAGTGAAAGAAGAGATCGTTTGTTACAAAAATGCAATTCGCATTATACGAGAAAAAGGAAAACCCTTAATGGTGTACGGAGAAAAGGGCAATACGAAGCTACATCTTATTAGTAATTTGAAGGCACAAAAACTAATAAGAAAAGGTTGCTATGCTGTTCTAGCACACGTCGAGAAAGTACAAACTGAAGAAAAGAGTATCAATGATGTTCCCGTTGCAAAAGAATTTCTCGATGTATTTCCGAAAGAATTACCGGGATTACCCCCACATCGATCCGTAGAATTTCAAATAGATCTTGTACCAGGAGCTGCACCAATAGCTCGTGCTCCTTACAGACTCGCACCCAGTGAGATGAAAGAACTGCAAAGCCAATTACAAGAACTTTTAGAGCGTGGTTTCATTCGACCAAGCACATCACCGTGGGGAGCTCCTGTTTTGTTTGTCAAGAAGAAAGATGGTACATTCAGGTTGTGTATCGACTACCGAGAGTTGAACAAACTTACCATCAAGAACCGCTACCCACTACCGAGAATCGACGACTTATTTGATCAACTACAAGGCTCGTCTATTTATTCAAAGATTGACTTACGTTCCGGGTATCATCAAATGCGAGTGAAAGAAGATGATATTCCAAAGGCTGCTTTTAGAACACGTTACGGTCATTACGAGTTTATGGTCATGCCGTTTGGTTTAACTAATGCACCAGCTGTGTTCATGGACCTTATGAACCGAGTGTGTGGACCATACCTTGACAAGTTTGTCATTGTTTTCATTGATGACATACTTATTTACTCAAAGAATGACCAAGAACACGGTGAACATTTGAGAAAGGTGTTAGAAGTATTGAGGAAGGAAGAATTGTACGATAAGTTTTCAAAGTATGCATTTTGGTTGGAAGAAGTTCAATTTCTCGGTCACATAGTGAACAAGAAGGTATTAAGGTGGATCTGGCAAAGATAGAAACTGTTGAAAAGTGGGAAACCCCAAAAACTCCGAAACACATACGCCAGTTTTTAGGACTAGCTGGTTACTACAGAAGGTTCATCCAAGACTTTTCCAGAATAGCAAAACCCTTGACTGCATTAACGCATAAAGGGAAGAAATTTGAATGGAATGATGAACAAGAGAAATCGTTTCAGTTATCGAATAAAAAGCTAACTACGGCACCTATATTGTCATTGCCTGAAGGGAATGATGATTTTGTGATTTATTGTGATGCATCAAAGCAAGGTCTCGGTTGTGTATTAATGCAACGAACGAAGGTGATTGCTTATGCGTCTAGACAATTGAAGATTCACGAACAAAATTATACGACGCATGATTTGGAATTAGGTGCGGTTGTTTTTGCATTAAAGACTTGGAGGCACTACTTATATGGGGTCAAAAGTATTATATATACCGACCACAAAAGTCTTCAACACATATTTAATCAGAAACAACTGAATATGAGGCAGCGTAGGTGGATTGAATTATTGAATGATTACGACTTTGAGATTCGTTACCACCCGGGGAAGGCAAATGTGGTAGCCGATGCCTTGAGCAGGAAGGACAGAGAACCCATTCGAGTAAAATCTATGAATATAATGATTCATAATAACCTTACTACTCAAATAAAGGAGGCGCAACAAGGAGTTTTAAAAGAGGGAAATTTAAAGGATGAAATACCCAAAGGATCGGAGAAGCATCTTAATATTCGGGAAGACGGAACCCGGTATAGGGCTGAAAGGATTTGGGTACCAAAATTTGGAGATATGAGAGAAATGGTACTTAGAGAAGCTCATAAAACCAGATACTCAATACATCCTGGAACGGGGAAGATGTACAAGGATCTCAAGAAACATTTTTGGTGGCCGGGTATGAAAGCCGATGTTGCTAAATACGTAGGAGAATGTTTGACGTGTTCTAAGGTCAAAGCTGAGCATCAGAAACCATCAGGTCTACTTCAACAACCCGAAATCCCAGAATGGAAATGGGAAAACATTACCATGGATTTCATCACTAAATTGCCAAGGACTGCAAGTGGTTTTGATACTATTTGGGTAATAGTTGATCGTCTCACCAAATCAGCACACTTCCTGCCAATAAGAGAAGATGACAAGATGGAGAAGTTAGCACGACTGTATTTGAAGGAAGTTGTCTCCAGACATGGAATACCAATCTCTATTATCTCTGATAGGGATGGTAGATTTATTTCAAGATTCTGGCAGACATTACAGCAAGCATTAGGAACTCGTCTAGACATGAGTACTGCCTATCATCCACAAACTGATGGGCAGAGCGAAAGGACGATACAAACGCTTGAAGATATGCTACGAGCATGTGTTATTGATTTTGGAAACAGTTGGGATCGACATCTACCGTTAGCAGAATTTTCCTACAACAACAGCTACCATTCAAGCATTGAGATGGCGCCGTTTGAAGCACTTTATGGTAGAAAGTGCAGGTCTCCGATTTGTTGGAGTGAAGTGGGGGATAGACAGATTACGGGTCCGGAGATTATACAAGAAACTACCGAGAAGATCATCCAAATTCAACAACGGTTGAAAACCGCCCAAAGTCGACAAAAGAGCTACGCTGACATTAAAAGAAAAGATATAGAATTTGAAATTGGAGAGATGGTCATGCTTAAAGTTGCACCTTCGAAAGGCGTTGTTCGATTTGGTAAACGAGGGAAATTAAATCCAAGGTATATTGGACCATTCAAGATTATTGATCGTGTCGGACCAGTAGCTTACCGACTTGAGTTACCTCAACAACTCGCGGCTGTACATAACACTTTCCACGTCTCGAATTTGAAGAAATGTTTTGCTAAAGAAGATCTCACTATTCCGTTAGATGAAATCCAAATCAACGAAAAACTTCAATTCATCGAAGAACCCGTCGAAATAATGGATCGTGAGGTTAAAAGACTTAAGCAAAACAAGATACCAATTGTTAAGGTTCGATGGAATGCTTGTAGAGGACCCGAGTTCACCTGGGAGTGTGAATATCAGATGAAGAAGAAATACCCTCATCTATTTCCAGAAGATTCGTCAACACCTTCAACAGCTTAAAATTTCGGGGCGAAATTAATTTAACGGGTAGGTACTGTAGTGACCCGAACTTTTCCATGTTTATATATATTAATTGAGATTGATATTTACATGATTAAATGTTACCAACATGTTAAGCAATCAAACTTGTTAAGACTTGATTAATTGAAATAGGTTTCATATAGACAATTGACCACCCAAGTTGACCGGTGATTCACGAACGTTAAAACTTGTAAAAACTATATGATGACATATATATGGTTATATATATAGTTAACATTATATTATGATAAGTAAACATATCATTAAGTATATTAACAATGAACTACATATGTAAAAACAAGACTACTAACTTAATGATTTTGAAGCGAGACATATATGTAACGATTATCGTTGTAACGACATTTAATGTATATATATATCATATTAAGAGATATTCGTACATCATAATATCATGATAATATAATAATTTAAAATCTCTTTTGATATTATAAACATTGGGTTAACAACATTTAACAAGATCGTTAACCTAAAGGTTTCAAAACAACATTTACATGTAACGACTAACGATGACTTAACGACTCAATTAAAATGTATATACATGTAGTGTTTTAATATGTATTTATACACTTTTGAAAGACTTCAATACACTTATCAAAATACTTCTACTTAATAAAAATGCTTACAATTACATCCTCGTTCAGTTTCATCAACAATTCTACTCGTATGCACCCGTATTCGTACTCGTACAATACACAGCTTTTAGATGTATGTACTATTGGTATATACACTCCAATGATCAGCTCTTAGCAGCCCATGTGAGTCACCTAACACATGTGGGAACCATCATTTGGCAACTAGCATGAAATATCTCATAAAATTACAAAAATATGAGTAATCATTCATGACTTATTTACATGAAAACAAAATTACATATCCTTTATATCTAATCCATACACCAACGACCAAAAACACCTACAAACACTTTCATTCTTCAATTTTCTTCATCTAATTGATCTCTCTCAAGTTCTATCTTCAAGTTCTAAGTGTTCTTCATAAATTCCAAAAGTTCTAGTTTCATAAAATCAAGAATACTTTCAAGTTTGCTAGCTCACTTCCAATCTTGTAAGGTGATCATCCAACCTCAAGAAATCTTTGTTTCTTACAGTAGGTTATCATTCTAATACAAGGTAATAATCATATTCAAACTTTGGTTCAATTTCTATAACTATAACAATCTTATTTCAAGTGATGATCTTACTTGAACTTGTTTTCGTGTCATGATTCTGCTTCAAGAACTTCGAGCCATCCAAGGATCCATTGAAGCTAGATCCATTTTTCTATTTTCCAGTAGGTTTATCCAAGGAACTTAAGGTAGTAATGATGTTCATAACATCATTCGATTCATACATATAAAGCTATCTTATTCGAAGGTTTAAACTTGTAATCACTAGAACATAGTTTAGTTAATTCTAAACTTGTTCGCAAACAAATGTTAATCCTTCTAACTTGACTTTTAAAATCAACTAAACACATATTCTATATCTATATGATATGCTAACTTAATGATTTAAAACCTGGAGACACGAAAAACATCGTAAAACCGGATTTACGCCGTCGTAGTAACACCGCGGGCTATTTTGGGTTAGTTAATTAAAAACTATGATAAACTTTGATTTAAAAGTTGTTATTCTGAGAAAATGATTTTTATTATGAACATGAAACTATATCCAAAAATTATGGTTAAACTCCAAGTGGAAGTATGTTTTCTAAAATGGTCATCTAGACGTCGTTCTTTCGACTGAAATGACTACCTTTACAAAAACGACTTGTAACTTATTTTTCCGACTATAAACCTATACTTTTTCTGTTTAGATTCATAAAATAGAGTTCAATATGAAACCATAGCAATTTGATTCACTCAAAACGGATTTAAAATGAAGAAGTTATGGGTAAAACAAGATTGGATAATTTTTCTCATTTTAGCTACGTGAAAATTAGTAACAAATCTATTTCAACCATAACTTAATCAACTTGTATTGTATATTATGTAATCTTGAGATACCATAGACACGTATACAATGTTTCGACCTATCATGTCAACACATCTATATATATTTCGGAACAACCATAGACACTCTATATGTGAATGTTGGAGTTAGCTATACAGGGTTGAGGTTGATTCCAAAATATATATAGTTTGAGTTGTGATCAATACTGAGATACGTATACACTGGGTCGTGGATTGATTCAAGATAATATTTATCGATTTATTTCTGTACATTTAACTGTGGACAACTAGTTGTAGGTTACTAACGAGGACAGCTGACTTAATAAACTTAAAACATCAAAATATATTAAAAGTATTGTAAATATATTTTGAACAAACTTTGATATATATGTATATATTGCTATAGGTTCGTGAATCAACCAGTGGCCAAGTCTTACTTCCCGACGAAGTAAAAATCTGTGAAAGTGAGTTATAGTCCCACTTTTAAAATCTAATATTTTTGGGATGAGAATACATGCAGGTTTTATAAATGATTTACAAAATAGACACAAGTACGTGAAACTACATTCTATGGTTGAATTATCGAAATCGAATATGCCCCTTTTTATTAAGTCTGGTAATCTAAGAATTAGGGAACAGACACCCTAATTGACACAAATCCTAAAGATAGATCTATTGGGCCTAACAAACCCCATCCAAAGTACCGGATGCTTTAGTACTTCGAAATTTATATCATATCCGAAGGGTGTCCCGGAATGATGGGGATATTCTTATATATGCATCTTGTTAATGTCGGTTACCAGGTGTTCACCATATGAATGATTTTTATCTCTATGTATGGGATGTATATTGAAATATGAAATCTTGTGGTCTATTATTATGATTTGATATATATAGGTTAAACCTATAACTCACCAACATTTTTGTTGACGTTTTAAGCATGTTTATTCTCAGGTGATTATTAAGAGCTTCCGCTGTCGCATACTTAAATAAGGACGAGATTTGGAGTCCATGCTTGTATGATATTGTGTAAAAACTGCATTCAAGAAACTTATTTTGTTGTAACATATTTGTATTGTAAACCATTATGTAATGGTCGTGTGTAAACAGGATATTTTAGATTATCATTCTTTGATAATCTACGTAAAGTTTTTTTTAAAACCTTTATTGATGAAATAAAGGTTATGGTTTGTTTTAAAATGAATGCAGTCTTTGAAAAACGTCTCATATAGAGGTCAAAACCTCGCAACGAAATCAATTAATATGGAACGTTTTTAATCAATAAGAACGGGACATTTCAAATAAAGCATCATTTAAAACCACATTACATGAAGCATCGTACGCAATATCAAGTTTTACATCATTATCAGAAGTCTTAACACACAACTTATTCCAAGAAGATGTTTTGTTCAAAGACGAAAATTGAAAGACATGAGATGATTTCCTAGGTCGACTAGTAGATTGCTTTGGTTTGGTTGCTACTTTCTTAGTCGTGGACTTAGGAACCCATAAAGACTTGTAAGTCAAATTTGGAGTATGACCTGTGACACGAAAAACACCTCTGTTAGTTAGACGTCCAAACTTTTCAGTTGACACATGAGATGATTGATTTTGCAAAATTTCCAATTTGATTTTACGTTCCTTTGCATCATACTCACTCAAATTAGGTTTTGGATTCTTGTGTTGTGTTGACTTGACTGATTTTGTTAAAAGACTTTCCTTTGATTGATTTGACATTTGAATCATAGGAATTGTTTCAGTTAACACAGAACCGTTTTGAGAATGAACTCTCTTGACAACAAATTGGGTTGAAGGTGCAACTTTTGAAACACGTTTACGAAATTGAGAACGTAGTGGGTTTTGAAGAATAGTAATGGGTTTTGCATCCGTAGATGTTATTGTTCCCTTCCCTTTCTTATTAATCCCACCAACACATTCAGGCACATTGGTTTTAACAGTAGATGATTGCGTAAGTGTGTTAGCCTGTTTCAGTTGAATTATTTTTTGTTTTAAGCTCTTAATCTCAAGACATAATTTCTCTGCAGAAACTAGCATTTCACCTTCCTTAAAATCATAAGTACATTCTTTCTTAGGAAGTGGAGGCAACTTATCACACAAAGCAAGCATTTGTTCTAATGATTGACACTTAAGTTGCAAATCAACATTTTCTTGTTCAACTATACCTAATATACGTTTCAAGTTTCGTACAACAGGTATGTTTGCATAAAATTCATTCAAAGGATCAATTGTTGTGTCAAAATCTATCAAGTTTTCAACAGTTGGTTCATCTCGAGGTTCTACCTTTACATCTAAATTAGTTTGACCTAGGGATTCTGTCTCAAAGAAGACATTTAGTTCATGTGCTAGGTCTTCACAGAAAACATTATCAGAACACGCAGGTAAGGCCGGTAGAATTGGTTTCACATCAAAAGTTGGTTCATCAAACACCTCATCTATGGCAGTAATGCTAGAACTAAGTTTGTTAAACACTTCATTCTCAAGCATTAAAATGTATTTCTCTAGCATGAGTGTTGGGATATAAACCAGTCTACGCTTAGGCACATAATTTTCCTGTTGCATATTCTTTTCAGTTTCAACAAGTTCCTTCAAAAAATCAGGATTTGATTTACCCATTTCAGCATTAATTTTTTCATACATTAAGCTAATTTGATGGTATTTCCTAGATTTGCGATTAACAATAATATCATCAAAATCGGCATCAGAAGCATGCACAAAATGAGATGGTAAACCAGCTTGAAAGTAATCAGAATGATATAATCCTGGAATCTTTTTGGAAGCATTATCTAAGATCTTAGAATCTTCATAACCCAACCCCTACTTTTCACCATGAATTATTTTTGGTCTATTCATGAAAATTGTTTGTTTTGAAAGTTCCATATGTAACATCCCGCCTTTTTACGTCAACTTTTCCGTTTAACTATTTATGTTCCGTTATATGTTTATAACACGTCCCGTTGATACGTGTTTGAATTATCTTGTTTAGGTAATTCCCACACCCGTTTTAAAGTTAAGGGACCGAACTTGCCAAGGGTTGAAACTTTTGACTAGGTCAAAGAGTCAACCCTCATCCTCATCCATTCAATCTCATCTCTTTCACTCTTACTACTTCAACTTTTCTCTCAACTTCCATACAAAGATTCATCATCCAAAATCGAGCTAGCGGTCATCTTGCCAAACAAATTACATATTTGAACTCCTCGTGATCTCCTCTTCGATTGCATACCGACCTCATCAAATTTGGGTAACTTTCTAAAATCACTAATTTTATGTGTTCTTGAGATTTTTGAATTAAAAGGTTGTTAATTAGTGTCTATGGCTCAAGTCTAGTATGATTATGTGTTTTGTATGCTTGTTCTTGCTATTTTGGTGTAACTAGCTCATATTGAAAGAATGCTTGTTTAATCTTGAGTTTTAGGTGTACATATGTTGGTTGATGATGAAAGTTCATGTTTTAATTGTGTTCTTAACATCACTAGCTTCAAATTGGTATGTAGGTTGACATGGATTAGTTTCATAAGCAAGATTGTTGATTTTATGATTTTGGGTTAGGGTTTGATAAAAGTAAATTGAATATTTGATGCATTAAATGCTTAGCAATGTTAATTGTAAGTGTCTAGTTGTGTTGTATGCTTGATTATCTTCAAAACGGCGTATTACACATGTGCATTAATTTACCGAATCATAATATGGCATTTATGAACTTGGAGTAATAAATGATGAGCATTAATGGTAATTTTGATATAAGTTGTTTGGTTTTGATTGAGTAAATGCGTTTAGTTATTCTCCTTGTCAAATTACCTTTCTCATGATATATGATATGCGTTTTAAGTGTTTTCGGTGCATGAAATATGTTAAAATGAGTTTTGGTTCGTTACTTAAGTTATTTTTCTGCAATCAGCAATTCCCCAGGTTATGCGCGCCGCACGTGCACCTGCGCGCCGCGCAAATCAGAAAAACCAAATAAATGGTTCCCTTGGTCGAGTTCTGACCTGGTATTGCACATGGGTGCGCGCCGCGCAACCCATTGCGCACCGCGCAAATGGCCCAGGCCAACTTTCTTGTCTTTAAACGCTCCCAAAATGTTTCCCGCTTAACCGTAACTCCGATTAACATGAAACTTGACTATTATGCTCGTATATGACTTCTCATCATGAGAAAATTGTCGGACACCCGACCCGACCCCGTTGACTTTGACTTTGACCAAGTTTGACTTTTAGTCAAACTTAACCAAACGATTATACAATCGTTCTAACATGCTTAACTACTTGTATCCTGTATGAAACTTGACAAATTGATTCACATGATATATTAATCGAGTCGTAACGAGCCATAGGACTAATTGAACATCTTTGACCCTTCGTGACTATCGTTATTGATACAACCTAATTGTTTAGGTCGAGACTAGCATTGTTCTTTGCACGTTTACTTGTTGAAGTACTATTTCACTCTTGCAATCAAAGGTGAGATCATAGTCCCACTTTTACTCTTTTTGAACTTATATTTGGGATGAGAAAACATAAACGATCCTTTTGAACTAAGTGAACACAAGAACGGGAAAACAAACATTCTACATACGAGTTTGGAACAAAAAGCCTCAATTCGATTATCATTAGTTACACTTGACGGGTGTAAGCGAGAACTTATGTTATATGGCCATATGGGTTGACAACCCTCATCTTTGACGGTTCGCTACCGTCTACGGATGAAATATATTTTCGAGAATCAGTGTTTGTTCTAGCACTATGGATGGGGTATACAATGGATGGAATGTTAAGCTTTGATAATTGGGTGCTCGTGAATATTAACTTTTAGAATGTACTATGACTTTATCGATGTTGCAAATCTTGTGGTTCAACTTACTTTTACTCACTTACTTATTTAAACCTATGATTTCACCAACGTTTTCGTTGACAGATTCTCTATGTTTTTCTCAGGTCCTTGAACTTAGGTGATACATGCTTCCGCTCATACTTTTTGATACTTGCATTGGATGTCGAGTATAATTGCATACGTGGAGCGTCTTTTTGGCTTCTTTAAACTATGTCGCACGTGTTTCATATGAACTATAACTTTGTTGTGTACTTGTCTTGGGAATTACTTTGTAAACGTTGAAACATCCTTTTATGAAATGAATGCGACATATTTTCAGTCAAACCTTGTTATAAATACTTATAACCATGTAATGGGACCGTAGGTAGCTGACGCCGTCATTTGACGATTTGTCGGGGTCGCTACAAGTGGTATCAGAGCCTTGGTTGTAGGGATTTAGAGTTCATTGGTGTCGACCCCGAGTCATAGGGTACATTGGTGAGTCTAGACTACAACCGGCATATAGACTTGACATAGGAATTACTTGGCAAATTGTGCATTTATACTCTAACTCTTCTACTCATATCTACTCTTATTCTATCTAAATCTTGCGTTGTATAATTTAATTGACACGCCACCTTGACTATATGATGTAATGTCGAATGCACATATGAATTAGGGTAATATAATTCCCGGAAATTATATTACGGTGACTCATATGAACATTCCGACATTATGACATAAAGAATTTAAGGCGAGTCAAGGATAATTTTCTCTCTATCTTTATTCCATATCACGGTTAGTATTATTTAGAATACTAACCAACGGTATTCTTTTGTTTTGAAGGAACAATGCCTCCTCGCCGTGTACGACGCAATGAAACTCCCGAACAAGCCTTACAACGCATGATAGCCACCGCCGTGGATGCGGCCATGGCCGGTCACTCGTCTAACAACAACAATAACACCAACCACAACAACAATAACCAAGGAGCCGGTAACTCTAGCGAAGGGTGCTCCTACAAAGCTTTCATGGGGTGCAAACCTCACACTTATGATGGAACCGGGGGACCGGTTGTGCTTACTCGTTGGTTTGAACAAACCGAGGCCGTCTTTAGCATAAGCGGTTGTCGGGATCAAGACAAGGTCAAATACTCCACCCACACTTTCTCCGGAATTGCTCTAACATGGTGGAACACCTATATTCAATCGGTAGGTACCGATGAAGCTCATGCCCTCTCTTGGGCCGATCTAAGGGAAAAGATGATTGTTGAATATTTTCCGCGCGAAGAAACCCGAAAGCTTGAGGAAGAACTAAGAGCTTTGAAAGCGGTCGGAAACGATCTTAAGGCTTATAATCAACGCTTCGCCGAACTATCCTTGATGTGTCCTAATCTTGTTAACCCCGAATCTCAAAGGATTGAGCTCTACATGCTCGGTCTTCCAAAAAGCATCAAACAAGGGGTGATGTCATCCAAACCCGCTACTCATCAAGCCGCTATGAACATGGCCCGTCAATTAATCGAAACGGTTGACGAAATCGTAGTGCCGGCTCCTAAGGCCGAGGACAAGTCGGGTGGCAACAAAAGGAAATGGGAAGCCACTCCATCAACCAACTACAACAACAACACTTTCACCAAAAAGCCTTTCAACAACGACGGCAAGAAGGGTTATGTCGGAAACTTACCTTTTTGCAACAAATGCCACAAGCATCATTACGGCGAATGTAACAAGCTAGTTTGTCACCGTTGCCAAGGAGTTGGTCATAGGTCCCACAATTGCACAAGCGCCGCCCCCGTCGCTCGAAAGGGGCCCAATCCTCCAAGAACGGCCACTTGTTATGAATGTGGTCAACCGGGTCACTATAGGAACGAATGCCCGAAGAAGAAAGCCAACCCCAACAACCGAGGCCGAGCCTTTAACATCAACACCGAGGAAGCCCGAGATGACAACGAATTAGTCACGGGTACGTTTCTTCTCAACAACACTTATGTTACACGCTTATTCGATTCGGGTGCCGATAAATGTTTTGTGTCTAAGACTTTGGCTCCTACCCTTTGCACTCCACCACACCCTTTAGATACTACTTATTCCATCGAAGTGGCCGACGGAAAACTCTTAAGTGCCGACACATATTACCGGGGGTGTACTTTGAACATTTTGGGTAAGGAATTTGAAATTGACTTGATACCCATGGAATTAGGGAGTTTTGATGTAATAATCGGTATGAATTGGATGGTCAAAAATAAATCTCACATTCTTTGCGATCTTCATGCAATCCGAATTCCTATCGAGAATGGTGAACCATTGATTGTCTATGGCGACAAAAATTGCACCGGACTCAATCTCGTTTCGTGCCTTAAAGTTCGAAAGCTACTTCGCAAGGGTTGTTTCGTGATTCTTGCCCACGTTAAGAAAGTCGAGACCGACGAGAAACGCATCGATGATGTGCCGATTGTTAGTGACTTTTCCGATGTGTTTCCCGACGAACTACCGGGTCTTCCACCTCATCGACCGGTTGAATTTCAAATCGATCTTATTCCAGGGGCCGCACCCGTAGCGCGTGCACCATATAGACTCGCTCCATCCGAATTGCAAGAATTGCAAAGTCAAATCCAAGAGTTACTCGACCGTGGTTTCATTCAACCTAGCCATTCACCATGGGGCGCTCCGATTTTGTTCGTCAAGAAGAAAGACGGATCCCTACGAATGTGCATTGATTATCGTGAACTAAACAAATTGACGGTTAAGAACCGATATCCCCTTCCTCGCATCGATGATCTCTTTGATCAACTACAAGGTTCTCGTGTATATTCAAAAATCGATCTCCGTTCGGGTTATCATCAACTAAGGGTTAAGGGGGAAGACGTCTCCAAAACCGCTTTCCGGACTCGTTATGGTAGTTATGAATTCCTTGTCATGCCTTTTGGTCTCACAAATGCACCGACGGTGTTCATGGATCTTATGAACCGCGTGTGCAAACCGTATCTCGATAAATTCGTTATTGTGTTCATCGATGACATATTGATCTATTCTAAAAATGAAGAAGAGCACGAACAACATCTCCGACTTGTGCTTGAACTCTTGAGACAAGAACGACTTTATGCCAAATTCTCCAAGTGTGAATTTTGGTTAAAGGAAGTTCAATTTCTTGGTCATGTTGTAAGTGATCAAGGTATTAAAGTCGATCCCGCGAAAATCGAAGCCATTAGTAATTGGGAGACTCCTACTACTCCTACTCAAATTCGTCAATTCTTGGGTCTCGCCGGATACTATCGTAAAATTCATCAAGGACTTTTCCTTAATCGCTCGCCCTTTAACCGCGTTAACTCACAAGGACCGAAAATTCGTTTGGACATCCGAACAAGAAACCGCTTTCCAAATCTTGAAAACTAAACTAACCACCGCTCCTATCTTGTCACTTCCCGAAGGCAATGATGATTTTGTTGTATATTGTGATGCCTCGAAAAACGGTTATGGGTGTGTACTAATGCAACGAAAGAAAGTCATTGCTTATGCCTCTCGACAACTCAAGGTTCATGAACGAAACTACACGACACATGATCTTGAACTCGGTGCCGTCATCTTTGCACTTAAGCTATGGAGACATCATCTTCTTGGTACCAAGAGTACTATCTTTACCGATCACAAAAGTCTCCAACATATCTTCGATCAAAAGCAACTAAACATGAGACAACGAAGGTGGATTGAGACCTTGAACGATTACAATTGTGAACTTTGTTACCACCCCGGAAAGGCTAATGTAGTGGCCGATGCCTTAAGTCGAAAGGAAAGAGCGGTGCCTCTTCGTGTCCGAGCTTTGAATATCACCATCCACTCCAACCTTAATAGCCAAATTCGGGTAGCCCAAGATGAAGCTCTTAAGGACAACAACATCGCACGCGAACTTTTAAACATTCTCGTCTCCCGATTCGAAGTTAAGAAGACCGGACTTCGATATTACGCCGGAAAAATTTGGGTGCCTAGATATGGCGACCTACGAAACCTCATCCTAGACGAAGCCCACAAATCGCGATACTCGATTCATCCCGGCGCCAATAAGATGTACCATGACCTTAAAGAACAATATTGGTGGCCGAACATCAAAAAGGAGGTTGCTAGATACGTCGCCAATTGTTTGACTTGCGCTAAAGTCAAAGCCGAACACCAAAAACCGTCCGGGTTACTTCAACAACCCGAGATCCCGCAATGGAAGTGGGAAAGGATCACGATGGATTTTATCACCAAATTACCGAAAACGTCGGGCGGTTATGATACTATTTGGGTCATTGTCGATCGCCTCACCAAATCCGCGCACTTTCTCGCCATGAAAGAGACCGACAAAATGGAGAAACTTGCACAACTTTACATCAAGGAGATCGTAGCCCGTCACGGTGTACCTTTATCGATTATCTCCGACCGAGATGGTCGTTTCGTTTCTAGATTTTGGCGTACTTTACAAGAAGCGTTGGGAATGCGTTTAGACATGAGCACCGCATATCATCCTTAAACCGATGGGCAAAGTGAACGTACGATACAAACCTTGGAGGACATGCTACGAGCTTGTGTTGTTGATTTTGGAAAAGCTTGGGACAAGCACTTACCTCTCGCCGAATTCTCTTACAACAATAGTTATCATGCGAGTATCCAGGCCGCACCTTTTGAAGCGTTGTATGGTCGAAAATGTCGCTCTCCTCTTTGTTGGGCCGAAGTGGGTGACGTGCAAATTTCCGGGCCCGAACTCATTCACGAAACAACCGAGAAGATTCTTCAAATCCGAGATAAGCTTCAGACGGCCCGGAGTCGTCAAAAATGCTATACCGACAAAAGACGCAAAGACCTCGAATTTCAAGTCGGTGACCGCGTCATGTTAAAAGTCGCACCTTGGAAGGGTGTCATTCGTTTTGGGAAACGTGGGAAACTAAATCCGCGGTATGTTGGCCCTTTCGAAATCTTAGAGCGTGTTGGAACCGTTGCGTATCGTTTGGATCTTCCGCCGCAACTAAGCTCCGTCCACCCTACATTTCACATATCTAACTTGAAGAAATGTCTTGCCGAGCCCGATATCGTCGTTCCTCTTGAGGAACTCACTATTAACGACAAACTCCATTTTGTGGAGGAACCGGTTGAAATTGTGGACTACGTCGAGAAGGAATTAAAACAAAGCCGGATCCCGATTGTTAAGGTTCGTTGGAACGCCAAAAGAGGACCCGAGTTTACTTGGGAAAGAGAAGATCAAATGCGAAAGAAACACCCTCATCTATTCCCGGTTCCGGAAACGTCAGATTCCGAGGAAGAAACAACGACCACTACGCCTACCTAAATTTCGGGACGAAATTTCTTTTAAGGTGTAGGTAATGTAACATCCCGCCTTTTTACGTCAACTTTTCCGTTTAACTATTTATGTTCCGTTATATGTTTATAACACGTCCCGTTGATACGTGTTTGAATTATCTTGTTTAGGTAATTCCCACACCCGTTTTAAAGTTAAGGGACCGAACTTGCCAAGGGTTGAAACTTTTGACTAGGTCAAAGAGTCAACCCTCATCCTCATCCATTCAATCTCATCTCTTTCACTCTTACTACTTCAACTTTTCTCTCAACTTCCATACAAAGATTCATCATCCAAAATCGAGCTAGCGGTCATCTTGCCAAACAAATTACATATTTGAACTCCTCGTGATCTCCTCTTCGATTCCATACCGACCTCATCAAATTTGGGTAACTTTCTAAAATCACTAATTTTATGTGTTCTTGAGATTTTTGAATTAAAAGGTTGTTAATTAGTGTCTATGGCTCAAGTCTAGTATGATTATGTGTTTTGTATGCTTGTTCTTGCTATTTTGGTGTAACTAGCTCATATTGAAAGAATGCTTGTTTAATCTTGAGTTTTAGGTGTACATATGTTGGTTGATGATGAAAGTTCATGTTTTAATTGTGTTCCTAACATCACTAGCTTCAAATTGGTATGTAGGTTGACATGGATTAGTTTCATAAGCAAGATTGTTGATTTTATGATTTTGGGTTAGGGTTTGATAAAAGTAAATTGAATATTTGATGCATTAAATGCTTAGCAATGTTAATTGTAAGTGTCTAGTTGTGTTGTATGCTTGATTATCTTCAAAACGGCGTATTACACATGTGCATTAATTTACCGAATCATAATATGGCATTTATGAACTTGGAGTAATAAATGATGAGCATTAATGGTAATTTTGATATAAGTTGTTTGGTTTTGATTGAGTAAATGCGTTTAGTTATTCTCCTTGTCAAATTACCTTTCTCATGATATATGATATGCGTTTTAAGTGTTTTCGGTGCATGAAATATGTTAAAATGAGTTTTGGTTCGTTACTTAAGTTATTTTTCTGCAATCAGCAATTCCCCAGGTTATGCGTGCCGCGCGTGCACCTGCGCGCCGCGCAAATCAGAAAAACCAAATAAATGGTTCCCTTGGTCGAGTTCTGACCTGGTATTGCACATGGGTGCGCGCCGCGCAACCCATTGCGCACCGCGCAAATGGCCCAGGCCAACTTTCTTGTCTTTAAACGCTCCCAAAATGTTTCCCGCTTAACCGTAACTCCGATTAACATGAAACTTGACTATTATGCTCGTATATGACTTCTCATCATGAGAAAATTGTCGGACACCCGACCCGACCCCGTTGACTTTGACTTTGACCAAGTTTGACTTTTAGTCAAACTTAACCAAACGATTATACAATCGTTCTAACATGCTTAACTACTTGTATCCTGCATGAAACTTGACAAATTGATTCACATGATATATTAATCGAGTCGTAACGAGCCATAGGACTAATTGAACATCTTTGACCCTTCGTGACTATCGTTATTGATACAACCTAATTGTTTAGGTCGAGACTAGCATTGTTCTTTGCACGTTTACTTGTTGAAGTACTATTTCACTCTTGCAATCAAAGGTGAGATCATAGTCCCACTTTTACTCTTTTTGAACTTATATTTGGGATGAGAAAACATAAACGATCCTTTTGAACTAAGTGAACACAAGAACGGGAAAACAAACATTCTACATACGAGTTTAGAACAAAAAGCCTCAATTCGATTATCATTAGTTACACTTGACGGGTGTAAGTGAGAACTTATGTTATATGGCCATATGGGTTGACAACCCTCATCTTTGACGGTTCGCTACCGTCTACGGATGAAATATATTTTCGAGAATCAGTGTTTGTTCTAGCACTATGGATGGGGTATACAATGGATGGAATGTTAAGCTTTGATAATTGGGTGCACGTGAATATTAACTTTTAGAATGTACTATGACTTTATCGATGTTGCAAATCTTGTGGTTCAACTTACTTTTACTCACTTACTTATTTAAACCTATGATTTCACCAACGTTTTCGTTGACAGATTCTCTATGTTTTTCTCAGGTCCTTGAACTTAGGTGATACATGCTTCCGCTCATACTTTTTGATACTTGCATTGGATGTCGAGTATAATTGCATACGTGGAGCGTCTTTTTGGCTTCTTTAAACTATGTCGCACGTGTTTCATATGAACTATAACTTTGTTGTGTACTTGTCTTGGGAATTACTTTGTAAACGTTGAAACATCCTTTTATGAAATGAATGCGACATATTTTCAGTCAAACCTTGTTATAAATACTTATAACCATGTAATGGGACCGTAGGTAGCTGACGCCGTCATTTGACGATTTGTCGGGGTCGCTACACCATATTCATGATAGCTTTGGATTGATCTGTTCGATAGAGTTTTTCCTCATATCGAGCAAGTTGTGCTTTCATTTGAAACGACTCTTTTGACAACGAAGAGATTTCAGAGTTCTTTTCAATTATGGTGTTTTTCAATTGAATAATTTTCTTGTTTAGCTTTGAAATTGTGGGTTCATGTTGAGTTTTCAAATCAGAAAGATCTTTTTCTACAAATTGAACTTTTTCTGCAAGTTATTTCAATTTTAGACGATAATCTGTCCTTTCGACCTTAATCGGATGAATTGATTTTTTAAGATCTTCCAACTCAGTTTCTGTGGAGCTGAGTTGGACAATCAATCTTTGCAATTCCGATTGTAATTTAGATGAAGATGGTTTGGTCTCAGAAAGTTTGATTTTATCTTCTAAAATCTTGTTTTCAGATTTTAAACCTTTGACTTCTTTTGATATTTAGACCAAATTCTTCATCATGTCATTTTGCACTTTTATAAAATCAGGTGGAATTTCAGATGATTGTACCTCATCATCATCAGATGCTGAGTCAGAATTCTTCATTTCTTCCTTAGCTTTGATGAACTTAGTCACCTTGCAAACATTTGCATGTTCCACCTCTGAATCTGAATCGTCAGTCCAGTTAAACCAAGTATCATCAACCGGTTTTAGCTCTCCCCCAGTTTCTACAATCTTAGCCATCAACATTTTCTTCTTGTAGTAAGCTGCATCCTTCTTCTTAGGCATCTTGCACTCACGAGAGTAATGACCAGCTTTTCCATAATTGAAACAGATTGATTCATCCTTCTTGGAATCATCAGCACGTTGTTGTTGTTTTGAGTGATCAGCTTTCTTGTAGTACGAGGAAGATGATGAGTTCTTGCGTTGATTGCTTGATTTGCCTTTGAACTTGTGTTTGTTCAAGGCTTTTGTGAACATGACTGCCATTTTGACTAATTCAAGGTGAGAATCATCAACATCAGAAAGATTCAACTCTTCAGAATCAGTTGTTTCTTCAACAAGCACTTTGTTGGACAAACTTTTGGAAGTCGTAAATGATTTGCTCTTCTTTTTGGCAGTGAGAGCAAGAGGATCACTTGGAGATGACTCTTTCCTTCCTTCTTGAAGTTTAGACACTTCAGGTTGGTAATGCATAAGAACTCCAACAAGCTCATGAATAGTCAACTTGTCAATCTCTTTGGTAGATTGAACAATGGTTCCATAAGGAAGCCAATCAACATTGAGCTTTTTGAGAAATTTCATGTTGACTTCAGCATTTACTTTTATGATCTTGCACCTTTTCAACTCATTGCGAACACCATTGAAACGACGGTAGGTATCCTTGAGTGGTTCATCGGGTTCCTGCTTGAAATCTTCATAAAATCCCAGAGCCTTATTCAGTTTAGTAACATCTGACTTGTCATAACCTTCTTGCTGTCATTTGATCTCATCCCATATATCTTTTGCAGTGGTGTTGCTATCAACATTTTCAAACAACTCATACGGGATAGCTTGCATAACAATGTTCTTTGCCTCTATGTCACCCTGAGCTCTCTCACGTTTATCACCAGAAAGTTCATATACTGGAATTGGCATACCAGTATCCGGATGATAATCTACAACTGGACCATCTCTCAGAGAAGTCCATATGTACTTTGCTTTCTCACCCTTATTGAAATGTCCCGTTCATATTGATTATAAACGTTCCATATTAATTGATTTCGTTGCGAGGTTTTGGCCTCTATATGAGACGTTTTTCAAAGACTGCATTCATTTTTAATACAACCATAACCTTTATTTTATCAATACAGGTTTTAAAAGCATTACGTAGATTATCAAATAATGATAATCTAAAATATACTGTTTACACATGACCATTACATAATGGTTTACAATAGAAATATATTACATCGACATATGTTTCTTGAATGCAATTTTTACACAATATCATACAAACATGGACTCCAAATCTTGTCCTTATTTTAGTATGCAACAGCGGAAGCTCTTAGTATTCACCTGAGAATAAACATGCTTTAAACATCAACAAAAATGTTGGTGAGTTATAGGTTTAACCTATATATATCAAATCATAACAATAGACCACAAGATTTCATATTTCAATACATATCCCATACATAGAGATATAAATCATTCATATGGTGAACACCTGGTAACCGACATTAACAAGATGCATATATAAGAATATCCCCATCATTCCGGGACACCCTTCGGATATGATATAAATTTTTGAAGTACTAAAGCATCCGGTACTTTGGATGGGGTTTGTTAGGCCCAATAGATCTATCTTTAGGATTCGCGTCAATTAGGGTGTCTGTTCCCTAATTCTTAGATTACCAGACTTAATAAAAAGGGGCATATTCGATTTCGATAATTCAACCATAGAATGTAGTTTCACGTACTTGTGTCTATTTTGTAAATCATTTATAAAATCTGCATGTATTCTCATCCCAAAAATATTAGATTTTAAAAGTGGGACTATAACTCACTTTCACAGATATTTCCTTCCTCGGAAATAAGACTTGGCCACGGATCGATTCACGAACCTATACAAATATGTACATATATATCAAAGTATGATCAAAATATAATTATAACTATTTTTATTATGTTTTAAAGATTTGAGTGTATTAAGTCAGCTGTCCTCGTTAATAACCTACAACTAGTTGTCCACAGTTAGATGTACAGAAATAAATCGATATATATTATCTTAAATCAATCCACGACCCAGTGTATACATGCCTCAGGCTAGATCACAACTCAAAGTATATATATTTTTGAAATCAACCTCAACCCTGTATAGCTAACTCCAACATTACTGCATATAGAGTGTCTATGGTTGTTCCAAATAATATATATACATGGGTTGATATGATATGTCAAAACATTTGCATACGTGTCTATGGTATCCCAAGATTACATAATATATTAGAATACATGTACAATACAATATAAGTTAGCTAGAATATGATTTGTATAGATTTGTTAAACATTTCCCGTAGCTAAAAAGATCAAAAATATCCAATCTTGTTTTACCCATAACTTCTTCATTTTAAATCCATTTTGAGTGAATAAATTTGCTATGATTTCATATTGAACTCTAATTTAAGAATCAAAATAGAAAAATTATAGGTTTATAGTCAGAAATTTAAGTTACATGTCAATTACTAAAGAGGTAGTCATTTCCGTCGAAAGAACGACATCTTGATGACCATTTTGAAAAATATACTTTCACTTTGAGTTTAACCAAGATTTTTGGATATAGTTTCATGTTCATTTGAAAAATCATTTTCCCAGAAGAACAACTTTTAAATCAAAGTTTTTCATAGTTTTTAATTATCCAAACCAAAACAGCCCCCGGTTTCACTACGACGGCGTATATCCGATTTTATGGTGTTCATCGTGTTTCCAGGTTTTAAATCATTAAGTTAGCATATCATATAGATATAGAACATGTGTTTAGTTTATTTTAAAAGTCAAGTTAGAAGGATTAACTTTTGTTTGCGAACAAGTTTAGAATTAACTAAACTATGTTCTAGTGATTACAAGTTTAAACCATCGAATAAGATAGCTTTATATGTATGAATCGAATGATGTTATGAACATCATTACTACCTCAAGTTTTCTGGATAAAACTACTAGAAATGAAAGTTCTTGAAACAGAATCATGACACGAAAACAGTTCAAGTAAGATTTTCACTCGAAATAAGATTGTTATAGTTGTAGAAATTGAATCAAAGTTTGAATATTAATATTACCTTGAATTAGAAAGATAACCTACTATAAATAACAAAGGTTCCTTGATCTTAGATGATTACTTGGAATGGATTAAAAAGCTTGGAAGTAGACTTGCAAACTTGGAAGTATTCTTGATTTTTATGAAACTATACTTATGGAATTTATGAAGAACACTTAGAACTTGAAGATGGAACTTGAGAGAGATCAATTAGATGAATAAAATTGAAGAATGAAAGTGTTTGTAGGTGTTTTTGGTCGTTGGTATATGGATTAGATATAAAGGATATGTAATTTTGTTTTCATGTAAATAAGTCATGAATTATTACTCATATTTTTGTAATTTTATGAGATATTTCATGCTAGTTGTCAAATGATGGTTCCCACATATATTAGGTGACTCACATGGGCTGCTAAGATCTGATCATTGGAGTGTATATACCAATAGTACATACATCTAAAAGCTGTGTATTGTACGAGTACGAATACGGGTGCATACGAGTAGAATTGTTGATGAAACTGAACGAGGATGTAATTGTAAGCATTTTTGTTAAGTAGAAGTATTTTGATAAGTGTCTTGAAGTCTTTCAAAAGTGTATGAATGAAGTCTTTCAAAAGTGTATGAATACATATTAAAACACTATATGTATATACATTTTAACTGAGTCGTTAAGTCATCGTTAGTCGTTACATGTAAATGTTGTTTTGAAACCTTTAGGTTAACGATCTTGTTAAATGTTGTTAACCCATTGTTTATTATATCAAATGAGATGTTAAATTGTTACATTATCATGATATTATGATATATATAATATATCTTAGTATGATATATATACAGTTAAATGTCGTTAAAATGATAATCGTTACATATATGTCTCGTTTCGAAATCATTAAGTTAGTAGTCTTATTTTTACATATGTAGTTCATTGTTAATACACTTAATGATATATTTACTTATCATTTAACATAATTAACCAAGTGTATCAATATCTTAATATGATTCATATGTACCTAGTAAGACGTTGTTATAACGATAATCGTTATATATATCGTTTTCGAGTTTCTTAAATTAATAGTCTCATTTTTATGTATATAACTCATTATTAAAATACCTAATGAGATACTTACTTATAATAAAATCATGTTAACTATATATATAACCATATATATGTCATCGTATAGTTTTTACAAGTTTTAACGTTCGTGAATCACCGGTCAACTTGGGTGGTCAATTGTCTATATGAAACCTATTTCAATTAATCAAGTCTTAACAAGTTTGATTGCTTAACACTTGGAAACATTTAGTCATGTAAATATCAATCTCAATTAATATATATAAACATGGAAAAGTTCGGGTCACTACAGTACCTACCCGTTAAATAAATTTCGTCCCGAAATTTTAAGCTGTTGAAGGTGTTGACGAATCTTCTGGAAATAGATGCGGGTATTTCTTCTTCATCTGATCTTCACGCTCCCAGGTGAACTCGGGTCCTCTACGAGCATTCCATCGAACCTTAACAATCGGTATCTTGTTTTGCTTAAGTCTCTTAACATCACGATCCATTATTTCAACGGGTTTTTCAATGAACTAAAGTTTTTCATTGATTTGGATTTCGTCCAACGGAATAGTGAGATCTTCTTTAGCAAAACATTTTTTCAAATTCGAGACGTGGAAAGTGTTATGTACAGCCGCGAGTTGTTGAGGTAGCTCCAGTTGGTAAGCTACTGGTCCGACACGATCTATAATCTTGAATGGTCCAATGTACCTTGGATTTAGTTTCCCCCGTTTACCAAATCGAACAACGCCTTTCCAAGGTGAAACCTTAAGCATGACCATTTCTCCAATTTCAAACTCTATATCTTTTCTTTTACTGTCCACGTAGCTCTTTTGTCGACTCTGGGCGGTTTTCAATCGTTGTTGAATTTGGATGATTTTCTCGGTAGTTTCTTGTACTATCTCCGGACTCGTAATCTGTCTATTCTCCACTTCATTCCAACAAATCGGAGACCTGCACTTTCTACCATAAAGTGCCTCAAATGGCGCCATCTCAATACTAGAATGATAACTGTTGTTGTAGGAAAATTCTGCTAACGGTAGGTGTCGATCCCAACTGTTTCCGAAATTAATAACACATGCTCGTATCATGTCTTCAAGCGTTTGTATCGTCCTTTCGCTCTGCCTGTCAGTTTGTGGATGATAGGCAGTACTCATGTCTAGACGAGTCCCCAATGCTTGTTGCAACGTCTGCCAGAACCTTGAAACAAATCTACCATCCCTATCAGAGATAATAAAGACGGGTATTTCATGTCTGGAGACAACCTCCTTCAAATACAATCGCGCCAACTTCTCCATTTTATCATCTTCTCTCATTGGCAGGAAGTGTGCTGACTTGGTGAGACGATCAACTATTACCCAAATAGTATCATAACCACTTATAGTCCTTGGCAATTTAGTAATGAAATCCATGGTAATGTTTTCCCATTTCCATTCCGGGATTTCAGGTTGTTGTAGTAGACCTGATGGTTTCTGATGTTCAGCTTTGACCTTAGAACACGTCAAACATTCTCCTACATATTTAGCAATATCGGCTTTCATACCCGGCCACCAAAAGTGTTTCTTGAGATCTTTATACATCTTCCCCGCTCTGGGATGTATTGAATATCTGGTTTTATGTGCTTCCTTAAGTACCATTTCTCTCACATCTCCAAACCTTAGTACCCAAATTCTATCAGCCCTATATCGGGTTCCGTCTTCTCGAATATTAAGATGTTTCTCTGATCCTTTGGGTATCTCATTCTTCAACTTTCCTTCTTTTACAACCCCCTGTTGCGCCTCCTTTATTTGAGTAGTAAGGTTAGTACGAATAATTATATTCATAGCTTTTACCCGTATAGGTTCTCTGTCCTTTCTACTCAAAGCGTCAGCTACCACATTCGCCTTCCCCGGGTGGTATCGAATCTCAAAATCATAATCATTCAACAGTTCAATCCACCTGCGTTGTCTCATATTCAGTTGCTTCTGATTAAATATATGTTGGAGACTTTTGTGGTCGGTATATATAATACTTTTGACCCCATATAAATAATGCCTCCAAGTCTTTAATGCAAAAACAACAGCACCCAATTCCAAATCGTGAGTCGTATAATTTTTCTCGTGAATCTTCAATTGTCTAGACGCATAAGCAATCACCTTCGTTCGTTGCATTAATACACAACTGAGACCTTGCTTTGATGCGTCACAATAAATCACAAAATCATCATTCCATTCAGGCAATGACAATATAGGTGCCGTAGTTAGCTTTTTCTTCAATAACTAAAACGCCTTCTCTTGTTCATCCTTCCATTCAAATTTCTTCCCTTTATACGTTAATGCAGTCAAGGGTTTTGCTATTTTGGAGAAATCTTGGATGAATCTTCTGTAGTAACCAGGTAATCCTAAAAATTGACGTATATGCTTCGGAGTTTTTAGGGTTTCCACTTTTCAACGGTTTCGATCTTTGCCGGGTCCACCTGGATACCTTCTTTGTTCACTATGTGACAGAGGAATTGAACTTCTTCCAACCAAAATGCACACTTTGAAAAGTTAGCGTATAGTTTTTCTTTCCTCAATACTTCTAACACTTTTCGCAAATGTTCTTCGTGCTCTTGATCATTCTTTGAGTAAATAAGTATGTCATCGATGAAAACAATGACAAACTTGTCAAATTATGGCCCACACACTCGGTTCATATGGTCCATGAACACAGCTGGTGCGTTAGTCAATCCAAACGGCATAACCATAAACTCGTAATGACCATAACGCGTCCTAAAAGCAGTTTTTGGAATATCATCCTCTTTTACTCGCATTTGATGATATCCAGAACATAAATCGATATTCGAATAAACCGACGAGCCTTGTAGTTGATCAAATAAGTCATCAATTCTCGGCAGTGGATAACGGTTTTTGATGGTAAGTTTATTCAACTCTCTGTAGTCAATACACAACCTAAATGTACCATCCTTCTTCTTGACAAACAAAACAGGAGCTCCCCATGGTGATGTGCTTGGTCGAATGAAACCACGTTCTAATAGTTCATGCAGTTGGCTTTGCAGTTCTTTCATCTCGCTGGGTGCGAGTCTGTAAGGAGCATGAGCTATTGGTGCAGCTCCTGGTACAAGATCTATTTGAAATTCAACAGATCGATGTGGAGGTAGTCCCGGTAATTCTTTCGAAAATACATCGAGAAATTCTTTTGCGACGGGAACATCATTGATGCTCTTTTCTTCAGTTTATACTTTCTCGACATGTGCTAGAACAGCATAGCAACCTTTTCTTATTAGTTTTTGTGCCTTCAAATTACTAATAAGATGCAGCTTCGTGTTGCCCTTTTCTCCGTACACCATTAAGGGTTCTCCTTCTTCTCGTACAATGCGAATTGCATTTTTTGTAACATATGATCTCTGCTTTCATTTCCTTCAGCCAGTCCATGCCAACTATTACATCAAAACTCCCTAACTCTGCTGGTATCAAATCAATCTTAAATATTTCGCTACCCAGTTTAATTTCTCGATTCCGGCATATATAATCTGCTAAAATTAATTTACCGTTTGCTAATTCGAGTAAAAATTTACTATCCAACGGCGTCAATGGACAACTTAATTTAGCACAAAAATCTCTACTCATATAGCTTCTATCCGCACCCGAATCAAATAAAACGTAAGCAGATCTATTGTCAATAAGAAATGTACCCGTAACAAGCTCCGGGTCTTCCTGTGCCTCTGCCGCATTAATACTGAAAACTCTTCCGCGGCCTTGTCCATTCGTGTTCTCCTAGTTCGGGCAATTTCTAATAATGTGGCCCGGTTTTCCACATTTATAACAAACTACATTGGCATAACTTGCTCCGACACTACTTGCTCCTCCATTACTCGTTTCGACATCATTTGTTCCTTTCGTTCTGTTAACCCCTGGTCCGTAGACCTCACACTTTGCCACGCTATGACCATTTCTTTTACACTTGTTGCAAAATTTGGTGCAGAACCCCGAGTGATACTTTTCACACCTTTGGCATAGCTGCTTCTGATTGTTGTTGTTGTTGCGGTTGTTATAGTTGTTGGGATGATTGTTGTAGTTGTTGTTGTTGTGCCATTTGTTGTAGTTGTGATTGATGTTGCGATTGTTGGGATAGTTGTTGTTGTATTGGTGACTCTTATTACCGTTTTCCTCCCACTTTCTTTTGACAAGCTTCACGTTGGCCTCTTCGGCCACCTGTTCTTTAATTCTTCCCTCAATTTGGTTCACTAGTTTGTGAGCAATTCTACATGCCTTTTGTATGGAGGCAGGCTCGTGTGAACTTATATCTTCTTGGATTCTCTCCGGTAACCCTTTCACAAATGCGTCGATCTTCTTTTCCTCATCTTCGAACGCTCTCGGACACAATAGGCACAATTTTGTGAATCGTCTTTCGTACGAAGTAATATTGAATCCCTGTGTTCGTAACCCTCTAAGTTCTGACTTGAGCTTATTGACCTCGGTTCTGGGACGGTACTTCTCGTTCATCAAGTGCTTGAATGCTGACCACGGTAGCGCGTAAGTAGCATCTTGTCCCACTTGCTCTAGATAGGTATTCCACCATGTTAACGCAATACCTGTGAAGGTATGCGTAGCGTACTTCACTTTGTCTCCTTCAGCACACTTACTTATAGCAAACACCGATTCAACTTTCTCGGTCCACCATTTCAATCCGATTGGTCCTTCGGTCCCATCAAATTCTGAAGGTTTACAGGCAGTGAATTCCTTGTAGGAGCATCCTACACGATTTCTTGCGCCATTAGCTGTATTGCTAGATTCAGAGTTATTGTTGGTATGTAGCACGGCCTGTACTGCGGTTATGTTTGAAGCAAGAAAGGCACGAAATTCCTCTTCGCTCATATTCAAGGTGTGTCGAGTAGTCGGTGCCATTTCCTTCAAAATAGTCAAATGAAACAAGTTAATCATACAGAATATTAAGAGTAGTCAATAGTATCTCGTAGCATAATATGAACTCATTTATAAAAGCTTTTTCTTCATATTAGCGTTTTATAAGTTTAAATTCGGGTACTACCTACCCGTTAAGTTCATACTTAGTAGCTAATATACAATTCAACTACTACAATTCCATATGAAAATCTGATTATAATAATATATCACATACAAATATTCTTCAAACTTACAACTTCGCTATATTACATATAACATGAAATATAGTACACTATGATACAGGACAGTTTTGAAGATAAATCTAGTTAATACGCAAGTTGTTCAGCAAAGGAAATAAAGACACGTAATTCATAAGTCCAGAAACAAGTCATGCATTCTGGTTTTACTAAGACGACTTCCCATCCTTGGTCTTGTGGAAAATAACCGTTATGACCATTGGCTAGGCAGCATGTTGTAATGTCGTCAAAAGGACGAGGGTTTCGTAATGTCCAACAGCCACGTAAATAATCTAAAAACCTTGTTTCTCACCCCAACTATTGAATCCGTCACTTGTGGGAAAGTTTTATTTAAAAGCTGCAATCCGATGTTCTTTTTCTCACTTTGGTAAGAAGCGAACATCACTAACCCGTAAGCATAACATGCTTCTTTATGTTGCATGTTAGAAGCTCTTTCTAATTCACGAAATCCTATGTTGGGATATGTTGAGTCAAAATAGGTTCTTAACCCGTAGCGTAAAATTACATTTGGGTTCCCCGCATTTAACGCTTTAAAGAAAACACGGCGTAACTTAAAGTCTCCCCAATGTGATATACCCCACCTATCAAAGGAAAGCCTTTTATAAACTAAGGCATTTCTGGAAAGTCTTTCAAATGTTTGACAAGTTAATTTCGCCATAACTAAATGTACTGATGAATTCTGACCGACTCTAGACAAGATTTCCTCAATCATATCCTCTGGTAGGTCTTCTAAAATATTCGGTTGTCTACCCTTAACGTCCATTTTGTTTTTATACTGTAAAATAGACAAGGATTAGATTCGTAATAACAAACAATACAAGCAATTTTTACATAGAACATAAAAGTACAAGGACACTACAATACATTTATTACACAACATGCTCACACCCCTCTAATCTGAATCACTGGTTTCTTCTTCTTCGGACTTGGTTCTTTTTCCTAATTTTCTAGGGATATATGATGTTCCTCTAATACGAGCCGTCATTTTCCACATTGGTTTAGAAAAACCTGGTGGTTTAGAGGTTCCCGGGTTATTGTCACGATATTGAAAATACGGGTGTTGACGGTACATAAAAAGTTCATCGGGGTCGGAATCAGATTTCTCTATTTTGATGTCTTTTCCCTTATTATTTTCTTTTGCCTCATTAAATTGGGTCGGGGTAATTTCTATAACATCATCGGAATCCTCATCAGGATCCGATTCATCGGAAAAATTAGTAATTTTCCCAATATTTTGCTTCCTTAGCGGAAACACCATTAACCATTATTAACTTTGGTCCATTGGTTGAGGATTTTCTTTTATTTGACCGGTTTTCTGTGGTTCCTACTATCCCCCCTTCCGGAACCTCTTCTTCTTCTGGTTCCTCTTCTTCCGGTTCCTCTTCTTCCGGTTCCATTTCCTCTTCTTCTGGTTCTTCGGGAACTTGTGAATCTTGCCAATATATATTCGACTCTTCGTTATTATTAGGTGAGTCAATGGGATTTGTGCTAGAGGTAGACATCTATCACATAATATCAAACATGTTAAGAGATTAATATATCACATAATATTTACATGTTAATAATATATAGTTTCTAACAAAAATGTTAAGCAATCATTTTTAAAGAAAACACGGTCGAAGTCCACACTCACTAATGCATCCTAACAAACTCGATAAGACACACTAATGCAAATTTTATGGTTCTCTAAGACCAACGCTCGGATACCAACTGAAATGTCCCGTTCATATTGATTATAAACGTTCCATATTAATTGATTTCGTTGCGAGGTTTTGACCTCTATATGAGACGTTTTTCAAAGACCGCATTCATTTTTAAAACAACCATAACCTTTATTTTATCAATAAAGGTTTTAAAAGCATTACGTAGATTATCAAATAATGATAATCTAAAATATACTGTTTACACATGACCATTACATAATGGTTTACAATAGAAATATATTACATCGACATATGTTTCTTGAATGCAGTTTTTACACAATATCATACAAACATGGACTCCAAATCTTGTCCTTATTTTAGTATGCAACAGCGGAAGCTCTTAGTATTCACCTGAGAATAAACATGCTTTAAACATCAACAAAAATGTTGGTGAGTTATAGGTTTAACCTATATATATCAAATCGTAACAATAGACCACAAGATTTCATATTTCAATACACATCCCATACATAGAGATAAAAATCATTCATATGGTGAACACCTGGTAACCGACATTAACAAGATACATATATAAGAATATCCCCATCATTCCGGGACACCCTTCGGATATGATATAAATTTCGAAGTACTAAAGCATTCGGACTTTGGATGGGGTTTTTGTTAGGCCCAATAGATCTATCTTTAGGATTCGAGTCAATTAGGGTGTCTGTTCCCTAATTCTTAGATTACCAGACTTAATAAAAAGGGGCATATTCGATTTTGATAATTCAACCATAGAATGTAGTTTCACGTACTTGTGTCTATTTTGTAAATCATTTATAAAATCTGCATGTATTCTCATCCCAAAAATATTAGATTTTAAAAGTGGGACTATAACTCACTTTCACAGATATTTCCTTCCTCGGAAATAAGACTTGGCCACGGATCGATTCACGAACCTATAAAAATATGTACATATATATCAAAGTATAATCAAAATATAATTACAACCATTTTTATTATGTTTTAAAGATTTGAGTGTATTAAGTCAGCTGTCCTCGTTAATAACCTACAACTAGTTGTCCACAGTTAGATGTACAGAAATAAATCGATATATATTATCTTGAATCAATCCACTACCTAGTGTATACAAGCCTCAGGCTAGATCACAACTCAAAGTATATATATTTTTGGAATCAACCTCAACCCTGTATAGCTAACTCCAACATTATTGCATATAGAGTGTTTATGGTTGTTCCAAATAATATATATACATGGGTCGATATGATATGTCAAAACATTTGCATACGTGTATATGGTATCCCAAGATTACATAATATATTAGAATACATGTATAATACAATATAAGTTAGCTAGAATATGATTTGTATAGATTTGTTAAACATTTCCCGTAGCTAAAAAGATCAAAAATATCCAATCTTGTTTTACCCATAACTTCTTCATTTTAAATCCGTTTTGAGTGAATCAATTTGCTATGATTTCATATTGAACTCTAATTTAAGAATCCAAATATAAAAATTATAGGTTTATAGTCAAAAATTTAAGTTACATGTCAATTACTAAAGAGGTAGTCATTTTTGTCGAAAGAACGACATCTTGATGACCATTTTGAAAAATATACTTTCGCGTTGAGTTTAACCAAGATTTTTGGATATAGTTTCATGTTCATATGAAAAATTATTTTCCCAGAAGAACAACTTTTAAATCAAAGTTTTTCATAGTTTTTAATTATCCAAACCAAAACAGCCCCCGGTTTCACTACGACGGCGTATATCCGATTTTATGGTGTTCATCGTGTTTCCAGGTTTTAAATCATTAAGTTAGCATATCATATAGATATAGAACATGTGTTTAGTTGATTTTAAAAGTCAAGTTAGAAGGATTAACTTTTGTTTGCGAACAAGTTTAGAATTAACTAAACTATGTTCTAGTGATTACAAGTTTAAACCATCGAATAAGATAGCTTTATATGTATGAATCGAATGATGTTATGGACATCATTACTACCTCAAGTTTTCTGGATAAAACTACTGGAAATGAGAAAAATGGATCTAGCTTCAAAGGATCCTTGGATGGCTTGAAAGTTCTTGAAACAGAATCATGACACGAAAACAGTTCAAGTAAGATTTTCACTCGAAATAAGATTGTTATAGTTGTAGAAATTGAATCAAAGTTTGAATATGAATATTACCTTGAATTAGAAAGATAACCTACTGTAAATAACAAAGGTTCCTTGATCTTAGATGATTACTTGGAATGGATTAGAAAGCTTGGAAGTAGACTTGCAAACTTGGAAGTATTCTTGATTTTTATGAAACTATACTTATGGAATTTATGAAGAACACTTAGAACTTGAAGATGGAACTTGAGAGAGATCAATTAGATGAATAAAATTGAAGAATGAAAGTGTTTGTAGGTGTTTTTAGTCGTTGGTATATGGATTAGATATAAAGGATATGTAATTTTGTTTACATGTAAATAAGTCATGAATGATTACTCATATTTTTGTAATTTTATGAGATATTTCATGCTAGTTGCCAAATGATGGTTCCCACATATATTAGGTGACTCACATGGGCTGCTAAGAGCTGATCATTGGAGTGTATATATGATGCGTGATTATGACTTTAAAAACGCAATTTAGAACAAGCTTTCTTCACTTAAACAGATCTGAACACAAACCCCCAAATTTGTAACAGTAACAGCCCCAAAAACAGAGTATAAAACTCTGAAATAAGAACACAAGGATAGAGGAATCTAAACCCCAAATTGATAAAGATACCACCACAATTAGAGATCTAGAAACACTCCAAATCTTCAACTACAGCTGATAAAGATTCCACCACAACTATAATATCATATATGAAGATTTGGATTTCACCACAATGTTTGATAAAGTAACACCACAAACACTGATAAAGAAACCACTCTTAGCCACCGGAATCAAAGATTCGTAAAGACACAGAGATTTTGTAAATAGATAAGCTCTATCAAACTTTTCATTCAATCATCAACCAAGTTTTACAATTACAAGAGCTCTCTATTTATAATAGAAGCTTAACAGCTATTTTCTAAATAAAACAAAACATAAAAAGGAAATGGAGACAAAAAAGGACAAACAAATACAAATTAGCCAATAAGAATAAAGGACACAATCTGTAAAAAGCCTGCCATTTGTTAGTGCTCCTTCCCATGATAAAAGCATCCAATGAGAAATGGGAATCTTCCTTGGACAGCTAACATTCTTCTAGAACAGCCACACACGTGTTAAGCACATGACCTGACCGGTTTATTGAAAAGCATAAGTAAACTTTGAATTGTATCAGCAAGTTGGCCCTTTAAAAAGAAAATAGTGTTGCCTGCTGGTTGAACTAAGTTTCGTGTGCTGGTTGAACTTAAAATTCATCAGCTGGTTGAACTAGCTGGCTCGTCTGAGTATAACTTTGCTGGTTCGATTTGCTGGTTACCCGGCTGAGTGAATTAAAGCTTTACTGGCTGAACTGAACTCATTTGCTGGTCCGGCTAGCTGGTTCTTCTTCGTTACTGGCTTGCCTTCAACTATCAAAAACTTTATTCATGAAAACATAACTACTTCAGTTTAAGGACTGAAGTAGGGTCACCCCTGAGCTTCTTGAACCAGCTCCAAAAACACTTAGATGATATGAAATAGATGGCAACACGACCATTGCTTGGCCTGATTCGGGTGTAACATCTTTTGAGCTCGTGCTGGCTGTGTTGCTGGTTACATTGCCCAGCTCACCCGTATCATCCTCCCCCTCTAAAAAGGAACTTAACCTCAAGTTCTCGAGGTTGTCATCTTCCAAGTAGGGCATCAAATCACCAACATTAAAAGTACTAGACACAGCAGTATCACCAGGCAGCTCGACCTTGTAAGCATTATCACCAACTTTTTCCAACACTTTAAATGGACCCTCAGCTCTTGGCATCAACTTGTTCTTCCTTTTTGCTGGGAACCTTTCCTTCCTTAGATGAATCCAAACAAGATCACCAGGAACAAAAGTGGGCTGCTTTCTGTGCTGGTTAGCTTTAGCCTTGTATTGCTGGTTGGTCTCCTCAATTTTGGCCCTCACTTGCTCATACAGCTTCTTCATTTCTTTGGCCTTTGCTACTGCATCAACACTTACCTTAGGCTCAATTGCAAAAGGAATCAGATCAATGGGTGTGAGTGGATTTGCACCATAGCAGATTTCAAATGGTGATTTTCCTGTGGAGTAATTAGGTGCTCTGTTAAAAGCAAATTCAGCTTGAGCAAGCTTCAAATCCCACTCCTTCAAACTTTTCTTCACAAGTGCCCTTAGCAACATTCCCACAGTTCTAATGGTAACTTCAGTTTGACCATCAGTTTGGGGATGGTGAGAAGTGCTGAATAAAAGCTTTGTTCCAAGCAGCTTCCATAATGTCTTCCAAAAATAGCTTAAGAACTTTGTATCTCGATCAGACACAATGGTTTTGGGAACTCCATGAAGACGAACAATTTCTTTGAAGAATAAAGTAGCAACAACAGTAGCATCATTGGTTTTGTTGCAGGCTATGAAATGAGCCATCTTTGAAAACCTGTCAACAACAACCATAATAGAATCTTTGCCTCGCTGAGTCCTTGGTAAAGCAACAATGAAATCCATGCTCAAATCTTCCCATGGCTGGTTGGGAACAGGAAGAGGAGTATATAAACCCTGGTGAAAAGTTGACTTAGCTTGACAGCAGGTAGCACAACGATTAATCACAGCTTTGACATCTTTATCCATACATGGCCAGTAGAAGTGTTCACTTAGGACATCCAATGTCTTGTTAATCCCAAAATGACCAGCTAAACCACCTCCATGTGCTTCTCTAATCAGCAACTCCCTGATTGAATCTTTTGGGATGCACAATCTGCTGCCCTTGAATAGAAAACCATCTTGCTCAACATAATCTCTTTTGGACTCAGCAGGAGAACAGTTCAAAATAGGAGCAAAGTCTAGATCAGCTTCATATAACTCCTTAACAAATGAAAATCCAAGAACTCTAGCTTCCAGAATTGACAACAAAGAATATCTTCTTGAAAGAGCATCAGCAACAACATTAGAAGTACCAGCCTTGTGTTTAGACACAAAGGAGTACATCTGCAAGAATTCAACCCATTTTGCATGCCTTGGATTTAATTTGTGCTGCCCATTAATGTATTTTAATGCTTCATGATCAGAAAAGAGAACAAACTGCCTTGGCTTCAAATAATGTGACCAATGATCAACAGCTCGAATGATGGCATAAAACTCTTTATCATAAGTGCTATAATTCAGCTTTGATCCATTTAGCTTTTCACTGAAATAAGCTACTGGTCTTTTTCCTTGCACTAGCACAGCTCCAATGCCAACACCACTTGCATCACATTAAAGTTCAAATAGCATATCAAAATTAGGTAAAGCAAGTATAGGTGCTGAACTTAGCTTTTCTTTCAATGATTCAAATGCTAATTGAGCAGAATTAGACCATTCGAACACCCCTTTCCTCATACAATCAGTAATTGGAGCAACAAGTGTGGAGAAGTCCTTGATAAATCTTCTATAAAATGAAGCTAAACCATGAAAACTTCTTACTTCAGTGATGGAAGAAGGACTAGGCCATGATCTAATTGCTTCCACCTTAGATGGATCCATTGAAATGCCTTCTTCAGAAACCACATATCCAAGAAACACTACTTGACTGACAAAGAAATCACACTTCTCCAGCTTTGCATATAACTGATTCTGCCTTAACAGCTCAAATACTTTCCTCAGATGATCCAAGTGTTCTTCTTTAGTTTTTGAGTACACTAGGATGTCATCAAAATAAACAACCACAAACTGACCAATAAGTGGCCTGAGCACTTCATTCATAAGTCTCATGAATGTGCTGGGTGCATTAGACAACCCAAAAGGCATAACCAACCACTCGAATAAACCACCTTTGATCTTGAAAGCTGTCTTCCATTCATCTCCTTCTTTCATTCGAATCTGATGATACCCACTTCTAAGATCAACTTTGGAAAATACACAAGAACCATGCAGCTCATCTAGCATATCATCTAATCTAGGTATGGGATACCTATATTTGATGGTGATGTTGTTAATAGCTCTGCTGTCTACACACATTCTCATAGAACCATCTTTCTTTGGAACCAGTAAAGCTGGTACTGAACAAGGACTCATGCTGGTTCTAACATATCCCTTGGTAACCAACTCATTAACTTGCTTTTCTAATTCTTTTGCTTCATGAGGGGAACATCGATAAGCTGCTTTATTAGGAAGAACAGATCCAGGTACAAGATCAATTTGATGTTCAATACCCCTGATTGGTGGTAAACCAGTAGGTAACTCAGTAGGAAACACATCAGCAAATTCGGATAACAGTGGCTTTACCCTAGCTGATATTTCATCATGCTGGTTCAACTCATCACTTTCAACCATCAGCAATAAATAAGCACCAGCACCGCCCTTTAACTCAGTATCAACTTCAGCTTGAGTAATAAACAAAATTTTATCATTCTTAACAGTAGGATCAGCTCTAGGTATTTCACTAGGCTTTAAAGAGGTGAGGGTGATCTTCTTTCCATTCACATACATTGAATAAGTATTTTGGTGTCCATTATGATAGACATACTTATCAAATAACCAAGGTCTACCAAGCAGCAAATGACAAGCATCCATATGAATAACATCACAAGTAATCTCATCCTGATAAACAGTACCAATTGAAAATGGAACAGTAACTTGGCGAGTAACCTTTACCTCGCTGCCTTGGTTAAGCCATTGAAGTTTGTATGGATGAGGATGCTTCTTTGTAACCAGCTCAAGCTTTTCCACCATGTGAGCAGATGCTGCGTTTGCACAGCTGCCTCCATCAACAATCAGGCTGCACACTTTACCCTTGACTGTGCATCTTGAATGAAAGATGTTTTCTCGCTGGCTCTTATCTTCAATAGTCTCAGCTGAGTGCATTACTCTTCGAACCACTAAAAACTCTCCAATATCAGCAGCAACAAACTCTTCACTATCAGACTCATCATATGCTGGTTCAGTTTCAAAACCCCCTTCCAAATCTTCAATCTCCTTTAGTGTAAGAGCACGCTGGTTAGGACATTGAGCTTGAAAATGCCCAAATCCATGGCACTTGAAGAATTTCCTTCTATCATCTTTAGGACCAGCTACAACCTGCTCTTTGCCTTTAGATACTTTAGATGCTACCTCGTTATGCCTAGGCAACATAGATGATTGACCCTTCATAGGCAGCACAGCTGACTTGGAATAAGACTTAAAATTAATTTTCTTCTTTGCTTGTTTCTCTACTTGAATAGCGAGCTTGCAAGCACTCTCAAAAGTCCATAGAGGCTGCATTTCAACTTGATCAGCAATAGAAGCATTTAAGCCTCCAACGAATCTTGCTATAGTGTGTTCTTCAGCTTCTTTAACATTTGTACGAATCTTGAGCTGCTCAAACTCTCTGATGTAATCAACAACATTCATGCTGCCTTGCTTGAGTGTATTCATCTGGATATACAGCTCTTGTTTGTAAGTTTGAGGAACAAACCTCTTTTTCATACACTCTTTTAACTTGGACCAGGTTTTGATTGTTTTCTTCCCTTCATATTGCCTTTCTTTTTTTAGATTATCATACCACATTGAAGCATACTTCTTTAATCTGATTACAGCAACTTTAAAGGCCTTTTTATCATCATAGCCTTTAACCTCCATAATTCTATCCATGGCCTGAACCCATTCAAAGTAATCTTCAGGATTAGAGGACCCTTCAAAATCAGGTGGATCTATCTTGATATCTTTCAAATCATCAGCTTTTTTCCTAAGCCTTCTTCTTCTTTGTGAAGAAGCATGAGATCCATCAGTAGATTGGCTACCATCCTCAGATTTAGTACTAGAAGACACAATAGTTGTATCTCCATTTTCAGATCTAACTCTATTTCTTCTTGGAACACCATCTTCCAACAAGTTAACCATTCTTTCCATCTGATGTTGTAGAGCTTCAATAGCTCTATCTCTTCTAAGATTATGAGCTTCTTCAAGAGTCATATTCCTTGGAATATCAGCCATTTCAAATATCAGATCTGAAATAGACCTTTAGCAACAAATAGAAACCCAGATCTGAAATAAAGCTTAACAGCTCTAAAACAGAGTATGAACTGAAACAACAATAAAAATGATAAGAAAGCTTCGATTTGAACAACCTAAGCTCTGATACCACTTTGATGCGTGATTATGACTTTAAAAACGCAATTTAGAACAAGCTTTCTTCACTTAAACAGATCTGAACACAAACCCCCAAATTTGTAACAGTAACAGCCCTAAAAACAGAGTATAAAACTCTGAAATAAGAACACAAGGATAGAGGAATCTAAACCCCAAATTGATAAAGATACCACCACAATTAGAGATCTAGAAACACTCCAAATCTTCAACTACAGCTGATAAAGATTCCACCACAACTATAATATCATATATGAAGATTTGGATTTCACCACAATGTTTGATAAAGTAACACCACAAACACTGATAAAGAAACCACTCTTAGCCACCGGAATCAAAGATTCGTAAAGACACAGAGATTTTGTAAATAGATAAGCTCTATCAAACTTTTCATTCAATCATCAACCAAGTTTTACAATTACAAGAGCTCTCTATTTATAATAGAAGCTTAACAGCTATTTTCTAAATAAAACAAAACATAAAAAGGAAATGGAGACAAAAAAGGACAAACAAATACAAATTAGCCAATAAGAATAAAGGACACAATCTGTAAAAAGCCTGCCATTTGTTAGTGCTCCTTCCCATGATAAAAGCATTCAATGAGAAATGGGAATCTTCCTTGGACAGCTAACATTCTTCTAGAACAGCCACACACATGTTAAGTGTCTTGAAGTCTTTCAAAAGTGTATGAATGAAGTCTTTCAAAAGTGTATGAATACAATTAAAACACTACATGTATATACATTTTAACTGAGTCGTTAAGTCATCGTTAGTCGTTACATGTAAATGTTGTTTTGAAACCTTTAGGTTAACGATCTTGTTAAATGTTTGTGACAACCCGGAAATTTCCAACCAAATTTAAACTTTAATCTTTATATGTTTCCGACACGATAAGCAATATTTTTTAAGTTAAATTTCAAGAATTTTAAACTATGTTCATACATTCATTCAACCTCGACCAAGTTCCAACGATTCACGAACCATTAAACGAATATGATTATATATATATATATGTGTATATATATTATAACTTGAAACGTAAACAAAATATTATATTAAATACTTTATATGATTGTATCTGTTTCAAAATGTTTATCAATGGAATTAGAAGATAAGATCAAATGATTGAATTATCAGATATATTGAATTATGATTACAAGTCTCTGTTGAAAGGCCCACGTTGATTTGAGAAATCTTTCCATTTTAACAATATTCGGAAAATGGTAAAGTGATTTATAAATAAGAACAAATTGTCAATCATTGAGAACTAGACAAAGGATAGTGGAAGATTGAATCTCATAAAGACTCGATTGATCTATTTAGTTTCAAACGTACAAAAACGTTTTCAGTTTAAAAAGAACTTTATTATTAAAACTTATATAACTTTTATAAATATCTAGAACCACTTTTGACAACTCATTACTTAACTAGTATGATAAAGATAACGATATTTATATTTTATTTTATATATATAACGATTTAAATTAATATTATATATATTTATACGCGTATTATACGTACATAGTTTTATACTTTTACTATACTTAAACTTTACCTTTACTTTATTTTTACTTTACTTTAACTTTAATAATTCACTTTAATAATTCATACTTTAATAATTCACTTTAATAATTCATACTTTAATAATTCACTTTAATAATTCATACTTTAATAATTCACTTTAATAATTCATACTTTAATAATTCACTTTAATAATTCAAAAATCTATTATAAATAGAATTCAATAGGTTTCAATATTTCATATAAACTTGAAAATATTTTTCTCTAAACTCTCTCAATCGATTTACATATATATATTTACTCCGTATTATTTCTAGATATTATTAGTATACATAAAATATTACGACGGAGTGCTGTCCGAGTGATTTCGAAATTGTTTTTCGAGTGGGATAGGATTAAGGAAATTATGGGTTATAGCTATGGAGGTTATTGAGTATGGTTCATGGGTATGCTCGTGAGGTCAATATAGGGTTTATCATTTCCGTTGCGTCAATGTACCTTTCCTGCAATATTGAATCTCAATATTGATACGTGAGTACTCATAATTTAACTTTTACATACTAATAGTGTATCCCTAACTAGTGCTCGAGTATTTAGGATTATGCATGCTTGTACTTTTGATATTGCCCTTAGACAGGTTAGGTTGAATGTTGAATTAGTTACACTTGCGGTTGAGATAAGGTATAAGATATGCATGTCCTTGGAAAGCTAGCGAAAAATTAAGAACTTTTCCTTTAGATATCGAATGGTTTCGATGAACGGATTAGAAGTTATAATCAATTGAATTTTCGATATTTTTATTAAAAATGATTATTATTATCATCGTTTTTATCGTCGTTCTAGTTTTATCTTATTATTATCATTATTATTATCTTTATCAATAAAAGGGATTTATCATTAAAAATTGTTATTTTTTTTATTATTACTATCGTTATTATCGTTAAAGTTATAATTAGTATTATTATTATTATCCAATTATTATTATTATTATTATTGGTATTATTATTATTGGTATTATTATTATTATTATCATTATTAATATATATATCATTATTTAAAAATGGTTATTGTTATTATTATTATTACTATATTATCATTAAGATAATTATTAGTATTATCGTTAATAATGTTATAGTAACTATCATTATTAATATTAGTGTAATTAAAACAAATATTTGTAACACCTAATTATTTTGATTACTATTATTATCATTATTATGAACACGATATAAAAGACGATTAAAAGCTATTAAACGAAACGATTAGGAAATAATGGGTAAGAGTATCATGATGAAATTAAAATGTTATAAGATATTGATTTAGATAAAATTATCGTTCTTATTATTTTTATCATTACTATTATTATTAAAAGTATCGTTAGTATTAAAACTATCATTTTAACAAAAATTATCATTTTAATAGAAATGTCATTGTTACTATAAAATATCATTATTATTATTATTTTAAATAGAATTATTATTTTAAAGATAATATTAAAAATTATCGTAAATATTAAAGTTATCATAATTAGAATTATCGTTTTATCTAATGTCATCTTAGTAATTATAAATATTCATATTTTTATAATAATTATTATTATTATAAAATAATACAACTTTTACTTACTATCATTATAGATATTATTTTATCAAATAAATATATGATACAGACATATTTTACTACGTGTAATAACTTACTTTAATAATACCTATCATATTATCTTTATGATATTAAATGAACCCTATAAATTTTATTACTTAATATATATATATATATATATATATATATATATATATATATATATATATATATATATATATATATATATATATATATATATATATATATAAGTATATTTGATTATATAACTTTAATATAAAATTTTATTTATTAATAAATAAATTATATTATTTACTCTAATAAATCTTTTAAAAATATTTAAAAATATAAAACAACGATATTTAAACTATATATTAATCATGTATAGATTTTTAGAAATTATTTTGAGTCAAATTTACTTTTGTTGACTTTTGCATATTAGTCTCGAGCATTAGGATTGTGGTACACTATGACTTGACCTAATTTGTTAGACAAATATTGACCAACACATAAATATATATAATTAATTTAGGTTCGTGAATCCGAGACTAACCTTGCACTTGTTCAATGACGTTATATGTATTTTTACTACGAAATACAATATGGTGAGTTTCATTTGCCTTTTTACCCTTTATATTTTTGGGACTGAGAATACATGCGCTTTTTATAAATGTTTGACGAAATAGACACAAGTAATTGAAACTACATTCTATGGTTGACTTATCGAAATCGAATATGCCCCTTTTTATTAAAGTCTGGTAATCTAAGAATTAGGGAACAGACACCCTAATTGACGCGAATCCTAAAGATAGATCTATTGGGCCTAACAAACCCCATCCAAAGTACCGGATGCTTTAGTACTTCGAAATTTATATCATGTCCGAAGGAGGATCCCGGAATGATAGGGGATATTCTTATATGTATCTAGTTAATGTCGGTTACCAGGTGTTCACCATATGAATGATTATTTTTGTCTCTATGCATGGGACGTATATTTATGAGTACTGGAAATGAAATTCTTGTGGTCTATTAAAATGATGGAAATAAATGATTATGATAAACTAATGAACTCACCAACCTTTTGGTTGACACTTTAAAGCATGTTTATTCTCAGGTGTTAAAGAAATCTTCCGCGGTGCATTTGCTCATTTTAAAGATATTACTTGGAGTCTTTCATAGCATATTTCGAAGAACGTTGCATTCGAGTCATTGAGTTCATCAAAGATTATTATTAAATCAATTTATAGTTGGATAGTGGATATTATGAAATGGTATGCATGCCTGTCAATTTTCGATGTAAAGAAAGATTGTCTTTTAAAAACGAATGCAATGTTTGTAAAATGTATCATATAAAGGTCAAATACCTCGCAATGTAATCAACTATTGTGAATCGTTTATGATGTATATAAACGGGTCCTTTCAATGTTGTTAACCCATTGTTTATTATATCAAATGAGATGTTAAATTGTTATATTATCATGATATTATGATATATAATATATCTTAGTATGATATATATACAGTTAAATGTCGTTAAAACGATAATCGTTACATATATGTCTCGTTTCGAAATCATTAAGTTAGTAGTCTTATTTTTACATATGTAGTTCATTGTTAATACACTTAATGATATATTTACTTATAATTTAACATAATTAACCAAGTGTATCAATATCTTAATATGATTCATATGTACCTAGTAAGACGTTGTTATAACGATAATCGTTATATATATCGTTTTCGAGTTTCTTAAATTAATAGTCTCATTTTTATGTATATAACTCATTGTTAAAACACCTAATGAGATACTTACTTATAATAAAATCATGTTAACTATATATATAACCATATATATGTCATCGTATAGTTTTTACAAGTTTTAACGTTCGTGAATCACCGGTCAACTTAGGTGGTCAATTGTCTATATGAAACCTATTTCAATTAATCAAGTCTTAACAAGTTTGATTGCTTAACACGTTGGAAACATTTAGTCATGTAAATATCAATCTCAATTAATATATATAAACATGGAAAAGTTCGGGTCACTACACTTATAGTCTATGTACTGAGTGATTCGGTGAAGCCACTGAGTGTACTTGCCATCAAACAACACTGGAGGACGAGAATCTGATCCAATGATCAAAGTATCTTGAGTAGACATCTTGAAAATGAGGTAGATTCGGTAAAGATTCGGTATTACACAAATCTAGAATGAAAAATCACAACAATCTAACAAAAATGTCAGATTCGGTATCTGATTCGGTACTGTAGCAGATTCGGTACAGATTCTGTACTGTAGCAGATTCGGTAAATCAGATTCTGTCTCAGAAACTGGTCAGAAATACAAGTAACACACCCAGATTCAGTATAGATTCGGTAACCACAAGATTTGTAGCCTGAGAACACTTAAAACCAATGAATTAAGTGATACCGAGATTCTGATTCGGTATCTGACTCGGTAATCAGATTCTGTATGAATTTGAATTCAAACACAATTCAATTCCTTTGAATTAGATTCTGTAACCTTGCTGCACAAGGAAACAAGTTAGTATCACACAAAATATCAAAGATACCGAATGTCAACTGTAGCAGTTGACAATACCGAGTCTAAGTATGAAAACTTAGAATTCAAACAAATCCTTTCTCAAATCACACCAATTACCTGCGTATGACCAAACCGAATGTGATAGAATCACAAACACACCACAATCTGCAACACTGATTGAGAATTAATAGCTTTGAAGCAGATTCGGTATGGCAGTTATGATACCGAATGTAGATCAAATCTTCAAAACTTGAAGAATTAATGAAATTAAACCGTCAGAAATGTGATTAAACACCTCACGATCACAACTGAAACCTCAAACCTTTACTAAACTACAGAATCAAGCTGGAAATGATGAATACCGAGAGTTTTAGCCACGAACTCTAAAAATCAACTTGATTCTTCATAATTGATGTTAAAAAGCTGTAATGATGATTGAAACTCTTTCTAATCAACCTAATACACCTTCGCTGAACTTATCACAAGAATCTGAACGTCAGATTATCAGATTCGATTATACCGAATCTGATTCAATATACCGAGAGTGCTCAGATTCTGTAATCTTCAATCTCTGGATCGATCTAGTGATGTAATATCACTCCCTGGAAGCTCTGATACTAAATGATAGGTCAGATCATGTTGAGATTAGAAGAAAAGACAAGTTAGAATGAGATTCGGTAAGTGTAAAGGAGACTCGGTATGAGAGAGAATCAATAAGATTTAGATTCCACAGCTTCTAGAACTCAGTTACAATGCAATGGCTATCTAATTAGGACTACTTAGGTTCCTTATATAGCTCTCTTCTAAGGAACCATCATTTAAGCTTATTTCACATTAACACTATACAACTTCGGGGTCCTAACACTTCACCTAGAATGAAACACTCCAATGTTTCTCTTCCTCTCAATGTTTTATGGATAGACAAATTGCTTCCGAACGAACCTCCAGCCAAAAAGTAGGTTGAAAAAAAAGTATGAGACACCACAAAAATGGTAAAATCGAATTTCTATGAGTTTTAAACATGTTTGAAGTTCAATTTAGACTCTGAGTGGCAGTCAATTTCCCAATAAATCGATACTTGCGGTTGACACGATTAATAATCGTTCAAATAATAATACTCGTAGTAAATTGGATTATATGTGAACAGAAATTATCATAATAAAAAATAAATATAAATATATATAATTAATAATTAAATTTTATTAATAGTACAAAGAAAAATAAAATTTATGTAATTATGTAATTCATTCCCTTTTATGTTAATTTTTGTTTTCTAGCCATATACGTTTCACACCTGTAAAACTGTACAAGTATATATGTATAATAATCCATAACGACCTGGATCGTATCGCTGCTGAATCCTATTTCCGATTTATCAAACATCCGATTATGGCGAAAATTAGGGTTTTTTTCGTCCTAACTCTTCTTCTTCTTCTTCTTCTTCTTCTTCTTCTATCATCTTCTTTCTTCTTTCAAGGTACTTAAATCTCATCTCAGATCTTAGATTTATTTTAACATTTCGCATGATTCAGATCAAGCTCCAAGTTTTTACTAATTTTTTGTGTCTGCATTGATAAACATGTATCATTCTTACAGTTTCAATCAATTTATTGTGTATTTGTAGATGTGTTAAGTTGTTATGTAATTGATTATTTTCAGCTCATGTAATTCCTCTTGAATGCAGTTGACTTTCGATCATCATTTTAGGTTTACCTTTCTGTGCATCAGTGCACGCATGTAGTGATTTCTATATAATTCTGTTTATTACATGTGTTGCATTCATCTTTTGATGAGCGATTTACACTTAACTTTCTCTACTTGAAAGAAAATAAATTAAATTGGATTAAATTCATGCTACTTGTGTCAAGTTTTTTTTTTTTTTTTTTGGTAAGCGAGGAAACTCTCTTATGAACGAGCACATTGGCTCTTCTAAAACCTTGGGTAATCAAACCCCGAGCGCGAGACCTGGTATCGGGTGAATTGCGCATTATGCGCCCCCTCTAGTCACACTCCCTTTTTGAACAATTTGGCATAACCAGGAATTGAACCCGGGTGGTGAGCTTCATTCGGCAACTCGGTAGCCACTCAGGCAAGCCGGCGTGGTTTTGTATAAAGGTTTTTTAAAGTATATATTTTAGCCTTGTTCTTTAAATAAGTGATTTTGGATTGCTTTGTTATCATACTGCATGATAATACTTTTTGGATTGCTGTGGGAATTAATTGTTTTTTTTTCTCTGTAGTTGCTAGGTCTCAGTCTGATTTGGACACGGATGCCGATGCCGAACTTGTGGCTGAAACTGTTGAGGAAGGAGCAGATGTTGGAATAGTTGGGGATGATACTCAGGACTTCGGTTTTGGGAACTATAATCCGGCTCCTGGTGTGGAAACAGTCTGTGTTTTCCCTAAAAACCCTGCGAAATGTAGGTGAACTTAAGTTGTTTCCTCGTTTGCAAATTCAAATATTTTTTGGTTCTTTTAAGCATAACAATTTTTGTTATCAAATTTACCATCTAAGGGATTTGTTTAATTCTATTTCTGCAGTGGTTGTTGCTGGGCAAGAAACTGAAGTATTAATTGGAATGAAAAATGAAGGTACCATTTTTTTCTTGATAGTGTTGGTTGTAAAATTAACATTCAGGAAATTGGTTTTTACTTATTATTTGTTGATGAACAGGGGAGCAGAACGTGAAGGTTCTTGCTGTTCATGCTAGTGTTCATCTTCCATATGATCATCGGATGTTGGTCCAAAATCTGTCTACAGTGGTAATATAGCTTACTATGCCAGTTTTTTTTTTTGAACGTGGAGATTTAACCTATAGCTGCAAATGATTAAAATTACTCAACATGAATAGATTTATCTGTTGGTAACTATGTAAATGCTACAAACGTTTTGGTATGATTTGTGTTTCTTTATGTCGCCAGGCTTTTAATGATGCATCTGTTCCTGCTTCAGTTCAAGCTACTTTTCCCTATGTCTTTGCTGTTAGCAAATTCTTACAGGTAGAATTTTAATGCTTTACTTTAATATACAGGGTCTTCCACATTCGTACAAAAGTGATGATTAGCCATCATAAATCAATCATCACATTAGTCCCATTATATTGCTTCGTAAATTATGAAAACACAGATCTTTTATATTAATGTAAACCTACAAGTTATCCCACTGATGTGTACAATTCACACACATGTACAAACTGTGTCCAATGAGACTCGAACACCCAACTTGTTGGTTGAAGGGCTTCTCACATACTGCTATGCCAATGGCCCTTTGTTCTTTTGTTGGAACAATAGTTTATGAGATAAACATTTGTATTTTGCTTGCAGCCTGGAACATTTGATCTTGTTGGGACAATAGTGTATGAGATTGACCAAGTACCATACCAGAATACCTTTTATAATGGCACAATTGAAGTTAGTGAAGCTGGTGGCTTTATTAGTGTTGAGACAGTCTTCCTTGTTTCCCTTGGGCTTGCTCTTCTTGTGCTTCTTGGTTTGTGGGTCCGCACTCAGCTGCAATTGCTTTCCAAGGTAAAACTAACGAACCTGTGTTCTAATTCTTACTTAGAATTGAATAAATGTAGGTATATATAGAATAGTTATGCGTATAACTACCGAGAGTTCGAATACCACTTCCCTTCCTATTTCTTCTCATTGATTTTTAATTAATATACATATACATATGCTACAATCTTTTTTACATGACACTTTGCTAGCAAATGTTAAATCTACATTTTAACAATGTTGTAAATGTCGGCCAAATAGTCCACAGACTTATCAGATTTTGGGATAGTCCGACTAAGTCTATGTACGGGTGTTCGCCGGTTTAGTTTTCGGTTTATCGGTCCTGTTTCCTCGGTTTTCTAACTTTTAAAACAAAACCGAAACCGAATCCAAATATCAAAATCGAAACCGAAACCGAATTTGAATTCGGTTCGGTTTCGGTTAAAACTGAACCTCAAGCCGAATTCAACTTTCGAAATCAATTTGTTACTTTTTCCCCGCGAGATGAACAAACATTACAGTACTAACTTAGTAAAGTATCATACTGAACTAATATACATGATTGAATGTATATACAAATTAACAAAATATAATAAGCTTATGGAATATCATAATACAACACATATTATATCAAGATAATAAACAAAATCAATAACCAAGAGATTAAAACTATCTCTATCTTAGTCATAGTCAAGGTTGGAGAATTCGGATCTCGGGGAGATCTCGTTTGGACTTTTTAGGGAGATCTCGGCATCTCGGAATAATCTCGGGGAGATCTCGGACGTTGACTTACGTTGACTTATAGTCTTTTTAATAAAAGTATACATAAAAACATAAATATATGTATATTTATATACGTTTTTACGAGATTTTATAAAAATATCCGAGAAATGAGCGAGAAAATCTTATAAATTAAGAATTTTACAAGAAAATCTTACAAATTGGCAAGAAAATCTAAGAAATCGTGGCTTTGACTAAGTTTGACCCCGTTGACCGAGAAATCTCGGGAGATGAACATCTCGTCTCGGTTGTCTTCTAAAAACGAGATCTCGGAGGAGATCTCGAGGAGATCTCGGGAGATTTACAACACTGGTCATAGTATATAGTTATTCAATAAAAAAATGTTGCAAGGAAGTACATAAATTTTCTTTATGCAACATACATACACACATATATTGACTTAAACAAAAAAGTCGACTTGCAATGGTTACAGTTTCAAAACGAGTGAAAGAAACTAGGAAAAATATGAAGTTATAGATTCCATAGGATTCGAAATCTGAATTAAACAAAATTTGACTTGAAAAGTTATCAAATATTTAAATATTATTAAATATTTAATATATTTATTTATCATTATATAAATTGAATTCGGTTGTATATTCAGTTTTTCGGTTAACCAAATTCAGAATTTTCAAAACTGAAAACCGAATCTGAATTAGGTTTTCGGTTCTGCTCGATCCGAAAATCATTTTTAAATTTGGTTTGGTTTTCTCCGGTTTGATTTCGATTCGGTATTCGGTTTAAACGGTTTCAAACCAAATATTGATGTCCAACATGACAAGGTTCAAGTCAGTCAAACTCTGCTGGTCAATGTTGGTTAACGGGTCAAAATAGGTCAAAAGTTGCATTTAGTCGGTCAAAGTTGGATTTATTGACTGAAAGATGAATTTATTCGATCAAAATCTGTCAAAAGAGGTCAAAATTGGTCAAAGTCAAAATTGTTCAATGGCCGAATTGGCCCCGTCTAGGCCGACTAGTCCTTACAAGGTCCCGTCTGACTAACCCCGACTAATGACTTGTAATTAAATTTTTAAAGGGAATTTGTTGGTCGATTTTCATCAACATTGTTACTTGGTAAAATTACTAAACTGTCATGGTGTTGGTTCAGAAAACCAAGAAGGTTACAAAGGTGGAAGTTGGAACCCGAACTGTTGATGCATCCATGGACGAGTGGCTGAAGGTTTGAATTTCCCTTTTCCTTTCTCAATGATTCAAACTTTTTTTCCATATACATCTGTTAAAATTATAGTTATTTCTCTGAATAAGATGAAATGCTATAAACGATTGTGTTAGACATGAATGACATTATAGAGTAAATTTAATGGAAGTCCAATTTTTGCTAATCAAGAATTTGTTATGTCAACAGGGAACTGCTTATACTCAATCACAGTCAAACAAATTGAAAAAGAAGAAGTAGAGATGAGATTTTTGTAACCGATGTTGAGGGTAAATGAAAACTCTGTTGTAGGATGAGCCAGAAATCTCGTTTTCCTTAAGTTATAGCTAGCCATACTGACATTTGTTTTATTGTTAGTGTTTTATGTTATTGCAATTTTAATTTTGCCATTTTTTCTAATGAATACTAGCTGTGGTTTTGCAGTTTACGGTTTATATTTGTTATATGAATATTGAGGAGGGTTAAAAACGTGTCTAATCTGTACTACATCTCAAGGGGATTACTCGTTATCATTTTGTATCTCTTGCCAAATCTTCAGGCATTGTTTAAGTTCTACACAAGGCACAGCCAATATTTTTCTTCTAGCGAAAAACCTTTTTGTTGAAGGGAAAATAGAAAAAAAGCTATTTTTGTTTCCAAAAATGTTGCATAAAAAGGGGAAGACTTGTTTTTGAAAATTGTACTTCTGATTTCTTTTTTCTTACGATTGTACTATTTTTAAAACGTGCAGTTGCTTTAAAAAGCGAATGACTATCTTACGTGTGTCGTCGTTGTGGGTAGAATCAACCTTTAAATTTATATTTATAAATTTATACTATGACGAGTTCACACTTACGGGCAGTATTCCGATTAGTGTAGTGAAGTATTTGTTAAGTACATGATCGTCTCAATAGAGGATAGTGTCTCGATCAGTGTAGTGAAGTATTGGTTAAGTACAAGATTATCCCAAGGTAAATTTATTTGTATTCTTATTTCTATTTTTTATATTTTTATATTTTATAATATTATTTGGGGGTTTTGTTATTGCATTAACAATAATGTTTGATATATGATATGATATGATTGAAGAATATAAATGATAGACAAAATTGCCTAAATAGTCCCTGTGATTTGCCATTTTTGGTGTTTTAGTCACTGTCATTTTTTTTATTTTTTTTTATTTAAAAAAAAAAACTAGAACTTATATATAAACTGAAGGCACTTCATCAAAAAGATGAAGACCTAAACAAGATACAAAAGAAACACGAAAACAAACGGTAACACTTAATTTACTGCATAAATAGTCACTGTCATTAATCATTAATTTACTGCATAAATAGTTAATTAATGTTTTTGTCCCAAATACATCCTTCGTACTAACTATCATTAACTGTCCGTTAAATTCCAAACATGTGCCCATCACGTGCATTTTACATATTCTCTTTGGTCCACCTTTTCTCGAATGACCAGTTGGAAACGGAACAATGAAACCAACCTACTTCAAATAAAATCTGAAGTGAACTACCTAAATTTGAAGGGAACTATTTAGACAATTTCGTCTAAATGATATAAGGAAGGATGCTGGTTCGGTCGGGATTCTATTTAAATCAGATTATAGAATTAAAGACGTATTTTCGAATGACATAAGTGTCAAACACATATAGTGGTGTGGCTAATCTCCTATCCCTCAAAGTAATGCACAACTGTCACTTGGGTGACTACCAGGGTTCAACATTTGTTATACTAATAGATTTAAGAGTCCGTGCGTTGCACGGGGATTCTTCCGCAAACAATCTTGAATCACAAAATGATATATCAACTAATGATATTATACGGACAGTGTCACAATTACTTTTGTGGGTGATTTCGTTAAGTAATTTTTTTTTTACACAAAACACATCACCAAGAGTTGGATAACTTAAACTTTGTTTTAGACATAACACATAGATTGACAAAAAATAAATAGGACATGATAATTGTTTAAGAGCACGTGCGTTGTAACCCTAGGATTGTAAATTATACCATACGCGCTCTAAACACCCTATAGTTAGTTCCTTTACATTATACGCGCTCTTTACACCTGTATTTGTTTTGATTCCATCAATGAGACTTCTTGATATCTTTAAATCGTCTATCCCACTGTTGTGTATCATACTCTTGTTCCGATACATCTTTTTCGGTACTGTAAACAATCTCATCTTGGCCGATCACGTTCCTCTGAGACATTTCTCGAGCACTAAGAATCTGTAGAAATCATACATAATTATAAAGTCAAACTTAATGACTAAAACATCGCGAGTAGCTATCCTAAAAATCCCATTCTATTTTAGATTTGATAGAACTACCTCGCACGTCATGCAACCTGGTATTACTTTGTAGACATACTTTCATAGAGGTGACAATTTAAACTCATGTATGTACAAACATGTATACTTAAGTTTACTGTTTCATCTAATAAGTGAATTTCTTAAATTTAATGAAAATGCCAAGAAGTTGAAACATATCAAAAGTCAATCTAACATTTATTCAAAATGCATGCATGACTCCTCAATCATTTCATATAAATAATTTAGTAATTATCACTAAATCCAAAAAAAAAAAAAAAAAACCTTAAAAGTTTTTGTAGGTTGACCCAACCTGAACAAAAGCATTTTTTGTATAACATTATTTACTGCTAAACTTTTATAATAAAATATACTACTATAAAACTATATCATGTCAAATTCAGATTCTTTTATAGCAAAATATACTTAATCAACACTATATGTAATGTAATCTAACTAATATTAGGTGTACTCAAAAAATATTTTACTAATATTGAGTGTTTAATGTTTCAAAATCAGCAGGGGTAAACACTAAAAAAAAAAAATAAATAAACCTTATTTTTTGATTTTTTTTTTTTTTTTTTTAGTGTAAATTTTTTTTCTCCGTTAAATCCAAGTGGGGCGGATACCCCCTTTGTAAAACCCCAAGTTCCGCCCCTGCTAGTACATCAACTGAATGAAAAACTTCAATAATCTTGTGAATAAGCTAGTACAATCATTCTTGAATCGAAAAATAACTTGAAATGAAGATTAAAATGCTTGAAACTTGAATTGAAAGTGTAAAATGTATATAAATTGGAAATAGAAGCGGAACAGAGAATGTAAAATGACAGAAAATTAACCTAAAACTATATGTGTGTCTCTGCAACTGAAACTGAAGCCTTTCTTATATAGGCAAATTTTGGCTGCCGTCCTGACTTTCTGGGCCCCCTGCCTCATAGGTCAGTGGAGTTTAGGCCTACAACTTGACTTTCTGCGTCGGTGTCTAGAACTTTAAAAATAATTTTTTTTAATGTTGAGACGCTCTGCCGGCGTCGTTGACTTTTGGGCCGGCAGCCTGAGCAAAATATGAAATTCTTCATTTTAAGATTTAAACGCGCGAAATAATTTCCTTGTGAAAGGCCGCCGACTTGTATTTTCTGACCGACGGTTTGAGCTGGTCTACGCGGGAACTCTTTTCGTGTTGACTTTATTTGAATCTTTGTTGACTTTAGTGAAGGCCGCTGACTTGTGATTTTGGGCAGTCAGTATTTGCTCATTTTCTCCTAGTAAGCAATGAAATTGAACCTTTTTGTGTGTAAAAGAAGATTATAGCACCATAAAAAGGATATAAAAATATGTATAATTTTAGTGCTATCACTATCTGTTACTGCGACGGTGATATAAAGGTATTTTGACATTTTTGGAGTGAGATTATTATGAGGTGACAATGGAGACTTATGAGAGGGTTTAGGTGATGTTTTGTGAGGAGAGTTGTGACTTGTGAGAGCGTTTAGGTGATAGTAAAATGTGATTAATAGTTAGAGGGAGGTAGTAATGTCTAAAATAGACATTAATATTTTATTTAAATTTTATATATTTGATAGATATAATCAATATTCAACCATTCATATTGAAGCTCCAAGCTCATGAAGCCACAATTCCCTCTGTTTCGCATTTGCTAGACTCCCAACCTTCAATCATGACTAAGACGTAAAATCAGATTTTTGCACCTTTTAAAAAAATGTGGGTTTTGATTGTGACTTGGCAATATCAGTTTTTAACACCGAATAGTGGTTAGTGTCAGTTTTAGTGTCAAATTTTAAGTAGGCTTAATCAGTTTTTTTTTAATTCAATTTTTTAAATAAAATAAGTAGATAACAAATATATGGAGATAATTTAAACAATAATTAAATAAAATACATATTAAAAGTGACAAAGATTAAATTTTATTAAAATTAAGGTTACATAAACTCAATTCGAAAATTACATAAAATAAATGTTAAAACTTAGATTACATAAACATACTATAATCATGCATCGTGCGAAAACGTAGGTGCAAGGTGCCATATGTGCTCGACTAGATCGTCTCTCAGTTGGTCGTGTACCTGCCTATCTCTCATCTCTCTAACAACCGTTTCACGATCTCATACTCTTACTGTAACGTGTTCAACATTGTTCTCTACTCCAACAATCATTTCTTCTTCGAGAACTAATAAAGAATCCGTTATCTTCTTTAGTATTACACATCATTACATAAGTCTTCGCATCTAATTCACACTCATTGTACATGAAGGTGTCTTTATAATATGAAATCGACCTTGAAGTACACCAAATGTTCGCTCAACATCTTTTTGAGCACTTGCTTGAAATCTAGTAAACTTGGCTGTTGGCTCTTGACTCATCAGTATGGCACGACCACCCTTTAAAAAGTGTCGTCCAATTAGGATATATACCATCAGCTAAGTAATATTTTATGGTATAGTGATGTCCATTACATCAAGGGAAGGGGGAGGGGGAGCAGTGCTTCTTTTGAATGTATCGAATAGTGAAGATTGATTCAACACAATTATATTATTATTAGATCCTGCCATCTATAAAAAAGCATGTCATATCTGTGAGATGATAGTTAGGATCAGTCCAATTTGTGGACTTAGGTCCGTTGGGTTTTCTAAGGTTTTGTACTCTATAAATAGAACAAAAAAGATAAAAATGTGTTTAAAGGATAAACATAGCCCATGCCTGACAGAAAGTGACTCAAAAGCCTATTAAGCTAAACAGAATGTGTAACATCCCGTCTTTTTCCGTTTAATTATTCTAAAGTCCGTTATGTAATTTTAATATCTTCCGTTAATACGCGTTTTAAAATATTTCGTTTAGGTAATTCACGCACTCGCTTCAAACTTGAGGGACTAAACTTGCCAAGAGACCAAACTTTTGACTAGGTCAAATGGTCAAACCTTATCCCTTCCATTCATTCATCTCCTCCCCTTTTTCAATACTTCAACTTTTTCTCTCAAACTCCAATTCAAAGATTCATCATCCATTTTCAAGTTAGCAATCAAACATCAAAACAAATTACATATTTGGAATCCTTGCATCTTCCTCTTCAATTCCATACCGATTTCATCTAGTTTGGATAACTTTCTAAAATCACTAGATTCTTTGTTCTTGATGTTTTTAACTTATAAAAGTGTTAATTAGTGTCTATGGCTCAAGTCTAACATGAAAATATGATTTATATGCTTGTTCTTGTCATTTTGATGTAACTAGCTTAAACTTGAAATGGGTGTGTTTAATCTTGAGATTTGGTTGCTTGAATGTTGTTAGATGTTAAAAGTGCATGTATTAAATGTGTTACTAGCATTACTAGCTTCATTTTGATGTGTAGGTTGATTAAGAAAACTTCACTAACATGATTAATGATTTATTGATTGTTAGTTAGGGTTTGGTAGCCTTGAATGTGATTTTTGAAGCATTAAAAGCCTTGAAATGTTATTGGTAAGTGTTTAGTTGATGGTATGCGTAATTACCTACGAAACGACGTATTATATATGTGCATTTAAATCCCGAATCATCAATGTGCATTTATGATCTTGAATGCAATAAATGATGAACATTTAATGCGGATTTGGTTGTTGTAAATGTTGGATTGATTGATGAAATGTGTTTAGTTGTTTTCCTCGTCAAAATACCTTTCCGATGATATAAGATACATGTTCTAATTGTTTATGGATCATAAATTGTGATTGTTTGAAGTTTGGTTCGTGCACTTGTGAAAATTCAGCAACTGCAACTGATCAGGTGTTTGGACGCCGTCCATGTAACATCCCGCCTTTTTCCGTTTACTTTTCGTTTATTTATTTAAAGTCCGTTATATGATTATAACATCTTCTGTTAATACGCATTTTAAAATATTTCGTTTAGGTAATTCACGCACTCGAATTTAAAGTTGAGGGACTAAACTTGCCAAGAGGTCATAGTTTTGACTAGGTCAACTAGTCAACCATGACCTCTCATCCATTCATTTCATCTTTTCCTTTTTCTCTAATACTTCTACTTTTCTCTCAATTCACTCAACACAAATTCATCATCTATTCAAGATCTAACAAGCATCAATTCAAACAAATTACATATTTGGAATCCTTGCATCTTCCTCTTCGAATACATACCGATTACATCTCATTTGGGTAACTTTCTAAAAACACTAGATTTTGTGTTCTTGATGATTTTGACTTATAAAGGTGTTAATTAGTATCTATGGCTCAAGACTAATATGAATATGTGATTTATATGTTCGATCTTATTATTTTAGGTAACTAGCATGAACTTGAAAGTTGGTATGTTTGATTTGGTGATTTGGTTGTTTAATGTTGTTAAATGTTAAAAGTTCATGTAATAATTGTGTTACTAGCATCAATAGCTTCATTTTGATGTGTAGGTTGATTAAGGAAACTTCATTAACATGATTATTGTTTTGGTGATTTGGGTTAGGGTTTGATAGGCTTGATTATGAACTTTTGATGCATTAAATGCTTTGCAATGTTGTTTGTAAGTGTTTAGTTGTATTGTATGAGTAATTATCTACAAAACGGCGTACCACATGTGTGCATTAAATTCACGAATCATCTAAGTGCATTTATGAACTTGAAAACATTTATGGTGAGCATTTAATGAGCTTTCAATTTGGTTTTGATTATTATAAGTGATGATTTTGGTTGATGAAATGTGTTTAGTTGTATTTCTCGTTAAATTATCTTTCCAACGATGTATGGTATGCGTTTTAGGTGTTTACGGTTCATTAGTTTCGATAAATTGAAGTTTGGTCTGAGACTTGTAAAATTTTTAAAGCAGTTTCACTGAATCAGATACAGATGTGGCGCATCTGCCTTGGATGCGCGGCGCATCTGATGGCTGCTGTCCATTTTTTATTTTTTTTATTTTTCGTTTAACTCCCGCTATGCTATACGTGTCCGATTAACATGAAACTTGGCCAACATACTTATATATGCTTATCTTTCAAAGAAAAATTGTCGGATACCCGACCCGACCCCGTTGACTTTGACTTTGACTTTGACCAAGTTTGACTAAGTTTGACTTTTAATCGAACTTAACCGAATACTTATGCAATCGTTTCTAACATGCTTTTATACTTGAATCTTGCATGAAACTTGACAATTTGATTCACATGCTACATTAATCGAGTCGTAACGAGCCATAGGACTAATTGAACATCTTTGACCAACCGTGTTTACCGTTATTGATACAACTTACTTGTTTAGGTCAAGACTAGCATTTGTTCTCGCACACGTTACTTTGTGAAGTACCTTATTTACTCGTGCACTCAAGGTGAGATCATAGTCCCACCTTCTCAACAACTTTTGTACTTTAAAACATGGGATGAGAAACATATACAATTTATACAACTTACTTTTATACTTTGAACACAAGTACGAAACAAACATTCCACGTGAGAGTTTGAACAAAAATCCTCAATTCAATTATCATTAGTTACACTTGCGGGTGTGAGCATGAACTTATGTTGTATGGATCCATGCGGGCTAGACGTGCCCTCATTCGGACGGTTCGCAACCGTCGGCGGATGAAATATATTTTCGATTATAGTGTATGTTCTAACACTACGTAACAGGGTACCAAACAGTAAAGTCTTGATAATTGGGTGCTCCACAAACATTTTGGAATGCAAACGATTTGGATAATCAACTATATTAAATCTTGTGGTTCAAATACAACGTTTACTAATACACCTATGATTTCACCAAAGTTTTTCGTTAACAATTTCTATATGTTTTCTCAGGTCCTTGAATGCTATGTGATGCATGCTTCCGCACTCTTTTTGATACTTGCTTGGATGTCGAGTATATATGCATACATGGAGCATCTTTTGGCTTACTTTTAAAATTGTGTCGCATAGGTTTCATTTGTACGTTAAACATTTTAATGTAACTAGTCGTGGAACTACCTTTGTAAACTTGAAACACTTTTACATTTGAAATGAATGCGACATATTTTGGTCAAACGTCATCTTAAAGAACTATGACCACTTAACGGGACCTAAGTAGACGGCGCCGTCAATGACGATTTTGTCGGGTCGCTAAAAATGGTATCAGAGCGTTGGTTGTAGGGATTTAGAGTTCATTGGTGTCAACCCCGAGTCATAGGGTACATTGGTGAGTCTAGACTACAACCGGCATATAGACTTGAAGTAGGAATGACTTGACTACTTATGCATTTATACTAGAACTCTTCTATTCGTATCTAACTCTAATTACATCTAAATCTCACGTTGTTTAATTTGATTGACACGCCATCTTGACCTTATGTGATAATGTCGAATGCACACATGAATTAGGGTAATATAATTTCCGGGATTATATTACGGTGACTCATATGAACGTTCCGATATTATAACATAAAGAATTTAAGGCGAATCAAGGAAATTTTTCTCTTTATCCTCATTCCATATCACGGTTAGTATTATTGAGAATACTAATCAATGATATTTTTGTGTTTTGAAGGAACAATGCCTCCTCGCCGTGTACCATGCCATGAAACACCCGAACAAGCTCTTGAACGAATGATCGCCACCGCCGTAGATACGGCCATGGCCGGTCACTCATCCAACACCAACAACCCCAACAACAACAACAATGGAGCCGAAAATTCAAACGAGGGATGCTCCTACAAAGCTTTTATGGGGTGCAAACCTCATACTTTTGATGGAACCGGGGGACCGGTTACTCTCACCCGATGGTTCGAACAAACGAAAGCCGTTTTTAGCATAAGTGGTTGCCGAGACCAAGACAAGGTCAAATATTCCACCTACACTTTTTGCCGGTATCGCTCTCATGTGGTGGAACACGTATGTACAATCGGTGGGTACCGATGAAGCCTACGCTCTCTCTTCGTCTGACTTAAAGGGGAAGATGATTACCGAATACTTCCCACGTGAAGAGACTCACAAGCTCGAGCAAGAGCTAAGAACTCTAAAAGCAGTTGGAAACGACCTCAATGCTTATAATCAACGGTTTGCCGAACTAGCCTTAATGTGTCCAGCTCTCGTGACTCCCGAATCCCTCTGAGTGGAACTTTACATGGATGGCCTCCCTAAGAGCATCAAACACGGGGTAACGTCATCCAAACCCACTAGTCACCAAGAAGCTTTGAATATGGCCCGCAAATTGATAGAAACGGTGGACGAAATCGTAGTACCGGCACCTAAGGCCGAGGATAAATCGGGTGGCAACAAGAGAAAATGGGAAGCCACCCCATCAAGCAACTACAACAACAACACCTTCACCAAAAAGCCTTTCACCTCTGATGATAGGAAAAGTTATTCCGGGAATAAACCCTTTTGTAACAAGTGCCACAAACATCATTATGGCGAATGTGGCAAGCCATTTTGCAACAAATGTCAAAGAAGTGGCCATGTGGCCAACGATTGTAGAAATACCGCTCCCATTGCCCAAAAGGGGCCCAATGCACCAAAACCGGGTGTTTGTTTCGGATGTGGCCAAACGAGTCATTATAGGGATGCTTACCCAAAGAAGAAAGCCAACTCCAATACACGCGGTCGAGCTTTCAACATTAACGCCCAAGAGGCCCGAGATGACAATGAACTAGTCATGGGTACGTTTCTTCTCAACAACTCTTATGTTTCTTGCTTATTCGATTCTGGTGCCGATAAATGTTTTATATCCAAGGCTTTGACTCATACTCTTTGCACTCCACCACTCCCCCTAGATACTACTTACGCCATTGAGGTGACCAACGGGAACCTATTAAGCATCGACATATATTATCGGGGGTGTACGTTAAACATTTTGGGTAATGAGTTTGAAATTGACTTGATACCCATGGAACTAGGGAACTTTGATGTAATAATCGGTATGAATTGGTTAGTCAAAACGAAATCTCACATCATTTGTGATCTTAACGCAATCCAAATTCCTATCGAGAATGGTGAACCTTTGATTGTTTATGGCGATAAGAGTTGCACCGAACTCAACCTCGTCTCGTGCCTTAAAGTTAGAAAACTACTCCGTAAGGGTTGTTTTGCAATCCTTGCCCACGTTAAGGAAGTCGAGTCCGATGAGAAGCATATCAATGATGTGCCAATTGTTCGTGACTTTTCCGATGTATTTCCCGACGAATTGTCGGGTCTTCCACCTCATCGACCGGTAGAATTCCAAATCGATCTTATTCCGGGAGCCGCACCCGTAGCACGTGCACCGTATAGACTTGCTCCCTCCAAAATGCAAGAATTGCAAAGTCAAATCCAAGAACTACTTGACCGTGATTTTATCCAACCTATCCATTCACCATGGGGCGCTACGATTTTATTCGTTAAGAAGAAAGATGGATCCCTACGAACGTGTATCGACTATCGTGAACTAAACAAATTGACGGTTAAGAACCGATATCCTCTTCCACACATCGATGACCTCTTTGATCAATTACAAGGATCTCGTGTATATTCAAAAATCGATCTCCGCTCGGGTTATCATCAATTAAGGGTTAAGGGGGAAGATGTCTCCAAAACCGCTTTCCGGACTCGTTCTGGTAGTTATGAATTTCTTGTAATGCCATTTGGCCTCACTAACACACCGGCGGTGTTCATGGACCTTATGAACCGTGTGTGCAAACCGTATCTCGATAAATTCGTTATTGTGTTCATCGATGACATCTTGGTCTATTCTAAAAGTGAAGAAGAACACGAACAACATCTTCGAATCGTGCTCGAACTCTTGAGACAAGAACGACTCTATGCCAAATTCTCCAAGTGCGAATTTTGGTTGAAGGAAGTTCAATTTCTTGGTCATGTTGTAAGTGATCAAGGTATTAAAGTCGATCCCGCAAAAATCGAAGCCATTAGCAAATGGGAGACTCCTACTACTCCTACTCACATTCGTCAATTCTTGGGTCTCGCCGGGTACTATCGTAGATTCATCAAAAACTTTTCTTTGGTTGCACATCCTCTAACCGCGTTGACTCACAAGGGAAAGAAATTCATTTGGGCGACCGAACAAGAATCCGCGTTTCAAGTCTTGAAGACAAAGCTAACCACCGCACCTATCTTGTCACTTTCCGAAGGTAATGGTGATTTTGTTGTATATTGCGATGCCTCTAAACATGGTTTTGGGTGTGTATTGATGCAACGAATGAAAGTCATTGCTTATGCCTCTCGACAACTAAAAATTCATGAAAGGAACTACATGACGCATGATCTCGAACTCGGAGCCGTTGTCCTTGCACTTAAAATGTGGAGACACTACCTTTATGGAACCAAAAGTACCATCTTCATCGATCACAAAAGCCTCCAACACATCTTCGATCAAAAGCAACTAAACATGAGACAACGACGGTGGATTGAAACCTTAAACGACTACGATTGCGAGCTTTGTTACCATCTCGGGAAGGCAAATGTAGTAGCCGATGCCTTAAGTCGAAAAGAAAGAGCGGTGCCTCTTCGTGTTCGAGCTTTAAACATCACCATCCACACCAATCTTAATAGTCAAAATCCGTGTAGCCCAAGACGAGGCTCTCAAGGATGAAAACATCTCTCTCGAACACTTGAACGTCCCCACCTCTCGATTCAAAGTTAAGGAGACCAGACTCCGATATTTCGCCAGAAGAATTTGGGTGCCTAGTTATGGGGACTTGCGAAGCCTTATTCTAGACGAAGCCCATAAGTCAAGATACTCGATTCACCCCAGTGCCAATAAGATGTACCACGATCTCAAAGAACAATATTGGTGGCCGAACATTAAAAGGGACGTTGCTACTTATGTTGGAAGGTGCCTAACTTGCTCCAAAGTCAAAGCCGAACATCAAAGACAGTCCGGACTAGTTCAACAACCCAAAATCCTGCAATGGAGTGGGAAAGGATAACGATGGATTTTATCACCAAACTACCAAAGACGGTGGGCGGTTATGATACTATTTGGGTTATTGTTGACCGTCTTACCAAATCCACACATTTCATCACCATGAAGGAGAACGACAACATGGAAAAACTTGCACAACTTTACATTAAAGAGATCGTTGCCAGTCATGGTGTGCCTTTATCGATTATTTCCGACCGAGATGACCGTTTTGTTTCTAGATTTTGGCGTGCTTTACAAGAAGCGTTGGAAACGCGTTTAGACATGAGCATCGCATATCATCCACAAAACGACGGACAAAGGGAACGCACAATTCAAATCTTGAAAGACATGCTACGAGCTTGTGTTATCGATTTCGGAAAAGCTTGGGACAAGCACTTGCTTCTCGCCGAATTCTCTTACAACAATAGTTACCACGTGAGTATCAACGCCGCACCTTTCGAAGCGTTATATGGCCGAAAATGTCGTTCACCTCTTTGTTGGGCCGAAGTAGGCGACACACAAATCACCATACCCGAACTCATTCATGAAACAACCGAGAAGATCGTTCAAATCCGAGATAGGCTCCGGACGACCCGTAGTCGTCAAAAGAGCTATACCGACAAAAGATGCAACGACCTCGAATTTTAAGTTGGTGACCGCGTAATGTTAAAAGTCGTACCTTGGAAAGGTGTAATCCATTTCGGGAAACGCGGGAAGCTAAATCCGCGGTATATTGGTCCTTTCGAAATCTTGGAGCGTGTTGGAACCGTCACTTATCGTTTAGATCTTTCGCCTCAATTGAGCTCCATTCACCCTAGCTTTCATGTAGCAAACTTGAAGAATTGTCTTGCCAAACCCGATGTCGTCATCCCTCTCGAAGAGCTTACTATCGACGACAAACTTCATTTCGTGGAGGAACCGGTTGAAATTGTGGACACCTCCATCAAAACGCTAAAACAAAGTAGAATCCCGATCGTTAAGGTCCGTTGGAATTCCAAAAGGGGACCCGAGTTTACTTGGGAAAGACAAGATCAAATACAAAAGAAATACCCTCATTTATTCGCGGATTCGGAAACGCAAGATCTCGAGGAAGAAACAACGACTACTACGCCTACTTAAATTTCGGGACGAAATTTGTTTTAAGGAGTAGGTAATGTAATATCCCGCCTTTTTCCGTTTACTTTCCGTTTATTTATTTAAAGTCCGTTATATGATTATAACATCTTCTGTTAATACGAGTTTTAAAATATTTCGTACAGGTAATTCACGCACCTGAATTTAAAGTTGAGGGACTAAACTTGCCAAGAGGCCATAGTTTTGACTAGGTCAACTAGTCAACCATGACCTCTCATCCATTCATTTCATCTTTTGATTTTTCTCTAATACTTCCACTTTTCTCTCAATTCACTCAACACAAATTCATCATCTATTCAAGATCTAACAAGCATCAATTCAAACAAATTACATATTTGGAATCCTTGCATCTTCCTCTTCGAATCCATACCGATTACATCTCATTTGGGTAACTTTCTAAAAACACTAGATTTTGTGTTCTTGATGATTTTGACTTATAAAGGTGTTAATTAGTGTCTATGGCTCAAGACTAATATGAATATGTTATTTATATGTTCGATCTTGTTATTTTAGGTAACTAGCATGAACTTGAAAGTTGGTATGTTTGATTTGGTAATTTGGTTGCTTAATGTTGTTAAATGTTAAAAGTTCATGTAATAATTGTGTTACTAGCATCACTAGCTTCATTTTGATGTGTAGGTTGATTAAGGAAACTTCATTAACATGATTATTGTTTTAGTGATTTGGGTTAGGGTTTGATAGGCTTGATTATGAACTTTTGATGCATTAAATGCTTTGCAATGTTGTTTGTAAGTGTTTAGTTGTATTGTATGAGTAATTATCTACAAAACGGCTTACCACATGTGTGCATTAAATTCTCGAATCATCTAAGTGCATTTATGAACTTGAAAACATTTATGGTGAGCATTTAATGAGCTTTCAATTTGGTTTTGATTATTGTAAGTGATGATTTTGGTTGATGAAATGTGTTTAGTTGTATTCCTCGTTAAATTACCTTTCTAACGATGTATGGCATGCGTTTTAGGTGTTTACGGTTCATTAGTTACGATAAATTGAAGTTTGGTCCGAGACTTGTAAAAATTTTAAAGCAGTTTCACTTAATCAGATACAGATCGCATCTGCCTTGGATGCGGCGCATCTGCTGCAGATGTAGCGCATCACTTGCAGATGCGGCGCATCTGATGGCTGCTGTCCATTTTTTTTCCGTTTAATTCTCGCTATGCTATACATGTCCGATTAACATGAAACTTGGCCAACATACTTATATATGCTTATCTTTCAAAGAAAAATTGTCGGATATCCGACCCGACCCCGTTGACTTTGACTTTGACCAAGTTTGACCAAGTTTGACTTTTAATCGAACTTAACCGAATACTTATGCGATCGTTTCTAACATGCTTTTATACTTGAATCTTGCATGAAACTTGACAATTTGATTCACATGCTACATTAATCGAGTCGTAACGAGCCATAGGACTAATTGAACATCTTTGACCAACCGTGTTTACCGTTATTGATACAACCTACTTGTTTAGGTCAAGACTAGCATTCGTTCTTGCACACGTTACTTTATGAAGTACCTTATTTACTCGTGCACTCAAGGTGAGATCATAGTCCCACCTTCTAACAACTTTTGTACTTTAAAACATGGGATGAGGAATATATACAATTTATACAACTTACATTTATACTTTGAACATAAGTACGAAACAAACATTCCACGTGAGAGTTTGAACAAAAATCCTCAATTCAATTATCATTAGTTACACTTGCGGGTGTGAGCGTGAACTTATGTTGTATGGATCCATGTGGGCTAGACGTGCCCTCATTCGGACGGTTCGCAACCGTCGGCGGATGAAATATATTTTCGATTATAGTGTATGTTCTAACACTACATAACAGGGTACCAAATAGTAAAGTCTTGATAATTGGGTGCTCCACAAACATTTTAGAATGCAAACGATTTGGATAATCATCTATATTAAATCTTGTGGTTCAAATACAACGTTTACTAATACACCTATGATTTCACCAACATTTTTCGTTGATAGTTTCTATATGTTTTCTCAGGTCCTTGAACGCTATGTGATGCATGCTTCCGCACTCTTTTTGATACTTGCTTGGATGTCGAGTATATATGTATACATGGAGCATCTTTTGGCTTACTTTTAAAATTGTGTCACATAGGTTTCATTTGTACATTAAACATTTTAATGTAACTAGTCGTGGAACTACCTTTGTAAACTTGAAACACTTTTACATTTGAAATGAATGCGACATATTTTGGTCAAACGTCATCTTAAAGACTTATGACCATGTAACGGGACCTAAGTAGACGGCGCCGTCAATGACGATTTTGTCGGGTTGCTACATTCCAAACATTTGGGATGCCGTCCAACCCTTTACGTCTGGACGCCGTCCAGCCAATCTGGACGCCGTCCAAATGAACTGCCAAATTCTTCTTTGCTTGGTCATTTTTCATTTAATTCCAACTATGCTACGCACCTCCGATTAACATGTAACTTGTTCTAACATGCTCATATATGATTATAAAACTCAGAAAAATTGTCCTAGACCCGACCCGAACGTGTTGACTTTTTCGTTGATTTTGACTTGACCAAAGTTGACTTTCATTCAAACTTAACCAAATATTTATGCAATTGTTCTAACGTGCTTTTATACTTGTATCTTGCATGAAACTTGTCAATTTGACTCACATGCTATATTAATCGAGTCGTAACAAGCCATAGGACTAATTGAACACTTTAACCGACCGTGTTTACCGATATTGATACAACCTATTGTTTAGGTCGAGACTAGCATTCTTTCTTGCACACGTTTACTTTGTGAAGTACATTTACCTTCGTGTACTCAAGGTGAGATCATAGTCCCACTTTTACTCTTTTAAACTTACATTTGGGATGAGAAAACATAAACGTTTCGTTTTACAAAGTGAACACCAGTACGGAAACAAACATTCTACGTACGAGTTAGAACAAAAATCCTCAATTCGATTATTATTAGTTACACTTGCCGGGTGTTAGCAAGAACTTATGTTGTATGGCCATATGGGTTTGACAAACCCTCATTCGGATGGTTCGCTACCGTTATTCGGATAAAATATATTTTCGAGAAATAGTGTAGGTTCTAACACTATGTGTATGGGGTTCGTGGAAAGTTAAGCCTTGATAATTGGGTGCTCGTGATAACAATTTTTAGAATGGTTTACTATTATTTCAACGTTATAAATCTTGTGGTTCATTTGTACTTACTCACTTACTTACTTAAACCTATGATTTCACCAACGTTTTCGTTGACAGATTTCTATGTTTTTCTCAGGTCCTTGAACAATAGGTGTTACATGCTTTCGCTCACTATTTTTGATACTTGCTTGGATGTCGAGTATACATGCATACATGGAGCATCTTTTGTCTTACTTTTAAATCGTGTCGCATATGTTTCATTTGTACGTTAAACGTTGTAATGTAATTAGTCGTTGAACTACTTTTGTAAACTTGAAACATCTTTACATTTGAAATGAATGCAACATATTTTGGTCAAGCGTCGTTTTAAAGACTTATGACCACGTAACGGGACCTAAGTAGACGGCGCCATCAATGATGATTTTGTCGGGTCGCTACAGATGGTATCAGAGCATTGGTTGTAGGGATTTAGAGTTCATTGGTGTCAACCCCGAGTCATAGGGTACATTAGTGAGTCTAGACTACAACCGGCATATATACTTGAAGTAGGAATAGCTTGACTACTTGTGCATTTATACTCGAACTCTTCTATTCGTATCTAAATCTTATTTCATCTTAATCTCACGTAGTTTAATTTGATTGACACGCCACCTTGACTTTATGAGATAATGTCAAATGCACATATGAATTAGGGTAATATAATTTCTGGGATTGTATTACGGTGACTCATATAGACGTTTCGACATTATAACATAAAGAATTTAGGGCGAGTCATGGAAAATTTTCTATCTTTATTTCATATCACGATTAGTATTATTGAGAATACTAATCAACGATATTCTTGTGTCTTGAAGGAACAATGCCTCCTCGCCGAGTCCAACGCAATGAAACTCCCGAACAAGCTCTTCAACGAATGATAGCCACTACCGTAGATGCAGCCATGGTCGGTCACTCATCCAACTACAACAACAACAATAACAACAACCACAACAACAACAACAATGGAGCTGGTAACTCAAACGAGGGATGCTCCTACAAAGCCTTCATGGGGTGCAAACCTCACACTTTCGATGGGACCGGAGGACCGGTTGCTCTCACTTGATGGTTTGAGCAAACGGAAGCCATTTTTAGTATAAGCGGTTGCCCGGACCAAGACAAGGTCAAATACTCCACCCACACTTTTGTCGGTATCGCTCTCACGTGGTGGAACACGTATGTACAATCGATGGGTACCGATGAAGCCCACGCTCTCTCTTGGACCGATTTAAAAGAAAAGATGATCACCGAATACTTTCCCCGCTAAGAGACTCGAAGGCTCGAAAGCGAGCTAAGAGGTTTGAAAGCGGTCGGAAACGACCTCAATGCTTATAATCAACGGTTTGCCGAGCTAGCTCTAATGTGTCCAAACCTTGTAAATCCCGAGCCTCTACTAGTTGAGCTTTACATGGATAGCCTTCCTAAGAGCATAAAACATGAGGTAATGTCATCCAAACCCGCTAACCTACAAGAACTTTGAAGATGGCCCGCCAATTGATAGAAACGGTGGACGAAATCGTAGTACTGGCAACTAAGGCCGAGGATAAATCGGGTGGCAACAAAAGAAAGTGGGAAGCCCCCCAATCAAGCAACAACAACAACAACTTCGCCAAGAAGCCTTTCACCTCCGACGGCAAGAAGGGTTATGCCGAAAACCTACCTCTTTGCAACAAATGCCACAAGCATCATTTTGGTGAATGTGGCAAGCTAATTTGCCACCGGTGCCAAGGAAGTAGCCATAAGGCCAATGATTGTAAAAGTGCCGCCCTCGTCGCTCGAAAGGGGCCCAATTTACCAAAGACGGTCACTTATTACGAATGTGGCCAAACGGTCATTATAGAAATGCATGCCCAAAGAAGAAAGATAACCCCAATATGCGCGGCCGAGCTTTCAACATTAACACCGAGGAAGCCCGAGATGATAATGAACTAGTCACGGATACGTTTATGTCTCTTGCTTATTCGATTCAGGTGCCGATAAGAGTTTTGTATCCAATGTAGTGACCCGAACTTTTCCATGTTTATATATATTAAATGAAATTGTTATTTACATGATTAAGTGTTTCCAACATGTTAAGGAATCAAACTTATTAAGACTTGATTAATTGAAATAGGTTTCATATAGACAATTGACCACCCAAGTTGACCGGTGATTCACGAACATTAAAACTTGTAAAAACTATATGATGTCATATATATGGATATATATATATATATATATATATATATATATATATATATATATATATATATATATATATATATATATATATGTATATATATATATATATATATATATATATATATATATATATATATATATATATATATATATATATATAGTTAACATGGTATTATGATAAGTAAATATATCATTAAGTATATTAACAATGAACTACACATGTAAAAACAAGACTACTAACTTAAGGATTTCGAAACGAGGCATATATGTAATGATTATCATTGTAACGACATTTAATTGTATATATATCATATTAAGATATATTAATACATCATAATATCATGATAATGTAATAATTTAACATCTCTTTAGATATAATAAACAATGGGTTAACAACATTTAACAAGATCGTTAACCTAAAGGTTTCAAAACAACACTTACATGTAACGACTAACGATGACTTAACGACTCAGTTAAAATGTATATACATGTAGTGTTTCAATATGTATTCATACACTTTTGAAAGACTTCAAGACACTTATCAAAGTACTTCTACTTAACAAAAATGCTTACAATTACATCCTCATTCATTTTCACCAACAATTCTACTCGTATGCACTCGTATTCGTACTCGAATAATACCCAACTTCTAAAGGTATTTACTATTGGTATATACACTCCAATGATCAGGTATTAGTAGCCCTTGTAAGTCACCTAACACATGTGGGAACCATTATTTAGCAACTAACATGAAATATCTCATAAAATTACAAAAATATTAGTAATCATTCATGACTTATTTACAAGTAAACAAAATTACACATCCTTTATATCTAATCTATATACCAACGACCAAAAACACCTACAAACACATTCATTCTTCAATTTTCTTCATCTAATTGATCTCTCTCAAGTTCTATCTTCAAGTTCTAAGTTTTCTTCATAAATTTTATAAGTTCTAGTTTCATAAAATCAAGAATACTTCCAAGTTTGCTAGCTTACTTCCAATCTTGTAAAGTGATCATCCAACCTCAAGAAATCTTTCTTATTTACAGTAATATATCTTTCTAATACAAGGTAATACTCATATTCAAACTTTGATTCAATTTCTATAACTATAACAATCTTATTTCGAGTGGAAATCTTACTTGAACTTGTTTTCGTTTCATGATTCTGCTTCAAGAACTTTCAAGCCATCCAAGGATCCTTTAAAGATAGATCTATTTTTCTCATTTACAGTAGGTTTACCTACTAAAATTAAGGTAGTAATGATTTTCATAACATCATTCGATTCATACATATAAAACTATCTTATTCGAAGATTTAAACTTGTAATCACTAGAACATAGTTTAGTTAATTCTAAACTTGTTCGCAAATAAAGTTAATCCTTCTAACTTGACTTTTAAAATCAACTAAACACATGTTCTATATCTATATGATAAGCTAACTTAATGATTTAAAACCTGGAAACACGAAAAACACTGTAAAACTGGATATACGCCGTCGTAGTAACACCGCGGGCTGTTTTGGGTTAGTTAATTAAAAACTATGATAAACTTTGATTTAAAAGTTGTTCTTCTGGGAAAATGATTTTTATTATGAACATGAAACTAAATCCAAAAATCATGGTTAAACTCAAAGTGGAAGTATATTTTTTCCGAAATGGTCATCTAGAAGTCGTTCTTTCGACTGAAATGACTACCTTTAGAAAAATGATTTGTAACTTGTATTTCTAACTATAAACTTATACTTTTTATGTTTAGATTCATAAACTTAAGTTCAACATGAAACCATAGCAACTTGAAACACTCAAAACGGATTTAAAACGAAGAAGTTATGGGTAAAACAAGATTGGATAATTTTTCTTGTTGTAGCTACGTGAAAATTGGTAACAAATCTATATTAATCATATCCTAGCTAACTCATATTGTATTATACATGTATTCTAATATATTATGTAATCTTGGGATACCATAGACACGAATACATTGTTTTGACATATCATATCGACCCATCTATATATATATTTCGGAACAACCATAGACACTCTATATGCAGTAATGTTGGAGTTAGCTATACAGGGTTGAGGTTGATTCCAAAATATTATATATACTTTGAGTTGTGATCTAGCCTGAGGCTTGTATACACGAGGTAGTGGATTGGTTCAAGATAATATATATTGCTTTATTTTCTGTACATCTAACTGTGGACAACTAGTTGTAGGTTACTAACGAGGACAGCTGACTTAATAAACTTAAAACAGCAAAACGTATTAAAAATGTTGTAAATATATTTTGAACATACTTTGATATATATGTACATATTTGTTATAGGTTCGTGAATCGACCAGTGGTCAAGTCTTACTTCCCGACGAAGTAAAAATCTGTGAAAGTGAGTTATAGTCCCACTTTTAAAAATCTAATATTTTGGGATGAGAATACATGCAGTTTTATAAATGTTTTACAAAATAGACACAAGTAAATGAAACTACATTCTATGGCTGGATTATTAAACCGAATATGCCCCCTTTTAGTCTGGTAATCTAAGAATTAGGGAACAGACACCCTAATTGACGTGAATCCTAAAGATAGATCTATTGGGCCCAACGAGCCCCATCCAAAGTACCGGATGCTTTAGTACTTCGAATTCATCATGTCCGAAGGGAGTCCCGGAATGATAGGGGATATTCTATATGCATCTTGTTAAGGTCGGTTACCAGGTGTTCACCATATGAATGATTTTTATCTCTATGTATGGGATGTATATTGAAATATGAAATCTTGTGGTCTATTATCACGATTTGATAAATATAGGTTAAACCTATAACTCACCAACATTTTTGTTGACGTTTAAAACATGTTTATTCTCAGGTGATTATTAAGAGCTTCCGCTGTTACATGCTATTATATGGACAAGATTTGGTGTCAGTATGCTTGTATAATATTGTTTAAAAATGCATTCGAGATTTATTTTGTTGTAACATATTAATATTTGTAAACCAATATGTATTGGTAGTGTGTAAGAGTGATATTTGTTAGATTATCATTTCTGGATAATCTAAGTGGTGTCTTGTTAACCTTGTCAATAAAATAAAGGTTATGGTTTGTTTTAGAAATGAATGCAGTCTTTGAAAAATGTCTCATATATAGGTCAAAAACCTCGCAACGAAATCAATTAATATGGAGCGTTTATAATTAATATGAACGGGATATTTCAGTTGGTATTCGAGCGTTGGTCTTAGAGAACTAGAATTTTTGCATCAGTGTGTCTTACTGAGTTTGTTAGGATGCATTAGTGTCTCTGGACTTCGACCGTGTTTTTCTTCAAAAAAAAAAAAAAACGATTGCTAAACTTTTTTGTTGGAAACTATATATTATTAACATGTAAATATTATGTGATATATTAATCTTTTAACGTGTTTGATATTGTGTGATAGATGTCTACCTCTAGTACAAATCCCATCGACTCACCTAATAATAATGAAGAGTCGTATATAATTTGGAAAGATTCACAAATTCCCAAAGAGGAACCGGAAGAAGAGGAACCGGAAGAGGAGGAACCGGAAGAGGTGGAACCGGAAGAGAAAGAACTGGAAGAAGAAGAGGTTCCGGAGGAAGAAATATTGATACCGACAGTAAATCGGTTAAATAAAAGAAAATCCTCAACCAACGGACCAAAGTCAATAATGGTCAATGGTGTTTCCGCCGAGGAAGCAAAATATTGGGAAGATTACCAATTTTTTGATGAATCGGATCCCGATGAGGATTCCGATGATGTTATAGAAATTACCTCGACCCAATTTAATAAAGCAAAAGAAAATAATAAGGGAAAAGGTATAAAAATAGAGAAACCTGATTCCAACCCCGATGAACTTTATATGTATCGGCAACGTCCGTATTTCCTAAAATGTAACAATAACTCGGGAACCTCTAAACCACCAGGTTTTTCTAAACCATTGTGGAAAACGACAGCTCGTATTAGGGGAGCATCATATATCCCTAGGAAATTAGCAAAACGAACCAAGTCCGAAGAAGAAGAAACGAGTGAGTCGGATTAAAGAGTTGTAATCATGTTGTGTAATATATGTAATATAGTGTGCTTGTGCTTTTTTGATAAATGTAAAATTGCTTGTATTGTTTGTTAATTATCTTTTATGAATCTAACCCTCGTCTATTTTTAGAGTATAAAAACACAAAATGGACGTTAAGGGTAAATAACCGAATATTTTAGAAGACCTATCAGAGGATATGATTGATGAAATCTTGTCTAGAGTCGGTCAGAATTCATCAGCACAATTAGTTATGGCAAAATTAACTTGTCAAACATTTGAAAGACTTTCCAGAAATGCCTTAGTTTATAAAAGGCTTTCCTTTGATAGGTGGGGTATATCACATTGGGGAGATCGTAAGTTACGCCGTGTTTTTCTTTAAAGCGTTAAATGCGGGGAACCCAAATGCAATTTTTCGCTACGGGTTAAGAACCTATTTTGACTCAACATATCCCAACATAGGATTTCATGAATTAGAAAGAGCTTCTAACATGCAACATAAAGAAGCATGTTATGCTTACGGGTTAGTGATGTTCGCTTCTCACCAAAGTGAGAAAAAGAACATCGGATTACAACTATTAAATGAAACATTCTCACAAGTGACGGACTCAGTAGTTGGGGTAAGAAACAAGGTTTTTAGATTGCTACGAGGCTGTTGGGCATTACGAAACCCTCGTCCTTTTGACGACATTACAACATGCTGCCTAGCCAATGGTCATAACGGTTACTTTCCACAAGATCAAGGATGGGAAGTCATTTTAGTAAAACCAGAATGCATGACCTGTTTCTGGACTTATGAATTACGTGTCTTTATTGCCTTTGCTGAACAACTTGCGTATTAATTAGAATTACCTTTATAGCTGCCATGTAGCAAGTTATTATGTGCTATATTTCATCCTATATGTATAATAGTGGTATTGTATGTTTGTAAAATATTGTATAAAAGTTTGAACGCGAAATATTATTGTAATAAGTTTTTCATATAGAATCGTAGTAGTTGAATTGTATAATAGCTACTAAGTATGAACTTAACGGGTAGGTACTTCCCGAATTAAAACTATAAAATGCTAATATGAAGAAAAAGCTTTTATAAATAAGTTCATATTATGCTACGAAATACTATTGACTACTCTTAAATTCTATATGATTAACTCAATTCTTTTGGGCTATTTTTGAAGGAAATGGCACCGGCGACTCGTCAGAATTTGAACATGAGTGAGGAAGACTTCCGTGTTTTCCTTGCAGCAAACATAGCCGCAGTATAGGCTGCGATGCAAAATAACAATAACTCTGGATCTAGCAGTGGAACTAATTCCACAAGAAATCGTGTAGGATGCTCCTACAAAGAATTCACTGCCTGTAAACCTTTAGAATTTGATGGAACCGAAGGACCAATTGGATTGTAACGGTGGACCGAGAAGGTCGAATTGGTGTTTACCATAAGTAAGTGTACTGAAGAGGACAAAGTTAAGTACGCTACGCCTACCTTCACAGGTACTGCGTTAACGTGGTGGAACACCTATCTTGAACAGGTAGGACAAAATGCTGCTTACGCACTACCGTGGTCGGTATTCAAGCAATTGATGAACGAGCAGTACTGAAATGTCCCGTTCTTATTGATTAAAAACATTCCATATTAATTGATTTCGTTGCGAGGTTTTGACCTCTATATGAGACGTTTTTCAAAGACTGCATTCATTTTTAAAACAAACCATAACCTTTATTTCATAGATAAAGGTTTTAAAAAGCTTTACGTAGATTATCAAATAATGATAATCTAAAATATCCTGTTTACACACGACCATAACATAATGGTTTACAATACAAATATGTTACAACAAAATAAGTTTCTTGAATGCAGTTTTTACACAATATCATACAAGCATGGACTCCAAATCTCGTCCTTATTTAAGTATGCGACAGCGGAAGCTCTTAATAATCACCTGAGAATAAACATGCTTAAAACGTCAACAAAAATATTGGTGAGTTATAGGTTTAACCTATATATATATATCAAATCATAATAATAGACCACAAGATTTCATATTTCAATACACATCCCATACATAGAGATAAAAATTATTCATATGGTGAACACCTGGTAACCGACATTAACAAGATGCATATATAAGAATATCCCCATCATTCCGGGACACCCTTCGGATATGATATAAATTTCGAAGTACTAAAGCATCCGGTACTTTGGATGGGGTTTGTTAGGCCCAATAGATCTATCTTTAGGATTTGCGTCAATTAGGGTGTCTGTTCCCTAATTCTTAGATTACTAGACTTAATAAAAAGGGGCATATTCGATTTCGATAATTCAACCATAGAATGTAGTTTCACGTACTTGTGTCTATTTTGTAAATCATTTATAAAACCTGCATGTATTCTCATCCCAAAAATATTAGATTTTAAAAGTGGGACTATAACTCACTTTCACGGATTTTTACTTCGTCGGGAAGTAAGACTTGGCCACTGGTTGATTCACGAACCTATAACAATATATACATATATATCAAAGTATGTTCAAAATATATTTACAACACTTTTAATATATTTTGATGTTTTAAGTTTATTAAGTCAGCTGTCCTCGTTAGTAACCTACAACTAGTTGTCCACAGTTAGATGTACAGAAATAAATCGATAAATATTATCTTGAATCAATCCACGACCCAGTGTATACGTATCTCAGTATTGATCACAACTCAAACTATATATATTTTGGAATCAACCTCAACCCTGTATAGCTAACTCCAACATTCACATATAGAGTGTCTATGGTTGTTCCGAAATATATATAGATGTGTCGAAATGATAGGTCGAAACATTGTATACGTGTCTATGGTATCTCAAGATTACATAATATACAATACAAGTTGATTAAGTTATGGTTGGAATAGATTTGTTACCAATTTTCACGTAGCTAAAATGAGAAAAATTATCCAATCTTGTTTTACCCATAACTTCTTCATTTTAAATCCGTTTTGAGTGAATCAAATTGCTATGGTTTCATATTGAACTCTATTTTATGAATATAAACAGAAAAAGTATAGGTTTATAGTCGGAAAAATAAGTTACAAGTCATTTTTGTAAAGGTAGTCATTTTAGTCGAAAGAACGACGTCTAGATGACCATTTTAGAAAACATACTTCCACTTTGAGTTTAACCATAATTTTTGGATATAGTTTCATGTTCATAATAAAAATCATTTTCTCAGAACAACAACTTTTAAATCAAAGTTTATCATAGTTTTTAATTAACTAACCCAAAACAGCCCGCGGTGTTACTACGACGGCGTAAATCCGATTTTACGGTGTTTTTCGTGTTTCCAGGTTTTAAATCATTAAGTTAGCATATCATATAGATATAGAACATGTGTTTAGTTGATTTTAAAAGTCAAGTTAGAAGGATTAACTTTTGTTTGCGAACAAGTTTAGAATTAACTAAACTATGTTCTAGTGATTACAAGTTTAAACCTTCGAATAAGATAGCTTTATATGTATGAATCGAATGATGTTATGAACATATTACTACCTTAAGTTCCTTGGATAAACCTACTGGAAAAGTGAAAAATGGATCTAGCTTCAACGGATCCTTGGATGGCTCGAAGTTCTTGAACCAGAATCATGACACGAAAACAAGTTCAAGTAAGATCATCACTTGAAATAAGATTGTTATAGTTATAGAAATTGAACCAAAGTTTGAATATGATTATTACCTTGTATTAGAATGATAACCTACTATAAGAAACAAAGATTTCTTGAGGTTGGATGATCACCTTACAAGATTGGAAGTGAGCTAGCAAACTTGAAAGTATTCTTGATTTTATGTAACTAGAACTTGTAGAATATATGAAGAACACTTAGAACTTGAAGATAGAACTTGAGAGAGATCAATTAGATGAAGAAAATTGAAGAATGAAAGTGTTTGTAGATGTTTTTGGTCGTTGGTGTATGGATTAGATATAAAGGATATGTAATTTTGTTTTCATGTAAATAAGTCATGAATGATTACTCATATTTTTGTAATTTTATGAGATATTTCATGCTAGTTTCCAAATGATGGTTCCCACATGTGTTAGGTGACTCACATGGGCTGCTAAGAGCTGATCATTGGAGTGTATATACCAATAGTACATACATCTAAAAGCTGTGTATTGTACGAGTACGAATACGGGTGCATACGAGTAGAATTGTTGATGAAACTGAACGAGGATGTAATTGTAAGTATTTTTGTTAAGTAGAAGTATTTTGATAAGTGTATTTAAGTCTTTCAAAAGTGTATAAATACATATTAAAACACTACATGTATATACATTTTAACTGAGTCGTTAAGTCATCGTTAGTCGTTACATGTAAGTATTGTTTTGAAACCTTTAGGTTAACGATCTTGTTAAATGTTGTTAACCCAATGTTTATAATATCAAATGAGATTTTAAATTATTATATTATCATGATATTATCATGTATGAATATCTCTTAATATGATATATATATATACATTAAATGTCTTTACAACGATAATCGTTACATATATGTCTCGTTTAAAAATCATTAAGTTAGTAGTCTTGTTTTTACATATGTAGTTCATTGTTAATATACTTAATAATATGTTTACTTATCATAGTATCATGTTAACTATATATATATATATATCCATATATATGTCATCATATAATTTTTACAAGTTTTAACGTTCGTGAATCACCGGTCAACTTGGGTGGTCAATTGTCTATATGAAACATATTTCAATTAATCAAGTCTTAACAAGTTTGATTGCTTAACATGTTGGAAACATTTAATCATGTAAATATCAATCTCAATTAATATATATAAACATGGAAAAGTTCGGGTCACTACAGTACCTACCCGTTAAATAAATTTCGTCCCGAAATTTTAAGCTGTTGAAGGTGTTGACGAATCTTCTGGAAATAGATGCGGGTATTTCTTTTTCATCCGATCTTCACGCTCCCAGGTGAACTCGGGTCCTCTACGAGCATTCCATCGATCCTTAACAATTGGTATCTTGTTTTCCAGACGTGAAAAGTGAAAAGTGTTATGTACAGCCGCGAGTTGTTGAGGTAACTCAAGTCGGTAAGCTACTGGTCCGACACGATCAATAATCTTGAATGGTCCAATATACCTTGGATTTAATTTCCCTCGTTTACCAAATCGAATAACACCTTTCCAAGGTACAACTTTAAGCATGACCATCTCTCCAATTTCAAATTCTATATCTTTTCTTTTAATGTCAGCGTAGCTCTTTTGTCGACTTTGGGCGGTTTTCAACCGTTGTTGAATTTGGATGATCTTCTCGGTAGTTTCTTGTATAATCTCCGAACCCGTAATATGTCTATCCCCCACTTCACTCCAACAAACTGGAGACCTGCACTTTCTACCATAAAGTGCTTCAAACGGCGCCATCTCAATGCTTGAATGGTAGCTGTTGTTGTAGGAAAATTCTGCTAACGGTAGATGTCGATCCCAACTGTTTCCGAAATCAATAACACATGCTCGTAGCATGTCTTCAAGTGTTTGTATCGTCCTTTCGCTCTGCCCATCAGTTTGTGGATGATAGGTAGTACTCATGTCTAGACGAGTTCCTAATGCTTGCTGTAATGTCTGCCAAAATCTTAAAATAAATCTGCCATCCCTATCAGAGATAATAGAGATTGGTATTCCATGTCTGGAGACGACTTCCTTCAAATACAGTCGTGCTAACTTCTCCATCTTGTCATCTTCTCTTATTGGCAGGATGTGTGCTGATTTGGTGAGACGATCAACTATTACCCAAATAGTATCAAAACCACTTGCAGTCCTTGGCAATTTAGTGATGAAATCCATGGTAATGTTTTCCCATTTCCATTCCGGGATTTTGGGTTGTTGAAGTAGACCTGATGGTTTCTGATGCTCAGCTTTGACCTTAGAACACGTCAAACATTCTCCTACGTATTTAGCAACATCGGCTTTCATACCCGGCCACCAAAAATGTTTCTTGAGATCCTTGTACATCTTCCCCGTTCCAGGATGTATTGAGTATCTGGTTTTATGAGCTTCTCTAAGTACCATTTCTCTCATATCTCCAAATTTTGGTACCCAAATCCTTTCAGCCCTATACCGGGTTCCGTCTTCCCGAATATTAAGATGCTTCTCCGATCCTTTGGGTATTTCATCCTTTAAATTTCCTTTTTTTAAAACTCCTTGTTGCGCCTCCTTTATTTGAGTAGTAAGGTTATTATGAATCATTATATTCATAGATTTTACTCGAATGGGTTCTCTGTCCTTCCTGCTTAAGGCATCGGCTACCACATTTGCCTTCCTCGGGTGGTAACGAATCTCAAAGTCGTAATCATTCAATAATTCAATCCACCTATGCTGCCTCATATTCAGTTGTTTCTGATTAAATATGTGTTGAAGACTTTTGTGGTCGGTATATATAATACTTTTGACCCCATATAAGTAGTGCCTCCAAGTCTTTAATGAAAAAACAACCGCACCTAATTCCAAATCATGCGTCGTATAATTTTGTTCGTGAATCTTCAATTGTCTAGACGCATAAGCAATCACCTTCGTTCATTGCATTAATACACAACCGAGACCTTGCTTTGATGCATCACAATAAATCACAAAATCATCATTCCCTTCAGGCAATGACAATATAGGTGCCGTAGTTAGCTTTTTCTTCAATAACTGAAACGCTTTCTCTTGTTCATCATTCCATTCAAATTTCTTCCCTTTATGCATTAATGCAGTCAAGGGTTTTGCTATTCTGGAAAAGTCTTGGATGAACCTTCTGTAGTAACCAGCTAGTCCTAAAAACTGGCGTATGTGTTTCGGAGTTTTCGGGGTTTCCCACTTTTCAACAGTTTCTATCTTTGCCGGATCCACCTTAATACCTTCTTTGTTCACTATGTGACCGAGGAATTGAACTTCTTCCAACCAAAATGCACACTTTGAAAACTTAGCGTACAATTCTTCCTTCCTCAATACTTCTAACACCTTTCTCAAATGTTCACCGTGTTCTTGGTCATTCTTTGAGTAAATAAGTATGTCATCAATGACAACAATGACAAACTTGTCAAAGTATGGTCCACACACTCGGTTCATAAGGTCCATGAACACAGTTGGTGCATTAGTTAAACCAAAAGGCATGACCATCAACTCGTAATGATCGTAACGTGTTCTGAAAGCAGTCTTTGGAATATCATCTTCTTTCACCCGCATTTGATGATACCCGGAACGTAAGTCAATCTTTGAATAAACAGACGAGCCTTGTAGTTGATCAAATAAGTCGTCAATTCTTGGTAGTGGGTAACGGTTCTTGATGGTAAGTTTGTTCAACTCTCGGTAGTCGATACACAACCTGAATGTACCATCTTTCTTCTTGACAAACAAAACAGGAGCTCCCCACGGTGATGTGCTTGGTCGAATGAAACCACGCTCTAAAAGTTCTTGTAATTGGCTTTGCAGTTCTTTCATCTCGCTGGGTGCGAGTCTGTAAGGAGCACGAGCTATTGGTGCAGCTCCTGGTACAAGATCTATTTGAAATTCAACGGATCGATGTGGTGGTAATCCCGGTAATTCTTTCGGAAATACATCGGGAAATTCTTTTGCAATGGGAACATCATTGATGCTCTTTTCTTCAGTTTGTACTTTCTCGACGTGTGCTAGAACAGCATAGCAACCTTTTCTTATTAGTTTTTGTGCCTTCAAATTACTAATAAGATGTAGCTTCGTGTTGCCCTTTTCTCCGTACACCATTAAGGGTTTTCCTTTTTCTCGTATAATGCGAATTGCATTTTTGTAACAAACGATCTCTGCTTTCACTTCTTTTAACCAGTCCATACCGATTATCACATCAAAACTCCCTAACTCTACTGGTATCAAATCAATCTTAAATGTTTCGCTAACCAGTTTAATTTCTCGATTCCGACATATATTATCTGCTGAAATTAATTTACCATTTGCTAATTCGAGTAAAAATTTACTATCCAAAGGCGTCAATGGACAACTTAATTTAGCACAAAAATCTCTACTCATATAGCTTCTATCCGCACCCGAATCAAATAAAACGTAAGCAGATTTATTGTCAATAAGAAACGTACCCGTAACAAGCTCCGGGTCTTCCAGTGCCTCTGCCGCATTAATATTGAAAACTCTTCCGCGGCCTTGTCCATTCGTGTTCTCCTGGTTCGGGTAATTTCTAATAATGTGGCCCGGTTTTCCACATTTATAACAAAATACATTGGCATAACTTGCTCCGACACTACTTGCTCCTCCATTACTCGTTCCGACACCATTTGTTCCTTTCGTTCTATTAACCCCTGGTCCGTAGACCTCACACTTCGCCGCGCTATGACCATTTCTTTTACACTTGTTGCAAAATTTGGTGCAGAACCCCGAGTGATACTTTTCACACCTTTGACATAGCTGCTTCTGATTGTTGTTGTTGCGGTTATTATTGTTGTTGGGATGATTGTTGTAGTTGCTGTTGTTGTTGTTGTTGTTGTTGTTGTTGTTGTTGTTGTTGTTGTTGTTGTTGTTGTTGTTGTTGTTGTTGTTGTTGTTGTTGTTGTTGTTGTTGTTGTTGTTGTTGTTGTTGTTGTTGTTGGGCCGTTTGTTATAGTTGCGATTGATGTTGCGATTGTTGGGATAATTGTTGCAATTATTGTTGTAATTGCTGTTGTTGTTGTATTGGTGATTCTTATCACCGTTTTCCTCCCACTTTCTTTTGACTTGCTTCACATTGGCCTCTTCAGCAGTCTGTTCTTTAATTCTTTCTTCAATCTGGTTCACTAGTTTATGAGCCATTCTACATGCCTGTTGTATGAAGGCGGGCTCGTGTGAACTTATATCTTCTTGGATTCTTTCCGGTAATCCTTTCACAAACGCGTCGATCTTCTCTTCCTCATCTTGGAATGCTCCCGGACACAATAGGCACAATTATGTGAATCGTCTTTCGTACGTGGTAATATCAAATCCTTGGGTTCGTAACCCTCTAAGTTCTGTCTTGAGCTTATTGACCTCAATTCTGGGACGGTACTTCTCGTTCATCAAGTGCTTGAATGCTGACCACGGTAGTGCGTACGCATCGTCTTGTCCCACTTGCTCTAGATAGGTATTCCACCATGTTAACGCAGAACCTGTGAAGGTATGCGTAGTGTACTTCACTTTGTCCTCTTCAGTACACTTACTTCTGGCAAACACCGATTCGACCTTCTCGGTCCACCGTTTCAATCCGATCGGTCCTTCGGTTCCATCAAATTCCAAAGGTTTGCAGGCAGTGAATTCTTTGTAGGTGCATCCTACACGATTTCCTGTACTGCTAGATCCAAAGTTATTGTTGGTATGTAGCGCAGCCTGTACTGCGGCTATGTTTGAAGCTAGAAAAGTACGAAATTCCTCTTCATTCATATTCACGGTGTGTCGAGTAGTCGATGCCATTTCCTTCAAAATAGTCAAATGGAACAAGTTAATCATACAGAATATTTAGAGTAGTTAATAGTATTTCGTAGCATAATATGAACTCATTTATAAAAGCTTTTTCTTCATATTAGCGTTTTATAAGTTTAAATTCGGGTAGTACCTACCCGTTAAGTTCATACTTAGTAGCTAATATACAATTCAACTACTACAATTCTATATGAAAAACTTATTATAATAATATTTCGCGTTCAAACTTTTACACAATATTTTACAAACTTACAATACCGCTTATTTTACATATAGCATGAAATATAGCACACAATAAATTTGATACAAGATGGTTGTGAAGATAATTCTAGCTAGTACACAAGTCGTTCAGCAAAGGTAATAAAGACACGTAATTCATACGTCCAGAAACAAGTCATGCATTCTGGTTTTACTAGGATTACTTCCCATCCTTGGTCTTGTGGAACATAACCGTTATGGCCGTTGATAAGACATCGTGTTGTAACGTCGTCAAAGGGACGAGGGTTACGTAATGTCCAACAGTCCCGTAACAATCTAAAAACCTCATTTCTTACCCCAATTACCGACTCCGTCACTTGTGGAAACGTTTTGTTTAATAGTTGTTGCCCGATGTTCTTGTTCTCACTTTGGTGAGAAGCGAACATTACTAATCCGTAAGCATAACATGCTTCTTTATGTTGCATGTTAGCCGCTTTTTCTAAATCATGAAGTCCAATATTCGGATATATTGAGTCAAAATAATTTCTTAACCCATTGCGTAAAATAGCATTTGGGTTCCCCGCAATATATGCGTCAAAGTAAACACATCGTAACTTATGGATTTCCCAATGTGATATCCCCCATCTTTCGAACGAAAGCCTTTTATAAACCAAGGCATTCTTGGAACGTTCTTCGAATGTCTTACAAACTGATCTCGCCTTAAATAGTTGTGCCGAAGAATTCTGACCGACTCTAGACAAGATTTCATCAATCATGTCTCCGGGTAGGTCTCTTAAAATATTGGGTTGTCTATCTATTTTGTGTTTTTATACTGTAAAATAAACAAGAGTTAGATTCATAAAAAAAATACTTATTAATACAAGCAATTTTTACATATATCATAAAGCATAAGCACACTATATTACATATATTACACCAGACGAATACAACTATCTTATTCCGACTCGCTTGTTTCTTCTTCTTCGGTTTTGGTTCGTTTTGCCAAGTTTCTAGGGATATATGATGTTCCCCTAATACGAGCCGTCGTTTTCCACATTGGTTTAGAAAAACCTGGTGGTTTAGAGGTTCCCGGGTCATTGTTACAACTTAAGGACTTCGGGGGTTGACGATACATATAAAGTTCATCGGGGTTAGAATTAGATTTCTCTATTTTTATGCCCTTTCCCTTATTATTTTATTTTGCCTTTTTAAATTCAGTTGGGGTAATTTCTATAACATCATCGGAATTCTCGTCGGAATCCGATTCATCGGAGAATTGGTAATCCTCCCAATATTTTGCTTCCTTGGCTGAAACACCATTGACCATAATTAACCTTGGTCGGTTGGTTGAGGATTTTCTTTTACTTAACCGTTTTATTATTTCCCCCACCGGTTCTATTTCTTCATCCGGTTCCGATTCTTCTTCCGGTTCCGATTCTTCTTCCGGTTCCGACTCTTCTTCCGGTTCCTCTTCGGGAACTTGTGAATCAGTCCACGAATCATTCCAATTTACATTTGACTCTTCATTATTATTAGGTGAGTCAATGGGACTTGTTCTAGAGGTAGACATCTATCACATAATATCAAACGCGTTAAGAGATTAATATATCACATAATATTCACATGTTAAAAATATATAGTTTCCAACAAAATTTGTTAAGCAATCATTTTTCAAGTAAACACGGTCGAAGTCCAGACTCACTAATGCATCCTAACAAACTCAATAAGACACATTAATGCAAAATTCTGGTTCTCTGAGACCAACGCTCGGATACCAACTGAAATGTCCCGTTCTTATTGATTAAAAACGTTCCATATTAATTGATTTCGTTGCGAGGTTTTGACCTCTATATGAGACGTTTTTCAAAGACTGCATTCATTTTTAAAACAAACCATAACCTTTATTTCATAAATAAAGGTTTTAAAAAGCTTTACGTAGATTATCAAATAATGATAATCTAAAATATCCTGTTTACACACGACCATTACATAATGGTTTACAATACAAATATGTTACAACAAAATAAGTTTCTTGAATGCAGTTTTTACACAATATCATACAAGTATGGACTCCAAATCTCATCCTTATTTAAGTATGCGACAGCGGAAGCTCTTAATAATCACCTGAGAATAAACATGCTTAAAACGTCAACAAAAATGTTTGTGAGTTATAGGTTTAACCTATATATATATCAAATCATAATAATAGACCACAAGATTTCATATTTCAATACACATCCCATACATAGAGATAAAATTTCGAAGTACTAAAGCATCCGGTACTTTGGATGGGGTTTGTTAGGTCCAATAGATCTATCTTTAGGATTCGCGTCAATTAGGGTGTCTGTTCCCTAATTCTTAGATTACCAGACTTAATAAAAAGGGGCATATTCGATTTCGATAATTCAACCATAGAATGTAGTTTCACATACTTGAGTCTATTTTGTAAGTCATTTATAAAACCTGCATGTATTCTCATCCCAAAAATATTAGATTTTAAAAGTGGGACTATAACTCACTTTCACGGATTTTTACTTCGTCGGGAAGTAAGACTTGGCCACTGGTTGATTCACGAACCTATAACAATATATACATATATATCAAAGTATGTTTAAAATATATTTACAACACTTTTAATATATTTTGATGTTTTAAGTTTATTAAGTCAGCTGTCCTCGTTAGTAACCTACAACTAGTTGTCCACAGTTAGATGTACAGAAATAAATCGATAAATATTATCTTGAATCAATCCACGACCCAGTGTATACGTATCTCAGTATTGATCACAACTCAAACTATATATATTTTGGAATCAACCTCAACCCTGTATAGCTAACTCCAACATTCACATATAGAGTGTCTATGGTTGTTCCGAAATATATATAGATGTGTCGACATGATAGGTCGAAACATTGTATACGTGTCTATGGTATCTCAAGATTACATAATATACAATACAAGTTGATTAAGTTATGGTTGGAATAGATTTGTTACTAATTTTCACGTAGCTAAAATGAGAAAAATTATCCAATCTTGTTTTACCCATAACTTCTTCATTTTAAATCCGTTTTGAGTGAATCAAATTGCTATGGTTTCATTTTGAAATCTATTTTATGAATCTAAACAGAAAAAGTATAGGTTTATAGTCAGAAAAATAAGTTACAAGTCGTTTTTGTAAAGGTAGTCATTTCAGTCGAAAGAACGACGTCTAGATGACCATTTTAGAAAACATACTTCCACTTTGAGTTTAACCATAATTTTTGGATATAGTTTCATGTTCATAATAAAAATCATTTTCTCAGAACAACAACTTTTAAATCAAAGTTTATCATAGTTTTTAATTAACTAACCCAAAACAGCCCGCGGTGTTACTACGACGGCGTAAATCCGGTTTTACGGTGTTTTTCGTGTTTCCAGGTTTTAAATCATTAAGTTAGCATATCATAAAGATATAGAACATGTGTTTAGTTGATTTTAAAAGTCAAGTTAGAAGGATTAACTTTTGTTTGCGAACAAGTTTAGAATTAACTAAACTATGTTCTAGTGATTACAAGTTTAAACCTTCGAATAAGATAGCTTTATATGTATGAATCGAATGATGTTATGAACATCATTACTACCTTAAGTTCCTTGGATAAACCTACTGGAAAAGAGAAAAATGGATCTAGCTTCAACGGATCCTTGGATGGCTCGAAGTTCTTGAAGCAGAATCATGACACGAAAACAAGTTCAAGTAAGATCATCACTTGAAATAAGATTGTTATAGTTATAGAAATTGAACCAAAGTTTGAATATGATTATTACCTTGTATTAGAATGATAACCTACTCTAAGAAACAAAGATTTCTTGAGGTTGGATGATCACCTTACAAGATTGGAAGTGAGCTAGCAAACTTGAAAGTATTCTTGATTTTATGTAACTAGAACTTGTAGAATATATGAAGAACACTTAGAACTTGAAGATAGAACTTGAGAGAGATCAATTAGATGAAGAAAATTGAAGAATGAAAGTGTTTGTAGGTGTTTTTGGTCATTGGTGTATGGATTAGATATAAAGGATATGTAATTTTGTTTTCATGTAAATAAGTCATGAATGATTACTCAAATTTTTGTAACTTTATGAGATATTTCATCCTAGTTTCCAAATGATGGTTCCCACATGTGTTAGGTGACTCACATAGGCTGCTAAGAGCTGATCATTGGAGTGTATATACCAATAGTACATACATCTAAAAGCTGTGTATTGTACGAGTACGAATACGGGTGCATACGAGTAGAATTGTTGATGAAACTGAACGAGGATGTAATTGTAAGAATTTTTGTTAAGTAGAAGTATTTTGATAAGTGTATTGAAGTCTTTCAAAAGTGTATAAATACATATTAAAACACTACATGTATATACATTTTAACTGAGTCGTTTAAGTCATCGTTAGTCGTTACATGTAAGTGTTGTTTTGAAACCTTTAGGTTAACGATCTTGTTAAATGTTGTTAACCCAATATTTATAATATCAAATGAGATTTTAAATTATTATATTATCATGATATTATCATGTATTAATATCTCTTAATATGATATATATACATTAAATGTCTTTACAATGATAATCGTTACATATATGTCTCGTTTAAAAATCATTAAGCTAGTAGTCTTGTTTTTACGTATGTAGTTCATTGTTAATATACTTAATAATATGTTTACTTATCATAGTATCATGTTAACTATATATATATCCATATATATGTCATCATATAGTTTTTACAAGTTTTAACATTCGTGAATCACCGGTCAACTTGGGTGGTCAATTGTCTATATGAAACATATTTCAATTAATCAAGTCTTAACAAGTTTGATTGCTTAACATATTGGAAACATTTAATCATGTAAATATCAATCTCAATTAATATATATAAACATGGAAAAGTTCGGGTCACTACAAGTACCGTCCTAGAAACGAAGTCAATAAGCTCAAGGTAGAACTTAGAGAGTTACGAACACAAGGATTCGACATTACCACATATGAACGACGATTCACAGAGTTGTGCCTATTGTGTCCGGGAGCGTTCGAAGATGAAGAAGAGAAGATCGACGCATTTGTAAAAGGGTTACCAGTAAGGATTCAAGAAGATGTGAGTTCACACGAGCCCACTTCCATACAGAAGGCAAGTCGAATGGCTCATAAACTCATAAATCAGATTGAGGGGAGAATTAAAGAACATGCGGCCGAAGAAGCCAACACGAAACAACTCAAGAGGAAGTGGGAGGAAAATGGTGACAAGAGTCACCAGTACAACAACAATAACAATTACAACCACAACCGCAACAACAATCACAACAATAACCGCAATCTTAACAATAACTACAACAAACGTCCCAACAATAATAACAATCCCAACAACAACCTCAATAACAAAAAACAACAGAAACAACCATGCTTCAGGTGTGTGCAGAGTACCATCCGAATGTGTTTTGCACAACATTTTGCACCAAGTGTAAGAGAATTGGTCATGGCGCGGCAAAATGTGAGATTTACGAACCAAAGAACAACAAAAATAAAGAAACAAATAAGGTCGGAACAAATAATGCCGACGTAGTTTGTTATAAATGTGGAAAACTGGGCCACATTATTAGAAATTGCCCAAACCAAGGGAATACTAATGGGCAAGGCCGCGGAAGAGTTTTCAATATTAATGCGGCAGAAGCGCAGGAAGACCCAGAGCTTGTTACGGGTACGTTTCTTATTGACAATACATCTGCTTATGTTTTATTTGATTCGGGTGCGGATAGAAGCTATATGAGTAGAGATTTTTGTGCTAAATTAAGTTGCCCATTGACGCCTTTGGATAGTAAATTTTTACTCGAATTAGTAAACGGTAAATTAATTTTAGCAGATAATATATGTCGGGATAGAGAAATTAAACTGGGAGATGAAACGTTTAAAATTGATTTAATACCAGTCTAGTTAGGGAGTTTTGATGTAATAATTGGCATGGACTTGTTGAAAAAGGTGAGAGCAGAGGTCGTTTGTTACAAAAATACGATTCGCATTATGCGTGAAAAGGGAAAACCTATAATGGTGTACGGAGAAAAGAACAATGCGAAATTAAATCTTATTATTAGTTTGAAGGCGCAAAAACTAATAAGAAAAGGTTGTTACGTCATTCTAGGACACATCAAGGAAATTAATCTGAAGAAAAGAACATCAGTGATGTTCCCGTCGTAAAAGAATTTCCCGATGTATTTCCTAAAGAATTACCGGGATTACCCCCACATCGATCCGTTGAATTTCAAATAGATCTTGTACCAGGAGCTGCACCAATAGCTCGTGCTCCATACAGACTCGCACCCAGCGAAATGAAAGAATTACAAAGTCAGTTACAAGAACTTGTAGAGTGTGGTTTCATTCGACCAAGTACATCACCATGGGGAGCTCCTGTTTTGTTTGTCAAGAAGAAGGATGGTACATTTAGGTTGTGTATCCACTACCGAGAGTTGAACAAACATACCATCAAGAACCGCTACCCACTACCGAGAATCGACGACTTATTTGATCAACTACACGGCTTGTCGGTTTATTCGAAGATTGATTTACGTTCTGGGTTTCATCAAATGCGGGTGAAGGAGGATGATATTCCAAAGACTGCTTTTAGGACGTGTTACGGTCATTACGAGTTTATGGTTATGCCGTTTGGGTTGACCAACGCACCAATTGTGTTCATGGACCTCATGAACCGAGTGTGTGGACCATACCTTGACAAGTTTGTCATTGTTTTCATCGATGACATACTTATTTACTCAAAGAATGACCAAGAGTATGAAGAACATTTGAGAAAAGTGCTAGAGTTGTTAAGGAAGGAAAAACTGTACGCTAATTTTTCAAAGTGTGCATTTTGGTTGGAAGAAGTTCAATTTCTCGGTCACATAGTGAACAAAGAAGGTATTCAGGTGGATCCAGCAAAGATTGAAACCGTTGAAAAGTGGGAAACCCCGAAAACTTCGAAGCATATACGCCATTTTTTAGGACTGGCTGGTTACTGCATTAACGCATAAAGGGAAGAAATTTGAATGGAAAGATGAACAAGAAAAAGCGTTTCAATTGTTAAAGAAAAAGTTAACTACGCCACCTATATTGTCATTACCTGAAGGGAATGATGACTTTGTGATATATTGTGACACCTCAAAGCAAGGTCGGTTGTGTATTAATGCAACGAACGAAAGTAATTGCTTATGTGTCTAGACAATTGAAGATTCACGAGCAGAATTATATGACGCATGATTTGGAATTAGGCGCGGTTGTTTTTGCATTAAATACTTAGAGGCACTACTTATATGGGGTCAAAAGTATTATATATACCGACCACAAAAGTCTTCAACACATATTTAATCAGAAACAACTGAACATGAGGCAGCACTGGTGGATTGAATTGTTGAATGATTATGACTTTAAGATTCGTTACCACCCGGGGAAGGCAAATGTGGTAGCCGACACCTTGAGCAGAAAGGACAGAGAACCCATTCGAGTAAAAGCTATGAATATAATGATTCACAATAACCTTACTACTCAAATAAAGGAGGAGCAACAAGGAGTTTTAAAAGAAAGAAATTTAAAGGATGAAATACCCAAAGGATCAGAGAAGCATCTTAATATTCGGGAAGACGGAACCCGGTATAGGGTTGAAAGAATTTGGGTACCAAAATTTAGAGATATGAGAGAAATGGTACTTAGAGAAGCTCATAAAACCAGATACTCAGTACATCCTGGAACGGGGAAGATGTACAAGGATCTCAAGAAACATTTTTGGTGGCCGGGTATGAAAGCTGATGTTGCTAAATATGTAGGAGAATGTTTGACGTGTTCTAAGATCAAAGCTGAGTATCAAAAACCATCAGGTCTACTTCAACAACACGAAATCCCGAAATGGAAATGGGAAAACATTACCATGGATTTCATCACTAAATTGCCAAGGACTGCAAGTGGTTTTGATACTATTTGGGTAATAGTTGATCGTCTCATCAAAACAGCACACTTCCTGCCAATATGAGAAGATCACAAGATGGAGAAGTTAGCACGACTGTATTTGAAGGAAGTCATCTCCAGACATGGAATACCAATCTCTATTATCTCTGATAGGGATGGAAGATTTATTTCAAGATTCTGGCAGACATTACAGCAAGCATTAGGAACTCATCTAGACATGAGTACTGCCTGTCATCCACAAACTAATGGGCAGAGCGAAAGAACGATACAAACGCTTGAAGACATGCTATGAGCATGTGTTTATGATTTCAGAAACAGTTGGATCGACATCTACCGTTAGCAGAATTTTCCTACAACAACAGCTACCATTCAAGCATTGAGATGGCACCGTTTGAAGCATTTTATGGTAGAAAGTGAAGGTCTTCGATTTGTTGGAGTGAAGTGGGGGATAGACAGATTACGGGTCCGGAGATAATACAGGAAACTACCTAGAAGATCATCCAAATTCAACAACGGTTGAAAACCGCCCAAAGTCGACAAAAGAGCTACGCTGACATTAAAAGAAAAGATATAGAATTTGAAATTGGAGAGATGGTCATGCTTAAAGTTGCACCTTGGAAAGGCGTTGTTCGATTTGGTAAAAGAGGGAAATTAAATCCAAGGTATATTGGACCATTCAAGATTATTAATCGTGTCGGACCAGTAGCTTACCGACTTGAGTTACCTCAACAACTCGTGGCTGTACATAACACTTTCCACGTCTTAAATTTGAAGAAATGTTTTGCTAAAGAAGATCTCACTATTCCATTAGACGAAATCCAAATCTACGAAAAACTTCAATTCATCGAAGAACCCGTCGAAATAATGGACCGTGAGGTTAAAAGACTTAAGCAAAACAAGATACCAATTGTTAAGGTTCGATGGAATGCTCATAGAGGACAAAAGTTTACCTGAGAACGAGAAGATCAGATGAAGAAGAAATACCCGCACTTATTTCCAGAAGATACGTCAACACCTCCAACTGCTTAAAATTTCGGTACGAAATTTATTTAACGGGTAGGTACTGTAGTGACCCGAAATTTTCCATGTTTATATATATTAAATGAAATTTTTATTTACATGATTAAGTGTTTCCAACATGTTAAGCAATCAAACTTTTTAAGACTTGATTAATTGAAATAGGTTTCATATAGACAATTGATCACCCAAGTTGACCGGTGATTCACGAACGTTAAAACTTGTAAAAACTATATGATGTCATATATATGGATATATATATATAGTTAACATGGTATTATGATAAGTAAACATATCATTAAGTATATTAACAATGAACTACATATGTAAAAACAAGACTACTAACTTAAGGATTTCGAAACGAGGCATATATGTAACGATAATCATTGTAACGACATTTAATTGTATATATATCATATTAAGATATATTAATACATCATAATATCATGATAATGTAATAATTTAACATCTCTTTAGATATAATAAACAATGGGTTAACAACATTTAACAAGATCGTTAACCTAAAGGTTTCAAAACAACACTTACATGTAACGACTAACGATGACTTAACGACTCAGTTAAAATGTATATACATGTAGTATTTTAATATGTATTCATACACTTTTGAAAGACTTCAAGACACTTATAAAAGTACTTCTACTAAATAAAAATGCTTACAATTACATCCTCATTCATTTTCATTAACAATTCTACTCGTATTCACTCGTATTCGTACTCGTACAATACCCAGCTTCTAAATGTATTTACTATTGGTATATACACTCCAATTATCATCTCTTAGAAGCCCTTGTGAGTCACCTAACACATGTGGGAACCATCATTTGGCAACTAGCATGAAATATCTCATAAAATTACAAAAATATTAGTAATCATTCATGACTTATTTACAAGTAAACAAAATTACACATCATTTATATCTAATCCATATACCAACGACCAAAAACACCTAAAAACACTTTAATTCTTCAATTTTCTTCATCTAATTAATATCTCTATCAATTTCTATCTTCAAGTTCTAAGTGTTCTTCATAAATTTTATAAGTTCCAGTTTCATAAAATCAAGAATACTTCCAAGTTTGCTAGCTTACTTCCAATCTTTTAAAGTGATCATCCAACCTCAAGAAATCTTTCTTATTTACAGTAAGATATCTTTCTAATACAAGGTAATACTCATATTCAAACTTTGATTCAATTTCTATAACTATAACAATCTTATTTCGAGTGGAAATCTTACTTGAACTTGTTTTCGTGTCATGATTCTGCTTCAAGAACTTTCAAGCCATCCAAGGATCCTTTAAAGCTAGATCTATTTTTATCATTTCCAATAGGTTTACCTACTAAAATTAAGGTAGTAATGATGTTCATAACATCATTCAATTCATACGTATAAAACTATCTTATTCGAAGATTTAAATTTGTAATCACTAGAACATAGTTTAGTTAATTCTAAACTTGTTCGCAAATAAAGTTAATCCTTCTAACTTGACTTTTAAAATCAAATAAACACATATTCTATATCTACATGGTATGCTAACTTAATGATTTAAAACCTGGAAACAAGAAAAACACCGTAAAACCGGATATACGCCGTCGTAGTAACACCGCGGGCTGTTTTGGGTTAGTTAATTAAAAACTATGATAAACTTTGATTTAAAAGTTGTTCTTCTGGGAAAATGATTTTTCTTATGAACATGAAACTATATCCAAAAATCATGGTTAAACTCAAAGTGGAAGTATGTTTTCCAAAATGGTCATCTAGACGTCGTTCTTTCGACAGAAATGACTACCTTTACAAAAATGACTTTTAACTTGTATTTCCGACTATAAACTTATATTTTTTCTGTTTATATTCATAAACTTAAGTTCAATATGAAACCATAGCAACTTGAAACACTCAAAACGGATTTAAAACGAAGAAGTTATGGGTAAAACAAGATTGGATAATTTTTCATGTTGTAGCTACGTGAAAATTGGTAACAAATCTATATTAATCATATCCTAGCTAACTAATATTGTATTATACATGTATTCTAATATATTATGTAATCTTGGGATACCATAGACACGAATACATTGCTTTGACATATCATATCGACCCATCTATATATATTTCGGAACAACCATAGACACTCTATATGCAGTAATGTTGGAGTTAGCTATACAGGGTTGAGGTTGATTCCAAAATATTATATATACTTTAAGTTGTGATCTAGCCTGAGGCTTGTATACACGAGGTCGTGGATTGATTCAAGGTAATATATATTTCTTTATTTTCTGTACATCTAACTGTGAACAACTAGTTGTAGGTTACTAACGAGGACAACTGACTTAATAAACTTAAAACAGCAAAACGTATTAAAAATGTTGTAAATATATTTTGAACATACTTTGATATATATGTACATATTTATTATAGGTTCGTGAATCGACCAGTGGCCAAGTCTTACTTCTCGATGAAGTAAAAATCTGTGAAAGTGAGTTATAGTCCCACTTTTAAAAATCTAATATTTTGGGATGAGAATACATGCAGTTTTATAAATGTTTTACAAAATAGACACAAGTAAATGAAACTACATTCTATGGCTGGATTATTAAACCGAATATGCCCCTTTTTGGTAATCTAAGAATTAGGGAACAGACACCCTAATTGACGCGAATCCTAAAGATAGATATATTGGGCCCAACGAGCCCCATCCAAAGTACCGGATGCTTTAGTACTTCGAATTCATCATGTCCGAAGGGAGTCCCAGAATGATAGGGGATATTCTATATGCATCTTGTTAAGGTCGGTTACCAGGTGTTCACCATATGAATGATTTTAATCTCTATGTATGGGATGTATATTGAAATATGAAATCTTGTGGTCTATTATTACGATTTGATAAATATAGGTTAAACCTATAACTCACCAACATTTTTGTTGACGTTTAAAGCATGTTTATTCTCAGGTGATTATTAAGAGCTTCCGCTGTTGCATGCTATTATATGGACAAGATTTGGTGTCAGCATGCTTGTATAATATTGTTTAAAACTGCATTCTAAATTTATTTTGTTGTAACATATTAATATTTGTAAACCAATATGTATTGGTAGTGTGTAAGTGTGATATTTGTTAGATTATCATTTCTGGATAATCTAAGTGGTGTCTTGTTAACCTTGTCGATAAAATAAAGGTTATGGTTTGTTTTAAAAATGAATGTAGTCTTTGAAAAACGTCTCATATAGAGGTCAAAACCTCGCAACGAAATCAATTAATATGGAACGTTTATAATCAATATGAACGGGACATTTCAGTTGGTATCCGAGCGTTGGTCTTAGAGAACCAGAATTTTTGCATTAGTGTGTCTTACCGAGTTTGTTAGGATGCATTAGTGAGTCTGGACTTCGACCGTGTTTTTCTTCAAGAAAAAAAACGATTGCTTAACTTTTTTGTTGGAAACTATATATTATTAACATGTAAATATTATGTGATATATTAATCTCTTAACGTGTTTGATATTGTGTGATAGATGTCTACCTCTAGTACAAATCCCATCTACTCACCTAATAATAATGAAGAGTCGAATATACTTTGGGAAGATTCACAAATTCCCGAAGAGGAACCGGAAGAAGAGGAACCGGAAGAGGAGGAACCGGAAGAGGAGGAACCGGAAGAGGAGGAACCGAAAGAGGAGGAACTGGAAGAAGAAGAGGTTCCGGAAGAAGAAATATTGATACCTACAGTAAATCGGTTAAATAAAAGAAAATCCTCAACCAACGGACCAAAGTTAATAATGGTCAATGGTGTTTCCGCCGAGGAAGCAAAATATTGGGAAGATTACCAATTTACCGATTAATCGGATCCCGATGAGGATTCCGATGATGTTATAGAAATTACCTAGACCCAATTTAATAAAGCAAAAGAAAATAATAAGGGAAAAGATATAAAAATAGAGAAACCTGATTCCAACCCCAATGAACTTTATATGTATCGGCAACGTCCGTATTTCCTAAAATGTAACAATAACCCGGGAACCTCTAAACCACCAAGTTTTTCTAAACCAATGTGGAAAATGACAACTCGTATTAGGGGAGCATCATATATCCCTAGGAAATTAGCAAAATGAACCAAGTCCGAAGAAGAAGAAACGAGTGAGTCGGATTAAAGAGTTGTAATCATGTTGTGTAATATATGTAATATAGTGTGCTTGTGCTTTTTTTAATAAATGTAAAATTTCTTGTATTGTTTGTTAATTATCTTTTATGAATCTAACCCTTGTCTATTTTTACAGTATAAAAACACAAAATGGACGTTAAGGGTAAATAACCGAATATTTTATAAGACCTACCAGAGGATATGATTGATGAAATCTTGTCTAGAGTCGGTCAGAATTCATCAGCACAATTAGTTATGGTGAAATTAACTTGTCAAACATTTGAAAGACTTTTCAGAAATGCCTTAGTTTATAAAAGGCTTTCCTTTGATAGGTGGGGTATATCACATTGGGGAGACCGTAAGTTACGCCGTGTTTTCTTTAAAGCGTTAAATGCGGGGAACCCAAATGCAATTTTTCGCTACAGGTTAAGAACCTATTTTGACTCAACATATCCCAACATAGGATTTCGTGAATTAGAAAGAGCTTCTAACATGCAACATAAAGAAGCATGTTATGCTTACGGGTTAGTGATGTTCGCTTCTCACCAAAGTGAGAAAAAGAACATCGGATTACAACTATTAAATGAAACATTCTCACAAGTGACGGACTCAGTAGTTGGGGTAAGAAACAAGGTTTTTAGATTGCTACGAGGCTGTTGGGCGTTACGAAACCCTCGTCCTTTTGACGACATTACAACATGCTGCCTAGCCAATGGTCATAACGGTTACTTTCTACAAGATCAAGGATGGGAAGTCGTTTTAGTAAAACCAGAATGCATGACCTGTTTCTGGACTTATGAATTACGTGTCTTTATTTCCTTTGCTGAACAACTTGTGTATTAATTAGAATTACCTTTATAGCTGCCGTGTAGCAAGTTATTATGTGCTATATTTTATCCTATATGTATAATAGTTGTATTGTATGTTTATAAAATATTGTATAAAAGTTTGAACGTGAAATATTATTGTAATAAGTTTTTCATATAGAATCGTAGTAGTTGAATTGTATAATAGCTACTAAGTATAAACTTAACGGGTAGGTACTACCCAAATTAAAATTATAAAATGCTAATATGAAGAAAAAGCTTTTATAAATAAGTTCATATTATGCTACGAAATACTATTGACTACTCTTAAATTCTATATGCTTAACTCAATTCTTTTGGGCTATTTTTGAAGGAAATGGCACCGGCGACTCGTCAGAATTTGAACATGAGCGAGGAAGACTTCCGTGTTTTCCTTGCAGCAAACATAGCCGCAGTACAGGCTGCGATGCAAAATAACAATAACTCTGGATCTAGCAGTGGAACTAATTCCACAAGAAATCGTGTAGGATGCTCCTACAAAGAATTCACTGCCTGCAAACCTTTGGAGTTTTATGGAACCGAAGGACCAATTGGATTGAAACGGTGGACCGAGAGGGTCGAATCGGTGTTTACCATAAGTAAGTGTACTGAAGAGGACAAAGTTAAGTACGCTATGCATACCTTCACAAGTACTGCGTTAACGTGGTGGAACACCTATCTTGAACATGTAGGACAAAATGCTGCTTACGCACTACCGTGGTCGGCATTCAAGCAATTGATAAACGAGCAGTACCGTCCTAGAAATGAAGTCAATAAGCTCAAGATAGAACTTAGAGAGTTACGAACACAAGGATTTGACATTACCACATATGAACGACGATTCACAGAGTTGTGCCTATTGTGTCCGGGAGCGTTCGAAGATGAAGAAGAGAAGATTGACGCGTTTGTAAAAGGGTTACCAGTAAAGATTCAAGAAGATGTGAGTTCACACGAGCCCACTTCCATACAGAAGGCAAGTCGAATGGCTCATAAACTCATAAATCAGATTGAGGGGAGAATTAAAGAACAGGCGGCTGAAGAAGCCAACACGAAACAACTCAAGAGGAAGTGGGAGGAAAACGGTGACAAGAGTCACCAGTACAACAACAATAACAATTACAACCACAACCGCAACAACAATTGCAACAATAACCACAATCCTAACAATAACTACAACAAATGTCCCAACAACAACAACAACAACAACAACTACAACAACCGTTTCAACAATAATAACAATCCCAACAACAACCTCAATAACAACAAACAACAGAAACAACCATGCTTCAGGTGTGCAGAGTACCATCCGAATGTGTTTTGCACAACAGTTTGCACCAAGTGTAAGAGAAGTGGTCATGGCGCGGCAAAATGAGAGATTTACGGACCAAAGATCAACAAAAATAAAGAAACAAATAAGGTCGGAACAAATAATGCCGACGTAGTTTGTTATAAATGTGGAAAACCGGGCCACATTATTAGAAATTGCCCAAACCAAGGGAATACTAATGGGCAAGGCCGCGGAAGATTTTTCAATATTAATGCGGCAGAAGCGCAGGAAGACCCGGAGCTTGTTACGGGTACGTTTCTTATTGACAATACATCTGCTTATGTTTTATTTGATTCGGGTGCGGATAGAAGCTATATGAGTAGAGATTTTTGTGCTAAATTAAGTCGCCTATTGACGCCTTTGGATAGTAAATTTTTACTCGAATTAGCAAACGGTAAATTAATTTCAGCAGATAATATATGTCGGGATAGAGAAATTAAACTAGGGGATGAAATGTTTAAAATTGATTTAATACCAGTCGAGTTAGGGAGTTTTGATGTAATAATTGGCATGGACTGGTTGAAAAAGGTGAGAGCAGAGGTCGTTTGTTACAAAAATGCGATTCGCATTATGCGTGAAAAGGGAAAACCTTTAATGGTGTACGGAGAAAAGAACAATGCGAAATTAAATCTTATTAGTAGTTTGAAGACGCAAAAACTAATAAGAAAAGGTTGTTACGTCATTCTAGCACACATCAAGGAAATTAACCTGAAGAAAAGAACATCAGTGATGTTCCCGTCGCAAAAGAATTTCCAGATGTATTTTCGAAAGAATTACCGGGATTACCCCCACATCGATCCGTTGAATTTCAAATAGATCTTGTACCAGGAGCTGCACCAATAGCTCGTGCTTCATACAGACTCGCACCTAGCGAAATGAAAGAATTACAAAGTCAGTTACAAGAACTTGTAGAGCGTGGTTTCATTCGACCAAGTACATCACCATGGGAAGCTCCTGTTTTGTTTGTCAAGAAGAAGGATGGTACATTTAGGTTGTGTATCGACTGCCGAGAGTTGAACAAACTTACCATCAAGAACCGCTACCCACTACCGAGAATCGATGACTTATTTGATCAACTACAAGGCTCGTCGGTTTATTCGAAGATTGATTTACGTTCTGGGTATCATCAAATGCGGGTGAAGGAGGATGATATTCTAAAGACTGATTTTAGGATGCGTTACGGTCATTACGATTTTATGGTTATGCCGTTTGGGTTGATCAATGCACCAGCTGTGTTCATGGACCTCATGAACCGAGTGTTTGGACCATACCTTGACAAGTTTGTCAACGTTTTCATCGATGACATACTTATTTACTCAAAGAATGACCAAGAGCATGAAGAACATTTGAGAAAAGTGCTAGAGTTGTTAAGGAAAGAAAAACTGTACGCTAATTTTTCAAAGTGTGCATTTTGGTTGGAAGAAGTTCAATTTCTCGATCACATAGTGAACAAAGAAGGTATTCAGGTGGATCCAGCAAAGATTGAAACCGTTAAAAAGTGGGAAACCCCGAAAACTCCGAAGCATATACGCCAATTTTTAGGACTGGCTGGTTACTACAGAAGGTTAATCCAAGACTTTTCCAGAATAGCAAAACCCTTGACTGCATTAACGCATAAAGGGAAGAAATTTGAATGGAAAGATGAACAAGAAAAAGCGTTTCAATTGTTAAAGAAAAAGTTAACTATGGCACTTATATTGACATTACCTGAAGGGAATGATGATTTTGTGATATATTGTGACGCCTCAAAGCAAGGTCTCGGTTGTGTATTAATGCAACGAACGAAAGTAATTGCTTATGCGTCTAGACATTTGAAGAATCACGAGCAGAATTATACGACGCATGATTTGGAATTAGGCGCGGTTGTTTTTGCATTAAAGACTTGGAGGCACTACTTATATGGGGTCAAAAGTATTATATATACCGACCACAAAAGTCTTCAACACATATTTAATCAGAAACAACTAAACATGAGGCAGCGCAGGTGGATTGAATTATTGAATGATTACGACTTTGAGATTCGTTACCACCCGGGGAAGGCAAATGTGGTAGCCGACGCCTTGAGCAGAAAGGACAGAGAACTCATTCGAGTAAAAGCTATGAATATAATGATTCACAATAACCTTACTACTCAAATAAAGGAGGCGCAACAAGGAGTTTTAAAAGAAGGAAATTTAAAGGATGAAATACCCAAAGGATCGGAGAAGCATCTTAATATTCGGGAAGACGAAATCCGGTATAGGGTTGAAAGAATTTGGGTACCAAAATTTGGAGATATGAGAGAAATGGTACTTAGAGAAGCTCATAAAACCAGATACTCAATACATCCTGGAACGGGGAAGATGTACAAGGATCTCAAGAAATATTTTTGGTGGCCGGGTATGAAAGCCGATGTTACTAAATATGTAGGAGAATGTTTGACGTGTTCTAAGGTCAAAGCTGAGCATCAGAAACCATCAGGTCTACTTCAACAACCCGAAATCCCGAAATGGAAATGGAAAAACATTACCATGGATTTCATCACTAAATTGCCAAGGACTGCAAGTGGTTTTGATGCTATTTGGGTAATAGTTGATCATCTCACCAAAACAGCACACTTCCTGCCAATAAGAAAAGATGACAAGATGGAGAAGTTAGCACGACTGTATTTGAAGGAAGTCGTCTCCAGACATGGAATACCAATCTCTATTATCTCTGATAGGGATGGAAGATTTATTTCAAGATTCTGGCAGACATTACAGCAAGTATTAGGAACTCGTCTAGACATGAGTACTCCCTATCATCCACAAACTGATGGGCAGAGTGAAAGGATGATACAAACGCTTGAATACATGCTACGAGCATGTGTTATTGATTTCAGAAACAGTTGGGATCGACATCTACCGTTAGCAGAATTTTTCTACAATAACAGCTACCATTCAAGCATTGAGATGGCACCGTTTGAAGCACTTTATGGTAGAAAGTGCAGGTCTTCGATTTGTTGGAGTGAAGTGGGGGATAGACAGATTACGGGTCCGGAGATAATACAAGAAACTACCGAGAAGATCGTCCAACTTCAACAACGGTTGAAAACCGCCCAAAGTTGACAAAAGAGCTACGCTGACATTAAAAGAAAAGATATAGAATTTGAAATTGGAGAGATGGTCATGCTTAAAGTTGCACCTTGGAAAGGAGTTGTTCGATTTGGTAAAAGAGGGAAATTAAATCCAAGGTATATTGGACCATTCAAGATTATTAATCGTGTTGGACTAGTAGCTTACCGACTTGAGTTACCTCAACAACTCGCGGCTGTACATAACACTTTCCACGTCTCGAATTTGAAGAAATGTTTTGCTAAAGAAGATCTCACTATTCCGTTAGACGAAATCCAAATCAACGAAAAACTTCAATTCATCGAAGAACCCGTCGAAATAATGGACCGTGAGGTTAAAAGACTTCAGCAAAACAAGATACCAATTGTTAAGGTGTGACAATCGCTCCAAATCCATATGGACGAACACGTCATTCATTGATTTCATTGCGAGGTATTTGACCTCTATATGATACATTTTGTAAACATTGCATTCTTTTGAAAAGGCACACCATAAATGAATATTTAAATCAAAGGTTTTCAACATCTGATTATTTCTACATATAAACAATCACCATAAATAATAGTTTACAACAGTATTTCCGTTGACAATGCAGTCAAAATAAGATACATGGTGATGATTTGGTTAATGCAACGTCTCCTTGAAAAATATGTCATGTAAGACTCCATGCACATAGCTTGTTTAACATCTAAGCAAACAGCGAAATACTTCTAGGAAACCTGAGAATAAACATGCTAATAAGTGTCAACACAAAGGTTGGTGAGTTCATAGTTTTAATGTTGCACATAATCTGTATATAAAGGTGGATCACAAGATTTCAGTTGTTCAATCCAGAAACATTTATCAAAATATTCTACGAAATTGAGCACCCTGGTAACTAAACTTAACGTATATATAATTTGTACTCTTTGTATAATCATCTTAATAATACACGCAAACCAACGTGTACGCTTCTCAAATAGCATACGTCCGTTAAAAGGCTAGTGCTCTAGCTCGGACGGGGATATCAAGCCCTATGGATCCATATACTACTACTCGCGCCCACCAGTTCTTATAACTGGCAGTTACTAGTTACCAAAGCTAAGGGATTTTCTGTTCAAACTCAGTGTAGAATTTAGTATGTACTTGTATCCATTGCGTTTAAAATATATTGCATGTATTCTCAGCCCAAAAATATATATTGCAAAAGCAATTAAAAAGGGAGCAAATGAAACTCACCTTAGCAGCATATAAAGTCGTTCACCAAAATGTGATCGAAACACGGATTACCAAATAACCGTAGATCTCAACCTAGAGAACATATGTTGGTCAATAAATGTCTATCAAGCTAGGTCAGGTCATAGTGTATCACAATCCTAATGCTCGATATTGACATACAAAAGTTATCCAATGTTATTTCAAAAAGTCAATTTTGACAATAGTTTAACAAAACGAGACATACCTTATATAAGGATTCATTTACTCGGTTGGTAATATTCAAAAATTCAATTTATCAATCTCGTAAACAAGTTGTTTAAATCTTAATTGTAGATTCAAAAGCAATTTCAATTAACTTCAATCATAATTCAGTTGCTCATATCTTTTAATCCGTTCATCGAAATTATTCGATATCTAAATGAAAAGTTATTGATTTTTCGTCAGCTTTCTAAAAACATGTATATCATATATCTTTTACCAGTAATATATGTATTTAATTCGTGGTACATCATAAACTATTTAACAAGGAAATTTAGCATACAAGCATGTATAAATATATATACTCGAGCACTAGACATGGATACACAATTATTATATAAAAGATAAAATATAAGTACTTACATATCAATATTGAGATTCAATATTGTAGAAAAGTACGTAGACGTAATGGAGATGATAACACTAGGTTTGACTTGCAAATAATACCCATGAATATTACCCATAACCTCCTTGGCAATAACCCATAATTTCCTTAGCTTTATCCGGCTCATAAAACTATTTTGAAAGTGACATGCTCATGACCTCGTCGTAGTATTTTATGTATAATACTAATAATAATACAAATACTACTAATAATAATAAGATTAATAATAATATTAATCTTAATAATAATAATAATAATAATAATAATAATAATAATAATAATAATAATAATAATAATAATAATAATAATAATAATAATAATAATAATAATAATAATAATAATAATAATAATAATAATAATATAATTAATAAATATAATACGGAGTAATTTTTAAATTAAAACAGAGGCAGATATTGTAGTGACCCTAACTTTTCCATGTTTATATATATTATTTGAGATTGATATTTACATGATTAAATGTTTCCAACATGTTAAGCAATCAAACTTGTTAAGACTTGATTAATTGAAATAGGTTTCATATAGACAATTGACCACCCAAGTTGACCGATGATTCACGAACGTTAAAACTTGTAAAAACTATATGATGACATATATATGGTTATATATATAGTTAACATGATATTATGATAAGTAAACATATCATTAATTATATTAACAATGAACTACATATGTAAAAACAAGACTACTAACTTAATGATTTTGAAACGAGACATATATGTAACGATTATCGTTGTAACGACATTTAATGTATATATATCATATTAAGAGATATTCGTACATCATAATATCATGATAATATAATAATTTAAAATCTCTTTTGATATTATAAACATTGGGTTAACAATATTTAACAAGATCGTTAACCTAAAGGTTTCAAAACAACATTAACATGTAACGACTAACGATGACTTAACGACTCAGTTAAAATGTATATACATGTAGTGTTTTAATATGTATTCATACACTTTTGAAAGACTTCAAGACACTTATCAAAATACTTCTACTTAACAAAAATGCTTACAATTACATCCTCGTTCAGTTTCATCAACAATTCTACTCGTATGCACCCGTATTCGTACTCGTACAATACACAGCTTTTAGATGTATGTACTATTGGTATATACACTCCAATGATCAGCTCTTAGTAGCCCATGTGAGTCACCTAACACATGTGGGAACCATCATTTGGCAACTAGCATGAAATATCTCATAAAATTACAAAAATATGAGTAATCATTCATGACTTATTTACATGAAAACAAAATAACATATCCTTTATATCTAATCCATACACCAACGACCAAAAACACCTACAAACACTTTCATTCTTCAATTTTATTCATCTAATTAATCTCTCTCAAGTTCTATCTTCAAGTTCTAAGTGTTCTTCATAAATTCCAAAAGTTCTAGTTTCATAAAATCAAGAATACTTTCAAGTTTGCTAGCTCACTTCCAATCTTGTAAGGTGATCATCCAACCTCAAGAAATCTTTGTTTCTTACAGTAGGTTATCATTCTAATACAAGGTAATAATCATATTCAAACTTTGGTTCAATTTCTATAACTATAACAATCTTATTTCAAGTGATGACCTTACTTGAACTTGTTTTCGTGTCATGATTCTGCTTCAAGAACTTCGAGCCATCCAAGGATCCATTGAAGCTAGATCCATTTTTCTCTTTTCCAGTAGGTTTATCCAAGGAACTTAAGGTAGTAATGATGTTCATAACATCATTCGATTCATACATATAAAGCTATCTTATTCGAAGGTTTAAACTTGTAATCACTAGAACATAGTTTAGTTAATTCTAAACTTGTTCGCAAACAAAAGTTAATCCTTCTAACTTGACTTTTAAAATAAACTAAACACATGTTCTATATCTATATGATATGCTAACTTAATGATTTAAAACCTGGAAACACGAAAAACACCGTAAAACCGGATTTACGCCGTCGTAGTAACACCGCGGGCTGTTTTGGGTTAGTTAATTAAAAACTATGATAAACTTTGATTTAAAAGTTGTTATTATGAGAAAATGATTTTTATTATGAACATGAAACTATATCCAAAAATTATGGTTAAACTCAAAGTGGAAGTATGTTTTCTAAAATGGTCATCTAGACGTCGTTCTTTCGACTGAAATGACTACCTTTACAAAAACGACTTGTAACTTATTTTTCCGACTATAAACCTATACTTTTTCTGTTTAGATTCATAAAATAGGGTTTAATATGAAACCATAGCAATTTGATTCACTCAAAACGGAGTTAAAATGAAGAAGTTATGGGTAAAACAAGATTGGATAATTTTTCTCATTTTAGCTACGTGAAAATTGGTAACAAATCTATTCCAACCATAACTTAATCAACTTGTATTGTATATTATGTAATCTTGAGATACCATAGACACGTATACAATGTTTCGACCTATCATGTCGACACATCTATATATATTTCGGAACAACCATAGACACTCTATATGTGAATGTTGGAGTTAGCTATACAGGGTTGAGGTTGATTCCAAAATATATATAGTTTGAGTTGTGATCAATTCTGAGATACGTATTGTAATGACCCGGACTTTTTAGATCGATCTATACTTATAAGATTAATATTTACATAAATTAAACCTTACCAACATGATAAGCAATCCAAATTGTTGAGATTTATGTTTTTGAAAAGAGTTTTACACAACGTTTGACCGTCTAGTTTGACCGATGATATCACGAACTATATAATATATGATAATTATACGTTTGTGTATATATATGTATATATACATATTTAACATGATCTAAGGATGTTTTAATATCTCATTTTGTATTAATAACAATAAGTTATAAGTATATTTTGAAACTACTAATTTAAGTTTTCAAAACAATAACCATACGTAACGTTATTTGACATAAAAACTTATGACCTATAATGTTTATACATATATCGTATATGTAATGTATTTAATCACTTTTTAAGGACTTAAATACATAAAACAATATAAGTATATTCACAAAATATAACTATATTTGAATCCTCGTTCCGTTTTCACAAGATTTCTATACGTATATTTAGAGTATATGTACTCGTATCATACCTAGCTTCTATACGTATTTACTATTAGTATATACACATCAAATCACCACCAACCAGCCCTTGTTCATGCCTTATGTATAAGGTAATTACTTTGTATGATTGTATGACTAATTACACAAGATTACAAGCTTGGAAATTTGTCCTTGTTCCCCCCTTGCTCACGTTTTAAATGGCCATCACCAAGCCATGTTTAGCTCACCATTTCTACTCCTAAACTACTCTCTAATTCACCTACTTACAAGTCATAAGAAACCCATAACCATTCAGCTAGTATCCATGAAGATCTAGCCATAAAAACAACACTTAATCACCATAGGAAAACCCTTACAAAAACACTTCAAGAATCCTTCCAAGAACACAAGTTTACTTCCAATCTTTCATCCAACTCCACCACTCTTTTGGTTCTAGGTTTTTACTTCTCTTTTACAGCAATCTTGTACAAGTAACTTGAGGTAGTAACTTTGTTCATAACCTTATTCGATTCATATATATATAGCTATCTTATTTTATGGTATACAATTTTAACAACAAGAACATAGTTTGAATGATTTCAAACTTGTTTGCAAACTAAATAGATCCTTCTAACTTAACTTTTAAAATACTTCAAGACCTGTAATATATCATAAATATATGCTAATTTAACAAGGTATAACTTGGTTTTTCAAAGAACACCTTAAAAACTGTTTTTACGACGTCGGAGTGCAACTGGGGGCGGTTTTGGGTTGGATAATTAAAAACTATTTTGAACCTTGAATTGGAGGTTTATTTTCTGGAAAAATGATATTTACTATGAATATGATAACACATAAAAATTTCATGATTTAACTCAAAGTATAAGTATTTTTAGAAAAATAATCATTTAATGTTGTTTACATAAGGGAAAATGATTAACTTCATAAGTTTCACCAAAGTTTGACCTATGACCTGTGATTTTGAATAAAAACTAAGGTATTTACAGTTCATAGTCTTAAAGAAGAACTCGATCCAAGGAAGTGTCAAGTTGAACCAACGAAAACGGAGTTGTAACGAAGAAACTATGACCAAAACAAGATCGGATATCCAAAACTAGTTTAGCCACGAAAATAATTGGAGAAAAATTAAATGAATCACATCTTTCTAAAATAACATGATATTTTATATATATGTACTCATAATTTAATTTTATATATTTCAGGACCACCCGTAAACAATACGAGAAGATTAATCATAAGATCCCATGATTGTACGCAACACGTCATTTGACAACACCGGTACTTTATGTACGCAACACGTCATTTGACAACACCGGTACCGTGGGTCAAGATTAATCCCGACCAATACAAATACGATGGGGTTTTATTTATTTCGATGGGGGTTTTATTTATTAAACACCTAAATATGAACCATTAAAATTGAATTACTAACATCGGACTGCTAACTACGGACTAAGAAATTATTAAAACTATTAAAAGTATAATAAGTATATATATGTGACGATTGTTTAAAATGGAAATATATTGATAAACTATATACGGATAGGTTCGTGATATCAACCGGAGACCAAGTCAAAATATATATATCTTCAAGGCAAAAGTGAGTATATAGTCCCACTTTTAAACTCTAAACATTTCGGGATGAGAATACATGTATTTTATGTTTTACGATATGGACACAAGTAACTGAAAAATATATTCTACGTTGAGTTGTACCACTGGCATACTTCCCTGTAGCTTGGTAACTACTATTTACAGCGGTATTGTAAACGCGAATCCTGTTGATAGATCTATCGGGCCTGACAACCCCAACCGGACTGGACGACCAGTATTCAACGGTTGCACAGTACTTCGTTTCGTGACTATACTTGGTACGGTGTAGTAAGATTTCATAATAAAGGGAATATGCGACGTGATTAAATGTTAAGTATGGTTACCAAGTGCTCAACCACTTAGAATATTTTTATTAAAATGTTTATATATGAAATCTTGTGGTCTATATATATATATATATTGCTGCCGGCATTAAACCTATATCTCACCAACTTTATGTTGACGTTTTAAGCATGTTTATTCTCAGGTGATAACTAAAAGCTTCCGCTGCAACATGTTGAATTTAAGCAAGATCTTGAGTATGCATATTTGTGTCAAAAATAAAACTGCATATCCGAGGAATTGTAATGTAAAATATGCTAGAAATCATATTGTTATCATCACATGTAAAGTTTGTAAGTCTAAGATTATCGCTAAACGATAATCATCTTTATATTGTCTAAAGCTTGTATTAAAATAAGAGTTATGGTTTGTAATGTAAAATAAATGCAGTTGTTCTTTTAAAAATGTCGCATATAGAGGTCAATACCTCGCAATGAAATCATACGTTATCTAACTCGTTCTTATGGTTAAGGACGGGTTATGACATGTGGTATCAGAGCGGTGGTCTTAGCGAACCAGGTTTGCATTAGTGTGTCTAACTGATAAGTCGTTAGGATACATTAGTAAGTCTGGACTTTGACCGGGTCTGATTTAAAAACCATTGCTTATCATTGTTGGTTAAAATTTATATGTAAATATTATGTAGTACTAATGGGTTAGTTGCTGTGTGATAGATGTCGGGCTCAAAACTTGTCATCACATTCAGCAACTCCGAATCAGAATCTTCAGATGGTGTTCCAGTCATTAACCTATCCGATGACAAAAATAATATCTTTGGGGAAGACTCACAAATTCCGGATGAACCGACTATAGAGAACCCGGAAAGTGAACCCGAGGAGGAAAGTGAACCCGAGGAGGAAAGTGAACCCGAGGAAGAAATACAAGAAATTACGAAAGACAAGTTCGAACTAGGAAAGAAACGAAAGGCTAATGAATTAGAAAATTCAAATCCTGAGTTTAGTAAGGATGATGTGGCACCAACTCCACTAGACACTATCACCCCTATTCCCGCTATTCCTATTCGTTCTATCCCGGCATCTAGTTCTTCAGCCCCACAGCCAAAATATAGGCAGACAGCTAGGATAAGCGTTAGGCCATTCCTTGAACCTAAACGTCCTAGAAAATAGACCAAACGATGCGCTGCCGTATTAAACCATGGGATCATATAATGTTTTGTATAATATTATTAGTGTGGTTTGCTTAATGTTCGATGTAAGATAAGCATATGTAAAATAGTGAAGTATGAAATGCAATAATTTTCCATGGTTAAGTATTATTTAGATTGTAGTAATTGGTTCTGTACTAAGCTATTAAGTATGAACATTAACGGGTAGGTACTACCCTAGATATAATTATAAAATGCTAATAAGAAGAAAAGGCTTTTATAATAATACCTGGTTCATATTGTTAACAAGCTATAATGTACTATAAATACACACTACATCTATAATATTTCATGTGAATAATTATTTTCTTTCATTAGGAAATGGCGCGATTGAATCGAATGACGGAACAAGAAGTCGAGGAATTCATCAACCAGCGAGTGAACGACAGAATGTTATGGGTCGAAGCTGCAAGAGCTGCTGCAGTTAACCCAAATCCTCGTGTAGGATGTACCTACAAGACTTTTCAAGCTTGCAAGCCCTCATCATTCAGTGGAACGGAAGGACCGATCGGTTTAACCCGGTGGATAGAAAAGATGGAGACAGTGTTTAAAATCAGTGGTTGTGTTGAAAAGGACATGACCAAGTATGCATCGTGCACTTTACAAGATAGTGCACTCACGTGGTGGAAAAATTATGTGAAGGCTGTAGGAGGAGATGTAGCTTATGATACCCCATGGGAAGAATTCAAAATAATGTTAATCAACGAGTATTGTCCAAGGAACGAGGTTAGGAAGTTGGAAGATGAATTACGAAGCCTGAAGGTTGTTGGTACTGAAATCACCAACTACAATCAGCGATTCATGGAATTAGTTTTGCTATGTCCTGAATTGGTTCCAACCGAAGAACGGAAGATTGAAATGTACAAAGATGGTTTGCCCAAAAAGGTCAAGGCAAATGTTACAGCATCGAAACCTAAGACAATTCATGAAGCTATAACCATGGCAAACGAGCTAATGGATCAGGTCATCATGGATAAGAAAGTATCCAATACTGATGTGAAGGTATCAGGTAACAAAAGAAAGTGGAATGGAAATTATGATCGAGGTAACCAACAACAATCTTTTAAGAAACAAGAAATCACGCAAGGTGCGGGTAGTGGTTTAAGCTTTGGTTACAAAGGACAAAATCCTTTATGTAACCGATGCCACAAACATCACTCTGGCTACTGTAATGTGGTATGCAACAAATGTAATCGAAAGGGTCATCTTGCTGAAGATTGTAGGGCTCTCGTTACAAATACAAATGGTACCAAGACTCCTGCCACCAATGCAAATAGAACTGCTTTGGCTACCATTACTTGTTATGGGTGTGGAAAACAAGGTCACTATAAGAGCCAGTGTCCGAATCCAGAGAAGAATAATGGATCTGCATGTGGAAGAGCATTTGTTATTAATGCTAGAGAGGCGTGTGAAGACCCGGAGCTTATTACGGGTACGTTTACCATTAATAACTTATCCGCATCTATTATATTTGATACTGGTGCCGATAGAAGTTACGTGAGTAGAGGCTTTTACGTTAAATTGAATTGTTCATCATTACCTCTAGATGGTAAGTACATGATTGAGTTAGCTAATGGTAAACTAATTAAAGCCGATAAAATTTGCCGTGATTGTAAAATAAATTTAGCCGGAGAAACGTTTAAAATTGACTTGATACCCGTAGAATTAGGAAGTTTTGATGTAATAGTCGGCATGGACTGGATGTCCAAAGTAGGAGCTGAAGTTGTGTGTGCCAAGAAGGCAATTCGCATTCCTTGTAAGGATAAAATGCTGGTGATGATTTATGGAGAGAAGGGTAACTCAAAGCTAAAACTCATTAGCTGTTTGAAAGCTAAGAAGTGTTTAGAAAAGGGATGTTATGCTATTCTAGCACATGTTAATAAAGTCGAAAAGAAAGAAAAAGAGAAGTGCATCAACGACGTGTCTGTGGCAAGAGATTTTCCTGAAGTTTTTCCGGAAGAGTTGCCGGGATTACCTCCATTTAGATCTGTAGAATTTCAAATAGATTTAGTACCAGGAGCTGCACCAGTTGCCCGTGCTCCATATAGACTTGCACCGTCCGAGTTAAAAGAACTTCAGAGTCAGTTAAAAGAATTACTGGATCGTGGATTCATACGACCAAGTACTTCACCGTGGGGAGCTCCGATTCTATTTGTTAAAAAGAAAGATGGATCTTTTAGGATGTGTATAGATTATCGTGAATTAAATAAGTTAACTATCAAGAATCGGTATCCACTACCGAGAATTGATGACTTATTTGATCAACTCCAAGGATCATGTGTGTACTCGAAAATTGACCTAAGATCGGGCTATCATCAATTACGCGTCAAAGAAGAAGATATACCGAAAACTGCTTTTCGGACACGTTATGGTCATTACGAATTTTTGGTCATGCCGTTTGGGTTGACAAATGCGCCAGCTGTATTCATGGACCTCATGAATCGAGTTTGTAGTCCATATTTAGATAAGTTTGTTATCGTTTTCATTGATGATATTCTTATCTATTCCAAGAGTGAGCAAGAGCATGAGCAGCATTTAAGGTTGATATTAGAGTTGTTGAGAAAAGAACAGCTATATGCTAAATTTTCTAAATGTGCTTTCTGGTTGAAAGAAGTGCAATTTCTTGGCCACGTTGTTAGTAGCAAAGGAATTCAGGTTGATCCAGCAAAAATTGAAGCCATTGAAAAATGGGAGACTCCTAAGACACCAACGCAGATACGCCAATTTTTGGGTTTAGCCGGTTATTATAGAAGGTTTATTCAAGATTTTTCCCGAATAGCTAAGCCGTTGACAGCGTTAACGCAAAAAGGGAAGAAATATGAATGGACATCTGAGCAGGAGAGTGCATTTCAATTACTAAAGAAGAAGTTAACTACGGCGCCTATTTTATCGTTACCAGAAGGGAACGATGATTTTGAAATATATTTTGACGCTTCGCGACAAGGTTTTGGTTGCGTTCTTATGCAACGGAAGAAAGTTATTGCATACGCATCCCGACAATTGAAGATTCACGAGCGGAATTATACGACGCATGATCTAGAACTGGGAGCAGTCGTGTTTGCATTGAAGATACGGAGACACTATTTGTATGGGGTTAAATGCACTGTGTTTACTGATCATAAAAGCCTTCAACATATTTTTGATCAGAAACAGCTGAACATGAGGCAACGTAGGTGGGTCGAGTTAATAAATGACTATGATTATGAAATTCGTTATCATCCCGGGAAAGCGAATGTGGTGGCTGACGCACTAAGCAGAAAGGAACGAGAACCAATTCGAGTACGAGCAATGAACATAAAAATTCGCATGAATCTCAACTCACAAATCAAAGAGGCTCAACGAGAAGCTCTTACTAAAGAAAACATAGGAAATGAAATAATGAAGAAGTATGGGAAACAACTCATTATGCGGGAAGATGGAATTCGATATTTTGCAAATCGTATTTGGGTACCGAAGTTGGGTGGATTAAGGAAGTTGATATTGAACGAGGCACATAAGACAAGATACTCGATACTTCCTGGAGTTGGAAAGATGTACCAAGATCTTAAGACACATTATTGGTGGCCTAATTTAAAGACAGACGTTGCAACATATGTTGGGGAGTGTTTAACTTGTTCCAAAATCAAAGCAGAACACCAAAAGCCGTCAGGGTTACTTCAACAACCAGAAATCCCAGAATGGAAATGGGATGGTATTACCATGGATTTCATCACAAAGTTACCAAAGACTGCCTGGGGATACGACACCATTTGGGTGATTGTTGATCGTCTTACCAAATCTGCACATTTCTTGCCTATAAAGGAAACGGATAGAATGGAGAAATTATTACGATTATATATAAAGGAAATAGTTTCAAGGCATGGAATACCTATTTCCATTATATCTGATCGTGATAGTAGATTTACCTCAAAGTTCTGGCAATCACTACAGGAGGCACTAGGAACTCGTTTGGATATGAGTACCGCATATCATCCGCAAACCGACGGGCAGAGTGAAAGAACAATTCAGACTCTTGAAGACATGCTCAGGGCATGTGTGATCGATTTTGGAAACGGATGGGATAAGTATTTACCGTTAGCAGAATTCTCGTATAATAATAGTTATCATGCGAGCATTAAAGCTGCGCCATTCGAAGCATTGTACGGAAGGAAGTGTAGATCTCCTATTTGTTGGAATGAAGTAGGAGATCGACAATTAACTGGTCCCGAGATCATACACGAAACGACTGAGAATATAGTACAAATCAAGGAGAGATTGAAAACAGCCCGTAGTCGCCAAAAGAGCTACGCCGATGTTCGAAGGAAACCATTAGAGTTTCATATCGGTGACATGGTTATGTTAAAGGTGTCACCATGGAAAGGTGTAATACGTTTCGGAAAAAGGGGTAAACTGAACCCAAGGTACGTAGGCCCGTTCAAGATTATCGAACGCATTGGACCGGTAGCTTATCGACTCGAGTTACCACAACAACTCGCTGGAGTACATAATACATTTCACGTCTCAAACCTTAAGAAGTGTCTTGCAAAGGAAGACCTCACCATTCCTCTTGAAGAAATTCAAGTTGACGAGAAACTACAATTCATAGAAGAACCAATCGAGATTATGGACCGTGAAGTTAAACGGCTCAAGCAGAGCAACATACCGATCGTTAAAGTTCGTTGGAATGCATGAAGAGGTCCCGAGTTTACTTGGGAGCGAGAGGATCAAATGAAACAAAAATACCCGCATTTGTTTCCCGATGACGCAAAATAGGTACGATTTTAAAATTTCGGGACGAAATTTATTTAACGGGTAGGTACTGTAATGACCCGGACTTTTTCGATCGATCTATACTTATAAGATTAATATTTACATAAATTAAACCTTACCAACATGATAAGCAATCCAAATTGTTGAGATTTATGTTTTTGAAAAGAGTTTTACACAACGTTTGACCGTCTAGTTTGACCGATGATATCACGAACTATATAATATATGATAATTATACGTTTGTGTATATATATGTATATATACATATTTAACATGATCTAAGGATGTTTTAATATCTCATTTTGTATTAATAACAATAAGTTATAAGTATATTTTGAAACTACTAATTTAAGTTTTCAAAACAATAACCATACGTAACGTTATTTGACATAAAAACTTATGATCTATAATGTTTATACATATATCGTATATGTAATGTATTTAATCACTTTTTAAGGACTTAAATACATAAAACAATATAAGTATATTCACAAAATATAACTATATTTGAATCCTCGTTCCGTTTTCACAAGATTTCTATACGTATATTTAGAGTATATGTACTCGTATCATACCTAGCTTCTATACGTATTTACTATTAGTATATACACATCAAATCACCACCAACCAGCCCTTGTTCATGCCTTATGTATAAGGTAATTACTTTGTATGATTGTATGACTAATTACACAAGATTACAAGCTTGGAAATTTGTCCTTGTTCCCCCTTGCTCACGTTTTAAATGGCCATCACCAAGCCATGTTTAGCTCACCATTTCTACTCCTAAACTACTCTCTAATTCACCTACTTACAAGTCATAAGAAACCCATAACCATTCAGCTAGTATCCATGAAGATCTAGCCATAAAAACAACACTTAATCACCATAGAAAAACCCTTACAAAAACACTTCAAGAATCCTTCCAAGAACACAAGTTTACTTCCAATCTTTCATCCAACTCCACCACTCTTTTGGTTCTAGGTTTTTACTTCTCTTTTACAGCAATCTTGTCCAAGTAACTTTAGGTAGTAACTTTGTTCATAACCTTATTCGATTCATATATATATAGCTATCTTATTTTATGGTATACAATTTTAACAACAAGAACATAGTTTGAATGATTTCAAACTTGTTTGCAAACTAAATAGATCCTTCTAACTTAACTTTTAAAATACTTCAAGACCTGTAATATATCATAAATATATGCTAATTTAACAAGGTATAACTTGGTTTTTCAAAGAACACCTTAAAAACTGTTTTTACGACGTCGGAGTGGAACCGGGGGCGGTTTTGGGTTGGATAATTAAAAACTATTTTGATCCTTGAATTGGAGGTTTATTTTCTGGAAAAATGATATTTACTATGAAAATGATAACACATAAAAATTTCATGATTTAACTCAAGGTATAAGTATTTTTAGAAAAATAATCATTTAATGTTGTTTACATAAGGGAAAATGATTAACTTCATAAGTTTCACCAAAGTTTGACCTATGACCTGTGATTTCGAATACAAACTAAGGTATTTACAGTTCATAGTCTTAAAGAAGAACTCGATCCAAGGAAGTGGCAAGTTGAACCAACGAAAACGGAGTTGTAACGAAGAAACTATGACCAAAACAAGATCGGATATCCAAAACTAGTTTAGCCACGAAAATAATTGGAGAAAAATTAAATGAATCACATCTTTCTAAAATAACATGATATTTTATATATATGTACTCATAATTTAATTTTATATATTTCAGGACCACCCGTAAACAATACGAGAAGATTAATCATAAGATCCCATGATTGTACGCAACACGTCATTTGACAACACCGGTACTTTATGTATGCAACACGTCATTTGACAACACCGGTACCGTGGGTCAAGATTAATCCCGACCAATACAAATACGATGGGGTTTTATTTATTTCGATGGGGGTTTTATTTATTAAACACCTAAATATGAACCATTAAAATTGAATTACTAACATCGGACTGCTAACTACGGACTAAGAAATTATTAAAACAATTAAAAGTATAATAAGTATATATATGTGACGATTGTTTAAAATGGAAATATATTGATAAACTATATATGGATAGGTTCGTGATATCAACCGAAGACCAAGTCAACATATATATATCTTCAAGGCAAAAGTGAGTATATAGTCCCACTTTTAAACTCTAAACATTTCGGGATGAGAATACATGTATTTTATGTTTTACGATATGGACACAAGTAACTGAAAAATATATTCTACGTTGAGTTGTACCACTGGCATACTTCCCTGTAGCTTGGTAACTACTATTTACAGCGGTATTGTAAACGCGAATCCTGTTGATAGATCTATCGGGCCTGACAACCCCAACCGGACTGGACGACCAGTATTCAACGGTTGCACAGTACTTCGTTTCGTGACTATACTTGGTACGGTGTAGTAAGATTTCATAATAAAGGGAATATGCGACGTGATTAAATGTTAAGTATGGTTACCAAGTGCTCAACCACTTAGAATATTTTTATTAAAATGTTTATATATGAAATCTTGTGGTCTATATATATATATATATATTGCTGCCGGCATTAAACCTATATCTCACCAACTTTATGTTGACGTTTTAAGCATGTTTATTCTCAGGTGATAACTAAAAGCTTCCCCTGCAACATGTTGAATTTAAGCAAGATCTTGAGTATGCATATTTGTGTCAAAAATAAAACTGCATATCCGAGGAATTGTAATGTAAAATATGCTAGAAATCGTATTGTTATCATCACATGTAAAGTTTGTAAGCCTAAGATTATCGCTAAACGATAATCATCTTTATATTGTCTAAAGCTTGTATTAAAATAAGAGTTATGGTTTGTAATGTAAAATAAATGCAGTTGTTCTTTTAAAAATGTCGCATATAGAGGTCAATACCTCGCAATGAAATCATACGTTATCTAACTCGTTCTTATGGTTAAGGACGGGTTATGACACGTATACACTGGGTCGTGGATTGATTCAAGATAATATTTATCGATTTATTTCTGTACATCTAACTGTGGACAACTAGTTGTAGGTTACTAACGAGGACAGCTGACTTAATAAACTTAAAACATCAAAATATATTAAAAGTGTTGTAAATATATTTTGAACATACTTTGATATATATGTATATATTGTTATAGGTTCGTGAATCAACCAGTGGCCAAGTCTTACTTCCCGACGAAGTAAAAATCTGTGAAAGTGAGTTATAGTCCCACTTTTAAAATCTAATATTTTTGGGATGAGAATACATGCAGGTTTTATAAATGATTTACAAAATAGACACAAGTACGTGAAACTACATTCTATGGTTGAATTATCGAAATCGAATATGCCCCTTTTTATTAAGTCTGGTAATCTAAGAATTAGGGAACAGACACCCTAATTGACGCGAATCCTAAAGATAGATCTATCGGGCCCAACAAGCCCCATCCAAAGTACCGGATGCTTTAGTACTTCGAAATTTATATCATATCCGAAGGGTGTCCCGGAATGATGGGGATATTCTTATATATGCATCTTGTTAATGTCGGTTACCAGGTGTTCACCATATGAATGATTTTTATCTCTATGTATGGGATGTGTATTGAAATATGAAATCTTGTGGTCTATTATTATGATTTGATATATATAGGTTAAACCTATAACTCACCAACATTTTTGTTGACGTTTTAAGCATGTTTATTCTCAGGTAATTATTAAGAGCTTCCGCTGTCGCATACTTAAATAAGGACGAGATTTGGAGTCCATGCTTGTATGATATTGTGTAAAAACTGCATTCAAGAAACTTATTTTGTTGTAACATATTTGTATTGTAAACCATTATGTAATGGTCGTGTGTAAACAGGATATTTTAGATTATCATTATTTGATAATCTACGTAAAGCTTTTAAAACCTTTATTGATGAAATAAAGGTTATGGTTTGTTTTAAAATGAATGCAGTCTTTGAAAAACGTCTCATATAGAGGTCAAAACCTCGCAACGAAATCAATTAATATGGAACGTTTTTAATCAATAAGAACGGGACTTTTCAGTTGGTATCCGAGCGTTGGTCTTAGAGAACCAGAATTTTGCATTAGTGTGTCTTATCAAGTTTGTTAGGATGCATTAGTGAGTCTAGACTTCGACCGTGTTTACTTGAAAAATGATTGCTTAACAAATTTTGTTGGAAACTATATATTTTTAACATGTGAATATTATGTGATATATTAATCTCTTAATGCGTTTGATATTATGTGATAGATGTCTACCTCTAGAACAAGTCCCATTGACTCACCTAATAATAATGAAGAGTCAAATGTAAATTGGAATGATTCGTGGACTGATTCACAAGTTCCCGAAGAGGAACCGGAAGAAGAGTCGGAACCGGAAGAAGAATCTGAACCGGAAGAAGAATCGGAACCGGATGAAGAAATAGAACCGGTGGGGGAAATAATAAAACAGTTAAGTAAAAGAAAATCCTCAACCAACCGACCAAGGTTAATTATGGTCAATGGTGTTTCCGCCAAGGAAGCAAAATATTGGGAGGATTACCAATTCTCCGATGAATCGGATTCCGACGAGAATTCCGATGATGTTATAGAAATTACCCCAACTGAATTTAAAAAGGCAAAAGAAAATAATAAGGGAAAGGGCATAAAAATAGAGAAATCTAATTCCAACCCCGATGAACTTTATATGTATCGTCAACCCCCGAAGTTCTTAAGTTGTAACAATGACCCGGGAACCTCTAAACCACCAGGTTTTTCTAAACCAATGTGGATTACGACGGCTCGTATTAGGGGAACATCATATATCCCTAGAAACTTGGCAAAACGAACCAAAACCGAAGAAGAAGAAACAAGCGAGTCGGAATAAGATAGTTGTATTCGTGTGGTGTAATATATGTAATATAGTGTGCTTATGCTTTATGATATATGTAAAAATTGCTTGTATTAATAAGTATTTTTTTTTATGAATCTAACTCTTGTCTATTTTACAGTATAAAAATACAAAATGGATAGACAACCCAATATTTTAAGAGACCAACCCAGAGACATGATTGATGAAATCTTGTCTAGAGTCGGTCAGAATTCTTCGGCACAACTATTTAAGGCGAGATCAGTTTGTAAGACATTCGAAGAACGTTCCAAGAATGCCTTGGTTTATAAAAGGCTTTCGTTCGAAAGATGGGGGATATCACATTGGGAAATCCATAAGTTACGATGTGTTTACTTTGACGCATATATTGCGGGGAACCCAAATGCTATTTTACGCAATGGGTTAAGAAATTATTTTGACTCAATATATCCGAATATTGGACTTCGTGATTTAGAAAAAGCGGCTAACATGCAACATAAAGAAGCATGTTATGCTTACGGATTAGTAATGTTCGCTTCTCACCAAAGTGAGAACAAGAACATCGGGCTACAACTATTAAAAAAAACGTTCCCACAAGTGACGGAGTCGGTAATTGGGGTAAGAAATGAGGTTTTTAGATTGTTACGGGACTGTTGGACATTACGTAACCCTCGCCCCTTTGACGACGTTACAACACGCTGTCTTATCAACGGCCATAACGGTTATGTTCCACAAGACCAAGGATGGGAAGTAATCCTAGTAAAACCAGAATGCATGACTTGTTTCTGGACGTATGAATTACGTGTCTTTATTGCCTTTGCTGAACGACTTGTGTACTAGCTAGAATTATCTTCACAACCATCTTGTATCAAATTTATTGTGTGCTATATTTCATGCTATATGTAAAATAAGCGGTATTGTAAGTTTGTAAAATATTGTGTAAAAGTTTGAACGCGAAATATTATTATAATCAGTTTTTCATATAGAATTGTAGTAGTTGAATTGTATATTAGCTACTAAGTATGAACTTAACGGGTAGGTACTACCCGAATTTAAACTTATAAAACGCTAATATGAAGAAAAAGCTTTTATAAATGAGTTCATATTATGCTACGAAATACTATTAACTACTCTTAATATTCTGTATGATTAACTTGTTCCATTTGACTATTTTGAAGGAAATGGCACCGACTACTCGACACACCGTGAATATGAATGAAGAGGAATTCCGTACTTTTCTAGCTTCAAACATAGCCGCAGTACAGGCTGCGCTACATACCAACAATAACCTTGGATCTAGCAGTACAGGAAATCGTGTAAGAAGCACCTACAAAGAATTTACTGCCTGCAAACCTTTGGAATTTGATGGAACCGAAGGACCGATCGGATTGAAACGGTGGACCGAGAAGGTCGAATCGGTGTTTGCCATAAGTAAGTGTACTGAAGAGTACAAAGTGAAGTACGCTACGCATACCTTCACAGGTTCTGCGTTAACATGGTGGAATACCTATCTAGAGCAAGTGGGACAAGACGATGCGTACGCACTACCGTGGTCAGCATTCAAGCACTTGATGAACGAGAAGTACCATCCCAGAACCGAGGTCAATAAGCTCAAGACAGAACTTAGAGGGTTACGAACCCAAGGATTTGATATTACCACGTACGAAAGACAATTCACAGAACTATGCCTATTGTGTCCGGGAGCATTCGAAGATGAGGAAGAGAAGATCGACGCGTTTGTGAAAGGATTACCAGAAAGAATCCAAGAAGATATAAGTTCACACGAGCCCGCCTCCATACAACAGGCTTGTAGAATGGCTCACAAACTAGTGAACCAGATTGAAGAAAGAATTAAAGAACAGACTGCTGAAGAGGCCAATGTGAAGCAAGTCAAAAGAAAGTGGGAGGAAAACGGTGATAAGAATCACCAATACAACAACAACAGCAATTACAACAATAATCGCAACAATTATCCCAACAATCGCAATATCAATCGCAACTACAACAAACGGCCCAACAACAACCACAACAACAACAACAGCAACTACAACAATCATCCCAACAACAATAATAACCGCAATAACAACAACAATCAGAAGCAGCTATGCCAAAGGTGTGAAAAGTATCACTCGGGGTTCTGCACCAAATTTTGCAACAAGTGTAAAAGAAATGGTCATAGCGCGGCGAAGTGTGAGGTCTACGGACCAGGGGTTAATAGAACGAAAGGAACAAATGGTGTCGGAATGAGTAATGGCGGAACAAGTAGTGTCGGAGCAATTTATGCCAATGTAGTTTGTTATAAATGTGGAAAACCGGGCCACATTATTAGAAATTGCCTGAACCAGGAGAACACGAATGGACAAGGCCGCGAAAGAGTTTTCAATATTAATGCGGCAGAGGCACAAGAAGACCCGGAGCTTGTTACGGGTTCGTTTCTTATTGACAATAAAGCTGCTTACGTTTTATTTGATTCGGGTGCGGATAGAAGCTATATGAGTAGAGATTTTTGTACTAAATTAAGTTGTCCATTGACGCCTTTGGATAGTAAATTTTTACTCGAATTAGCAAATGGTAAATTAATTTCAGCAGATAATATATGTCGGAATCGAGAAATTAAACTGGTTAGCGAAACATTTAAGATTGATTTGATACCAGTAGAGTTAGGGAGTTTTGAAGTGATAATCGGTATGGACTGGTTGAAAGAAGTGAAAGCAGAGAGAATGTTTGTTACAAAAATGCAATTCGCATTATACGAGAAAAAGGAAAACCCTTAATGGTGTACGGAGAAAAGGGCAACACGAAGCTACATCTTATTAGTAATTTGAAGGCACAAAAACTAATAAGAAAAGGTTGCTATGCTGTTCTAGCACACGTCAAGAAAGTACAAACTGAAGAAAAGAGCATCAATGATGTTCCCATTGCAAAAGAATTTCCCGATGTATTTCCGAAAGAATTACCGGGATTACCCCCACATTGATCCGTTGAATTTTAAATAGATCTTGTACCAGGAGCTGCACCAATAGCTCGTGCTCCTTACAGACTCGCACCCAGCGAGATGAAAGAACTGCAAAGCCAATTACAAGAACTTTTAGAGCGTGGTTTCATTCGACCAAGCACATCACCGTGGGGAGCTCCTGTTTTGTTTATCAAGAAGAAAGATGGTACATTCAGGTTGTGTATCGACTACCGAGAGTTGAACAAACTTACCATCAAGAACCGCTACCCACTATCGAGAATCGACGACTTATTTGATCAACTACAAGGCTCGTCTGTTTATTCAAAGATTGACTTACGTTCCCGGGTATCATCAAATGCGGGTAAAAGAAGATGATATTCCAAAGACTGCTTTCAGAACATGTTACGGTCATTACGAGTTTATGGTCATGCCATTTGGTTTAACTAATGCACCAGCTGTGTTCATGGACCTTATGAACCGAGTGTGTGGACCATACCTTGACAAGTTTGTCATTGTTTTCATTGATGACATACTTATTTACTCAAAGAATGACCAAGAACACGGTGAACATTTGAGAAAGGTGTTAGAAGTATTGAGGAAGGAAGAATTGTACGCTAAGTTTTCAAAGTGTGCATTTTGGTTGGAAGAAGTTCAATTCCTCGGTCACATAGTGAACAAAGAAGGTATTAAGGTGGATCCGGCAAAGATAGAAACTGTTTAAAAGTGGGAAACCCCGAAAACTCCGAAACACATACGCCAGTTTTTAGGACTAGCTGGTTACTACAGAAGGTTCATCCAAGACTTTTCCAGAATAGCAAAACCCTTGACTGCATTAACGCATAAAGGGAAGAAATTTGAATGGAATGATGAACAAGAGAAAGCGTTTCAGTTATTGAAGAAAAAACTAACTACGGCACCTATATTGTCATTGCCTGAAGGGAATGATGATTTTGTGATTTATTGTGACGCATCAAAGCAAGGTCTCGGTTGTGTATTAATGCAACGAACGAAGGTGATTGCTTATGCGTCTAGACAATTGAAGATTCACGAAAAAAATTATACGATGCATGATTTGGAATTAGGCGCAGTTGTTTTTGCATTAAAGACTTGGAGGCACTACTTATATGGTGTTAAAAGTATTATATATACCGACCGCAAAAGTCTTCAACACATATTTAATCAGAAACAACTGAATATGAGGCAGCGTAAGTGGATTGAATTATTGAATGATTACGACTTTGAGATTCGTTACCACCCGGGGAAGGCAAATGTGGTAGCCGATGCCTTGAGCAGGAAGGACAGAGAACCCATTCGAGTAAAATCTATGAATATAATGATTCATAATAACCTTACTACTCAAATAAAGGAGGCGCAACAAGGAGTTTTAAAAGAGGGAAATTTAAAGGATGAAATACCCAAAGGATCGGAGAAGCATCTTAATATTCGGGAAGACGGAACCCGGTATAGGGCTGAAAGGATTTGGGTACCAAAATTTGGAGATATGAGAGAAATGGAACTTAGAGAAGCTCATAAAACCAGATACTCAATACATCCTGGAACGGGGAAGATGTACAAGGATCTCAAGAAACATTTTTGGTGGCCGGGTATGAAAGCCGATGTTGCTAAATACGTAGGAGAATGTTTGACGTGTTCTAAGGCCAAAGCTGAGCATCAGAAACCATCAGGTCTACTTCAACAACCCGAAATCCCGGAATGGAAATGGGAAAACATTACCATGGATTTCATCAATAAATTGCCAAGGACTGCAAGTGGTTTTGATACTATTTGGGTAATAGTTGATCGTCTCACCAAATCAGCACACTTCCTGCCAATAAGAGATGATGACAAGATGGAGAAGTTAGCACGACTGTATTTGAAGGAAGTCATCTCCAGACATGGAATACCAATCTCTATTATCTCTGATAGGGATGGCAGATTTATTTCAAGATTCTGGCAGACATTACAGCAAGCATTAGGAACTCGTCTAGACATGAGTACTGCCTATCATCCACAAACTGATGGGCAGAGCGAAAGGACGATACAAACGCTTGAAGACATGCTACGAGCATGTGTTATTGATTTCGGAAACAGTTGGGATCGACATCGACCGTTAGTAGAATTTTTCTACAACAACAGCTACCATTCAAGCATTGAGATGGCGCCGTTTGAAGCACTTTATGGTAGAAAGTGCAGGTCTCCGATTTATTGGAGTGAAGTGGGGGATAGACAGATTACGGGTCCGGAGATTATACAAGAAACTACCGAGAAGATCATCCAAATTCAACAACGGTTGAAAACCGCCCAAAGTCGACAAAAGAGCTACGCTGACATTAAAAGAAAAGATATAGAATTTGAAATTGGAGAGATGGTCATGCTTAAAGTTGCACCTTGGAAAGGCGTTGTTCGATTTGGTAAACGAGGGAAATTAAATCCAAGGTATATTGGACCATTCAAGATTATTGATCGTGTCGGACCAGTAGCTTACCGACTTGAGTTACCTCAACAACTCGCGGCTGTACATAACACTTTCCACGTCTCGAATTTGAAGAAATGTTTTGCTAAAGAAGATCTCACTATTCCGTTAGATGAAATCCAAATCAACGAAAAACTTCAATTCATCGAAGAACCCGTCGAAATAATGGATCGTGAGGTTAAAAGACTTAAGCAAAACAAGATACCAATTGTTAAGGTTCGATGGAATGCTCGTAGAGGACCCGAGTTCACCTGGGAGCATGAAGATCAGATGAAGAAGAAATACCCGCATCTATTTCCAGAAGATTCGTCAACACCTTCAACAGCTTAAAATTTCGGGACGAAATTTATTTAACAAGTAGGTACTGTAGTGACCCTAACTTTTCCATGTTTATATATATTAATTGAGATTGATATTTACATGATTAAATGTTTCTAACATGTTAAGCAATCAAACTTGTTAAGACTTGATTAATTGAAATAGGTTTCATATAGACAATTGACCACCCAAGTTGACCGGTGATTCACGAACGTTAAAACTTGTAAAAACTATATGATGACATATATATGGTTATATATATAGTTAAAATGATATTATGATAAGTAAACATATCATTAATTATATTAACAATGAACTACATATGTAAAAACAAGACTACTAACTTAATGATTTTGAAACGAGACATATATGTAACGATTATCGTTGTAACGACATTTAATGTATATATATCATATTAAGAGATATTCGTATATCATAATATCATGATAATATAATAATTTAAAATCTCTTTTGATATTATAAACATTGGGTTAACAACATTTAACAAGATCATTAACCTAAAGGTTTCAAAACAACATTTACATGTAACGACTAACGATGACTTAACGACTCAGTTAAAATGTATATACATGTAGTGTTTTAATATGTATTCATACACTTTTGAAAGACTTCAAGACACTTATCAAAATACTTCTACTTAACAAAAATGCTTACAATTACATCCTCGTTCAGTTTCATCAACAATTCTACTCGTATGCACCCGTATTCGTACTCGTACAATACACAGCTTTTAGATGTATGTACTATTGGTATATACACTCCAATGATCAGCTCTTAGTAGCCCATGTGAGTCACCTAACACATGTGGGAACCATCATTTGGCAACTAGCATGAAATATCTCATAAAATTACAAAAATATGAGTAATCATTCATGACTTATTTACATGAAAACAAAATAACATATCCTTTATATCTAATCCATACACCAACGACCAAAAACACCTACAAACACTTTAATTCTTCAATTTTATTCATCTAATTGATCTCTCTCAAGTTCTATCTTCATGTTCTAAGTGTTCTTCATAAATTCCAAAAGTTCTAGTTTCATAAAATCAAGAATACTTTCAAGTTTGCTAGCTCACTTCCAATCTTGTAAGGTGATCATCCAACCTCAAGAAATATTTGTTTCTTACAGTAGGTTATCATTCTAATACAAGGTAATAATCATATTCAAACTTTGGTTCAATTTCTATAACTATAACAATCTTATTTCAAGTGATGACCTTACTTGAACTTGTTTTCGTGTCATGATTCTGCTTCAAGAACTTCGAGCCATCCAAGGATCCATTGAAGCTAGATCCATTTTTCTATTTTGCAGTAGGTTTATCCAAGGAACTTAAGGTAGTAATGATGTTCATAACATCATTCGATTCATACATATAAAGCTATCTTATTCGAAGGTTTAAACTTGTAATCACTAGAACATAGTTTAGTTAATTCTAAACTTGTTCGCAAACAAAAGTTAATCCTTCTAACTTGACTTTTAAAATAAACTAAACACATGTTCTATATCTATATGATATGCTAACTTAATGATTTAAAACCTGGAAACACGAAAAACACCGTAAAACCGGATTTACGCCGTCCTAGTAACACCGCGGGCTGTTTTGGGTTAGTTAATTAAAAACTATGATAAACTTTGATTTAAAAGTTGTTATTCTGAGAAAATGATTTTTATTATGAACATGAAACTATGTCCAAAAATTATGGTTAAACTCAAAGTGGAAGTATGTTTTCTAAAATGGTAATCTAGACGTCGTTCTTTCGACTGAAATGACTACCTTTACAAAAACGACTTGTAACTTATTTTTTCGACTATAAACCTATACTTTTTCTGTTTAGATTCATAAAATAGGGTTCAATATGAAACCATAGCAATTTGATTCACTCAAAACGGAGTTAAAATGAAGAAGTTATGGGTAAAACAAGATTGGATAATTTTTCTCATTTTAGCTACGTGAAAATTGGTAACAAATCTATTCCAACCATAACTTAATCAACTTGTATTGTATATTATGTAATCTTGAGATACCATAGACACGTATATAATGTTTCGACCTATCATGTCGACACATCTATATATATTTCGGAACAACCATAGACACTCTATATGTGAATGTTGGAGTTAGCTATACAGGGTTGAGGTTGATTTCAAAATATATATAGTTTGAGTTGTGATCAATACCGAGATACGTATACACTGGGTCGTGGATTGATTCAAGATAATATTTATCGATTTATTTCTGTACATCTAACTGTGGACAACTAGTTGTAGGTTACTAACGAGGACAGCTGACTTAATAAACTTAAAACATCAAAATATATTAAAAGTGTTGTAAATATATTTTGAACATACTTTGATATATATGTATATATTGTTATAGGTTCGTGAATCAACCAGTGGCCAAGTCTTACTTCCCGACGAAGTAAAAATCTGTGAAAGTGAGTTATAGTCCCACTTTTAAAATCTAATATTTTTGGGATGAGAATACATGCAGGTTTTATAAATGATTTACAAAATAGACACAAGTACGTGAAACTACATTCTATGGTTGAATTATCGAAATCGAATATGCTCCTTTTTATTAAGTCTGGTAATCTAAGAATTAGGGAACAGACACCCTAATTGACGCGAATCCTAAAGATAGATCTATCGGGCCCAACAAGCCCCATCCAAAGTACCGGATGCTTTAGTACTTCGAAATTTATATCATATCCGAAGGGTGTCCCGGAATGATGGGGATATTCTTATATATGCATCTTGTTAATGTCGGTTACCAGGTGTTCACCATATGAATGATTTTTATCTCTATGTATGGGATGTGTATTGAAATATGAAATCTTGTGGTCTATTATTATGATTTGATATATATAGGTTAAACCTATAACTCACCATCATTTTTGTTGACGCTTTAAGCATGTTTATTCTCAGGTGATTATTAAGAGCTTTCGCTGTCGCATACTTAAATAAGGACGAGATTTGGAGTCCATGCTTGTATGATATTGTGTAAAAACTGCATTCAAGAAACTTATTTTGTTGTAACATATTTGTATTGTAAACCATTATGTAATGGTCGTGTGTAAACAGGATATTTTAGATTATCATTATTTGATAATCTACGTAAAGCTTTTTAAACCTTTATTGATGAAATAAAGGTTATGGTTTGTTTTAAAATGAATGCAGTCTTTGAAAAACTTCTCATATAGAGGTCAAAACCTCGCAACGAAATCAATTAATATGGAACGTTTTTAATCAATAAGAACGGGACATTTCAGATATCTCGAGCTTTATAGGTGTGGCCTGTCCAGGACTGCCATGCGATCGCATGGCCTCCAAGACCATTTCCCATGCGATCGCATGGGATGGATTTCCAGCTCATGATCTTTTAACTTCTAGTTTGTCGACATATTTTTTAATTATTAATATAATATATTTAATTTATATAATTAATTATATATTATATTAAATTCACATGCATAGTTGACTTGTAATTTTCGTTCCGATAAGTCGTACGTCGTCACTCGACTTATGTCCCGGTTCCGGTTTTTCAAACGTCTTATCGTATACTGAGAAAACTTGTACTTTACATTTCGTGAATCGTACCTTTGTCAAAATATAGTCTTAAATCATCCATAAACTATACCACTGTATCAATTCACTGTAGCAAATAGTGATTTTCAAAAACACTGTAGCATTTTAGGTACTGTAGCAATTTGAAAATGTTACTATCATTTACTAAATAACTTGAAATTATATATATGTATATATCTTTTAAATATACATAAATCAGTTTTTAAATACACATTGGAATTTATTTATAAATAAATTTTAATAATAAATATTTCAACTTATCATATATATTCAAATAGATATTTAAACCAATAAGTTTAATGTACGGTATCAAATAATTAATACATTGTTACCTTTTCAAGTTATAGTATATATGTATCTATTTACATATAATTGTTCGCGAATCATCGAAAACAACCGAAGGGTATTTAAATATATAAAAGTAGTTCAAAAATTTTGAGATTCAGTTTTACAGACTTTGCTTATCGTGTCGGAAATGTTAATCATACAAAGATTAAGTTTAAATTTGGTCAGAAATTTCCGGGTCATCACATAAGGTTTAATGGAATGCTCGTAGAGGACCTGAGTTCACCTGGGAATGAGAAGATCAGAAGAAGAAGAAATACCCGCACTTATTTCCAGAAGATACGTCAACACCTCCAACTGCTTAAAATTTCAGGACGAAATTTATTTAACGGGTAGGTACTGTAGTGACCCAAACTTTTCCATGTTTATATTTATTAAATGAAATTGTTATTTACATGATTAAGTGTTTCCAACATGTTAAGCAATCAAATTTTTTAAGACTTGATTAATTGAAATAGGTTTCATTTAGACAATTGACCACCCAAGTTGACCGGTGATTCACAAATGTTAAAACTTGTAAAAACTATATGATGTCATATATATGTATATATATATAGTTAACATGGTATTATGATAAGTAAACATATCATTAAGTATATTAACAATGAACTACATATGTAAAAACAAGACTACTAACTTAAGGATTTCGAAACGAGGCATATATGTAACGATTATCGTTGTAACGACATTTAATTGTATATATATCATATTAAGATATATTAATACATCATAATATCATGATAATGTAATAATTTAACTTCTCTTTAGATATAATAAAAAATGGGTTAACAACATTTAACAAGATCGTTAACCTAAAGGTTTCAAAACAACACTTACATGTAACGACTAACGATGACTTAACGACTCAGTTAAAATGTATATACATGTAGTGTTTTAATATGTATTCATACACTTTTGAAAGACTTCAAGACACTTATCAAAGTACTTCTACTTAACAAAAATGCTTACAATTACATCCTAATTCATTTTCATCAACAATTCTACTCGTATTCGTACTCGTACAATACCCAGCTTCTAAATGTATTTACTATTGGTATATACACTCCAATGATCAGCTCTTAGCAGCCCTTTTGAGTCACCTAACACATGTGGGAACCATCATTTGGAAACTAGGATGAAATATCTCATAAAGTTACAAAAATTTGAGTAATCATTCATGACTTATTTACATGAAAACAAAATTACATATCCTTTATATCTAATCCATACACCAACGACCAAAAACACCTACAAACACTTTAATTCTTCAATTTTATTCATCTAATTGATCTCTCTCAAGTTCTATCTTCAAGTTCTAAGTGTTCTTCATATATTCTACAAGTTCTAGTTACATAAAATCAAGAATACTTTCAAGTTTGCTAGCTCACTTCCAATCTTGTAAAGTGATCTTCCAACCTCAAGAAATCTTTCTTATTTACAGTAAGATATCTTTCTAATATAAGGTAATACTCATATTTAAACTTTGATTCAATTTCTATAACTATAACAATCTTATTTCGAGTGGAAATCTTACTTGAACTTGTTTTCGTGTCATGATTCTGCTTCAAGAACTTTCAAGCCATCCAAGGATCCTTTGAAGCTAGATCTATTTTTCTCATTTCCAGTAGGTTTACCTACTAAAATTAAGGTAATAATGATATTCATAACATCATTCGATTCATACATATAAAACTATCTTATTCGAAGATTTAAACTTGTAATCACTAGAACATAGTTTAGTTAATTCTAAACTTGTTCGCAAATAAAGTTAATCCTTCTAACTTGAATTTTAAAATCAAATAAACACATGTTCTATATCTATATGATATGCTAACTTAATGATTTAAAACCTGGAAACATGAAAAACTCCGTAAAACCGGATATACGCCGTCGTAGTAACACCGCGGGCTGTTTTGGGTTAGTTAATTAAAAACAATGATAAACTTTGATTTAAAAGTTGTTCTTCTGGGAAAATTATTTTTCTTATGAACATGAAACTATATCCAAAAATCATGGTTAAACTCAAAGTGGAAGTAAGTTTTCCAAAATGGTCATCTAGACGTCGTTCTTTCGACTGAAATGACTACCTTTACAAAAATGACTTGTAACTTGTATTTCCAACTATAAACTTATACCTTTTCTGTTTAGATTCATAAACTTAAGTTCAATATGAAACCATAGCAACTTGAAACACTCAAAACGGATTTAAAACGAAGAAGTTATGGGTAAAACAAGATTGGATAATTTTTCTTGTTGTAGTTACGTGAAAATTGGTAACAAATCTATATTAATCATATCCTAGCTAACTCATATTGTATTATACATGTATTCTAATATATTATGTAATCTTGGGATACCATAGACACGAATACAATGTTTTGACATATCATATCGACCCATCTATATATATATTTCGAAACAACCATAGACACTCTATATGCAGTAATGTTGGAGTTAGCTATACAGGGTTGAGGTTGATTCCAAAATATTATATATACTTTAAGTTGTGATCTAGCCTGAGGCTTGTATACACGAGGTCGTGGATTGATTCAAGATAATATATATTGCTTTATTTTCTGTACATCTAACTGTGGACAACTAGTTGTAGGTTACTAACGAGGACAGCTGACTTAATAAACTTAAAACAACAAAACGTATTAAAAATGTTGTAAATATATTTTGAACATACTTTGATATATATGTACATATTTGTTAAAGGTTCGTGAATCGACCAGTGGCCAAGTCTTACTTCCCGACGAAGTAAAAATATGTGAAAGTGAGTTATAGTCCCACTTTTAAAAATCTAATATTTTGGGATGAGAATACATGCAGTTTTATAAATGTTTTACAAAATAGACACAAGTAAATGAAACTACATTCTATGGCTGAATTATTAAACCGAATATGCCCCTTTTTAGTCTGGTAATCTAAGAATTAGGGAACAGACATCCTAATTGACACAAATCCTAAAGATAGATCTATTGGGCCCAACGAGCCCCATCCAAAGTACCGGATGCTTTAGTACTTCGAATTCATCATGTCCGAAGGGAGTCCCAGAATGATAGGGGATATTCTATATGCATCTTGTTAAGGTCGGTTACCAGGTGTTCACCATATGAATGATTTTTATCTCTATGTGTGAGATGTATATTGAAATATGAAATCTTGTGGTCTATTATTACGATTTGATAAATATAGGTTAAACCTATAACTCACCAAAATTTTTGTTGACGTTTAAAGCATGTTTATTCTTAGGTGATTATTAAGAGCTTCCACTGTTGCATGCTATTATATGGACAAGATTTGGTGTCATCATGCTTGTATAATATTGTTTAAAACTGCATTCGAGATTTATTTTGTTGTAACATATTAATATTTGTAAACCAATATGTATTGGTAGTGTGTAAGTGTGATATTTGTTAGATTATCATTTCTAGATAATCTAAGTGGTGTCTTGTTAACCTTGTCGATAAAATAAAGGTTATGATTTGTTTTAAAAACGAATGCAGTCTTTGAAAAACGTCTCATATATAGGTCAAAACCTCGCAACGAAATCAATTAATATGGAACGTTTATAATCAATATGAACGGGACCATCCATCCACACCAATCTCAATAATAAAATTCGTGTAGCCCAAGACGAGGCTCACAAGGATGAAAACATCTCTCTCGAACACTTGAACGTCCTCACCTCTCGATTCGAAGTTAAGGAGACCAGACTCCGATATTTCGCCGAAAGAATTTGGGTGCCTAGTTATGAGAACTTGCGAAGCCTTATTCTAGACAAAGCCCATAAGTCAAGGTATTCAATTCACCCTGGTGCCAATAAGATGTACCACGACCTCAAGGAACAATATTGGTGGCCGAACATTAAAAAGGACGTTGCTACTTATGTTGGAAAGTGCCTAACTTTCTCCAAAGTCAAAGCCGAATACCAAAGACCGTCCGGACTACTTCAATAACCCGAAATCCCACAACGGAAGTGGGAGAGAATAACGATGGATTTTATCACAAAACTACCAAGAACGGCGAGCGGTTATGATACTATTTGGGTTATTGTAGACCGTCTCACCAAATCTGCCCACTTCCTAGCCATGAAGGAAACCGAAAAAATGGAGAAACTTTCACAACTTTACATTAAAGAGATCGTAGCCCGTCACGGTGTACCATTATCAATTATTTCCGACTGAGATGACCGTTTTGTTTCTAGATTTTGGCGTACTTTACAAGAAGCATTGGGAACATGATTAGACATCAGCACCGCATACCATCCGCAAACCGACGGGCAAAGCGAATGCATAATTCAAACCTTGGAAGACATGCTACGAGCTTGCGTTATCGATTTCAGAAAAACTTGAGACATGAACTTTGTAGTGACCCAAACTTTTCCATATTTATATATATTAATTGAGATTGATATTTACATGACTAAATGTTTCCAACGTGTTAAGAAATCAAACTTGTTAAGACTTGATTAATTGAAATATGTTTCATATAGACAATTGACCACCCAAGTTGACCGATGATTCACGAACGTTAAAACTTGTAAAAACTATACGATGACATATATATGGTTATATATATAGTTAACATGATTTTATTATAAGTAAGTATCTCATTAGGTATTTTAACAATGAGTTATATACATAAAAATGAGACTATTAAATTAAGAAACTCGAAAACGATATATATAACGATTATCGTTATAACAACATCTTACTAGGTACATATGAATCATATTAAGATATTGATACACTTGGTTAATTATGTTAAATGATAAGTAAATATATCATTAAGTGTATTAACAATGAACTACATATCTAAAAATAAGACTACTAACTTAATGATTTCGAAACGAGACATATATGTAACGATTATCGTTGTAACGACTTTTAACTGTATATATATATCATACTAAGATGTATTATATATCATAATATCATGATAATGTAACAATTTAACATCTCATTTGATATAATAAACAATGGGTTAACAATATTTAACAAGATCGTTAACCTAAAGGTTTCAAAACAACATTTACATGTAACGACTAACGATGACTTAACGACTCAGTTAAAATGTATATACATGTAGTGTTTTAATATGTATTCATACACTTTTGAAAGACTTCAAGACACTTATCAAAATACTTCTACTTAACAAAAATGCTTACAATTACATCCTCGTTCAGTTTCATCAACAATTCTACTCGTATGCACCCGTATTCGTACTCGTACAATACACAGCTTTTAGATGTATGTACTATTGGTATATACACTCCAATGATCAGCTATTAGTAGCCCATGTGAGTCACTTAACATATTTGGGAACCATCATTTGGAAACTAGCATGAAATATCTCATAAAATTACAAAAAACGAGTAATCATTCATGACTTATTTACATGAAAACAAAATTACATATCCTTTATATCTAATCCATATACCAACGACCAAAAACACCTACAAACACTTTCATTCTTCAATTTTCTTCATCTAAGTGATCTCTCTCAAGTTCTATCTTCAAGTTCTAAGTGTTCTTCATAAATTCCATAAGTATAGTTTCATAAAAATCAAGAATACTTCCAAGTTTGCAAGTCTACTTCCAAGCTTTCTAATCCATTTTAAGTAATCATCTAAGATCAAGGAACCTTTATTATTTACAGTAGGTTATCTTTCTAATTCAAGGTAATATTCATATTCAAACTTTGATTCATTTTCTACAACTATAACAATCTTATTTCGAGTGAAAATCTTACTTGAACTGTTTTCGTGTCATGATTCTGTTTCAAGAACTTTCAAGCCATCCAAGGATCCTTTGAAGCTAGATCCATTTTTCTCATTTCCAGTGGTTTTATCCATAAAACTTGAGGTAGTAATGATGTTCATAACATCATTCGATTCATACATATAAAGCTATCTTATTCGAAGGTTTAAACTTGTAATCACTAGAACATAGTTTAGTTAATTCTAAACTTATTCGCAAACCAAAGTTAATCCTTCTAACTTGACTTTTAAAATCAACTAAACACATGTTCTATATCTATATGATATGCTAACTTAATTATTTAAAACCTGGAAACACGATGAACACCATAAAATCGGATATACGCCGTCGTAGTGAAACCGGGGGCTGTTTTGGTTTGGATAATTAAAAACTATGATAAACTTTGATTTAAAATTTGTTCTTCTGGGAAAATAATTTTTCTTATGAACATGAAACTATATCTAAAAATCATGGTTAAACTCAAAGTGAAAGTATGTTTTCCAAAATGGTCATCTAGACGTCGTTCTTTCGGCTGAAATGACTACCTTTACAAAAACAACTTTTAACCTGTAATTCTGACTATAAACTTATACTTTTTCTGTATAGATTCATAAAGTTAAGTTCAATATGAAACCATAGCAATTTGATTCACTCAAAACCGATTTAAAATGAAGAATTTATGGGTAAAACAAGATTGGTTATTTTTGCTTGTTGTAGCTACGTGAAAATTGGTAACAAATCTATATTAATCATATCCTAGCTAACTTATATTGTATTATACATGTATTCTAATATATTATGTAATCTTGGGATACCATAGACACGTATGCAAATGTTTTGACATATCATATCGACCCATGTATATATATTATTTGGAACAACCATAGACACTCTATATGCAGTATTGTTGGAGTTAGCTATACAGGGTTGAGGTTGATTCCAAAAATATATATAGTTTGAGTTGTGATCTTGCCTGAGACGTGTATATACTGGTTCTTGGATTGATTCAAGATAATATATATATCGATTTATTTCTGTACATCTAATTATGGACAACTAGTTGTAGGTTACTAACAAGGACAGCTGACTTAATAAACTTAAAACAGTAACATGTATTAAAAATATTGTAAATATATTTTGAACATACTTTGATATATATGTACATATTTATTATAGGTTCGTGAATCGACCAGTGGCCAAGTCTTACTTCCTGACGAAGTAAAAATCTGTGAAAGTGAGTTATAGTCCCACTTTTAAAATCTAATATTTTTGGGATGAGAATACATGCAGGTTTTATAAATGATTTACAAAATAGACACAAGTACGTGAAACTACATTCTGTGGTTGAATTATCGAAATCAAATATGCCCCTTTTTATTAAGTCTGGTAATCTAAGAATTAGGGAACAGACACCCTAATTGACGCGAATCCTAAAGATAGATCTATTGGGCCTAACAAACCCCATCCAAAGTACCGGATGCTTTAGTACTTCGAAATTTATATCATATCCGAAGGGTGTCCCGGAATGATGGGAATATTCTTATATATGCATCTTGTTAATGTTGGTTACCAGGTGTTCACCATATGAATGAGTTTTATCTCTATGTATGGGATGTGTATTGAAATATGAAATCTTGTGGTCTATTGTTACGATTTGATAATATATAGGTTAAACCTATAACTCACCAATATTTTTGTTGACGTTTTAAGCATGTTTATTCTTAGGTGATTATTAAGAGCTTCCGTTGTTGCATACTAAAATAAGGATAAGATTTGGAGTCCATGCTTGTATGATATTATGTAAAAACTGCATTCAAGAAACTTATTTTTGATGTAATATATTATTATTGTAAACCATTATGTAATGGTCGTGTGTAAACGGTATATTTTAGATTATCATTATTTGATAATCTACGTAATGCTTTTAAACCTTTATCTATAAAATAAAGGTTATGGTTATTTTAAAATTGAATGCAGTCTTTGAAAAACGTCTCATATAGAGGTCAAAACCTCGCGACGAAATCAATTAATATGGAACGTTTATAATCAATATGAACGGGACATTTCAGTTGGTATCAGAGCGTTAGTCTTAGAGAACCAGAAAATTTGCACTAGTGTGTCTTATCAAGTTTGTTAGGATGCATTAGTAAGTCTGGACTTCGACCGTGTTTTCTTTAAAAATGATTGCTTAACATTTTTGTTGGAAACTATATATTATTAACATGTAAATATTATGTGATATATTAATCTCTTAACATGTTTGATATTGTGTGATAGATGTCTACCTCTAGCACAAATCCCATTGACTCACCTAATAATAACGAAGAGTCGAATATTTATTGGCAAGATTCACAAGTTCCCGAAGAACCGGAATAAGAGGAACCGGATGAAGAGGAACCACAAGAAGAGGAACCGGAAGAAGAAGAGGTTCCGGAGGGGGGAATAGTAGGAACCACAGAAAACCGGTCAAATAAAAGAAAATCCTCAACCAATGGACCAAAGTTAATAATGGTCAATGGTGTTTCCGCTAAGGAAGCAAAATATTGGGAAAATTACCAATTTTCCGATGAATCGGATCCTGATGAGGATTCCGATGATGTTATAGAAATTACCCCGACCCAATTTAATGAGGCAAAAGAAAATAATAAGGGAAAAGGCATCAAAATAGAGAAATCTGATTCCGACCCCGATGAACTTTATATGTACCGTCAACACCCGTATTTTCAATATCGTGACAATAACCCGGGAACCTCTAAACCACCAGGTTTTTCTAAACCAATGTGGAAAACGACGACTCGTATTAGAGGAACATCATATATCCCTAGAAGATTAGGAAAAAGAACCAAGTCCAAAGAAGAAGAAACCAGCGATTCAGATTAGAGGGGTGTGAGCATGTTGTGTAATAAATGTATTGTAGTGTGCTTGTACTTTTATGTTCTATGTAAAAATTGCTTGTATTGTTTGTTTTTACGAATCAAATCCTTGTCTATTTTACAGTATAAAAACAAAATGGACGTTAAGGGTAGACAACCGAATATTTTAGAAGACCTACCAGAGGATATGATAGAGGAAATCTTGTCTAGAGTCGGTCAGAATTCATCAGCACATTTAGTTATGGCGAAATTAACTTGTCAAACATTTGAAAGACTTTCCAGAAATGCCTTAGTTTATAAAAGGCTTTCCTTTGATAGGTGGGGTATATCACATTGGGGAGACCGTAAGTTACGCCGTGTTTTCTTTAAAGCGTTAAATGCGGGGAACCCAAATGCAATTTTACGCTACGGGTTGAGAACCTATTTTGACTCAACATATCCCAACATAGGATTTCGTGAATTAGAAAGAGCTTCTAACATGCAACATAAAGAAGCATGTTATGCTTACGGGTTAGTGATGTTCGCTTCTTACCAAAGTGAGAAAAAGAATATCGGATTGCAACTTTTAAATAAAACCTTCTCACAAGTGACGGATTCAGTAGTTGGGGTGAGAAACAAGGTTTTTAGATTATTACGGGGTTGTTGGACATTACAAAACCCTCGTCCTTTTGACGACATTACAACATGCTGCCTAGCTAATGGTCATAACGATTATTTTCCACAAGACCAAAGATGGAAATCGTCTTAGTAAAACCAGAATGCATGACTTGTTTCTGGACTTATGAATTACGTGTCTTTATTTTCTTTGCTGAACAACTTGCGTATTAACTAGATTTATCTTCAAAACTGTCCTGTATCATAGTGTACTATATTTCATGTTATATGTAATATAGCGAAGTTGTAAGTTTGAAGAATATTTGTATGTGATATATTATTATAATTAGTTTTTCATATGGAATTGTAGTAGTTGAATTGTATATTAGCTACTAAGTATGAACTTAACGGGTAGGTGGTACCCGAATTTAAACTTATAAAACGCTAATATGAAGAAAAAGCTTTTATAAATGAGTTCATATTATGCTACGAGATACTATTGACTACTCTTAATATTCTGTATGATTAACTTGTTTCATTTGACTATTTTGAAGGAAATGGTACCGACTACTCGACACACCTTGAATATGAGCGAAGAGGAATTTCGTGTCTTTCTTGCTTCAAACATAGCCGCAGTACAGGCCGCACTACATACCAACAATAACTCTGAATCTAGCAATACAGCTAACGGCGCAAGAAATCGTGTAGGATGCTCCTACAAGTAATTCACTACCTGCAAACCTTCAGAATTTGATGGGACCGAAGGACCAATCAGATTGAAACGGTGGACCGAGAAAGTTGAATTGGTGTTTGCCATAAGTAAGTGTGCTGAAGGAGACAAAGTGAAGTACGCTACGCATAACTTCACAGGTATTGCGTTAACATGGTGGAATACCTATCTAGAGCAAGTGGGACAAGATACTGCTTACGAGCTACCGTGGTCAGCACTCAAGCACTTGATGAACGAGAAGTACCGTCCCAGAACCGAGGTAAATAAGCTCAAGTCAGAACTTAGAGGGTTACGAACACAGGGATTCGATATTACTTCGTACGAAAGACAATTCACAGAATTGTGCCTATTATGTCCGAGAGCGTTCGAAGATGAGGAAGAGAAGATCGACGCGTTTGTGAAAGGGTTACCTGAGAGAATCCAAGAAGATATAAGTTCACACGAGCCTGCCTCCATACAAAAGGCATGTAGAATGGCTCACAAACTAGTGAACCAGATTGAGGGAAGAATTAAAGAACAGGCGGCCGAAGAGGCCAACGTGAAGTTAGTCAAAAGAAAGTGGGAGGAAAACGGTGATAAGAGTCACCAAAACAACAACAACTATCCCAACAATCGTAACATCAATCGCAACTACAACAAACGGCACAACAACAACAACAATAACTACAACAATCATCCCAACAACAATAACAACCGCAACAACAACAACAATCAGAAGCAGCTATGCCAAAGGTGTGAAAAGTATCACTCGGGGTTTTGCACCAACTTTTGCAACAAGTGTAAAAGAAATGGTCATAGCACGGCGAAGTGTGAGGTCTACGGACCAGGGGTTAACAGAACGACAGGAACAAATGGTGTCAGAACGAGTAATTGCGGAGCAAGTAGTGTCGGAGCAAGTTATGCTAATGTAGTTTGTTATAAATGTGGAAAACCGGGCCACATTATTAGAAATTTCCCGAACCAGGAGAACACGAATGGACAAGGCCACGGAAGAGTTTTCAATATTAATGTGGCAGAGGCACAGGAAGACCCGGAGCTTGTTACGGGTACGTTTCTTATTGACAATAAATCTGCTTACGTTTTATTTGATTCGGGTGCGGATAGAAGCTATATGAGTAGAGATTTTTGTGCTAAATTAAGTTGTCCATTGATGCCGTTGGATAGTAAATTTTTACTCAAATTAGCAAACGGTAAATTAATTTCAGCAGATTATATATGCCGGAATCGAGAAATTAAAATGGGTAGGAAATATTTAAGATTGATTTGATACCAGTAGAGTTAGGGAGTTTTAATGTAATAGTTGGCATGGACTGGCTGAAGGAGATGAAAGCAGAGTATGTTACAAAAATGCAATTCGCATTGTACGAGAAGAAGGAGAACCCTTAATGGTGTACGGAGAAAAGGGCAACACAAAGCTACATCTTATTAGTAATTTGAAGGCACAAAAACTAATAAGAAAAGGTTGCTATGCTGTTCTAGCACACGTCGAGAAAGTACAAACTGAAGAAAAGAGCATCAATGATGTTCCCGCCGCAAAAGAATTTCCCGATGTATTTCCGAAAGAATTACCGGGACTACCTCCACATCGATCTGTTGAATTTCAAATAGATCTTGTACCAGGAGCTACACCAATAGCTCGTGCTCCTTACAGACTCGCACCCAACAAGATGAAAGAACTGCAAAGCCAACTGCAAGAACTATTAGAACGTGGTTTTATTCGACCAAGCACATCACCATGGGGAGCTCCTGTTTTGTTTGTCAAGAAGAAGGATGGTACATTTAGGTTGTGTATTGACTATAGAGAGTTGAACAAACTTACCCTCAAGAACCGCTACCCACTACCAAGAATCGACGACTTATTTGATCAACTACAAGGCTCATCTGTTTATTCAAAGATCGATATACGTTCTGGATATCATCAAATGCGAGTAAAGGAGGATGATATTCCAAAAACTGCTTTTAGGACGCGTTATGGTCATTACGAGTTTATGGTTATGCCATTTGGATTGACTAATGCACCAGCTGTGTTCATGGACCTTATGAACCGAGTGTGTGGGCCATATCTTGACAAGTTTGTCATTGTTTTCATCGATGACACACTTATTTACTCAAAGAATGATCAAGAGCATGAAGAACATTTGAGAAAAGTGCTAGAAGTATTGAGGAAAGAAAAACTGTACGCTAAGTTTTCAAAGTATGCATTTTGGTTGGAAGAAGTTCAATTCCTCGGTCACATAGTGAACAAAGAAGGTATCCAGGTGGACCCGGCAAAGATCAAAATCGTTGAAAAGTGGGAAACCCCGAAAACTCTGAAACACATATGCCAGTTTTTAGGACTAGCTGGTTACTACAGAAGGTTCATCCAAGACTTTTCCAGAATAGCAAAACCCTTAACTGCATTAACGCATAAAGGGAAGAAATTTGAATGAAAAGATGAGCAAGAGAAAGCGTTTCAATTGTTAAAGAAAAAGTTAACTACGGCACCTATATTGTCATTACCTGAAGGGAATGATGACTTTGTGACACCTCAAAGCAAGGTCTCGGTTGTATATTAATGCAACGAATGAAAGTAATTGCTTATGCGTCTAGACAATTGAAGATTCACGAACAGAATTATACGACGCATGATTTGGAATTAGGCACGGTTGTTTTTACATTAAAGACTTGGAGGCACTACTTATATGGGGTCAAAAGTATTATATATACCGACCACAAAAGTCTTCAACACATATATAATCAGAAACAACTGAATATGAGGCATCGTAGGTGGATTGAAATGTTGAATGATTACGACTTTGAGATTCATTACCACCCGGGGAAGGCAAATGTGGTAGCCGACGCCTTGAGCAGAAAGGACAGAGAACTCATTCGAGTAAAATCTATGAATATAATGATTCACACTAACCTTACTACTCAAATAAAGGAGGCGCAACAAGGAGTTTTAAAAGAGGGAAATTTAAAGGATGAAATACCCAAAGGATCGGAGAAGCATCTTAATATTCGGGAAGACGGAACCCGGTATAGGGCTGAAAGAATTTGAGTACCAAAATTTGGAGATATGAGAGAAATGGTACTTAGAGAAGCTCATAAAACTAGATACTCAATACATCCTGGAACGGGGAAGATGTACAAGGATCTTAAGAAACATTTTTGGTGGTCGGGTATGAAAGCCGATGTTGCTAAATATGTAGGAGAATGTTTGACTTGTTCTAAGGTCAAAGCTGAGCATCAGAAACCATCAGGTCTACTTCAACAACCCGAAATCCCGGAATGGAAATGGGAAAATATTACCATGGATTTCATCACTAAATTTCCAAGGACTGCAAGTGGTTTGGTACTATTTGGGTAATAGTTGATCGTCTCACCAAATCCGCACACTTCCTACCTATAAGAGAAGATGACAAGATGGAGAAGTTAGCACGACTGTATTTAAAGGAAGTCGTCTCCAAACATGGAATACCAATCTCTATTATCTCTGATAGGGATGGCAGATTTATTTCAAGATTCGGGTAGACATTACAGCAAGCATTAGGAACTCGTCTAGACATGAGTACTGCCTATCATCCACAAACTGATGGGAAGAGCAAAAGGACGATACAAACGCTTGAAGACATTCTACGAGCATGTGTTATTGATTTCGGAAACAGTTGGGATCGACATCTACGGTTAGCAGAATTTTCCTACAACAACATCTATCATTCAAACATTGAGATGGCGCCGTTTGAAGCACTTTATGGTAGAAAGTGCAGGTCTCCGATTTGTTGGAGTGAAGTGGGGGATAGACAGATTACGGGTCCGGAGATAATACAAGAAACTACCGAGAAGATCATCCAAATTCAACAACGGTTGAAAACCGCCCAAAGTCGACAAAAGAGCTACGCCGATATTAAAAGAAAAGATATAGAATTTGAAATTGGAGAGATGGTCATACTTAAGGTTGCACCTTGGAAAGGTGTTGTTCGATTTGGTAAACGAGGGAAATTAAATCCAAGGTATATTTTACCATTCAAGATTATTGATCGTGTCGGACCAGTAGCTTACCGACTTGAGTTACCTCAACAACTCGCGGCTGTACATAACACTTTCCACGTCTCGAATATGAAGAAATGTTTTGATAAAGAAGATCTCACTATTCCGTTAGATGAAATCCAAATCAACGAAAAACTTCAATTCATCGAAGAACCCGTCGAAATAATGGATCGTGAGGTTAAAAGACTTAAGCAAAACAAGATACCAATTGTTAAGGTTCAATGGAATGCTCGTAGAGGACCCGAGTTCACCTGGGAACGAGAAGATCAGATGAAGAAGAAATACCTGCATTTATTTCCAGAAGATTCGTCAACACCTTCAACTGCTTAAAATTTCGGGACGAAATTTATTTAACGGGTAGGTACTGTAGTGACCCGAACTTTTCCATTTTTATATATATTAATTGAGATTGATATTTACATGACTAAATATTTCCAACGTGTTAAGAAATCAAACTTGTTAAGACTTGATTAATTGAAATAGGTTTCATATAGACAATTGACCACCCAAGTTGACCGGTGATTCACGAACGTTAAAACTTGTAAAAACTATACGATGACATATATATGGTTATATATATAGTTAACATGATTTTATTATAAGTAAGTATCTCATTAGGTATTTTAACAATGAGTTATATACATAAAAATGAGACTATTAAATTAAGAAACTCGAAAACGATATATATAACGATTATCGTTATAACAACGTCTTACAAGGTACATATGAATCATATTAAGATATTGATACACTTGATTAATTATGCTAAATTATAAGTAAATATATCATTAAGTGTATTAACAATGAACTACATATGTAAAAATAAGACTACTAACTTAATGATTTCGAAACGAGACATATATGTAACGATTATCGTTGTAACGACTTTTAACTCTATATATATCATACTAAGATATATTATATATCATAATATCATGATAATGTAACAATTTAACATCTCATTTGATATAATAAAAAATGGGTTAACAACATTTAACAAGATCGTTAACCTAAAGGTTTCAAAACAACATTTACATGTAACGACTAACGATGACTTAACGACTCAGTTAAAATGTATATACATGTAGTGTTTTAATATGTATTCATACACTTTTGAAAGACTTCAAGACACTTATCAAAATACTTCTACTTAACAAAAATGCTTACAATTACATCCTCGTTCAGTTTCATCAACAATTCTACTCGTATGCACTCGTATTCGTACTCGTACAATACACAGCTTTTAGATGTATGTACTATTGGTATATACACTACAATGATCAGCTCTTAGAAGCCCATGTGAGTCACCTAACACATGTGGGAACCATCATTTGGCAACTAGTATGAAATATCTCATAAAATTACAAAAATATGAGTAATCATTCATGACTTATTTACATGAAAACAAAATTACATATCCTTTATATCTAATCCATATACCAACGACCAAAAACACCTATAAAAAATTTCATTCTTCAATTTTCTTCATCTAATTGATCTCTCTCAAGTTCTATCTTCAAGTTCTAAGTGTTCTTCATAAATTCCATAAGTATAGTTTCATAAAAATCAAGAATACTTCCAAGTTTGCAAGTCTACTTCCAAGCTTTCTAATCCATTCCAAGTAATCATCTAAGATCAAGGAACCTTTGTTATTTACAGTAGGTTATCTTTCTAATTTAAGGTAATATTCATATTCAAACTTTGATTCATTTTCTACAACTTTAACAATCTTATTTCGAGTGAAAATCTTACTTGAACTGTTTTCGTGTCATGATTCTGTTTCAAGAACTTTCAAGCCATCCAAGGATCCTTTGAAGCTAGATCCATTTTTCTCATTTCCAGTAGTTTTATCCAGAAAACTTGAGGTAGTAATGATGTTCATAACATCATTCGATTCATACATATAAAGCTATCTTATTCGAAGGTTTAAACTTGTAATCACTAGAACATAGTTTAGTTAATTCTAAACTTATTCGCAAACCAAAGTTAATCATTCTAACTTGACTTTTAAAATTAACTAAACACATGTTCTATATCTATATGATATGCTAACTTAATTATTTAAAACCTGGAAACACGATGAACACCATAAAATCGGATATACGCCGTCGTAGTGAAACCGGGGGGCTGTTTTGGTTTGGATAATTAAAAACTATGATAAACTTTGATTTAAAAGTTGTTCTTCTGGGAAAATGATTTTTCTTATGAACATGAAACTATATCCAAAAATCATGGTTAAACTCAAAGTGAAAGTATGTTTTCCAAAATGGTCATCTAGACGTCGTTCTTTCGGCTAAAATGACTACCTTTACAAAAATAACTTGTAACCTGTAATTCTGACTATAAAATTATACTTTTTCTGTATAGATTCATAAAGTTAAGTTCAATATGAAACCATAGAAATTTGATTCACTCAAAACCGATTTAAAATGAAGAATTTATGGGTAAAACAAGATTGGTTATTTTTGCTTGTTGTAGCTACGTGAAAATTGGTAACAAATCTATATTAATCATATCCTAGCTAACTTATATTGTATTATACATGTATTCTAATATATTATGTAATCTTGGGATACCATAGACACGTATGCAAATGTTTTGACATATCATATCGACCCATCTATATATATTATTTGGAACAACCATAGACACTCTATATGCAGTAATATTGGAGTTAGCTATACAGGGTTGAGGTTGATTCCAAAAATATATATAGTTTGAGTTGGGATCTTGCCTGAGACGTGTATACACTGGGTCGTGGATTGATTCAAGATAATATATATCGATTTATTTCTGTACATCTAATTATGGACAACTAGTTGTAGGTTACTAACAAGGACAGCTGACTTAATAAACTTAAAACAGTAACACGTATTAAAAATATTGTAAATATATTTTGAACATACTTTGATATATATGTACATATTTGTTATAGGTTCGTGAATCGACCAGTGGCCAAGTCTTACTTCCCGACGAAGTAAAAATATGTGAAAGTGAGTTATAGTCCCACTTTTAAAATCTAATATTTTTGGAATGAGAATACATGCAGGTTTTATAAATGATTTACAAAATAGACACAAGTACGTGAAACTATATTCTATGATTGAATTATCGAAATCGAATATGCCCCTTTTTATTAAGTCTGGTAATCTAAGAATTAGGGAACAGACACCCTAATTATTGGGCCTAACAAACCCCATCCAAAGTACCGGATGCTTTAGTACTTCGAAATTTATATCATATCCGAAGGTTGTTCCGGAATGATGGGGATATTCTTATATATGCATCTTGTTAATGTTGGTTACCAGGTGTTCAACATATGAATAATTTTTATCTCTATGTATGGGATGTGTATTGAAATATGAAATCTTGTGGTTTATTGTTACGATTTGATAATATATAGGTTAAACCTATAACTCACCAACATTTTTGTTGACGTTTTAAGCATGTTTATTCTCAGGTGATTATTAAGAGCTTCCGCTGTTGCATACTAAAATAAGGACAAGATTTGAAGTCCATGCTTGTATGATATTATGTAAAAACTGCATTCAAGAAACTTATTTTTGATGTAATATATTATTATTGTAAACCATTATGTAATGGTCGTGTGTAAACGGTATATTTTATATTATCATTATTTGATAATCTACGTAATGCTTTTAAATCTTTATCGATAAAATAAAGGTTATGGTTGTTTTAAAAATGAATGCAGTCTTTGAAAAACGTCTCATATAGAGGTCAAAACCTCGCGACGAAATCAATTAATATGGAACGTTTATAATCAATATGAATGGTACATTTCACACTTGTCTCTCGCCAAATTCTCCTACAATAATAGTTATCACGCGAGTATTAACGTCGCATCATTCGAAGCATTATATGGCCGCAAATGTCGTTCACCTCTTTGTTGGGCTGAAATAGGCGACATACAAATCATCGGACCCGAACTCATTCATGAAACAACCGAGAAGATCATACAAATTCGAGATAGGCTTAGGACGGCCCGCAGTCATCAAAAGAGCTATACCGACATTAGACGCAACGACCTCGAATTCCAAGTCGGTGACCGCGTAATGTTAAAAGTCGCACCTTGGAAAGGTGTAATACGTTTTGGGAAACGCGAGAAGTTAAATCCGCGGTATATTGGTCCTTTCGAAATCTTGGAGCGTGTTGGAACCGTTGCTTATCATTTACATCTTCCGCCTCAACTGAGCTCCGTTCATCCTACTTTCCATGTATCAAATTTGAAGAAGTGTCTCGCCGAACCCGAACTCGTCATCCCTCTCGAGGAGCTTACTATTGATGACAAACTTCATTTTGTGGAAGAACCGGTTGTAATTGTGGATCAATCCGTCAAAATGCTAAAACAGAGCCGAATTCCGATTGTCAAAGTCCATTGGAACGCCAAAAGAGGACCCGAGTTTACTTGGGAAAGACAAGATCAAATGCAAAGGAAATACTCTCATTTATTCGTAGATTTGGAAACGCAAGATCCCGAGGAAGAAACAACGACCACTACGCCTACTTAAATTTCGGGACGAAATTTCTTTAAGGAGTAGGTAATGTAACATCCCGTCTTTTTCCGTTTACTTTTCGTTTAATTATTCTAAAGTTCGTTATGTAATTTTAACATCTTCTGTTAATACGCGTTTTAAAATATTTCGTTTAGGTAATTCACGCACTCGCTTCAAACTTGAGGGATTAAACTTGCCAAGAGACCAAACTTTTGAATAGGTCAAATGGTCAAACCTTATCCCTTCCATTCATTCATCTCCTCCTCTTTTTCAATACTTCAAATTTTTCTCTCAAACTCCAATTCAAATATTCATCATCCATTTTCAAGTTAGCAAGCAAACATCAAAACAAATTACATATTTGGAATCCTTGCATCTCCCTCTTCAATTCCATACCGATTTCATCTAGTTTGGGTAACTTTCTAAAATCACTAGATTCTTTGTTCTTGATGTTTTTAACTTATAAAAGTGTTAATTAGTGTCTATGGCTCAAGTCTAACATGAAAATATGATTTATATGCTTATTCTTGTCATTTTAATGTAACTAGCTTAAACTTGAAATGGGTGTGTTTGATCTTGAGATTTGGTTGCTTAAATGTTGTTAGATGTTAAAAGTGCATGTATTAAATGTGTTACTATCATCACTAGCTTCATTTTGATGTGTAGGTTGATTAAGAAAACTTCACTAACATGATTAAGGATTTACTGATTGTTAGTTAGGGTTTGGTAGCCTTGAATGTGATTTTTGATGCATTAAAAGCCTTGAAATGTTATTGGTAAGTGTTTAGTTGTATTGTATGCGTAATTACCTACGAAACGACGTATTATATATGTGCATTTAATTCCCGAATCATCAATGTGCATTTATGATCTTGAATGCAATAAATGATGAATATTTAATGCGGATTTAGTTTTTGTAAATGTTGAATTGATTGAGGAAATGTGTTTAGTTATTTTCCTCGTCAAAATACATTTCCGATGATATAAGATACATGTTCTAATTGTTTGCGGATCATAAATTGTGATTGTTTGAAGTTTGGTTCGTGCACTTGTGAAAATTCAGCAACTGAACTGATCAGGTGTTTGGACGCCGTCCAAACATTTGGGACACCATCCAGCCCTTCACATCTGGACGCCGTCCAGCCAATCTAGACACAGTCCAAATGAACTACCAAATTCTTCTTTGCTTGGTCATTTTTTGTTTAATTCCAACTATGCTACGCACCTCCAATTAACATGTAACTTGTTCTAACATGCTCATATATGATTATAAAACTCGGAAAAATTGTCCGATACCCGACCCGAACGTGTTGACTTTTCGGTTGACTTTGACTTGACCAAAGTTGACTTTCATTCAAACTTAACCAAATATTTATGCAATTGTTCTAATGTGCTTTTATACTTGTATCTTGCATGAAACTTGTCAATTTGACTCACATGCTATATTAATCGAGTCGTAACGAGCCATAGGACTAATTGAACACTTTAACCGACCGTGTTTACCGATATTGATACAACCTATTGTTTAGGTCGAGACTAGCATTCTTTCTTGCACACGTTTACTTTGTGAAGTACATTTACCTTCGTGCACTCAATGTGAGATCATAGTCCCACTTTTACTCTTTTAAACTTACATTTGGGATGAGAAAACAAAAACATTTCGTTTTACAAAGTGAACACAAGTACGGAAACAAACATTCTACGTACGAGTTAGAACAAAAATCCTCAATTCGATTATCATTAGTTACACTTGCCGGGTGTAAGCGAGAACTTATGTTGTATGGCCATATGGGTTTGACAAACCCTCATTCGGACGGTTCGCTACCGTTATTCGGATGAAATATATTTTCGAGAAACAGTGTAGGTTCTAACACTATGTGTATGGGGTTCATGGAAAGTTAAGCCTTGATAATTGGGTGCTCGTGATAACAATTTTTAGAATGGTTTACTATTATTTCAACGTTATAAATCTTGTGGTTCATTTGTACTTACTCACTTACTTACTTAAACCTATGATTTCACCAACGTTTTCATTGACATATTTCTATGTTTTTCTCATGTCCTTGAATAATAGGTGTTACATGCTTCCGCTCACTATTTTTGATACTTGCTTGGATGTCGAGTATACATGCATACATTGTAGTGACCCGAACTTTTCCATGTTTATATATATATTAAATGAAATTGTTATTTACATGATTAAGTGTTTCCAACATGTTAAGCAATCAAACTTGTTAAGACTTGATTAATTGAAATAGGTTTCATATAGACAATTGACCACCCAAGTTGACCGGTGATTCACGAACGTTAAAACTTGTAAAAACTATACGATGAAAAATATATGGTTATATATATAGTTAACATGATTTTATTATAATTATGTATCTCATTAGGTATTTTAACAATGAGTTATATACATAAAAATGAGACTATTAATTTAAGAAACTCGAAAACGATATATATAACGATTATCGTTATAATAACGTCTTACTAGGTACATATGAATCATATTAAGATATTGATACACTTGGTTAATTATGTTAAATGATAAGTAAATATATTATTAAGTGTATTAACAATGAAATACATATGTAAAAATAAGACTACTAACTTAATGATTTTGAAACGAGACATATATGTAACGATTATCGTTGTAACGACATTTAACTGTATATATATCATACTAAGATATATTATATATCATAATATCATGATAATATAACAATTTAACATCTCATTTGTTATAATAAACAATGGGTTAACAACATTCAACAAGATCGTTAACCTAAAGGTTTCAAAAGAGCATTTACATGTAACGACTAACGATGACTTAACGACTCAGTTAAAATGTATATACATGTAGTGTTTTAATATGTATTCATAAACTTTTGAAAGACTTCAAGACACTTATCAAAATACTTCTACTTAACAAAAATGCTTACAATTACATCCTCGTTCAGTTTCATCAACAATTCTACTCGTATGCACTCATATTCGTACTCGTACAATACACAGCTTTTAGATGTATGTACTATTGGTATATACACTCCAATGATCAGCTCTTAGCAGCCCAAGTGAGTCACCTAACACATGTGGGAACCATCATTTGACAACTAGCATGAAATATCTCATAAAATTACAAAAATATGAGTAATCATTCATGACTTATTTACATGAAAACAAAATTACAAATCCTTTATATCTAATCCATACACCAATGACCAAAAACACCTACAAACACTTTCATTCTTCAATTTTCTTCATCTAATTGATCTCTCTCAAGTTCTATCTTCAAGTTCTAAGTGTTCTTCATAAATTCCAAAAGTTCTAGTTTCATAAAATCAAGAATACTTCCAAGATTGCAAGTTTACTTCCAAGTTTTCTAAATCCATTCCAAGTAATCATCAAAGATCAAGAAACCTTTGTTACTTACAGTAAGTTATCTTTATAATACAAGGTAATAATCATATTCAAACTTTAATTCAATTTCTATAACTATAACAATCTTATTTCGAGTGGAAATCTTTCTTGAAATTGTTTTCGTGTCATGAGTCTGCTTCAAGAACTTTCAAGCCATCCAAGGATCCTTTGAAGCTAGATCTATTTTTCTCATTTCCAGTAGGTTTATCCAAGGAACTTGAGGTAGTAATGATATTCATAACATCATTCAATTCATACATATAAAGCTATCTTATTTGAAGGTTTAAACTTGTAATCACTAGAACATAGTTTAGTTAATTCTAAACTTGTTCGCAAACAAAAGTTAATCCTTCTAACTTGACTTTTAAAATCAACTAAACACATGTTCTATATCTATATGATATGCTAACTTAATGATTTAAAACCTGGAAACACAAAAAACACCGTAAAACCGGATTTACGCCGTCGTAGTAACACCGCGGGCTGTTTTGGGTTAGTTAATTAAAAACTATGATAAACTTTGATTTAAAAGTTGTTATTCTGAGAAAATGATTGTTATTATGAACATGAAATTATATCCAAAAATTATGGTTAAACTCAAAGTGGAAGTATGTTTTCTAAAATGGTCATCTAGACGTCGTTCTTTCGACTGAAATGACTACCTTTACAAAAATGACTTGTAACTTATTTTTCCGACTATAAACCTATACTTTTTCTGTTTATATTCATAAAATAGAATTCAATATGAAACCATAGCAATTTGATTAACTCAAAACGGATTTAAAATGAAGAAGTTATGGGTAAAACAAGATTGGATATTTTTTCTCATTTTAGCTACGTGAAAATTGGTAAAAAATCTATTCCAACCATAACTTAATCAACTTGTATTGTATATTATGTAATCTTGAGATACCATAGACACGTATACAATGTTTCGACCTATCATGTCGACACATCTATATATATTTCGGAACAACCATAGACACTCTATATGTGAATGTTGGAGTTAGCTATACAGGGTTGAGGTTGATTCCAAAATATATATAGTTTGAGTTGTGATCAATACTGAGATACGTATACACTGGGTCGTGGATTGATTCAAGATAATATTTATCGATTTATTTCTGTACATCTAACTGTGGACAACTAGTTGTAGGTTACTAATGAGGACATTTGACTTAATAAACTTAAAACATCAAAATATATTAAAAGTGTTGTAAATATATTTTGAATATACTTTGATATATATGTATATATTGTTATAGGTTCGTGAATCAACCAGTGGCCAAGTCTTACTTCCCGACGAAGTAAAAATCTGTGAAAGTGAGTTATAGTCCCACTTTTAAAATCTAATATTTTTGGGATGAGAATACATGCCGGTTTTATAAATGATTTACAAAATAGACACAAGTACGTGAAACTACATTCTATGGTTGAATTATCGAAATCGAATATGCCCCTTTTTATTAAGTCTGGTAATCTAAGAATTAGGGAACAGACACCCTAATTGACGCGAATCCTAAAGATAGATCTATTGGGCCTAACAAACCCCATCCAAAGTACCGGATGCTTTAGTACTTCGAAATTTATATCATATCCGAAGGGTGTCCCGGAATGATGGGGATATTCTTATATATGCATCTTGTTAATGTCGGTTACCAGGTATTCACCATATGAATGATTTTTATCTCTATGTATGGGATGTGTATTGAAATATGAAATCTTGTGGTCTATTGTTACGATTTGATATATATAGGTTAAACCTATAACTCACCAACATTTTTGTTGACGTTTAAAGCATGCTTATTCTCAGGTGAATACTAAGAGCTTCCGCTGTTGCATACTAAAATAAGGACAAGATTTGGAGTCCATGTTTGTATGATATTGTGTAAAAACTGCATTCAAGAAACTGATTTCGATGTAATATATTTGTATTGTAAACCATTATGTAATGGTCGTGTGTAAACAGGATATTTTAGATTATCATTATTTGATAATCTACGTAAAGCTTTTTAAACCTTTATTTATGAAATAAAGGTTATGGTTTGTTTTAAAAATGAATGCAGTCTTTGAAAAACGTTTCATATAGAGGTCAAAACCTCGCAACGAAATCAATTAATATGGAACGTTTTTAATCAATAAGAACGAGACATTTCATACATGGATCATCTTTTGACTTACTTTTAAATCGTGTCGCATAGATTTCATTTGTACGTTAACCGTTGTAATGTAACTAGTCGTTGAACTACTTTTGTAAACTTGAAACATCTTTACATTTGAAATGAATGCGACATATTTTGGTCAAACGTCGTTTTAAAGACTTATGACCACGTAACGGGACCTAAGTAGATGGCGCCGTCAATGACGATTTTGTCGGGTCGCTACAGAATGAAAATAATAATACGAAGTATCAAACTAAACGATAATATGTTTTAAGATTAAACTAAATTCTTACTAGAAAAGATAAGAAGAAATGATCATCGGCAATTAGCCGACAGACATAGAGGATAGAGTAGAAGTGTGAGGACCCCGACCTTATCCACCTGGACGAAGTCTTCAACATATGGTCCCATTGCGATGATCGACTCCAAGTAATGTCTTTAAAATGAGCAAATGCACAGCGGAAGACTTAATTCGTACCTGATAATAAACATGCTTAAAAGTGTCAACCAAAAGGTTGGTGAGTTCATAGGTTTATCATAAAAATCATTTCAATATATTAATAGACCACAAGATTTCATAATCATAAACATAATACACTCGCAAGTGTATGTAAAGCATTCTAAGTGGTTGAGCACTTGGTAACCATACTTAACGTTTAATCAACGTCGCATATTCCCTTTATTATGAAATCTCACTGCACCGTACCAAGTGTAGTCACCGAAACGAAGTACTGTGCAACCGTTAAATACTGGTCGTCCAGTCCGGTTGGGGTTGTCAGGCCCGATAGATCTATCAACAGGATTCGCGTTTACAATACTCATGTAAATAGTAGTTACCAAGCTACACGGAAGTATGCAAGTGGTACAACTCAACGTAGAATATATTTTTAAGTACTTGTGTCTATTTCGTAAACATTTATAAAGCAGCGCATGTATTCTCAGCCCAAAAATATATATTGCAAAAGCAATTAAAAAAGGAGCAAATGAAATTCACCATACTGTATTTTGTAGTAAAAATACATATGACGATATTGAACAAGTGTAGGGTTGACCTCGGATTCACGATCCTATATCATTTATGTATATTAATACATATAATCGTAATCAAACAAATTTATATATATTATTAGAGTTTTAATTGTTATTTTAATTATGTTTTTCATTAATAATCTTATTAATTATAAAAGTATTAATATAATTATGTTATGTGCAGTAAATATAGTTTTATATAACTAATAGTTATTTGATAAAATAATATTGATAATGATAATAAATAAAAGTTGTTTTATTTTACAATAATAATAATAATGGTTATTATGATAATGATATTGATAATGTAAAAATAATAATATTAATGTAAAAATAAAATAAAAAATAAGGATAGTAATAATAATAACTTTGATAAAAATGATAATTTCTCTAATAATGATAATATTAATAGTAAAAATGATACTTTTAATATATAGTTTTTAATAAAAATGATACTAATAATAATATTAATGTTATTATTAATAATATTTTTAATAATACCAATAATACTAATAATAATAACAATAATAATAAATAGATAAATAACTACCTTAAGGAAGTAATCCTTAAAAATGCCCAAGTCCAAGTTCGAACCCACGATGTCCCGCTAACCTGATAACTCCCCTAATCATTGCTCTATTTGTGTCTTTCTAATTCAACTAGGATTTTAAATCCTTTCATTTGCATCATATCCATCGTCATCCTTAATCTAACATCTTAATTATCTAGCCTTGCCATAATCATTACGCATCCTTATCCTCATTGTTCTAATTACTACGTCATAATATCATTATTTTTATCATCATCCGTTCGTCTATGTGATCAACTCATCATTTTGGCGAGCATTATCCTTATCGTACATAATCATTATCATGTGATAAAAATTCCATCACCTCGTTCTTCTTTTTCACGATCATCATCTTACTTCATAGTTTCATCGTGTAATTATTTTATCTTCAACATTTGTTGTAGTTCATATTAAACATGGGCTCATCAAATAAGCCCAAGACTATTGAACAATCTCAACTTAAATGACTAGATTTTTATGGCCCAACTATACAAGTAATTACTCGGCCCGCTATCTAAACCTTCTTCGGCCCATCTCATTTTAATTTTACGGCCCAACTAGGACACTTAATTCTCGGCCCAACTTTAAAAATAAAATTACGGTCCAATATGCAAATGAATTTTTGTGTCTTGGCCTGGTACTAGTCGAAAGACAGTAGTAGTATAGAAAAAAAAATTACGCCATCATCATCTAAATATTTCCATCATCATCATCTTAACATAAGATTATCATAATCATAGCATCATCTATCATCATGCTTTATCCTTTACAGCTCAAAAGTAGAATATATACAATTTACACCTTGGCCCCATTTATTCCATCAATTACTTGACAAAACAAAGCATGATCCATTCCATTTAATTAATCAATTTCCACTCACTAGTAGCTTTCATTTGTATAATTGAAACCCTACCAAAACACTAACACATGTATTCATTCGTTTGTTACTGTTTGGAAACAGAAAAGAAATGCAACAACAGTAGCATCAAACACGAAATGAAACAGAAAGAATAAGTGGGTTTGTGATGATTGTCGAGTAGTGATGGGATGTGGTCCTACTATTCGACCACTTGAAAAAGAAAGCCAACAAAGAAAAACGTGTTGTAACAGAAAGAGGATGGCTGCTGTAGCAGCCATGATATTAAGAAGAAAGAAACATATCTTGGTGGTTTGAATTGATAAGGGTGGTGACAATATGGGTTTCGAATAAAAAACAGAAATAATTATTAGGTTAATGAAGGTGTTCGGTTTGCAGCAGGAATTTTTATCAGCAAAAGTTGTTGTATCGAAAAGAAGAAAAAGATAAATAATAGATGTGATTTGCAGTAACCCTTCATGAGCTCTTGACTGTCAAAACAGTAATACTTAAGGGTGGTCTTCGGACAACAAAAAGTAAGGCAAACGGGTACTATCAGTATGTAATTAAGTATATATATATATAGAATGGTGGTGGTTGTGAAAACAGGAAGAACAATAGCAGCAGTACAACGATTTGGGGTGATGGGTTTTGGGTGGTTATGGGAAATGGTTACAGTTGTAACAGAAGTATAGTAGTTGTTATAGGTGGCCGATGGTGATTTGAAACAAAGAAATATGACGAGTTGTATAAATGTAAGTGAGAGAGAGGAGAGAATGAGAGAGAGTGAGGATAGTGAGATTGTGGTCACCAGTTGTTTGTCATGGTGATGGAGGTGATCGGTTATGGGTTGTAGATGAGTCTTCGAGGTTTGAAGGTGGTAAATGATGAGATTTGGTGATACTCAAATGGTAGCCAATGGAATTAAGTAAGCGAGTGAAGGTGATCAATAAGATAGATTGCTCGTTTGTTATATAGAATTGAAGGATCATGTTTATAGTGAAGGAGAAGACAAATTGATTCACGGGTTTAATAGAAAAGGAAGAAAACAAAATAAGCAGATAGTGATATTTTGAACACCTAATTCGCTAAATATCTGTTTATATATCTGTTTCTGTATATATCTGCATTATATATATATATATATATATATATATATATATATATATATATATATATATATATATATATATATATATATATATATATATATATATATATATATATATATATATATATATATATATATATATATAAGTATTTATATATTGTAATTACTCTTAATGATTAATAATAATAATAAATTAAATATTGAACACACTAATAATAATAATAAAAATAATACTAGTCTTAATGATAAAAATAATTAATATCATCAAGAAATACTAAATATGATAAAGTTAAATGTAAATAAAAATAATGCTAAGATGATGATTTTTAAATGATAATCATAATAATAACATTTTATGATAATATTAATAATTTTAATGATGAAAATAATAATCATATCTAATAATAATAATAATATAAGTAATAATTTAGGCATAACAAATTATATGTATCAACTTTCATATCTATATATTTATGTTGTTAATATTATTAACATTAATAATAATATTAACATTAATAATAATAATAAAAGTAATAATATTATATACTTTATACTTTGTTAACACTAACAGCTTATGTTCGGAATCACTTATAATCAATATACTATATCTATTCAAATAACAAGTTTTAATTATTATAAGTTATCTTTTATAATAACTAAATCACATAATAGTTCATTAATATATTTGAACTATTATTTATAATTATTTATATAACTATTTATATCTACAATTATGTAAACACTCAAAGGTTCGTGAATCATCGGAATCAATTACAAGATATTTTAATATATAATAATAGTTCAAAATTTTCGTGACTCAACATTACAGACTTTGCTTATCGTGTCGAAACTATATTAAGAATTAAGTTTAAATTTAGTCGGAAATTTTCGGGTCATTACAAGAAGTGATTCATCCAGGATCATATTACTCGAATACCATGTTACATAATGAAAAACCTATCATATATATAACTTTATTGTATGCGATATTTATAGATTACAAAGTAACCATAATCATCTAATTAATCCTAATGGACCTTAAGCCCATATACGGACTTGGTCTTTATTATCATCTAACACACGTGATACATGAAGCAACTGCTTCAAACATGATCGTAAGGTGTTTATTATCACCCCTAGTACATTATCCCTTACATTAGAAATCTTGAAACACGTTCTTCTCTAATCAAGTAAAAGTCTAGAATAGTTTCTTTTTCGGAATAGGTCTTAAAAATTATAGCGTAATATTCCATTTTGAATGAACTCAGAATGAGAAAAATTAAAAGTGTTTGATGTGTCAAAAATAATATAAATAGTTTATTTATTTAAAGTAAAAAGAGAAAAAGGAACTAGGATATCAATGTTTAAAAACGGTTAAATCGAACTCACCAATCACAACTCGCCACGTAGCATTTAACGACACCATTTCCGTCATCAAACTGACTGATGCCCCCGGAGTGTCAGCCCTAGCACCTCGTTAACGGCGTTAGGGGCGCTAAAAATGCCATAGGTCGTCAGATTCGGGAAGTAACGCCTTGCATTGCGAGTTGTCTTACATGAGATCATGAGCTACGGTGCTTTATTAACGCCACTATGTCTGATGTGGCAAAATTTAACGCCTCAACGCCTGTTACAGGATGTTAAATTTAATGAAACCGAAGCGTTAGTTTGAAACGGATGAAATTAGGTGTGAGTTTGACATTTGGTGACGCGTGATTTGTTGACAAAATATATCCATTTTTTACCAAATATAAACGGATGTATTTGATTTTTTATTTTTTATTTTTAAATCAACTCATAATCATTATAAATACCCAACTTCTTTCACCAATTTGTATAAACATTTCTATCTCTTTTTCTCTCTATCTTTCACATATTAATCAAATCTTTCACATATTAATCATAAGTATAAAAGACAGAGTCAAACGATTTAATCTTTGCGGATGGACTCGAAACGAGATTTTACTATGGTCAATCTTCATCTTCTCAATCACGCGTCCCACATATACGAATTTACATTCCGAGAGAGCGTGAAGTTGTACATCAACATTTATGGGACGATTATTTTTTGTAGACGCCTAAATATCCCCGGTATAAATTTTGAAGACATGCTAAATTCACAGTATTTCATGAAAGTGCCCGTAAAGATGTTGAGCGTACCTTTTGGGTATTGCAAGGTCGATTTAATATGTTGAGAGTTCTTTATCGAACAGTGACAGTGAATAAGATGCGAAGGTACCTAGACACATATGTTATACTAAACAATATGATACAAGACGAAAATGATTTTGTGATCACTTTGCTTGAGGAAGAAATGCTTCAAGAGCCTTAGAATATGATTTGACGTATTCTAAAGAGGGACGAGATTGGGATACAATTACACGAGAGATACGAGACAGACAGGTCCACGATCGACTCATAGATAGAGTCGAGCCTGAGAATTTGGATGCCCAGTGTGACATGGTCAAAAATATGCCCCTGTCAAAAGTTAATATCATACCACAATATTTTTAAGGGTTCAGAACCTATTCAAGCTATACGATTTTTCCCCACACGGATTACTTAATAAAATAAATAGATTTCAAGTTTTGTAGAATCACCTAGAATGATGTCTACATTTATATTTAGATGCAAAATTTTTAATATTATATCATAATCTACGTTAGGTAAAAACGTATTTTAAATAATAAAAATTTATAACCCGTTTACCAGTTGTTGACTCATTTTGTTATATATTTATATATACTTTTTTAAAATAAACCGGGACTATTAAAATTGTTGCCTTTAAAATAAAATTGTTGTGCTTACTCGTAATCTAACCTACGTATATGTTATATTCAAAAGTTACTACGGTACGTATTTAATTAATTTTTTATTAGCTTTTGCAATAAAAATCAATGCGTACTTTATTATACTTCACGAATAAACTTCAAGAGTTAAATGACAAGTATACAATATAATTTTAAAGTTATGGGGGTTTCTTGTATATTGGTACAAGACCAAGGGGTTATTAATAAAATTGTCTAGAAGGAAACAATGGACAGTCTTCTTTGTTCGTGGAATTCTGCAAATTTTATTCATTCTTCATAACTTCAAGATCTAACTATATAAACACACCCTATACACAAGGTACCATGTAATCGTTTGATGCCCCCCTTTTGTATGATGCCCGGTGATGTCGCACATCCAGCACGGCATCAAGCCCGGCCCTGCTGATACTTTCCGCCAACAACTAGAATCATGAATGGTTTTTTAGTTTATGTATTTTTAAGTTACAGTGTTTTTAAATTATGTAATTTCTATGTTTAAGAATTTGAATTTACGTATTTTTTTCATGATTTTTAATGTAATTTTAATTTATGTGGTTTACTTATCTATTTTTTACACTCATAAAACAAAAAAATAAAGATAAAACAAATGGGACCTAACACAATAACCAAATTTAATATATGTAGTTTACTTATTTATTTGAAAGTTCTTTAACACAACAATCAAATTTAATCTTGCCACCTTAAAGTCAGATTTTTCTCTATTTAAAAAAATGCAAAATTGGAATCCCCTCACAGCTTAAAAAATGTAGGTTCTAGTGCAAAATTGTAGCTTAACGATTTAATGTTGCCATTATTTGCCACCCTTCATCGTATCTTGTATAGTCCGAAATCGATCTATAAATACTGAATTGAAGTCGAAAAGATTTGAGTTTGGTTTGAATTAAGGTAAAATCAAATTACGTTCTAGTGCTGTGATAAAACTGATACAAATTGCAAATTTGGCACAATGTTAATTACTTGATACATTAATATTTCCCATTTTCATTTCATTCATGATTTACAAATGGTCAAAATAGTTGGGTAACTTTAGCTCACGTCGTGTGCCTTTTCCTCCCAAACAATTTAGAAAGTGTTGTCTAGCTGTGGGCTACATCTTCTATCTATATATATCTAAATTTTGACTCCCATTGTCATAAATAAGCCCATTAACTCAATACATTTACTATTATTTTTTTCCCTCACATAACCATATGGTAAGATTTTTAATAATAAAAAAAAAAAATTATCAGCTTATTTTTTAGAGTCTGTAACAGTAATTAAAAAAACTTATCTACTTATTTTTAACAATCCGTAATATATATATATATATATATATATATATATATATATATATATATATATATATATATATATATATATATATATATATATATACGTAATGTATTTAAATGTATTATTCTACTTTCCATGTTTGAAAATGTAACCCACCGCTTCAAAATCCTTTCACCGGTTCCTACACATTCCCACCCATACAATCCCCAGTCCCTGTATAACCAACTAAATCACCATCCAACCCACTTTGTTTCGCCGCCGCCGGAGAATGTCGAACCTGTGTGCAGCCCACCACCGCATCGGCTTACGCAACTCTGCATGCAGTCTCAGGTAGCTTTCAGTCCAATTTCTTTAATAGTCTGTTTAGATTCGTCATTAATATGATATGATACATCATTAATTGGATTCATTAATTCGATTCATTATATACAATTAAATTGTAATCTGTCTCTCCGTAAAATAAATTTGGGGAATTTGTTGGGTTGCTCCATTCATATTCCTAATTAAATTTGTATTCTCAGTATTAACGCAATTCATCAGCTTTGATACATGGCTATAAATTGTTATCGCATACACTACCATTATGCATTATTAGGAACAACACATCTTGCAATGGCACTACCTATTGAAAACCCCACAGCACAGGCTAGCCAAAGAACTTACTCTTACCTTCCTGAACTACAGATAGGTAAGGAAGCGGAGGTAAAAATCATGATATGTCGATCGTGGGATACTCACACAGCATATGGAAAATACCTAAGCACTGACTTTATTGCTTCTGATGAGAAGGTACAAATGTCCCATTTATATTCTTTGTTATTCTATATATAAATATATTTATGTATATAGAATATAGATGATGTGTATATATACATTAGAATGTAGATAATTGATACACATATTTACATGGAAAAGTTGTGTATAAATGTGTCTGTATATACATGTTTTACATATATGGCTGTTTCTATCCATTTATATTGCTTAAGTTTTTTAAACACTATATAATACATACATAGATGATGGATACATATATTTAAATTGACAAGTTGTGTATAAATGTGTCTTTGTATATATTTTCTACATATATGTCTGTTTCCATCCATTTATATTGCCTAATTTTTGAGAACACAATATTATACATACATATATGTATACATAAATATTTATTGCTTAATTTTTGTAAACACTATATAATACATACATAGATGATGGATACATATATTTAAATTGAGAAGCTGTATATTTAAATTGAGAAGCAGGATTGCAAGACCACACAAGGAATGTCGTTTACAAGGAAACTTTCAACAACCTCAATCAAAATATATAAAGGTTCTTCATCTCTCGACCTACCCTAATCTTTCTTAATGTTTCCGTTTATTTCTAGGTACCATCGTATTTGTGTTATTAGTGTTACCTACATAGTTTTTTGTCGCTTTACTGTGTTCCCCTTATGTAGCAGCTTGCATAATAAATGAAAAAAAAATTAGACCCAGTGTTCTATTAAACCTCAGCGGCATTTTTAGTGATTAGAAATGTCCTAATTCTAACATTGGACAGTACCCACATCTCTGACGCTAAAAGCAAATGAACGACTAACTTTCCTATAATTGAATGCGGATAAATGAAGTAGGTGATACACTGAGCATACCACCTGATACATAAAATCCTCTCTTCTATTTTGTTCGAGTTCATGTAATATGTAACAACCGATGTTAGGTTTATTATAAGTAACCAACTTTATTTACAAATTTCAGTCTGTAAACTTACTATTCTATATTTGTATTTATATATTCAAGTTATACATCTTCCAACTAACGTTCTACTCAGGTCCAATAACATGTGTTTCAACGGAACATCAATTCTATTTTAGGTATGTTGTCACATAATGTAAATCTTTTACTTCATTTTAACCAGTTTATAGCTTCATTATAAGCAACCAACTTTTCCTCCAGGTTTCAGTCTGTGAACTTACTCTATCACCTTTTCTTGCATTGGTTATGGATACATCATTAGCATGTTTGAATAATTAAATAGTGTTAAAAATATATATACAACAAGTGGTGAAGTCCTACTTTTAATTTCTTCAGTAAAGGTATAAAGACAGCTGCAAGCAACATACATACAGACCTTGCAACTCATGTTATACTGAGGTCCCATACCATTTGTTTCAGAAGGACATCAATTATATTTCAGGTATGTTGTCCCGTAGTGTAAATATTTTGCCGGAATTTTACCAGTATATGGCTCTAACATTGACATTCACACCACTTCCATTCAGGCAACCTACTATGGACTGACATGAAATACCTGCTGATATTGGTACTGCTTAAGGTTTGCAACTACAAAAAAGATAAAGTTAACCCTGCTTAAATGACCAACAGCCCTGGTGGTGACATTGTACTATTTTTGTAACCATCCATAAATCCTATTATGCATACAAGTGTTTGAATTTTAAGTTTTATTTTTGAGTAGCTTGGTCAATAGCCATGTGTTGCATATAAATGTTTGATATACCCCACTACAGCATTTTGATCTTTTTCTAAAGTTATATGAGTTGAGCAACACAATAAAGTATGGAACATAAGTATTTACCATGATGATTAATTCACTTATCTTTTATTCTATAATTATATTTTTTTAGAATAACGAGGAAACCCCCGATCAACGGGCACATTGCCTCATCTTATTTTTTATTCTATAATAATACTCTTTTGGTTAGCGAGGAAACTTCCTATAAACAAGCACATGACCACAAACCCTATTATCTTCAATGACACCGTCCACGTGCAACGCACGGGCAATGACTACTAGTTATATATATGAATGAGCTATCCGTATACATTTAATGGTTGATTTCAAGTTATCATAGTCCAACTGTTTGATAAAATGTCTAGCTGGGATTTTTTTTCTTCTCCTTTTCAGGTTGCTAACATTTATGAGAACGACATCATTACTAAATCATGGTAGTTGGATCTGTAAAAAGATTTCGAAAGAATACCTCAATCCCTCAATAGTATTATAGAAAGATTTCGAGTAGACCTAGATCTTATTAGACATCCATACAATATCGAATAATATGACATCCTTATCTAATAGACTAATACACATCTTGTTACTATCTATTAGCGTGTTCATGTAAGAAGCCGTAACGTTTTGGTAAATTCATTTACCTCGTGAATCGAATATATACTTGTATAAATTACATACAGTAAACTCTAGCGTATTATATCGTGGTCCACAGACACATATACTTGTTTTTTTGTTCATTTATGCGTATTATTTACAATGACTTTACAAACTTTTTCGACGTTCTTTAACATACTGCAATCTCGTTGTTTTGGACAGAAACAAAAAATGAATGTATTAATGAGAAGCTTTTAGTTAGTATGTGTAGATGTCCCCTTTGCTTATTTACATGATAGCTAATCTAAGTATAATAATGTAGCTGAGATCACATTCAATGATAAGATAATGGAACCATTTTTTTATTTTCTCATTAACTTTCATTCATGCTTGGGTCCCTCAGTCTCATGTGATCTTGTTTCGCAGTTATGTTAGCGATCAGCCAAACTGTTCTAAGCTTCATTATATATATGCATACATTGTACTAATAACTGATATCAGTAATTACTCTAAGATTGAGTCTTGTATAAAAACTTCCTCAATCAATCAATCTTATGTGTTTGTAATAAAGTACTAAAGTTTTTGAATTTTGACCGTTCTTGATGCAAACTTATTCGGGGTATCGGCATGAACCCCTTTTGGGATTGTTGCTGGTTTTGTTATTTTGTGGAGTTTGTGTTATGGTAACATGATTGTGGAGGTTGTTGGGATTGGAGAATGTGGTGATTGCAAGGAAAGTAATATCAAGAGCAGCCATGCTTTATCAGGTAATATTGTTAGTCAACTTATTGCTCTATATATTACATTGTCCCTTCATAGAGTTCAAGTGCATATATATGTGTACTCTTTAATTACTTCTGTCTATATATTTACTGTGTTGCGTTTTCAGGTCTTAAAGTAACTGTTGATTGTAAACTTGATAACGGGAAGTTTAAAACAAGAGGCGTTGGGGAGCTCGATGGAGAAGGGAACTTCAAGATATCACTTCCAAAAGAGATCTTGAAAGATGGAAAGTTGACCCAAGAATGTTACGCACAACTTCACAACGCAGCAAATTCACCTTGTACGCTTCATGATGATGTAAACAAGATCATTTTTTTGTCAAAATCAGACGAAAAACACACGTTTGGACCATTACAAAAACTTAAGTTCTCTTCAGCTGTGTGCACTTCTGCTTTCTTTTGGCCTGCATTTAATTACCCTGCCTTACCACCATTGAAACAATGGCCAAAACCACTCCCAATGTTTACATTTCCACCGAAATATCCGTTCGTAAAGCCAATCCCACCACCTGTTTATAATCCACCAGTTGTTAAACCTCCTCCTCCTCCAATTTACACACCAACACCTAACTATAATCCTCCACCAAAACCACCAGTTGTGGAGCCCACTCCAACTCCAACACCACCCGTACCTATATCCAAACCAAAACCAGCTGTTTACAAACCTCCTCATGTTCACAAACCAAAACCAAAACCAAAACCACCCGTTGTCAAGCCAGAGCCACAGCCACCAACTTACAAAACTCCACCGGTTCCAAAATGCGACACAAAACCAAAGCCAGTTTACAAACCCAAACCAAAGCCTAAGCCACATGCTCACAAACTTCCTCCTGTTCCAGTTTACAAACCCAAACCAAAGCCTAAGCCACCTGTTTACAAGCCTGCCCCTGTTCCAGTTTACAAACCAAAGCCAAAGCCACCTGTTTACAAGCCTGCTCCAGTTCCGGTTTACAACCCAGAGCCAAAACCGCCAGTTTACAGTCCAGGTCCAGTTCCAGTTTACAACCCGACACCAAAGCAACAATTGCCACAACCTATTCCCATTTACAAGCCAATTCCACCATTCTATAAGAAACCTTGCCCACCGTTTGCTATCCCCAAGCTTCCTCCATTTCCAACCATTCCTCCAAAATATTTGAATCATCCCATCATAGGTGATCTCCCTCCTCTACCTCCTAAGTTTTCATATCCATAAGAATTTTCTTGTTATCAAGAAACATAATTTAACTTCATGATTTGAAATAACTTGAACGTGTATGACACATTTGTATCCTTTGAGGTTGTCGTATCGAGTTCGCAAAGTTTCAAGTTTGATTTTTGTATTCTATCGATCGTTTTAATAATCCTACTTTTGTAGAAATATGTTAGAGTTCATTTAATTTTGTTTTTCATTACTATAATAAAGTACTTAAGCTACTTGGTGATTACAATGTTGTTAAATTTTTTTTTTTTTTTTCAATTCAAAAAGACATATAATAACATTATTACAGATCGTTCGATCAACAAATACAATCAAGAGAAAACTAACAAATGAAACCTAGTTAAGGCTAAACAAACGGTTCACAAACAGAGCATTTGCCTAGTAACTAAAATGTGGCTATATCTAAAACAAGGAGTCCTACTCTACACCATTTGAACGGGCCAAAAAGCCAACGGAATGAACCAATACTTTTCCTTTGTGTTTATCTATTCTTTTTGTCCATAAGGAGTAGTAATCCATAAAATATTTATATGGACTCTCACATCACAATAATAATATCATTGAGAACTTTAATTATTAACCTTTAATGATATCATTAAAGTGATGAGATGATAGATACTATTCCTTCTCTAAAGTGCCAATTATTACTTATTTAATTATAGTTGTAAGGTTTTCCCTGTTCGGGTTACCCGGGAAGGGCGAGTAATCCGACCTCATACTCTAGTGTACGCAGACCATCAGGAATATTCCCTGGCTGTTTCCAACCCTTCCCTGGCCACCCCAAGAATTGAACCTGAGACCTCTTGCAAGGATTTCAGGGCCCCAACCACTTGGGCTACCTTGGGATGGTTTACTTATTTAATTATACTTATGTCCCTTTTCACCAAAATAAACATAAACTAAGCATCTCCACATTCAATTACACTAATCTCCACATTCAACGGCTCTAGTTATTGAGTCGACAGCAAGCGTCGATTTATTGGCGACTTGACTGACTCTTAGGGCCTAAATCAAACTTCAGGCAAGATTTAAAACCCATGAAAATTTGATTTTATCATTTTCATGGCGTCTCAATTTTATTTTTAATTATATTTATTTATTTTTTTAAGATTTTCCTACTTATTCCATTCGGAAGCAATCTCTGTATCCGTTGAATAGATAGAGAGAGATGATTTTCTCTACTTTTGAGAGTGTTTTCACTATGAATGGAGAAATGATTTGTCTTTATTCTCGAATAGAGGAAGGATTGTCTACATCTCACCTCCCCATACACCACTTATGCGGTATTGAGTTTTGTTGTTGTTTATTCACTTGTAAGTTCTAAAAAAAATCATATGTCAGGGTCGGGGGTGTCTAACCCGACTGCCCTGTAGTGGCTCTACCCTTAATATCAACAACGTTAAATCAAGAGCATATTTGCCAAAAGCGCATAACATATCTTCTGTTAGAGCCTAGAATAATGTATGTCTATGAAAAAATTAGTCATTGTTGCTAGCTCTTTGATCGGATTTCCTATAGATAATGATCATATGCGTATATCCGCATATGTATATTCTAAGCGCCAAAAGTAAAAGGTCACGAATTGTTTCAAGGAACAATATTTATGGCACAATATTTATGGCACAGTCGCTGATAATAAAAAATAGCGGAGTAAAAATATAGCGCGTAGGTGTTCCGCAGTAATATAGCGGATTAAAAAGCTCCCGCATAAATGTTAGTCCACATATCGAGGGAAACCTATAAATAAGAAGTGTTGATCCTCATTTGAAGGTGGTTGTTTCATAATTATTTCTAAGCACATTATTGATGCCTCGTGAACATGCCCGAGGCTATGATGCTTTGAATGTCCAAACAAGGTAAATGAATTCAAGACCTGGACATGGTGATTGATTGCCCGATATTGGAAAAAGACGATCATAAGGTCCATTAAACATCACAAAACTCCAAACCTCACCCTTATTGCACTCGACCTTGATCTAATTCCTTGGGGAAAACAGATTTAGGCTCGATCAATTGGCGCAATCTGCGAGACATGATCATAAATCGAAATTCAAAGATTAACTTTCATTAAGTTGAAATGTTTTAAGTCGAAATCCAAAAATAATCGTGTCTATTTTTGAAATTATAGGTCGCTAACTTTGTTAAAATACGCGTTTACAATGACTTTGCAAAATAAGAAAAAGACATCCAATACTATAGATGATTATGATTTTAGAAATCCAAGCTCATTTGATTTTCAAGCAAATCCTGAGCTTAGCAGGCAAGCAAAAGAAATTGTTGCGAAATCATTAGTATGTCTTAACGTGGACGAAGAACGTCAACCGCTTACAGCGACTGATAAGTCAGCAAATCCAAAGCGGAACATTCAGCTAAATGTTTTATCTCGCGAAGAAAATCGAACTGATGACACGTTGTCAAAATCCGCAACTGTTAATGTTCAAGGAAATACCGATAAAAGTATGGCTACTGAAAAAGTTGCGAGTAATAGCACAAATACACATTCTGAAACTGAGAATACCGTGAAAATTGCGAAAAAGCTAATTACCACATTCAAGGCACATAAAAAATTGCATGAAATGGGATATGTGATTCAAGGAAAGACAAACTGCGTATTGACGCTAAAAGAAAGTTTACCACAAGAACAGCGCTCTGAATTGTCTTTAATACAATGAAACGCGTGAGCGTAGCGTTTTTGGTTCACCTGTACCAGTACTAAAAACAACGAAAAAGGTGATTTTTCAACGCCAAAAATCAGATACACCAGAAAGTGATCCAGAAGTCATTGAGACTACACACGCTAAACGAAAGCGTATTAGCACGCCAGTTTCACGCTGTAATGATGGTGAAACCTCGCATAACGTTGAGAAAGAAAAGGCGCAATTATTTTTGGCAACGATGTTCAAGAAAGTTGCGCCTAAAGATATGCAAAATACATTTGAGCAACCTGATGTTATTCAGAAGATGATGGAGAAGTATTGCGCTAAAACAAATGAAACACACACAAAGAAAACAACAGAAATCACGACAGCAACAGATAAATTTGTGTTTCATATTTCTGAATATCCAATTGTTACACCACCAATCGTTCCAGCAACCCTTAGTGTATATGCAAGGTTAGCTGTTTGGATTTTCTGCAACGTTTTGAAGGTGTAGTTAGTACATATAATTGGGTTGAACCTGTGGCATGTAGGGTATTTCCCATGGTTCTGCAAGGATTGTTGGTTTGCGCAACATTGTTGGTTTTATTGATTTGCGTGAAAATTCCTGTTGCGGTTTCAAAGCTTGCTACCACAAAAGAAGACGCACATCGAATGTCATGATATTATGCAAGGTATTAAAGAAGCGTTTGGTGGTTTGCTCACAAGATATACGTATGAATTTCAAAAGATTCCAAACTTGCATGAAGATCAAAAGATTTTAGGATTTGTGCATGCCATAAATCCACAGCAACACCCAACTTTAGTACGGTGGTTGCCCTGGGATGTGCCGCAAACATTTGCAAAAGTAATGCAAGAAACATATGACTATATCAGATGCGATGAAGATAGCAATGTTACACAGAATTGCAACTGGGGGAGATATAAGGGATGGAAATATGATTATGACCTACATCGCGATTGAAATCGCTCATCAGGACATCAGCGAGAAATATAATTCGGCCGAACCAGTGCGTAATGATCGACAACGCAATTATAACAATAATAACAACCAAAGTTATAACAACCGCGATAAGTACTCATCTAGAAGATGGTGCTCTGATTCATTTGACGTGGTGCAAACTGTGATGACCCGGAAATTTCCGATCAAATTTAAATCTTAATCTTTATATGTTCCCGACACGATAAGCAAAAGTTGTTAAGTTAAATCTCAAGAATTTTAAACTGTGTTCATGTACACATTTGACCTATGACTATTCCCGACGATTCACGAACAATTATTTGTAAATAAATATGTATATGTAAATGTAAGTATATATATTTTAATTTAAAATTTTAAAATATAATTTAAGTATTAGAATTAAATATGTAAAATAGAATACAAAATAATTAAGTGTAAATTTAAAATGAATCTATAAGATTTCTATGATTAATTATTATTATATGTATATTATAATATATATATATATATATATATATATATATATATATATATATATATATATAATTCATAAATAATAAATATTTAATAAAGGTTGTCATATTATATATAATTATATTATGTAATTGTTAATATATAATACAATTTAAAATATAGTTGATGTATTAAAAATTAATACTGTCATTATCATTATAAATATTAATAATAATATTAATATTAATATTAATATCAGTATCATTAATAGTATTAAATGAAATGTGAAACATATAATATGTTAAAAGTTCTACCATTTTTGTTTAATAATATCATTATCATTATTTTATCACTTTACTCATTATTATTAAGTATTATAAGTATAATTAAAATTATAATAAGAGATTGTACAAGTAATTGGTTATATTATTATTAGTATTATTATGATCATTATTATCATTATGATTATTAACAATATTATCATATTATTATTATTTCTATAAATATTATTAGTATTATCGGATTTGTAGTGTTATTATTTTTTTATAATTATCAGTATTTTTATATATTAATAATTTTATTTTATTAATATATTTATTAACATTTACTAATTATTACAATTAATTTTTATTAGGATAAAAATTATACAGAATCAAACTTTCTGTTTGATGTCATGATCCAACTATTTTAATATTTTGTTTCTGTCCCTAAAAAGCTAATCCAGTACGTAAAGGTTCGATTTTCTTCAGATGAGGATAAATTCAGTTGAAAGTCACAATCCCTTTTTATTATTTATAATATTTTTTTCTGACTTAATTGAATCTGCCGATTAAAAGAGGCTTTAAATCAAACTCATTGTCGTGTAATTATAGGAAATTCACTCCACTTCTTCATTACCATAATCAAGTATCACTTACAACAACAATTAATCGATTTAATTTAACAGAAAATGAAGAACAGAAGTCGTATGCCTCTGTTATTGCTTCATATTGTCAATAGCTCAAAAACGAATCGGTTTTTAAAATCTACTAATGCAATGTTGTTTGAAATCAATCACTTAATCTTTCTGCAAAAAGTGAGGTTTCAATTCCTTCTATCCATCGTTAAATTTGGAGTCAAAGTTTCGATATGAAAAAGTCAACCGTCACGTTCTTAATGAAATTCGAATTAGTGTTTACGTTTCAGGTTAAATTCATGGCTCCAATAGATTCTAAGAATGATTTTCAAACTTTTTCATATAGGAATCATAGTTTAAGAATGTCCAGATTTTCGAATCAACGTATGGGTTTTTATTTTTATTTTTTGTTATCGAACAGCAGTTTTTTTTTTATATATATTTCTTTTTGAATTGCTGAGTCTACTAAATTAGATTTACATTTTATCAAACGTTTTCTGTTTCAAAAAGTATTCTATAACAGGGTTGTTTGGGTTAATTAAACTACCTGATCGATTTGGTTATGATATGGAAGAAGAGGAGGAAATAGAAAACAGATAGGTATCGTTTAAATAAATAACAGGTTGGTATTAATTCAGAAAAAGCGAGCCTGGCAGAATGGTTGAGTGTTGTGTCGGGTTTCAAGAGGTCTTGGGTTCGAGCCCTACATGGGCTGTTGTTTTTTTTTAAAAAACTCTTTGAGGTAGTTTTCATTTCCTAATTTTGATATTGTTATTTTTATTAATCTTGTTCTTATTATTATTGTTATTATTATTATTATTCATTTATTATAATTAGTACAAGTATATTAATTATTAGTGTTATTATAATCATTAGCATAATTATAAGTAGTGTCATCATTATTATATATATATATATATTTTTTAAAAAACTTATAAGTATTATTAAAGTAATTATTATTGTTAAGGTTATCATTTAAGTATTATTATTATAATTATCTTAGCAAGATTAATAAAAGTGGTATTAACAAAATCTATAGAATTATTATTGTTATCATTAACATAGGTATTAACATTACTAATAGTATCATTATTTTAAACCCATAACTGTATTGAAACTAGAATGATCATTACTATTATTGTTAAAATTATTGAGTATCATTATCATTACTACCATTAACATTATAATTAACATTTTTATAGTTATTATTAGTTTCATTATCATTAGTACTAAACTTCTCACTTTATTTAAAAATTACTGTTATTATCGTTATTATAAGATGTATTAATAAAACTAACGTTAATAATATTATTAATAGAAACATTAATATTATTACCACTATTATTATTTTAATCACTACTAATATTATCTTGGTATTATTATAATCACTATTTTTAAAAATAAATGAAATATATATATATATATATATATATATATATATATATATATATATATATATATATATATATATATATATATATATATATATATATATATATATATATATATATATATAATATTTAATACATATAACGTAACAAAATTTATATTGTCATATACAAAAATGAATATATATCAATAATGAAATATATATATTACTATTATAAGATTTTACCATTAATAATAATATATATACATATTATCGTTCGACTACAAGGATATGTATTAATATATATCCAAATGGTATAGGTTCGTGAATCCGAGGCCAACCCTACCTTGTTCAGTTTTGTAACATGTATTTTACTACAAAATACAGTATGGTGAGTTTCATTATTCCCTTTTTATATATATTTTTGGGCTGAGAATACATGCAAATACTTTATTAACTGATTTTCAATATTTATATGCGTGAGTTTCATTTGCTCCCTTTTTAAATGCTTTTGCAATATATATTTTTGGGACTGAGAATACATGCACTGCTTTTATAAATGATTTACAAAATGGACACAGGTACGTGAAACTACATTCTATGGTTGAATTATCGAAATCGAATATGCCCTTTTTTATTAAGTCTGGTAATCTAAGAATTAGGGAACAGACACCCTAATTGACACGAATCCTAAAGATAGATCTATTGGGCCCAACAAGCCCCATCCAAAGTACCGAATGCTTTAGTACTTTGAAATTTATATCATGTCCGAAGGAGGATCCCGGAATGATGGGGATATTCTTATATGTATATTGTGAATGTCGGTTACTAGGTGTTCAATCCATATGAATGATATTTTTGTCTCTATGCATGGGACGTATGTTTATGAGAAATGGAAATATGAAATCTTGTGGTCTATTAAAATTATGAAATGATTATTTATGTAAACTAATGAACTCACTAACCTTTTTGGTTGACACTTGAAAGCATGTTTATTCTCAGGTTTGAAAGAAATCTTCCGCTGTGCATTAGCTCATTCTAAGGATATTACTTGGAGTCATTCATGACATATTTCAAAAGACGTTGCATTCGAGTCATTGAAGTTCATTGAGAGATTATTATTAAGTAAATGACGGATTAGGTCATTTATAGTTTGGATATTATGAAATGGTATGCATACCTGTCAACTTTCGATGAAATGAAAGTTTGTCTTTTAAAAATGAATGCAATGTTTATAAAATGTATCATTTAGAGCTCAAGTACCTCGCGATGTAATCAACTATTATGAATCGTTTATAATCAATATGGACTTCGTCCGGATGGATTAGGATGGGGCGTTTCAGTTGGTATCAGAGCGGTGGTCGTAGCGAACCAGGTCTTGCATTAGTGTGTCTAACTAGTAGTTGTTACGATGCATTAATGAGTCTCGACTTTGACCTATTAGTTGTTAGATTATATTAATGAGTCTGGACTTAAACCTGGTCTACATGTCAAAAGTTTTACATATCATTTTCTTGTCGGAAATTATCTGCTTATCATTCTTAGTCTAGACACATCTTACTGCATTGATTGCATAAATAGTGTATAGACAAATTCATATCTTAGCGTATCTGCCAATCCATATCTTAGCGTATCTGTTACTGTAGACCTTATCTGACATGTTTCCCTAATTTCCTCCGTAACCTACGGGATCTTCTGTACTATACATAGATATTCTATGTAATTAGAATATCATCCGATATCCGAAAATCATTTCATACCAAAAATCCTTTATCTAACCATACAAGATGGAACTAGCAACTAGTTCAAGTTCTTCAGAATCCGACAGCTATTCCGACATGGAATCCCACTCAAGCTCCGAAAGCAGTGTAACCGGAATGGATCAACCGATTAGCCATCATCTATTCTGGATGAATTGGGGCTGGGTTCGTAGCCTACTTAGTCATTGGAGATAAGAAGAAGGCGATCCTTTCCACCCACCACATTGCCCTATTGACGAAGAACCTGAAGCACTTACCGGCGAACCCATCCGAAACACCATTTTCTCTCTCATTTCCCGAGTATCTCATCACAATCATATACTATACCAAATTCTAGATCTTATTTATCCACTCGTCCGAACCGACAGTCACCCTGGTGTAATAGAAGAAGTTAACGAACTTCGCGCTCGGGCTTTAGAAAATATGGTGCGGAGGTTACAAACAGCAGCAGCACCAGCAGCATAAACAGTACTACAATCATCAACATCAATAACACCAATATCATCAACAATCCAAGCCTCAATTTCATAACCTGTCCCACGAACATCAACATCATACGCACCATAGATACCAAGGAGTACCAACAACAATGAACGATGAAGTATTGATCCATAACTTCATTAATATTCTGCGAAGAATACGTTGTTCCTAATAGTTTTAGAGATTACTTATTCTAGCTCAAACCGAAAAGCAAATGAGTTTAATATCATATTAACTCATTAAATCCATGATTGCATCTTAAGAAAATATATATGCAAGTATATTTTCATAAAGATTGTAATTAAAAAAAAATAAAAATTCTTTTGTACAAACTGTTAATGATGAAAATATTTTAACGGGTAAGTAATACCCGAGGAATATTTAGATTTCACACTAAAAAGTTACAACTGTACATTCTTCGAACCTGATTCAATAGTCATTTACTATCCTACATACATCCACAGATATACGAATCCATTCATCACATAACAACCATTTTTATTCAATTTTATATTTGGATTTTGATTTATCAGAATCCAACAAGTGGCATAATGAGGAAAACATTTGACAAAATAAAATTTGTTAGAAACAAACAAATTAACTATGAGGAATTTTGTTAAGAATCCACGCTAACTATTCCTAGCTAACTGTTCCTAGCTAACTGATTACATTTTATTTATCGCAATTTAATTATCGCAATTTATATTTCCGCAATTTTATTTATCGTCATTTAATTTTTGTTATTTATTTTACGCACTTTACATATCGGGACATGTATACAAGGTTTTGACATATCATATCGACGCATATATATATATATTATTTGGAATAACCATAGACACTCTATATGCAGTAATGCTCTAGTTAGCTATACAAGGTTGAGGTTGATTCTATAATAATATATATATATTGAGTCGTGATCGAGTCTGAGACATGTACACGGGTCACGATACGTATTAATTAATTCGAATATTGTAAACTATATAAGAATTATTGAATTAGTAACTGTGGACTGCTAACTGTGGACTACCAAGATTGGACAATTAAAATAAATTAAAATATTGATTATAACATATGAAACTAAACAATTCTTCAAGTTTGCCACTTGATTTCATTCTAAACTTCATTTGTATCTTGACAATTCTAATCTGCATTCAAACTTTTCATGATTCTTGAAAACACCTCAATCGAGAGGATGAACCAACCACACTTCATCTACGGAAGAAAAGATTAATGCCTATAGTTATGCACCAGAAAAACTCTCGGAACCTGAACAAACGTTTGACACGTATCTATGCTAACTCTTTTGGCATTGTTATTACCAAAAATAACTTTTCAATCCCTTTTCCAAATTAGACAATTTTGTCACAGCTCCAACAAGTCAACTTCGATTTTTCAATCGAAACAGCCTTATTATAACCTTGATATATATGTTGCCCTTTCATCATCATTACTAGTGAACCTTTCATGTTCCACCACATTAGCAATAAACTTACCAACAACTTCAATTATCTTTAATTTTCTGAAAAATCATTATATTTATCAAAACCCCAACATTTACTCATCTGCATCCTGTAACAAGAATTGCCATATGAATCATCGGGAATCAGCAATCAGTATTTTGAAACCTCGCAGCATGTCTACATCAACAGTTATATGTAAACATATAACATTTATCTCTTAGATTTATGATCTTTCATTCTGAAATTATGAAAAGCACCCAGTCTACAAATCAATACCACAAATTCTGAAGAAGCTAAATACCGCAGCAAAAATTGTACACGACCTTAATCGTCGAAAGATTGATGAAAAAGAATGGAGTATTGGAAACACTCAATAGAAAAAAATTTAGTACCGAAAGGCGGATTATGGGAAACTATGAAGGAAACCGTGGACAAATCACAAAGAATAAGTTTGACTTCAAAACAATCCAAAAGATTTAATGCCTGCTGATGTCTTTAGTGAATATCTTGCTCCTTACTCCAAATTCTTGCGGACAAATTTTCTTCACCATCCTTCGATATTAGAAATTCAAAGATATTATCGTATCTTTCATTATAAATATCCTCCATATTTTTGAAGATATTTTCATAAATATTCTTATCTAGGATCATTAATTTATCCGTGCTATCAGTGTTACATCATATAGACACTGTTAGTTTCTATATTCTGTAAACTTTCGAGCTTAAAATATGAATGTTATTGAAGTAATGTTGGGAACTGATGCATGAGTTACTATAATATAATGACACTTGATCAACGTGATTATATTACATTAAGTCATGCTGAGTTTCTAAATGGGACATGATGATTCACAGATTATAATTTCATCATGTGCCATGTTACACGACTCTTACATCTTATCTGATATATAAACATATCAAGAAAATATTTTTCTTGATAGTTCTATCTTTTCCGTGATATTCTGGTAGTTTGACAAATCAAGATCGTACAATTACAATTTCCTTCTTAAAACATTAACTATGATCATTCCGAAATTCATATCTATGAATTCAGGACCGTTGCCCGCTTTACTAGAGGTCGAGAGGATAATAAAAAGGCAAAGAGATCCAAAATATAAGAGGAAATATAAAGCCCAATGAAAACACCAAAATTACAAACTGTGGATATCAGTACGTATGGAAATATAAAGACAGGGGAGGATTATAAATACAATAATCCCTAGAGCATAGTAGAAATAAATAGATTCTTCCGGTGGGAGTTGGAAAAGGAGAACGATCATTGCGATAGTCAGAATAAGAACAAGGATTAGAACCGGATTAAGCATTATTATAATCTTTTGGATATATGAACTGAGAAAGAAGGTATAGAAGTGGTGGAAACTAATGGAACGGATAAGGTAAATTTATAATGGAAATATCAGACAGAGTAATCGAGACAGATCACCGTATTTAATTATAGAGATCTTAATTCCTTTATTCGTCGAAGAATCAAATCTTTTAGATTTCAAAAATTTTCTTAAAATCCCTTGAATTCCGGAATTCAACCCTGACTCTGTCAAAAGTTAAGACGCACCTTATTTTCTAAATTCAATTGCGACTACGTCAAAAGTTATGGAAAATCTCCATTTCTTCATCTCGATCTTTTGTGATAGCTTCACTCATACGCTTCGATTAATCGAATCATTTTATCCGTATTACTCAATGATGATAAAAATCTAATTATCAACTCATATTCGTCATGAAAACATTTTTATTGTTAGCCATGACGATCACATTCAAATTTCGGGACGAAATTTCTTTAACGGGTAGGTACTGTGATGACCCGAAAATTTTCGATCAAATTTAAATCTTAATCTTTATATGTTCCCGACACGATAAGCAAAAGTTGTTAAGTTAAATCTCAAGAATTTTAAACTGTGTTCATGTATACATTTGACCTATGACTATTCCCGACGATTCACGAACAATTATTTGTAAATAAATATGTATATGTAAATGTAAGTATATATATTTTAATTTAAAATTTTAAAATATAATTTAAGTATTAGAATTAAATATGTAAAATAGAATACAAAATAATTAAGTGTAAATTTAAAATGAATCTATAAAATTTCTATGATTAATTATTATTATACGTATATTATAATATATATATAATTCATAAATAATAAATATTTAATAAAGGTTTTCATATTATATATAATTATATTATGTAATTATTAATATATAATACAATATAAAATATAGTTGATGTATTAAAAATTAATACTGTCATTATCATTATAAATATTAATAATAATATTAATATTAATATCAGTATCATTAATAATATTAAATGAAATGTGATACATATAATATATTAAAAGTTCTACCATTTTTGTTTAATAATATCATTATCATTATTTTATCACTTTACTCATTATTATTAAGTATTATAAGTATTATTAAAATTATAATAAGAGATTGTACAAGTAATTGGTTATATTATTATTAGTATTATTATGATCATTATTATCATTATGATTATTAACAATATTATCATATTATTATTATTTCTATAAATATTATTAGTATTATCTGATTTGTAGTGTTATTATATTTTTTATAATTATCATTATTTTTATATATTAATAATTTTATTTTATTAATATATTTATTTACATTTACTAATTATTACAATTAATTTTTATTAGGATAAAAATTATACAGAATCAAACTTTCTGTTTGATGTCATGATCCAACTATTTTAATATTTTGTTTCTATCCCTAAAAAGCTAATCCAGTACGTAAAGGTTCGATTTTCTTCAGATGAGGATAAATTCAGTTGAAAGTCACAATCCCTTTTTATTATTTATAATATTTTTTTCTGACTTAATTGAATCTGCTGATTAAAAGAGGCTTTAAATCAAACTCATTGTCATGTAATTATAGGAAATTCGCTCCACTTCTTCATTACCATAATCAAGTATCACTTACAACAAAAATTAATCGATTTAATTTAACAGAAAATTAAGAACAGAAGTCGTATGCCTCTGTTATTGCTTTATATTGTCAATAGCTAAAAAATGAATCGGTTTTTAAAATCTACTAATGCAATGTTGTTTGAAATCAATCACTTAATCTTTCTGCAAAAAGTGAGGTTTCAATTCCTTCTATCGATCGTTAAATTTGGAGTCAAAGTTTCGATATGAAAAAGTCAACCGTCACGTTCTTAATGAAATTCGAATTAGTGTTTATGTTTCAGGTTAAATTGATGGCTCTAATAGATTCTAAGAATGTTTTTCAAACTTTTTCATATAGGAATTATAGTTTAAGAATGTCCAGATTTTCGAATCAACGTATGGGTTTTTATTTTATTTTTTTGTTATCGAACAGCAGTTTTTTTTTTATATATATATTTCTTTTTGAATTGCTGAGTCTACTAAATTAGATTTACATTTTATCAAACGTTTTCTGTTTCAAAAAGTATTCTATAATAGGGTTGTTTGGGTTAATTAAACTACCTGATCGATTTGGTTATGATATGGAAGAAGAGGAGGAAATAGAAAACAGATATGTATCGTTTAAATAAATAACAGGTTGGTATTAATTCAGAAAAAGCGAGCCTGGCAGAATGGTTGAGTGTTGTGTCGGGTTTCAAGAGGTCTTGGGTTCGAGCCCTACATGGGCTGTTGTTTTTTTTAAAACTCTTTGAGGTAGTTTTCATTTCCTAATTTTGATATTGTTATTTTTATTAATCTTGTTCTTATTATTATTGTTATTATTATTATTATTCATTTATTATAATTTGTACAAGTATATTAATTATTAGTGTTATTATAATCATTAGCATAATTATAAGTAGTGTCATCATTATTATATATATATATTTTTTAAAAAAACTTATAAGTATTATTAAAGTAATTATTATTGTTAAGGTTATCATTTAAGTATTATTATTATAATTATCTTAGCAAGATTAATAAAAGTGGTATTAACAAAATCTATAGAATTATTATTGTTATCATTAACATAGGTATTAACATTACTAAAAGTATCATTATTTTAAACCCATAACTGTATTAAAACTAGAATGATCATTACTATTATTGTTAAAATTATTGAGTATCATTATCATTACTACCATTAACATTATAATTAACATTTTTATAGTTATTATTAGTTTCATTATCATTAGTACTAAACTTCTCACTTTATTTAAAAATTACTGTTATTATCGTTATTATAAGATGTATTAATAAAACTAACGTTAATAATATTATTAATAGAAACATTAATATTATTACCACTATTATTATTTTAATCACTACTAATATTATCTTGGTATTATTATAATCACTATTTTTACAAATAAATGAAATATATATATATATATATATATATATATATATATATATATATATATATATATATATATATATATATATATATATATATATATATATATATATAATATTTAATACATATAACGTAACAAAATTTATATTGTTATATACAAAAATGAATATATATCAATAACAAAATATATATATTACTATTATAAGATTTTACCATTAATAATAATATATATACATATAATCATTCGACTACAAGGATATGTATTAATATATATCCAAATGGTATAGGTTCGTGAATCCGAGGCCAACCCTACCTTGTTCAGTTTTGTAACATGTATTTTACTACAAAATACAGTATGGTGAGTTTCATTATTCCCTTTTTATATATATTTTTGGGTTGAGAATACATGCAAATACTTTATTAACTGATTTACAATATTTATATGCGTGAGTTTCATTTGCTCACTTTTTAAATGCTTTTGCAATATATATTTTTGAGACTGAGAATACATGCACTGCTTTTATAAATGATTTACAAAATGGACACAGGTACGTGAAACTACATTCTATGGTTGAATTATCGAAATCGAATATGCCCTTTTTTATTAAGTCTGGTAATCTAAGAATTAGGGAACAGACACCTTAATTGACGTGAATCCTAAAGATATATCTATTGGGCCCAACAAGCCCCATCCAAAGTACCGGATGCTTTAGTACTTCGAAATTTATATCATGTCCGAAGGAGGATCCCGGAATGATGGGGATATTCTTATATGCATATTGTGAATGTCGGTTACCAGGTGTTCAATCCATATGAATGATTGATAATGCTAAAAACGAACATATATTTCATAGCATTATCCCTCAAGAAAGACAAGCTTTTAGTTGCAGTTGTTCTATTTACAAGTGATATTCGTTTAAATAATAAAAGGTGAAAACAAAAGACAGATTCGACGAATTGAAGACGCAAATGACCAAAAAGCTCAAAAGTACAAAATACAATCAAAGAGGTTCCAATTATTGATGAGAAACGTCTCAAAATTACAAAAGTACAAGATTTAAAACGCAAAGTACACGATATAAAATAGTACGCAAGGACGTTCGAAAATCCGGAACCGGGACCAGAGTCAACTCTCAACGCTCGACGCAACGGACTAAAAATTACAAGTTAACTATGTATATAAATATAATATAATATATAATTAATTATATAAATTATATATATATTATATTTATATATTAAAACCTTCGGCAACTAGGATCCAAACTTGTGTGAGCTGGATTTACGAACTCCGCGACTCGCGGAGTTTGTAGTGCAAAAATGCCGCAACTCGCGGAGCTGTCCTGGACAAAAATGCCTATAAAAGCTCGCGCATTCTGAACGTTTTAAATATCCATCCATCCATCTCTCTATCTCACATACGATATATATATATATATATATATATATATATATATATATATATATATATATATATATATATATATATATATATATATTATATTATAATTATAATTTTAATTTTAATTTCTAACAATAAGGGTATGTTAGCGAATGTTGTAAGGGTGTAAGTCGAAATTCTGTCCGTGTAACGCTACGCTATTTTTAATCATTGTAAGTTATGTTCAACCTTTTTAATTTAATGTCTCGTAGCTAAGTTATTATTATGCTTATTTAAATCGACGTAATCATGATGTTGGACTAATTACTAAAATTGGGTAATTGGGCTTTGTACCATAATTGGGGTTTGGACAAAAGAACGACACTTGTGGAAATTAGACTACGGGCTATTAATGGGATTTATATTTGTTTAACTAAATGATAGTTTGTTAATTTTAATATAAATATTTACAATTGGACGTCCCTATAAATAACCATATACACTAGATCGGACACGATGGGCGGGGTATTTATATGTACGAATAATCGTTCATTTAACCGGACACGGGAATGGATTAATAGTCTATGGAATTATTAAAACATGAGTGAAATTATGTACAAGGACACTTGACATAATTGATAACAAAGTATTAAAACCTTGGGTTACACGCAGTCGATAACCTGGTGTAATTATTAAACAAGGTATTAAAACCTTGTTACAGTTTAAGTCCCCAATTAGTTGGAATATTTGACTTCGGGTATAAGGATAATTTGACGAGGACACTCGCACTTTATATTTATGACTGATGGACTGTTATGGACAAAAACCAAACGGACATATTAAATAATCCAGGACAAAGGACAATTAATCCATGGGCATAAAACTAAAAATCAACACGTCAAACATCATGATTACGGAAGTTTAAATAAGCATAATTCTTTTATTTCATATTTAATTTCCTTTATTTTATATTTAATTGCACTTCTAATTATCGTACTTTTATTTATTGTCATTGTATTTAATTGCACATTTAATTAACACACTTTTTAATTATTGTATTTTATTTCATCGCACTTTTATTTATCACAATTTCATTATCATTATTTACTTTACGCTCTAAATTAAGTTATATTTATTTTTAATATTTTACATTAGGTTTTAACTGCGACTAAGTTTTAAAATCGACAAACCGGTCATTAAACAGTAAAAACCCCCTTTTTATAATAATAATATTACTTATATATATTTGTATTTTTATAAATTAAAACTAATATAGCGTTAAGCTTTATTTAAAGATTTTCTCTGTGGAACGAACCGGACTTACTAAAAACTACACTACTGTACGATTAGGTACACTGCCTATAAGTGTTGTAGCAAGGTTTAAGTATATCCATTCTATAAATAAATAAATATCTTGTGTAAAATTGTATCGTATTTAACAGTTTTTCCTAGTAAAATATAAGCTATTTCATATACACCTCGCATAGCATCAATGATATTTTTGTCTCTATGCATGGGACGTATGTTTATGAGAAATGGAAATATGAAATCTTGTGGTCTATTAAAATTATGAAATGATTATTTATGTAAACTAATGAACTCACCAACCTTTTTGGTTGACACTTGAAAGCATGTTTATTCTCAGGTTTGAAAGAAATCTTCCGCTGTGCATTAGCTCATTCTAAGGATATTACTTGGAGTCATTCATGACATATTTCAAAAGACGTTGCATTAGAGTCATTGAAGTTCATTGAGAGATTATTATTAAGTAAATGACAGATTATGTCATTTATAGTTTGGATATTATGAAATGGTATGCATACCTGTCAACTTTCGATGAAATGAAAGTTTGTCTTTTAAAAACGAATGCAGTGTTTATAAAATGTATCATTTAGAGGTCAAGTACCTCACGATGTAATCAACTATTATGAATCGTTTATAATCAATATGGACTTCGTCCGGATGGATTAGGATGGGGCATTTCAGTTGGTATCAGAGCGGTGGTCGTAGCGAACCAGGTCTTGCATTAGTGTGTCTAACTAGTAGTTGTTAGGATGCATTAATGAGTCTGGACTTCGACCTAGTAGTTGTTAGGTTATATTAATGAGTCTGGACTTAAACCTGGTCTGCATGTCAAAAGTTTTGCTTATCATTTTCTTGTCAGAAATTATCTGCTTATCATTCTTAGTCTAGACACATCTTACTGCATTGATTGCATGAATAGTGTATAGACAAATTCATATCTTAGCGTATCTGCCAATCCATATCTTAGCGTATCTGTTACTGTAGACCTTATCTGACATGTTTCCCTAATTTCCTCCGTAACCTACGTGATCTTCTGTACTATACATAGATATTCTATGTAATTAGAATATCATTCGATATCCGAAAATCATTTCATACCTAAAATCCTTTATCTAACCATACAAGATGGAACTAGCAACTAGTTCAAGTTCTTCAGAATCCGACAGCTATTCCGACATGGAATCCCACTCAAGCTCCGAAAGCAGTGTAACCGGAATGGATCAACTGATTAGCCATCATCTATTCTGGATGAATTGGGGCTGGGTTCATAGCCTACTTAGTCATTAGAGACAAGAAGAAGGCGATCCTTTCCACCCACCACATTGCCCTATTGGCGAAGAACCTGAAGCACTTACCGGCGAACCCGTCCGAAACACCATTTTCTCTCTCATTTCCCGAGTATCTCGTCACGATCATATACTATACCAAATTCTAGATCTTATTTATCCACTCGTCCGATCCGACAATCACCCTGGTGTAATAGAAGAAGTTAACGAACTTCGCGCTCGGGCTTTAGAAAATATGGTGCGGAGGTTACAAACACCAACATCAGCACCAACAGCATAAACAGTACTACAATCATCAACATCAACAACACCAATATCATCAACAATCCAAGCCTCAATTTCACAACCTGTCCCACGAACATCAACATCATACGTACCATAGATACCAAGGAGTACCAACAACAATGAACGATGAAGTATTGATCCATAACTTCATTAATATTCTGTGAAGAATACGTGGTTCCTAATAGTTTTAGAGATTACTTATTCTAGCTCAAACCGAAAAGCAAATGAGTTTAATATCATATTAACTCATTAAATCCATGATTGCATCTTAAGAAAATATATATGCAAGTATATTTTCATAAAGATTGTAATTAAAAAAAAAATTCTTTTGTACAAACTGTTAATGGTGAAAATATTTTAACGGGTAGGTAATACCCGGGGAATATTTAGATTTCACACTAAAAAGTTACAACTGTACATTCTTCGAACCTGATTCAATAGTCATTTACTATCCTACATACATCCACAGATATACGAATCCGTTCACCACAGAATAACCATTTTTATTCAATTTCATATTTGGATTTTGATTTATCAGAATTCAACAAGTGGCATAATGAAAAAAACATTTGACAAAATAAAATTTGTTAGAAACAAACAAATTAACTATGAGGAATTTTGTTAAGAATCCACGCTAACTATTCCTAGCTAACCGTTCCTAGCTAACTGATTACATTTTATTTATCGTAATTTAATTATCGCAATTTATATTTCTGCAATTTTATTTATCGTCATTTAATTTTTGTTATTTATTTTATGCACTTTACATATCGGGACATGTATACAAGGTTTTGACATATCATATCGACGCATATATATATATTATTTGGAATAACCATAGACACTCTATATGCAGTAATGCTCTAGTTAGCTATACAGGGTTGAGGTTGATTCTATAATAATATATATATTTTGAGTTGTGATCGAGTCTGAGACATGTACACGGGTCACGATACGTATTAATTAATTCGAATATTGTAAACTATATAGGAATTATTGAATTAGTAACTGTGGACTGCTAACTGTGGACTACCAAGATTGGACAATTAAAATAAATTAAAATATTGATTATAACATATGAAACTAAACAATTCTTCAAGTTTGCCACTTGATTTCATTCTAAACTTCATTTGTATCTTGACAATTCTAATCTGCGTTCAAACCTTTCATGATTCTTGAAAACACCTCAATCGAGAGGATGAACCAACCACACTTCATCTACTGAAGAAAAGATTAATGCCTATAGTTATGCACCAGAAAAACTCTCAGAACCTGAACAAACGTTTGACACGTATCTGTGCTAACTCCTTTGGCGTTGTTATTACCAAAAATAACTTTTCAATCCCTTTTCCAAATTAGCCAATTTTGTCACAGCTCCAACAAGTCAACTTCGATTCTTCAATCGAAACAGCCTTATTATAACCTTGATATATATGTTGCCCTTTCATCATCATTACTAGTGAACCTTTCATGTTCCACCACATTAGCAATAAACTTACCAACAACTTCAATTATCTTTAATTTTCCGAAAAATCATTATATTTATCAAAACCCCAACATTTACTCATCTGCATCCTGTAACAAGAATTGCCATACGAATCATCGGGAATCAGCAATTAGTATTTTGAAACCTCACAGCATGTCTACATCAACAGTTATATGTAAACATATAACATTTATATCTTAGATTTATGATCTTTCATTCTGAAATTATGAAAAGCACCCAGTCTACAAATCAATACCACAAATTCTGAAGAAGCTAAATACCGCAGCAAAAATTGTACACGACCTTAATCGTCGAAAGTTTGATGAAAAAGAATGGAGTATTGGAAACACTCAATAGAAAAAAATTTAGTACCGAAAGGCGGATTATGCGAAACTATGAAGGAAACCGTGGACAAATCACAAAGAATAAGTTTGACTTCAAAAAAATCCAAAAGATTTAATGCCTGCTGATGTCTTTAGTGAATATCTTGCTCCTTACTCCAAATTCTTGCGGACAAATTTTCTTCACCATCCTTCGATATTAGAAATTCCAAGATATTATCGTATCTTTCATTATAAATATCCTCCATATTTTTGAAGATATTTTCATAAATATTCTTATCTAGGATCATTAATCTATCCGTGCTATCAGTGTTACATCATATAGAAACTGTTAGTTTCTATATTCTGTAAACTTTCGAGCTTAAAATATGAATGTTATTGAAGTAATGTTGGGAACTGATGCATGAGTTAGTATAATATAATGACACTTGATCAACGTGATTATATTACATTAAGTCATGCTGAGTTTCTAAATGGGACATGATGATTCACGGATTATAACGTCATCATGTGCCATGTTACACAACTCTTACATCTTATCTGATATATAAACATATCAAGAAAATATTTTTCTTGATAGTTCTATCTTTTCCGTGATATTCTGGTAGTTTGAGAAATCAAGATCGTACCATTACAATTTTCTTCTTAAAACATTAACTATGATCATTCCGAAATTCATATCTATGAATTCTGGACCGTTGCCCGCTTTACTAGAGGTCGAGAGGATAATAAAAAGGTAAAGAGATCCAAAATATAAGAGGAAATATAAAGCCCAATGAAAACACCAAAATTATAAACTGTGGATATCAGTACGTATGGCAATATAAAGACACGGGAGGATTATAAATACAATAATCATTAGAGCATAGTAGAAATAAACAGATTCTTCCAGTGGGAGTTGGAAAAGGAGAACGATCATTGCGATAGTCAGAATAAGAACAAGGATTAGAACCGGATGAAGCATTATTATAATCTTTTGGATATATGAACTGAGAAAGAAGGTATAGAAGTGGTGGAAACTAATGGAACGGAAAAGGTAAATTTATAATGGAAATATCAGACAGAATAATCGAGACAGATCACCGTATTTAATTATAGAGATCTTAATTCCTTTATTCGCCGAAGAATTAAATCTTTTAGATTTCAAAATTTTTCTTAAAATCCCTTGAATTCCGGAATTCAACCCTGACTCTGTCAAAAGTTAAGACGCACCTTATTTTCTAAATTCAATTGCAACTACGTCAAAAGTTATGGAAAATCTCCATTTCTTCATCTCGATCTTTTGTGATAGCTTCACTCATACGATTCGATTAATCGAATCATTTTATACGTATTACTCAATGATGATAAAAATCTAATTATCAACTCATATTCGTCATGAAAACATTTTTATTGTTAGCCATGACGATCACATTCAAATTTCGGGACGAAATTTCTTTAACGGGTAGGTATTGTAATGACCCGAAAATTTCCGATCAAATTTAAATCTTAATCTTTATATGTTCCCGACACGATAAGCAAAAGTTGTTAAGTTAAATCTCAAGAATTTTAAACTGTGTTCATGTATACATTTGACCTATGACTATTCCCGACGATTCACGAAAAATTATTTGTAAATAAATATGTATATGTAAATGTAAGTATATATATTTTAATTTAAAATTTTAAAATACAATTTAAGTATTAGAATTAAATATGTAAAATAGAATACAAAATAATTAAGTGTAAATTTAAAATGAATATATAAGATTTCTATGATTAATTATTATTATATGTATATTATAATATATATATATATATATATATATATATATATATATATATATATATATATATATATATATATATATATATATATATATATATATATATATATATATATATATATATATATATATATATATATATATATATATATATATATAATTCATAAATAATAAATATTTAATAAAGGTTGTCATATTATATATAATTATATTATGTAATTGTTAATATATAATACAATTTAAAATATAGTTAATGTATTAAAAATTAATACTGTCATTATCATTATAAATATTAATAATAATATTAATATTAATATCAGTATCATTAATAATATTAAATGAAATGTGATACATATAATATGTTAAAAGTTCTACCATTTTTGTTTAATAATATCATTATCATTATTTTATCACTTTACTCATTATTATTAAGTATTATAAGTATTATTAAAATTATAATAAGAGATTGTACAAGTAATTGGTTATATTATTATTAGTATTATTATGATCATTATTATCATTATGAGTATTAACAATATTATCATATTATTATTATTTCTATAAATATTATTAGTATTATCTGATTTGTAGTGTTATTATTTTTTTTATAATTATCAGTATTTTTATATATTAATAATTTTATTTTATTAATATATTTATTTACATTTACTAATTATTACAATTAATTTTTATTAGGATAAAAATTATACAGAATCAAACTTTCTGTTTGATGTCATGATCCAACTATTTTAATATTTTGTTTCTATCCCTAAAAAGCTAATCCAGTACGTAAAGGTTCGATTTTCTTCAGATGAGGATAAATTCCGTTGAAAGTCACATTCCCTTTTTATTATTTATAATATTTTTTTCTGACTTAATTGAATCTGCCGATTAAAAGAGGCTTTAAATCAAGCTCATTGTCGTGTAATTATAGGAAATTCTCTCCACTTCTTCATTATCATAATCAAGTATCACTTACAACAAAAATTAATCGATTTAATTTAACAGAAAATGAAGAACAGAAGTCGTATGCCTCTGTTATTGCTTCATATTGTCAATAGCTCAAAAACGAATCGGTTTTTAAAATCTAGTAATGCAATGTTGTTTGAAATCAATCACTTAATCTTTCTGCAAAAAGTGAGGTTTCAATTCCTTCTATCGATCGTTAAATTTGGAGTCAAAGTTTCGATATGAAAAAGTCAACCGTCACGTTCTTAATGAAATTCGAATTAGTGTTTACGTTTCAGGTTAAATTGATGGCTCCAATAGATTCTAAGAATGATTTTCAAACTTTTTCATATAGGAATCATAGTTTAAGAATGTCCAGATTTTCGAATCAACGTATGGGTTTTTATTTTTATTTTTTGTTATCGAACAGCAGTTTTTATATATATATATATATATATATATATATATATATATATATATATTTCTTTTTGAATTGCCGAGTCTACTAAATTAGATTTACATTTTATCAAACGTTTTCTGTTTCAAAAAGTATTCTATAATAGGGTTGTTTGGGTTAATTAAACTACCTGATCGATTTGGTTATGATATGGAAGAAGAGGAGGAAATAGAAAATAGATAGGTATCGTTTAAATAAATAACAGGTTGGTATTAATTCAGAAAAAGCCATCCTGGCAGAATGGTTGAGTGTTGTGTCGGGTTTCAAGAGGTCTTGGGTTCGAGCCCTACATGGGCTGTTGTTTTTTTTTAAAAACTCTTTGAGGTAGTTTTCATTTCCTAATTTTGATATTGTTATTTTTATTAATCTTGTTCTTATTATTATTGTTATTATTATTATTATTCATTTATTATAATTAGTACAAGTATATTAATTATTAGTGTTATTATAATCATTAGCATAATTATAAGTAGTGTCATCATTATTATATATATATTTTTTTTTAAAAAAAACTTATAAGTATTATTAAAGTAATTATTATTGTTAAGGTTATCATTTAAGTATTATTATTATAATTATCTTAGCAAGATTAATAAAACTGGTATTAACAAAATCTATAGAATTATTATTGTTATCATTAACATAGATATTAACATTACTAAAAGTATCATTATTTTAAACCCATAACTGTATTAAAACTAGAATGATCATTACTATTATTGTTAAAATTATTGAGTATCATTATCATTACTACCATTAACATTATAATTCACATTTTTATAGTTATTATTAGTTTCATTATCATTAGTACTAAACTTCTCACTTTATTTAAAAATTACTGTTATTATCGTTATTATAAGATGTATTAATAAAACTAATGTTAATAATATTATTAATAGAAACAATAATATTATTACCACTATTATTATTTTAATCACTACTAATATTATTTTGGTATTATTATAATCACTATTTTTACAAATAAATGAAATATATATATATATATATATATATATATATATATATATATATATATATATATATATAATATTTAATACATATAACGTAACAAAATTTATATTGTTATATACAAAAATGAATATATATCAATAACGAAATATATATATATATATATTACTATTATAAGATTTTACCATTAATAATAATATATATACATATAATCGTTCGACTACAAGGATATGTATTAATATATATCCAAATGGTATAGGTTCGTGAATCCGAGGCCAACCCTACCTTGTTCAGTTTTGTAACATGTATTTTACTACAAAATACAGTATGGTGAGTTTCATTATTCCCTTTTTATATATATTTTTGGGCTGAGAATACATGCAAATGCTTTATTAACTGATTTACAATATTTATATGCGTGAGTTTCATTTGCTCCCTTTTTAAATGCTTTTGCAATATATATTTTTGGGACTGAGAATACATGCACTGCTTTTATAATTGATTTACAAAATAGACACAGGTACGTGAAACTACATTCTATGGTTGAATTATCGAAATCGAATATGCCCTTTTTTATTAAGTCTGGTAATCTAAGAATTAGTGAACAGACACCCTAATTGACACGAATCCTAAAGATAGATCTATTGGGCCCAACAAGCCCCATCCAAAGTACCGGATGCTTTAGTACTTCGAAATTTATATCATGTCCGAAGGAGGATCCCGGAATGATGGGGATATTCTTATATGCATATTGTGAATGTCGGTTACCAGGTGTTCAATCCATATAAATGATATTTTTGTCTCTATGCATGGGACGTATGTTTATGAGAAATGGAAATATGAAATCTTGTGGTCTATTAAAATTATGAAATGATTATTTATGTAAACTAATGAACTCACCAACCTTTTCGGTTGACACTTGAAAGCATGTTTATTCTCAGGTTTGAAAGAAATCTTCCGCTGTGCATTAGCTCATTCTAAGGATATTACTTGGAGTCATTCATGACATATTTCAAAAGACGTTGCATTCGAGCCATTGAAGTTCATTGAGAGATTATTATTAAGTAAATGACAGATTAGGTCATTTATAGTTTGGATATTATGAAATGGTATGCATACCTGTCAACTTTCGATGAAATGAAAGTTTGTCTTTTAAAAACGAATGCAATGTTTATAAAATGTATCATTTAGAGGTCAAGTACCTCGTGATGTAATCAACTATTATGAATCGTTTATAATCAATATGGACTTTGTCCGGATGGATTAGGATGGGGCGTTTCACAAACGCTATCTAAAATTCCAAAGAAATCTTCATGCATGAAAGAATAGGAAAAATTTTCCCTCACCAGCGCAATTATCTAACAACAACAGACGCGATAAGTCTAAGTTTTGCGTATACCATGATGATCATGGACATGATATAAACAGATGTCGCGATTTGGTTGAACTTATTGTTGATGCAACAAGGAAAGGAAAGCTTGATTATTTTTTAATTGATCAAAAAGTTAATGCGTGAAGCACCAATGAAGATTTTAAAATGATAAAAGCGCCAACAACACCCTATGCGGGTGAAAATGCGCAACAAGAACTAAAGGTTCTTGCAGTAAAGAATTTGGGCGCTAAAATTGTTGGAAAAACATAAAATTTGCAAGAGATTCAAATTATCAATATGGTAAAGGAAAACAGACGCTCGCAAAAGAGAAAAGCTGCGGAGCAACTTGAAAAATGGCAATTAGTTCCAATTACCTTCCCACCTGTGCAAGGTCGTGGAATGTTGGAAAAGCCAATAATCATATACTGTAAAATCACGGGTACATAAATTATGATCATGAAAGTGAATGTGGACACGAGGCAGTAGTGAAGATATAATGTATGAGCAATGTTTACGAAAACTTCCAGAAAGTATCAAAATAAAGTTAAAGCCTTCATCGGTCTTTTTGTCAGGATTTTCAGGAGAATCTGCGTGGTCATTGGATCAATTATCATCGTGCATTGAAAGTGGATGAATCGGATGATAGATTAACGCGCCAAACATATATAAACTTGTATGTTATGCGATCAACTTCATGGTATAACATGTTGCTGGGTCGCTCAGCATTATGCAAACTTGGCGTCATTGCTTCGACAATCCATGGACTTGTTAAGTTTGCAACTTGTAAGGGAGTAGCAACCATATAGTCCGTGGAAGCAGAACCTATATGGCCGTCAATAATCTTACAGGAAGCGCAAATAATTGAAAATGTTGGTACGAAGGGCCATATATTTGTTATCAATCATGCTTACCTGGAGCAACCAATTAAGATTGACGAAAGTTTAAACAAGAACGTCAAGAAGAAATTGGTGAAAATTCTCATGGATAATATTAATGTTTTCGCATGGTGTGAAAAAGATATGACTGGAGTACCGCGAGAAATTGCGGAGCATAGACTCAATGCAAATCTTGCGCTTAAGCCAATAACTCAAAAACGCAGAGGAATGGCGCCTGACCGCGTCAAATGGTTAAGTGAGGAAGTTATGAAATTGGTTATCACAAGAATATTATGTGAAGCGCAGTATCAAACTTGGGTTGTAAACCCAGTTCTTGTAAAAAACAAAAAACAAAAAAAAAAAAAAAAAAAAAAACTATATGGATAATGGCGGATCTGCATTGATTTCAAGGACATTAACAAGGCTTGTCCTAAAGATAACTATCCGTTATCCAGAATCGATTGGAAGGTCGAATCCTTATCAGGGTATCCTTATAAGTGTTTTTAGACGCTTACAAAGGATATCACCAAATACCAATGGCATTAGAGGACAAAGAAAAAACTGCGTTTTATACTGGGAAGGGCATATATTGTTACATCAGTATGTCATTTAGATTAAAGAATGGGCGTAAGTTATCAACGATTGATAGATAGCGCATTTGAAGGTAAAATTGGGCGCAAACTTGAGGCATATGTAGATGACCTTGTTATCAAAAGTACAAATGAAGAGAAAATCTTGGTGGATGTAGTGGAAACGTTCGGAAATCTTGGTAGGATTAATATGAAATTGAATCCAATGAATGCATTTTTGGAGAAAAGGAACGAAAGTTTTTGGGACATATCATCTCAGAACAGGGAATCAAAGCTAATCCAAAGTAAATAGCAGCAATCGAAAATATGACCCCGCCAAAAACTGTAAAAGAGGTGCAAAGTTTAACTGGCAAGATGGCCGCATTGACAAGGTTTTTTTGTCAAAAGCTGCAGAAAGGAAACTGCCATTTTTCCGCACTTTAAAAGGATGTTTGAGAAAGAAAGATTTTGAATGGACGGAGGAGGTGGATTGTGCTTTTCATGAAATGAAAAGGCTGCTTGCAGAACTGCCTACGCTTACCGCTCCAAAAGAGGACGAAACTTTTTATTTGTATATTTCGGTAGTAAAAATGAAGCGTTTGGTTCTGTCTTGATAGCGGAAAGAGAAAAAGCATAGAAAACAATATACTTTGTAAGAAAAGAAGTCATTGGAAGTGAGGTAAATTAAGCGCCAATTGAAAATTTTGTGTACGCATTGGTTTTAACCGCAAGAAGGTTACGGCGATACTTTCAAGGACATCCGATACAAGTTTTAACTGATATGACAGTTAAGCAAGTTTACTGATTAACCTGCAATAATATTATGTGTTATTTAATTGATGAGCTAAAAATATATACTAAATACCATTTAAGTAATGTCAGGTGCTAAGCAAGCTTGAGATTTCTGGCAGATTAGCCAAATGGATAGTCGAGCGTGAAGTACATGAAATAAGCTATTTTCTGTGTAATGCAGTAAAAGGACAAGTTCTTGCGGATTATCTTGCAGAAATATCAGGTGAATTAGAAATGGCACATGAATGAACAAGTTTAAAACCATGCGTAGATGAAACATAGGAGTTGTTACAGATGGTGAATCATGCACAGAAGGTGCAGGGGCAGGATTGGTGCTAACAAACCCCAATGGTGCTAACGAACCCCAATGACGCTCATGATGTGTCTATGCAAAAAATAATTGCAACTATTAAAACATGCAGTGGCGAGGTTTCAACATTTCTCCACGAAGTCAAAATAAAAAGCAGATGCGCTAAGTAAATTGGCGGCTCTTACTTTTTGCATTTTCAAAAGCAAGTATGAGTTGAAGAATTGCACAATAAAGCAATTGGTGGTGGTTTATTTGCCGCAGTAATTGAGGAAGTACAACCAAATTGGAAGACTCCTTTTAAAATTATTTGCGAAATCAAGCGTTGCCAGATGACAAGAAAGAGGCACACTTAGTGCAAATTAGAATGCCAATGTATATAATTGATAATGACATTTTGTATCACAAATAATATCTTGGTCCGCTAATGCGTTGCGTTGCATCAGAAGAGGCTGGATTAATTGTGAATGAAGTGCATAATGGTTCATGCGCACTTCACTCAGTGTATAAAACAATTGCAGCCAAAATCATGTGAAGGGATTATTTGGTCGTCAATGTATCGTGATGTGGCAAAGACAGTGAAGCGATGTACAAGTTATCAAAGACATCCGCAACAAAACAGAAAACCAAGTCATGAAATGATTCTCATTACTTTGCCATTGCCGTTTTACAAGTGCGCAATTGATATTGTAGGAACATTTCCGCGGGGTGATGGAACTGTGAAGTTTTTAATCGTTGCGATTGATTTTTGCACTAAGTGGGTAGAAGCTAAAGCTCTAAGAACTATTTTCGGAGTTCAAGTACGCAATTTTGTATTTGAATACATCATTTTTCGTTTTGTTATTTTACGCGAAATTGTAAGTAATAATGGCGCACAAAATGCAAAAGACCCTTTCAAAAGTTGGTGCGAAGAAATGAATATTATTCAAAAGTTTACCTCTGTCGAGCATCTGCAAGCGAACAGATGATGTGAAGTCACAAATTGCGACATTTTGAGCGGAATTAAAAAATGTTTGCATGAAAAACGCACTGGTTGAGTCTATGTTGGGTCAATGAACATTCAAATGTGTTATGGGCACACCACACAACTTTCAAGAAAAGTACTAGAGAAACACCTTTTAGCCTAGTTTATGGCTCTGAAGCAATGATTCCTGCTAAAATAAGTGTTCCAACACATAGGTTGTCCAGTTTTGATGAAAATTGCAATGAAGAAAGTTTGCGGGAAAATTTGAATCTTATTGAAGAGCGAAGGTTAATTTCTGCAATAAGAGAGATAAATAACAAGCAGCAGATTGCAAAATACTACAATAAGCGTGTGCCCTCCTTGGTTTTCAATATTGGCGAGTGGGTTTTACGCAATAATGATGCATTTCATGCTGAAAATACTGGGAAATTGGAACCCAATTGGGAAGGTCTTTATCAAGTCATTGGAATCAATGCGGCCGGATCATACAAGCTTGCTGATGTTGAAGGAAGGCAGATCCCAAGTGCATGTCACGCAACGCTTTTATATGTAGTTTTCATTTGCGTTGAATGTTTATGAAACTTTATGAGACTATATGAAACATTGCGCAATGTAATAAAAGTTTGTATTTCAATAAATGATAAGTTGTTTTTGAGACGACCCGTCATAATCCATAAGGACGAATACAATAACATATGATTACATTGCGAGGTATTTGACCTCTAAATGATACGTTTTACAAACATTGCATTCATTTTTAAAGGACAAACTTTCATTACATTGAAAGTTAACAGGCATGCATACCATTTATCAAGATGCAAAACAATCTCACCAATGGTAGCTAATGCATCGTGCAATGCAAAAATTTCTCACCGATGGTAGCTAATGCAACCAAGATGCAAAAAAATCTCACCAACGGTAGCTAATGCATCGTGCAATGCAAAAAAATTTCACCGATGGTAGCTAATGCAATCTTTATAGAAATCGAACCACTGAATCCAAATAATTCTATCATAGAATGTAGTTTTTAGTACTTGTGTCTATTTCGTCAAACATTTATAAAAGCAGTTCATGTATTCTGAGTTCAAAATATATCTTAAAAGCATTTAATAAAACAGTTATAAAAACAGCGCATGTATTCTCAGTCCCAAAAATGTAAAGAGTAAAAGGGGATCAAATGAACTCACAATACTGTGTTTCGTAGTAATTATGCATATGATGGCATTGAACAAGTGCAAGGTTGGCCTCAGATTCACGAACCTAAATTAAGTATATATATTATGTGTTGGTCAATATCTGTCTAACAATTTAGGTCAAGTCATAGTGTATCACAATCCTAATGCTCGAGATTATCATGCAAAAGTCAACAAAAGTCAAATTGACCAAAATGACTTTAAAAAATCAATACATGTTTATTATATAACTTAAATAGTCATTTTACATATTTAAATATATTTATCAGATTTTATTAAAGTAATTAATAAAAGTCATTTGTTAATAAAAATTTATATTTAAAATTTATATATGATAAAAATATACTTTTATATATTTTAAATGATAAAATTTATAAAGTTCACTTAATATCATAAAATATAGTGGTATGTAATATTATATTACGTGTGGTAAAATATCTTTGTATCACATATTCATTTGATAAAATAATATTGATAATAATAATAATAATAATAATAATAATAATAATAAGTAAAATTTGTATTATTTTGTAATAATAATAATAATTATTATTCTACTAATAATAATAACAATAATTATATTTACTAATGATGATATTAGTTATGATAAAATGATAATTCTAATCATGATAGTTTTAATAATATCGATACTTTTTAATATTAATAGTAATAATAATAAAAAATAATAATTCTATTCAAAATGATAATTTTTAATAATAATAATACTAAAATGATAATAATAATGATATTTTATAATAACAATGATATTTCTATTAAAATGATAATTTTTTATAAGATGATAGTTCTAATATTAACGATATTTTTAATAATAATAATAATGATGATAAAAATAATAAAAACGATAATTTTATCTAAATCAATATCTTACAATATTTTAATTTCATCATGATACTCATACTCATTATTTCATAATCGATTTGGTTAATAGCTTTTAGTCCTTTTTCATATCGCATTCATAATAATGATAATAATAGTAATCATAATAATTAGATGATACTAATATTAGTTTTAGTGATAATGATACTAATAATAATAATTATAATACTAATGATAATAATAATAATAATAATAATAATAATAATAATAATAATAATAATAATAATAATAATAATAATAATAATAATAATAATAATAATAATAATAATAATAATAATTACGATAATATTAATAATAATCTTAATGATAATAATGATAGTAATACTAATAAAAATGACAATTTTTAATGATAATACTTATAACGATAATGATAATAATAATAATAATAATAATAATAATAATAATAATAATAATAATAATAATAATAATAATAATAATAATAATAATAATAATAATAATAATAATAATAATAATAATAATAATAATTAGGTAATAATTATAACGACGATAATAACGACGATAGTAATAATAATCATTTTAACAATAATAATTCTAAAATTAATAATAATTCAGTTGACTGTATCTTTTAATACGTTCATCGAAACCATACGCTTTCTAAATGAAAAGTTATTAATTTTTCGTCAGCTTTCCAACGACATGCCTATCATATACCTTATCTCAGTAGCATATGTATCTAATTTGTGATTTATCAGAAAACTATCTAACGACAAAATTAAGCATACAAGCATGCATAATCATATATACTCGAGCACTAGTCAGGGATACACTATTAATATATAAAAGATAAGATAGGAGTGCTCACGTATCAATATTGAGATTCAATATTGCAGGAAAATACGTAGACGCAACGGAGATGATAAACACTAGATTGACCTCACGAGCATACCCCCGAACATTACCCATAACCTCCATAGCTATAACCCATAATTTCCTTAACTCTATCCCTCTCGAAAACCAGTTTTGAAATCATGCGAGCAGAACCTCGTCGTAGTATTTTATGTATAATAATACTAATAATACTACTACTAATAATAATAATAATAATACGATTAATAATAATAATAATATAAATCTTAATAATAATAATAATAATAATAATAATAATAATAATAATAATAATAATAATAAATATATAATACAAAGGGAGTGCGAGATAGATAGATGATGAAATGAAAAATCAATCCAGACATCGAGCGAATTTAAGGACCTCCCCTCACCTAACCCCTCATGCGATCGCATGGGGTTTGTAAGGTGTAACCATGCGATCGCATGGTTAAGGAATCATGGCCACAATCGATTTATTTAATCTGTCGACACAAACATTTTAATTTAATTAATATATATTATATTGTATTTACATGCATAGATAATTTGTAAATTTAGTTCCAATGTCTCGTACGTTGTCACTCGACTTATATCTCGGTTCCGGTTTCTCGAACGCATTCTCGTACCCTTATAAAAATAATACTTTATATTTCGTGTAGTGTACCTTTATACATAACAAGACTCAAATCAATGAAAAATAATCCCACTCAAAGTGTAACTTATTCATTTGAGTGTTTTGGTCATTTGCTTCTTTAAATTGTCGTTTCGATATATATACATATATATAAAATAGTATCAAAACGTTTATATATTTAACGTTAATATCATATTTAATCATTTTGTAAAATATATATATATATACTTTCATTATGAAATATAAATTCGCAATATTTATTTAATAATATATAATTTTTAAAACTAAATATATTTAAAAATTCTTTATATAGTTTAATATCATTTCAAAAATTATTACTTAGTAATATTCTTATCCTTTTTGAAACAGTAAAAATATATATATGCAAAGTTTTAATACAAAGCTTTAATCAAGTTCTTCTAGGTTCACAAACTAATTATCTTATAAAACATTTTAATATTAAAGTTCTTTTTAATACTAAAAACGTTTTAGTACGTTTAAAACTAAATTAAATAAATATAATAATTTGTTTTCCCAAAACTAAATATATTTAAGAATTATTTCAAAAGGCTAAAATAATGGAAATCATTATATCATAAAATATTTTAGAAAAGTAAAATCATATATGAAACATAACAAATTTCTAGTTTCTAAATCATCATTTGTTGGTGAAGCATAAGATAAAGTTCAATGGTTAAAAATCATTTAATGTAAAACGTTGATTTACTTAACTTGTTAATATCCAACATCTAAGTTACTTACATTATACATTCTTATTTTTATATTTAAATAAAATGAAAGTTAAAATAGTTATCTTATCAAAGTCACGAGGAAAATGTTGTAAAGCATGAATTGGAAATCAAACAGGAATCTCCACTAACCATTGTCTAGTCTCCGTTAATTGACACTTTTGTTCATACTTGTAATTCACTTTACCAATTATTCTGAATACCGTTAAAAAGAAAAGGTTTCCTAAATCAAAGTGGACCTCTCAACAAAGACCCGTAATCATATCACAATGTAACTTGATAAATAAATCATTTGATTTTATCTTTTAATTCCGTATGCAAATACGATCATGTAAAGTATTATATCTAATACTTTGTCAACGTTTTCAAGTTATAATATATATATATATATATATATATATATATATATATATATATATATATATATATATATATATATATATATATATATATATATATATATATATATATATATATATATATATATATATATATATATATATATATATATATATATATATATATATATATATATATATATATATATATATATATATATATATATATATACACACACACACACACACACGTATATATTCCTATCCAATTATAATGATTCGTGAATCGTCGGAATTTGGTCAAGGTTAAATGAATGTATGAACACAGTTTGAAACTTTTGAGATTCAATTTAACAAACTTTGCTTATCGTGTCGAAATAATATAAAGATAAAGTTTAAATTTGGTCAGAAATTTCCGGGTTGTCACAGTTTTGATCAAATGCAGATGTGTACTTTGATATTTTGATTAGTGTAAACCACTTAGCGTGAAAAAAAGCAATGAATTCATGAGTGATGAATACAAGCCCACTTGGATGAATCATGTAAATAATATAAGGTGTTTGCGAAAAGGAACAAAGATGTGAATGATAAAATTTATTTCCTAAGTATATGAGAAAACTCTGTTTAGATGTTTCGCAATAAAACACTTGGCATAATAAAAATGCATAAATACCTAAGTATCGATTATGGTCTACTTAGAAAATTCATAATGTATATGTTCATACGCAAAATATTTTTTCACAAAACAAACATTTATTATGTGCACAATAGTAAATAGCGGAATTGCAAAAGACAAGTCTGGATATTATGAATTACAAATGAAAACGCTATAAAAATATATTGTTGCAACAAAATATAAGGTATATTATGTACGCTTTTGACATAGAGAAAAATTGTTACAAACTAAGACACGCTATTAACAGCATCAAATGAAAAAAGGCATTGCAAACAAGCGCCTACTGACATGTACAAATACTGAAAATTACAATTTAAGGTTGATAATATCCTTCGCCGTAACATTTTCTTGATTGCATGCTTCAAAAAGTGTTGGAATTTGAACTCTTTCTACCTCCATTGGCGCAACATCATACACTCATTTGGCAAGATCTAAGGGACAAATTAGATCCGCAATGTTTTTCGGCAGGGAGTCGGGGATGTCAACAACTTCTTTCAACAGCTCAAGAAATTCACAGCGAGTTTGAATTTTAGTTTCTTTAAGGAAGTTTTTAATTTTTCAGTGACATACGCAGAATCCATGATTTTATAGCTGAGATCTGGTAAGTGTTGTACGAGCAGAGAAAATTGGTTGTTAGGCGTTTCTTTTGAAGCAGAAGTCTCCGCTGCTTGAAGTTCTTCGCTTAATCTCATATTATCTTGATCAATTCTAACAAACTTCATGCGCTCAACCTCCAACATCTTCTCCAACTTTTTGCTCTGATCGACATCATTTACAATTGAGCAAACTAATTTGTAGCTGTCTTGAATTAAAATATTCCGTGCTGCGGAGTTCTTCAGTTTCTGATATTCTGCGCAAATATCTAGAGGAACAAAAATGCGTAGCTTCTTTAATTAATCACTAGCAGCAGCGTCACTAACATCTAATTTGATAGGATTCACTAGAGGATAAAATAAGCTGTCGAGATTACGACCGTCGAACGGATCTTTAAAGAGCATATCCTGGCTAAGTTTAAATTGGCTACCATCATCCTCTGTGAGATCTACAAAATTTGTCTACAAAAGTTAAAAACATTGTTATGCACAGAAAAGATGCAAAATAAAAAGTCGAACATCAGATGATTGCACTTACGTTTCTTTTACGAAAGGGTGAATTCTGTGTCTTCGGAGTGGAGGGATGGATCAGAGTCATCTTCATTGTAATCGAAAAGGCGACGTCTACGTTTTGGTTCAAGTTCAACTACCGGACTTATCACTGCTTTGCGTTTAACCTTTTATGCAGTTTCAGGGATAACGTTTACGTTGAGCAACGATTCCTCTATTTCGAAATTTGAGCTGGATCCTTCAGCAGAATGGTAGACCGCTTTAATTCCACTAATATCTTCCATCCTCACAATATCTGACAATGATACTTCTGTACAAATTTGAAATATTTAGTTAAACATCAAACAAACTGCGCAAGAAGTTGATTACAAAAAACGATACTTCTAATAGCATGGCGAAGCAATTCGCTAGCGGTAAGTATGTTGAAATTTTTCCGATGTAATGTGGAATATTTCCATATGGACGGATGATGAGTGATTCCTTATTGCATGTCTCTAGTAGATCCTTGTTAGCATCATTTAGAATGGGGCTTTCATTAGCATTTTCAGCAAGTTCATTTGTCCATCTCAGCGTCGATCTAAAACCGCGTACAATGGATTCATCGACAAAAAATAATGATTTCTTCCAAATTCCAGTTGAGGCTTTAGGAGTTTTGATTACTCCTAAGTGAGACTTGAAAGTGAACCATCCTTGATCACTTGGTACGGTAGTATTAAAATTACGAAAGCCGTCAATTAGGGGTACCGCTTTATTCGCATGACAAAAAAGTTCAAAGATAATGACTTTTGCAACCGCATACGGATGTAGTTGCCCATACCGCTATTTTTGATGGGGGGAATTATTGGCACGCTCCTCAGTGGTTAGCGCTGACAGATAAAAGTCCAGTAAGGTTGGATAAAATTTGGTGTGATGAACAATTTTTTCATTGGAAGTATATGATGTGTAAGCATATACTCTGGTGGCCGTCGAAGATTAAGGGGTTGCGGGAGGTTCCATAGTGATAAAATTAATTTATATATGAATTTCTTCGCAATGATGGAAAGAGAGAGTAAAGTGATTTGTGGAAAATCGCACACTTATTTATAGCCTGGATAGCTTCGTGCATAGTTTAAATTGTAATGATTAAAATGCAACGGTTAAAAAGCGCGTGGAAATGGAAATGGATGTAAAAGAGCCGTTATCCTGCAGCAATGGGACATGCACAGTCACTCAAGTGCCTGCAGGTTTTATGCCATTTTTTTGTGCGGACCGTTAGAGACATTTTAGTAGAACATATTTTTTAAGAGTTTATCATGTTATATTTTCTGAGCAAATATAACACAATAAACTGGGAGACTTCATCATATACGTATATCCGCATATGTATATTCTAAGGGCCAAAAGCAAAAGGTCGCGAACTGTTTCAAGGCACAATATTAATGGGGCATGCGCTGATAATAAAAAATAGCGGAGTAAAAATATAGCGGGTAGGTGTTCCGCAGTAATTTAGCGGATTAAAAAGCTCCTGAAAAAATGTTAGTCCGCATATCGAGGGAAACCTAAAAGTAAGAAGTGTTGAACCTCATTTGAAGGTTGTAGTTCACGGATTATTTCTATGCACATTATTGATGTCTCGTGAACATGCCCAATGCTATGATGCTATGAATGTCCAAACACGGTAAATGATTTTAAGATCTGGACATGGTGATTGATTGCCCGATGTTGGCAAAAGAAGATCATAAGGTCCCTTAAACAACAAAAAACCCCAAACCTCACCCTTATTGCACTCGACCTTGATCAAATTCCTTGGGGAAAATAGATTTAGTCTCGATTAGATAAAAAATCCAAGATAAACAGAATCCACGTTTGCAAAACCCTCCATCTTTCATATAATACTTTAGCTTCTTACTAGTGTTTTAGTAAATTCTCCCTTAAAAAAAGTAAAAATTTGGTAATACATTGACAATTTATGAAATACTTGCTCATAAAGCATTTGATGATAACAAGATTGAGGGGTGCGCGCTTTGCTGCTGAAAATTGTATGCGATTACGATGGTTATTGACTACACATCGAATGATAATTCTATGCGATTACGATACCAGGCATCGTATTTACATGACAAAACAGTGTAGTGTGTAAAAGTCATCGAAAGTTTCCTATTAAATACGAACATAATTTACATATCAAAATATTGAATTGTTACAAAAATGAGTTAATTTACAGCCTAAATTGTTTTTTAGTTAGGAACTTACAAGTTCATACAAAAGAGGGACATGTGAAATTCATACATACACCAATATTTCTGGACAAAAGAAAGTTCAACCTGCAGCACCAAAAGACTATTGACCCGAATCAAATTCTTAAAGCGGATGACTTCCATCCAGGACCATGAAAAAGCTTCGTAACCTGCGGGAGAACCCAATCATACACTTATCACCCACAATGTACCTATTCGAACCTACAAACTTCACCCAGCCTTTCGAAACTAACAATTGCTTCTTGCTTACACCTTTGGCCTGTTTCAAACCCATAGATGGATTCTTCCATTGAGATCGTGGCATGCATATTAGGAGTCAGCTTTCAGTTCTTGGATCTGATTAAATTCCTCATGCAGCTCCTAAATGACATTGGCATTATATTTGTTAAAAAATTCATAATTATTTGTCAATATTATATCAACAAATGCAATTAACTATTTCTCTTAAAATGTAAGTAACTCACCCAAAAACTCTCTCGTGGTATGTTGAAGAAGATGTAGGTAACATCAACAATACTCCAGATGTTGATTCTTTCAGCTCTAGTCAGCTAGTCATTGGCAATTGTGCATGGTTGACTTGTACATGCATGATTGTATGCAGCTATATGTGTTGTTGCAGGTAATACGATTTATAATTAGATTTGATATGAACTTAAATTCATAATAAACCTCAAAGCATTACAAAAGATGTAAACTTATGAAGACCTCAATAACCACTTGTTAAAAACTGAAACAAATCTAACAATTATAAAAAATAGCACACATTACGAACGAAAATGCGATTTACTTCAGTTATAAGTTATTATATAATCAAAGATGAATTCAAATACATGATTTTTTTAATGAATATTAACCTTCATTGTGTGTACCTTCGAGCCATTACACCTTGTGAGATTCAATCAATTTATGTGCAAACGAAGAAGACAAATTGCACTTATGGTGCATATCGATTGGTTTATTCAAAACTGCTGAGTAAAATATGTTGTTATTATAAAGTCTAAGCAAAATCAGTTAGTTTTCCAACTCTAAAGTTTACAATACAATTTGTTGGCATATGAAGCCTAAGCAATATCATTGGTGTTGGCATTACATGTCCATCTGTGTAATTGTAACTTGTAAGATTCAATCCATTTATGTGCAAACAAAGAACACAAATTGCATTTAGAGCACAGATCAATTGTTTCATTTAAAAGTGTTGAATAAAATATATATGTTGTTATTATAAACCCTAAGAAAAATAAGTTAGGTTTGTAGCTTTAAAGTGCACAATACATATTGTTGACATATAAATTAAAGCCTAAGCAATATAATTGTTAGGATTCCGCAGATAATGAAAGAATATATACAAATGCAATATGGCAAATGAACAGTTGATACGAACTCACAGCTCACAACAAAACACTGATATTAACTACGCTCAAAAATGTGAGATTAAATAGATTCATCTGCAAATAAAAAGCATAATCCATATAGAGTGCAGATCTATTGTTTGATTTTAAAGTTTTAAAATAAAAAAATATGATGATAAACCTTGATTCAAATTTATTAGGTTTTCACATCAAAAAACCCTGTTATGAATGTGAAGTGTGGCGCTTACTGTAAACAAACCAAAATGTTGTTCGAGAAAAGAAACTAACCTGATTTCGTCATGGATAGAAATGGTTGTAGTTGAGAAGTTTTTGCAAGTAAAGATATGGTGGCAGGTGAAGAGATCTTTGCAATATATCTGATACTTGAGCAGGTAAGGAGATATTTTGTCTGTAAATATATATTAAATAGACTTCATATTTTTTTAAACGTATATTTTTTAAACAGGCCGGATCAAAACTATCCAGTAAATAGCATTTTCTAAATGGGCCTCCAAGTGGGGTTGTACCAAACAACTATAAGGTCATAAATATTATATGTGATCCACAACTATAACATATCAAGTAATCAATCAATAGGAGTGAAAGCTCATGTAAATTGAAAATTTTAAACTTTGTTTGCGTCATTAAATAAGTGTTTGTTATCAGCTAATAGTTTTCTTTATTTTTTTCATCAGCCTTGCGTCCTAGTTCCACGATTTATTATTAACAGTTTCACAACCCGAACTTCCTTAAACGACTTAAAAAACAGTACAACGATTGAAAGAAGCATAAAAATAGAAGGACACCAATTGTATAGGCTTCAAATAGCTATATTGACACATTCATTAAGCATTCTGCATAGGGGTGTTCATCGGTTCGGTTTTTGGTTTTTCGGTTTATTCTGTTCGGTTTTTAAACTTATAAAATCAAAACCGAAAACCAAACCGAAACCAAATTTAAATATCAAAACCATAACCAAAACCGAACCAAAAACCGAATTTGATTTCGGTTTGGTTACGGTTAAAACCGAAAATCACTAAAAATAAAAATCCTAACGAGCATAAACTTGCATATAAATTAGGAATAACGGTTGTGGATAAAATTTAAGTATACAAGGTATATAACATGTTTATTGTTTAATAAAAATATAATAATACATCAAATATAATATGAATATATATAAATATTATAATTATAAATATATTTTAATATGTTATTAATTTGAATTCGGTTTTTAATTAAGTTTTCGGTTAACCAAATTTAAAATTTTCAAAACCAAAAACCGAATTACGAATTCGGTTTCGGTTTCGATCGATCCAAAAACCGTTTAAAAAATCCGATTTGGTTATTTTTGGTTTGGATTCGATTCGATATTCGGTTTGAAACTAAATGGTGCACACCCCTAATTCTGCATATCGCCACTTAAAAATTGTAAAATGATAAGGTTACAAAGTGACATAAGTTACATGATGAACTATTTTAGGAACGATTACAAAGCTAACAAATGACCATAATTTACAGCATAATGTGGTTGACGATTACAATCATACGAGCACATAAAACTTAGACATATAAGTAAGGCGGAGTAGCGGCATATTTTCAAAACTATACAAAGGTTTTTTTGGGTACTTCCTCGTGACTGTTCACTCCCAAAAAATAGCAGTGGATGCATGTTTCTATTCTCCCTAGTCCCCTCACATCTTCTTTATGCCTCCCTCTTCTTCAGTAGCATCTGCGATGAATAGAGCGCGCATTACTAACCTGTGGTTGTGACGTCCTTTGGTTCTTTCATCGGTTCTGACTGCTCGATTGGCTGAGGTGGTGTGGTGGTCTCCGAACCTGGCTAATGGCATACTGTGTATAATAAGTATACACACACCGACAAAAAAATAATAATAAAAGCATAAATCAGAAGGGCAAGTCAAAAAGTTAATATAAGACACCAGGAACAATAAGAAAAAGAGGATTTTTCTGAACTTCTGTGGACTTGTTAGACGGACTACTGGTCGGTGCTTCATTTGGTTCTTCATCAAGGAGTCTGTCCACAACGAATTCCGGGTGTTGTTTCCTTGATTGCGGGTTATAATGGAACTGAAATGTATGTAACTGTCCTTCAATGGCTTTTATAACGTCTGGTAGTTCATGAGCCTGATCAAAACCTCTAATTGTTACCAGCGCATTGCATGTGTGGCCGACAATTTGATTCCCAGCGTCCGCGAAGAAGGTAAAAAATGCAATAGTTGAGGCGTCATTGGCGATTATTTTCAAAACAGTAACTACCACGTATAAAAATGATTGTAATTTAGTATAAGCATAGTTAACGCATAATGAGTTTGGCAATTTAATTAGTATGAACATGGCTGGAACAAAATAAAGGAGTTATGATTTTCATACGCATGTCTGTAGGTTGCATGGGGTTCGTAGGTCCTGCAGGTGTATTTGTCAGGTTCATCAACTTCCTCTACAAACCTTGAAGGAGCAGTCATTGCAACTTTTATAGTACAAGTCTCTATTACCACTTACTTGCTCGATGATGGCTTGGCAAGTGGATTCTAGAGACTGCACAAGTATCTTTATTCATGTGTAATGAGGTTGCAATTAGAAAGTAGCTAATTTGTTATGAATATTATACTTGCCCTGTAGTTGTTGAGATTGTGTGTCAGTAGTTCTGCGATAGGAAAACTGTTCCGGATGTACTAGATTTCCATCTCAGGAGACCTTTGTCGGGTAATGAGCAATGACGTGTTTGCTAGGAAGCGCACCCTGTGACTGTGTAAATAAGTTATGTCAATTATTTTGAAACATTTATTTATAAATGTTTTCCATGATAGGAGAAAAGTGGTCCTTACTCATCAATCGAATCAATAAATTCTGGTATTGTCGGGTTGAAGTAACAATGCGTAGCCTGGGTTCCATTAAGCTGGAGCACACCTTTTGAAACAGAGAATGAAAAAATTAGTTACTAAATCAGCCCACAATTAACCCATGAGTAGATCAAGTATTTGGGGAGTAATTATAAGTTTGTTTGTTTAATTTTTGTTAGTACCGCGGTAAATTTTCGGTCGGCACGAGCTGACTGCTAAAATAACAGGTTTTTCCATAGAGTCCTATGTATCTGCATCAAAAGCGGTTGCCAGCTCGTTCCAGAGAGTTACTTGAACTGCGCCACCGTTGCATATGATTTTGTCAATAAAACATTGTTCATAAGCTAATTATGGTACTGCCTTGTATAAGCTACCGAGTGTACAATAATGTCAACAGTTAAAAATACCTAATAACAGTTTGTAATTATTAAATGTTGAAATCTTTCAAACTGTGCAGGTTAAATAAAGAGTCATAGAATCAGCACTCGTTTTATGTAAAGATAAAAAATATATAAATAGTTAAATTTTATTTATTTGGTAAACAATGTCTTACTCGTGGTTTGTGAGGTCAATAGTTCTTTATATAACCTGCCTGCGATTAGCATCTCCCATCATAACTGGGTCCTCAAGGCGTTCAATACAGCCAATGTAGTCTTTTTGTGTAAAGCACACATCAATGGCTGCCTAACATCATTGGAAAAAGTTAATGCTGTTATGTTAAGTTTACCTGCAAGGACAGTATTGTTCGGGACATGGCTGCGTAGCTGATTGTATGCTACAAAATCGAAGAAGTGGTCGGGGAAGTTTTCGAGTGGGAGGTTTTCAAAAGTTGTTTTGCGATCAAAAGCCAATGTTGTCGGCCCGGATAACACTTTCTCCCACCTAGTTGTTGCATGAAACGAGAAGTTTCCAATCACGTAGACTTTGTTCAAGTGCATAAGATTGTCAAGAAAATCTTTGTCACCAAAACGCATATTCACGAGCATAGGATAGTGCTGCATAATGAAACATACAATGCCAAACAGGCGTTTTAAATTAAACATACATATACCTAATTAAACAATTTAAAAGTAAGAGACCATCTCATCAATTAGCATGCAACAGTATCCAGTAGGAGCCTGGTTGTGATAACTGTAAGTTACCCACCTGCGGTAGATCCTTGCTGCAACTGTCCTGTTTTTATCACCTGGGGCTAGCAATGCCAGAGCTGTTATTTGTGCCATATTATTAAAGTAAAAAGAATATTAGTAATATAATGATACATATGTATTAACTATGTACACATTCCTCTTCTGGCTGCATTTTTTTTAAAGGATAATATGGCCAGTTGGTGTTGTCTCAAAGTCAGTATTGAGGATAGGAAATCTGTGTAGACGATTTTATTTGTAACATTAGGCCCGTGATCTTCTTGTTGTTTGATCAACACTTTTAAACCTTCTGGCGATGTAGCTCTTGAGAGTGCGACATATAATTGCCCGTGACCGAAGATGGTTTTTGGTAAATAAACACCTATCTTGTTGAGTGATTGACCTTGACTTTTGTTTATGGTCATGGTATACGAAACTTTTAACAAAAACTATTGTCTTTTTAGAACAAACGGTAATTATGGTTCTTCGTGGATGAGTTTCATTCTTCGGAAGAAGACTTTCTCACGAACTCGCGTGCCTGTGATTATTTTAGCCTCAACCGATTTACTTAGCAGTTGAGTAATAATCATCCTTGTACCATTACAGAGTCCACCTGCAACATTTATATTGCGCAGCAGAACGACTGGTACCCCTACTTTTAAATCTAGCACGTGCGGTGGGAGGCCAGGATAGTTGAGTCTGTTTAGGTATTCCGTTAGATATAGCATTTCTGACTCACCACCGTCATTTCCATGCAGTGTTGCAGTGTCATAACTGTTGCAGGTTGTCATTTTCCATTAACCATATCGACAAGAATCTTGTTTATAACATCTACGACATCGGTTTTTGTTCAGACGATTGCCTTCTGTTAGAGTTCAGCGGTAGTTGGATTTTGTAACGATTCACGGGGGTATATAAAAGAAATGAGGTTTTGCAGCCCATTTTCATTGTCGGGAATGCAATATCCATCCGACATACACACCCAACGGCTATTATGTGGGTCCTCCAAATCAGGCGTACCTACATGACCATTCCCCACACTCAATAGCCACCATGAAAATTCCTCATTTTTCGCCTTTTCAGATGACATCAGACCTGGCTACAGCAACCTCATATTTTGTGTTAGAACAAAAACTTTGAAGCATCACCACAGATACAAAGTTGTGATGCAAGCAGCTAATATGTCAGATTTACTTCCATTTTTCTTTACCGATAACGTCTGTTTAAAATCACCCCCTAGAATTAAAAACTTACCCAAGAGGTGTGTCATTGTTGTCTAGAATGTCTCTTAGGCTCCTGTCCAGATCTTTGAAGCAGTGTTTTTCATGCATTGGTGCCTCATCCCAAACAATTAGATCTGTAGTCACAATCGGTTTTGACATCTGAGTATTTTTCTTAATATTACACATTGATTCATCGGTTAGGTCCAGTGGAAGTTTGAATCGAGAATGAGTGGTTCTTCCCGAAGGCAGTAGCAGAGAAGCAATATCGGACGATGCCACGACCAATACAATCTTCCCTCTTGCTCTTAATGCTATGATAATCGATTTCCATAAGAATGTTTTGCCTATGCCGCCATGTCCAAACACAAAAACCAACTTAGTCTGGTTAGAAAATGAAGCATCTGTTATCAGCTCATACACTTGTTTCTATTCAGAGTTCATCTTGCATTCTAGTTCTAATCGTTGGGTGTTAATTGGGTGTTAAGAGATTCGTGGTCGTAGTTTTTTTACTCCATGATTAACCTGTTTGCTAGATCGAAAAGCAGGTCACATGGTAAAGATGGCAGTGCATAATCAGAAATAGACTTCGAACATTGATTTAAAAGAACCTCGACCTCGAACAGAACATAAATATGCAGGTCTTCATCATTTATGTGTAGCATCGACATATTTAATGCGGTGGCTGCGCGCGTGGTATGTCGTCAGACATCAATTTCCAATGCTTCTCCCAAAGTTTAACTGGATTAGTGAACATGCAATATAAAAAAATATGCACGAAAAGGGAGCGAATCTGGGATGCTTTTGCATACGCAGATGCTTCTTGTAGTGTCGTTGCCCATTCTTTATTGTCATCTATCAAACCGGCAGATTCACAAGCTGAACGATATGTACTATGGAGAACTTTATTAACACTTCTGATATCTTCAAAACTCTGGCAACCCTTCTGATGGCACAGTAGCATTCCGATGAAGAAAGCCTCTCCATACGCAAGATGTATGTAGGATATTCTTCTAATAGAAGGTTTCTTCATGTTTGCTCTCTGTTTCCAACACTTTTTTGCACGACACCAAACAAATTCAGATGGGAATTTCAAATAGGTGAGTTGATTTCAGAGATAAGAAGACGCGTTATAATGTAGCCACTCAGTCTGAGTAGTTTTTTTTGTCGAATTGTTTTCAACAATTGAAGTAAGCGGTTGCTGTTCATGAAACTTAATTAGTTGCATGTTTTCTAAATGAACAGTGAGGATCTGGACAGCTGGTTCGCGGCGATGAATCGGGAAGTGAAAAATGCGCCAGCAAACTTCATGCGGGTAGATGAAGCGAGCATCTATGAAATTCTGTATCTCATCAACCGTTTGAGAAGTTTTATGATGACCCGGAAATTTCTGACAAAATTTAAACTTAATCTTTAACGTTTTCGACACGATAAGCAAAGCCTGTAAAACTTAATCTCAATATTTTTGAACTACTTTCATATGTTCAATTACCCATCGACTGTTCTCGACGATTCACGAACAATTATATGTAAATAGATACATATATACACTATAACTTGAAAACGTAACAATGTACTAATTGTATGATACTGTACATTAAACTTATTAGTTTAAATATCTATTTGAATATATATGATAAGTTGGAATATTAATTTTATGAATAACTTGCGACGTGTATTTAAAACGTGTTTATTGAATATCTATTAACTTGGTTATAAAATGTTTTAATTTAAAACAATATTATTAAATATACTTTGATAGATAATGAGAAGATGATTTATAGAAGTAAATGACCAAAACACTCAAATGTATAAGTTATATTTCTAGTGGTATAGTTTATGGATAATTTAAGTCTATATTTTGAAAAAGGTACGAGTCACGAAACGTAAAGTACAAGTTTTCTCAGTGTACGAAAGGACGTTCGACAAACCGGAACTGGGACATAAGTCGAGTGACGACGTACGACTTATCGGACCAAAAATTAAATTTCAACTATGCACGAGAATATAATATAATATATAATTAATTAATATAAATTATATAAATTATATATTATTTTATCATGTCGACAAGCAAAATGTTAAACAAAAATGAGCTGGAGAAGGACCCCATGCGATCGCATGGGAATCCCTCTACCAAGCCATGCAATCGCATGGCACATAGATTCAGCAAAAGTCTTTAAAACGCGTCGGGTTCAGTTCATTCAACACACACACATATCAATCTGTATCTCTCTGTATTTATTTATATTATTAATATTAATATTATTATTATTATTATTATTATTATTATTATTATTATTATTATTATTATTATTATTATTATTAATCATATGATTATTATTAGTAGTATTAGGAGTAACTATTAATAGTATCATACATAAAATACTACGACGAGGTCATGAGCGTGTCACATTCAAAATGGGTTTTCGAGCGGGATAGAGCTAAGGAAATTATGGGTTATAGTTATGGAAGTTATGGGTATGGTTCGGGAGTATTGCTCGTGAGTCAAACTAATGTTTATCATCTCCGTTGCGTCTACGTACTTTCCTGCAATATTGAATCACAATATTGATACGTGAGCACTCATAACTTAACTTTTTATATATTAATAGTGTATCCCTGACTAGTGCTCGAGTGTATAGAATTATGCATGCTTGTATGTTTACTTTCATCGTTAAATAGTTTATGATAGATCATGAGTTTAATACACATGCTACTGAGATAAGGTATATGATATGCAGGTCATTGAAAAGCTGGCGAAAAATCAACAACTTTTCATTTAGATATCAAATAGTTTCGATGAACGAATTAAAAGATATGATCAACTGAATTATGGTTGACATTAATTGAAATTGTGTTTGAAACTGTAAATTAATATTTAAATAACTTGTCTATGAGATTGATAAATTGAATTTTCAAATATTACTAATCGCGTAAATGAATTTCTATATAAGACGCGTCTCGTCTTATTGAACAATTGTCAAAGTTGACTGTCTTATCATGTTTTAAAGCTTTATAAACACTATTATCTGATTTTTCAAGTATTGGAAAACTATATGAAAATCATGTTCGATTGCCATGATAATTCAAGTATAATATAGCTTCTGAAATAAATAATATTTTGAGTTTGATAAAGTATAAATTCGTTCAATTATCAAGATTTATACTATGTTAATAAACATGTATAGATTTAAAGATCATATTGGGTCAGGTTGACTTTTGAGATGACTTTTGTTAACTTCTGCATGTCGGTCTCGAGCATTAGGATTGTGATACACTATGACCTGACCTAGCTTGATAGACATTTTTTGACCAACATATGTTCTCTAGGTTGAGATCTACGGTTATTTTGTATTCTGAGTTTTGGTCACATTTCGGTGAACGAATTTATGTGCTGCTAAGGTGAGTTTCATTTGCTCCCTTTTTAATTGCTTTTGCAATCTATATTTTTGGGCTGAGAATACAAGCACTTTATTTTAAACGCAATGTATACAAGTACATACTAAATTCTACACTGAGTTTGAACCGAAAATCCCTTAGCTTTGGTAACTAGTAACTGCCAGTTATAAGAACTGGTGGGCGCGAGTAGTAGTATATGGATCCATAGGGCTTGACATTCCCGTCTGTTCCAGGTATAGAAACCCTAGCCTGAACTATAAAACAGACGTATGCTATTTGAGGTTAGTACATGTTGGTTTGCGTGTATTGTACATGTTGGTTGCATGTATGTTAAAACAGGGGTACTTATTATAATGTTAAAGCTTAGTTACCAGGGTGCTCAATTTCGTAGAATATTTTGATAAATGTTTCTGGATGAAACAACTGAAATCTTGTGATCCACCTTTATATACAGATTATGCGAAACATTAAAACTATGAACTCACCAACCTTTGTGTTGACACTTTCAAGCATGTTTATTCTCAAGTTCCTAGAAGTCTTCCGCTGTTTGCTTATATGTTATACAAGCTATGTGCCTAGAGTCTTACATGCTTTATTCAAGAAAACTTTGCATTCACAAAACCATCATCATGTATCTATTTTGACTGCATTGTCAACAGAAGTATTATTGTAAACTATTATTTACGGTGATTGTCTATATGTAGAAATCATCAGATGTCGAAAACCTTGGATTTAATTATTCATTTATGGTATACCTTTTTAAAAGAATGCAATGTTTATAAAATGTATCATATAGAGGTCAAATACCTCACAATGAAATCGATGAATGACGTATTCGTCCATATGGATTTGGAGCGATCGTCACAGTTGGTATCAGAGCGTTGGTCCTAGCGAACCAGGACTTGCATGAGTGTGTCTAACTGATAGTTGTTAGGATGCATTAGTAAGTATGGACTTCGACTGTGTCTGCATGTCAAAAGTTTTGCTTATCATTTCTTGTCGGAAATTACCTGTCTATCATCTTAAGTCAAAACGCGTCTTACTGCATTGATTACATAGATAGTGTATAGACAAAATTCATATCTTGGCATATCTAATACAGTAAACTTTGCCTGACATCTTCCGTAAAATCCTCCGTAACTTATGGGATTCTGGTATTATAAATACATATGTAAACTATGTATTGAGGAGTACCAAATTAGTCATATAATCTATTTCATTCCAAAAATCTTTTCCTTGATTAAACAAAATGGATCCTGTATCTAGTTCAAATTCCTTAGATTCCGACAGCTATTCCGATATGGATTTCACTCGAGCTCCGAAAGCAGCGTAACCGAAATGGATCAACCAATTAGCCATCATCAATTCTGGATGAATTGGGGATGAGTTCATAGTCTACTAAATCATTGGAGACAAGAAGAAGGTGATCTCTTCCATCCACCACATTCCCCTCTTGGTGAAGAACCTGAAGCACTTACCGGCGAACCTATTCGTAATACTATTTTCTCTCTCATCTCCAGAGTATCTTGTCACGATTATATACTATCCCATATTCTAAATCTTATTTATCATGTGGTCCGAACCACCGGTCATCCTGGTATAATAGAAGAAGTCAACGAGCTTCGCGCTCGAGTAGTGGTTTGGAGAATATGGTGTAAAGGTTACAAACACCAGCAGCAGCACCAGCAGCATAACCAGTACCACCACCAACAACAACATCCCCATGACACACCTCAACATCACAATCTGTACCTCGGATATCAACATCATACGCACCATAGTTACCAAGGAGTACCAACAGCAACACACGATGAAGTATGGATTCATAACTTCATCGGAGAAACATTCTACGACGATTATGTAATTTCTAAAGTTTAGAGATTATCTATTCTAGCCTTAACCATAAATCAGATAGAGTAGAAACCCTGATCGAAATGGTGTATGATTTCCAAGCTAGACTTGTTATATCACAACATCAACAGTACCGTCAGCATCATCAGCACCAGCAGCATCTACTACATCACAAGCTCCACCAGTTCAAGAATCACCGTGGACATCATTACGAATCAACAACGATTATATTGTATTAACGAATTATGAATCATTAACTCAATTCCTCTGAAGAATTTATATGTATATCTTATATATATAAATTTTGAAACCATCATAAATTTTTTCGTACTAAGCTATTATGTATGAATTGAAAAAGGGTAGATATTACTCGGTTAATTCATATTACTAATATGCTATAATGTACATCTTTCGTTAATGACTTAACCATCGTTAACTACAATCTCTGTTTCAACTCAATGAATTCTATTTCCTAATAAACCAAGTGTATTATTCAATTACATAATTGATTTTACATTTTCATTTTCGATGTACTTGTAACTTTCCAGAAAACATCATCTGTGCCTTGTAAAGTACACAAAAATTCCACGAGCACCAACATCCTTCACCAAGAAATATCAATAATAAAAAATAATGAAGTATTGATTTCATTAGTGAAATACTCCGCGAAGATTATGTAATCTCCAATATTTTAGAGATTAATTATTTCTAATTCAAGCCAAAAATCAAATGAGCTTAATATGATATTAACTCATTAAAATCTGTATTACATCTGAAGAAAAATATACATACATATATTTTCATAAAGACTGTAATGAAAAATTCTTTTGTACAAAATATTACTTGTGAAATCTTTAAAGAGTAGGTAATACCTGGGGAAATATTTAAGTTCGCAATTGATATATTACACTGTACATTCTTCAATTTTGATTAAAAAATCATTAACTATACTCACTATCTTCACAATGATACACAATCATTTCATATAAATTCAATTACATATTCTGATATTGACGGATTAGAATCCAAGTCATAACTCTGAACCGGTGACATCATTCTTAGATCTCTATATCTTTCAAAGCTATACTTTGACTTCAAAACTGTGAAAGATCCTTTAGCATTGTTATTACCGAAAATAATCTTGCAATCCCTTTTCAAATTATCCAACTATGACGATCGCTCCAAATCCATATGAACGAACACGTCATTCATTGATTCCATTGCGAGGTATTTGACCTCTATATTATACGTTTTGTAAACATTGCATTCTTTTGAAAAGGCATACCACAAATGAATATTTAATTCTAAGGTTTTCGACATCTGATGATTTCTACATATAGACAATCATCGTAAATAATAGTTTACAATAATACTTCCGTTGACAATGCAGTCAAAATAGATACATAATGATGGTTTTGTGAATGCAACGTTTTCTTGAATAAAGCATGCAAGACTCCATGCACATAGCTTGTATAACATGTAAGCAAACAGCGGAAGACTTCTAGGGAACCTGAGAATAAACATGCTAACAGGTGTCAACACAAAGGTTGGTTAGTTCATAGTTTTAGTGTTTCGTATAATATGTATATAAAAGTGGATCACAAGATTTCAGTTGTTTCATCCAGAAACGTTTATCAAAATATTCTACGAAATTGAGCACCCTGGTAACTAAACTTTAACGTATATATAATTTATACCCTTTGTATAATCATTTTAATAATACACGCAAACCAACTTGTACGCTTCTAAAATAGCATACGTCCGTTAAAAGGCTAGTGCTCTAGCTCGGACGGGGATATCAAGCCCTATGGATCCATATACCTCTATTCGCGCCCATCGGTTCTTATAACCGACAGTTACTAGTTACCAAAGCTAAGGGATTTTCGGTTCAAACTCGGTGTAAAATTTAGTATGTACTTGTGTTCATTGCATTTAAAATAAATTGCATGTATTCTCAGCCCAAAAATATATTGCAAAAGCAATTAAAAAGGGAGCAAATGAAACTCACCTTAGCAGCACATAAAGTTGTTCATCGTAATGTGACCGAAACTCGAAATATCAAATAATCGTAGATCTCAACCTAGAGAACATATATTGGTCAATAAATGTCTATCAAGCTAGGTCAGGTCATAGTGTATCACAATCCTAATGCTCGAGATCGATATACAATAGTTATCAAAAGTTATTTCAAAAAGTCAATCTGACTCCATACAATAGTTGAATGATCATGGTAATCGAATCATTTTAATATTTCACATAGTTTCCCAATTCTTGTAAGATTAAACTATAGTTTTTATAAGGCTTTAAAATATGATAAAACAATCAGTTTTGACAATTGTTCAACAAAACGAGACGTATCTTATATAAGGATTTATTTACTCGGTTGATAATATTCAAAAATCCATTTTATCAATCTCGTAAACAAGTTGTTTAAATATTAATTGCAGATTCCAAAGCAATTCCAATTAATGTCAATTATAATTCAGTTGATCATATCTTTTAATCCGTTCATCGAAACTATTCGATATCTAAATGAAAAGTTATTGATTTTTCGCCAGCTTTCCAAAAACATTTATATCATATACCTTTTACCAGTAATATATGTATTTAATTTGTGATTCATTATAAACTGTTTAACGACAAAATTTAGCATACAAGCATGCTTAAATATATATATACTCGAGCACTAGACATGGATACACAATTAATATATAAAAGATAAAATATGAGTGCTTACGTATCAATATTGAGATTCAATATTGTAGAAAAGTATGTAGACACAACGGAGATGATAAACACTAGGTTTGACTTGCGAACAGTACCCATAAATATTACCCATAACCTCCATAGCTAAAACTCATATTTTCCTTAGCTCTATCCCGCTCGTAAAACTTGTTTTTAAATTACTCGAACGGCACTCCGTCGTAGTATTTTATGTATAATACTAATTAATAATACTAATATTAATAAGATTAATAATAATATTAATCTTAATATTAATAATAATAATAATAATAATAATAATAATAATAATAAATAAATATAATGGATACGGAGTGAGGATAGATGGATAGATGAAAAGGTGTAAAAACTGAACCCAAACTCGAGCAATTTATAGAACATTTTCTGAAAAAGTACCCCATACGATCGCATGGGATTTGTGCTTCAAGGCCATGCGATCGCATGGCCCTCTGATCCAGCTCACAAACTTTTAACTTTTTGTTTGTCGACATAATTTTATATATAATATATATAATATATTTAATTTAGATAATTAATTATATATTATATTAAATTCACATGCATAGTTGACTTGTAATTTTCGTTCCGATGACTCGTACGTTGTCACTCGACTTATGTCCCGGTTCCGGTTTCTCGAACGCATTTCCCTACGCTTAGAAAACTCGCAATTTACGTTTTGTGACTCGTACCTTTGTCAAAATATAGTCTTAAATTATCAATAAACTATATCATTCAAAGTGTATCTTAAACTTTCGAGTGTTTTGGTCATTTACTTCTTTAAATCATTGTCTCGCTATTTGTTGATATATATATATATATATATATATATATATATATATATATATATATATATATATATATAATAACAAATCGTTTTATGACCAAGTTAATATATATTTTCAACATTCATAAACACTTTTAAATATATGTCATAAGTTATTCATACAATTAATATTCCAACTTATCATATATATTCAAATAAATATTTAAACTAATAAGTTTAATGTACGGTATTAAACAATTAAAACTTTGTTACGTTTTCAAGTTATAGTATATATATATATCTATTTACATATAATGGTTTGCGAATCGTTGAGAACAACCGAAGGGTACTTGAATAGTTCAAAAATTTTGAGATTCGGTTTTACAGACTTTGCTTATCGTGTCGAAAACATTAAATCATTTAAAGATAAAGTTTAAATTTGGTCAGAAATTTCCGGGTCATCACAGTACCTACCCGTTAAAGAAATTTCGTCCTGAAATTTAAGTGAGGTCGTTATGGCTAACAATAGAAATGTTTTCATGACGAATATGAGTTGATAAATAGAATTTTATCACCGTTGAATTATATGGATAAAACAATCCGATTTCTCAAAGCGTATGAGAGAAGTTATCGTAAAAGAGTGAAATGAAAGAATAGAGATTCGTCTTAGCTTTTGACGTAGTTACGATTGATTTCCAGAATTTTAGGAATAGAAAATCTTCATAATCTAAATAAGATTTGATTCTTCGGAATTTGCAGAAATTAGGATTTTCTTTGATTAAATGCGTAATCTGCCTCGATTGCTATGTCTAATATTTTGCTATAAATTAACCTTTTCCGTTTCATTTATTTTCACCACTCCTATAATCTTCTTTCTTATTTCATACATCCCAATAGATTGTGAAAATGCTTAATCCAGTTCTGATTCTTGATATTTTTCTGGCTATCGTATCTTTCATTCTTCTTTTTCATCTGCCACCAGAGGAAGTTATTTTCTTCTACTATTACCTTGGGGTTATAGTGTTTTTCATTCTCACGTGTCTTTATATTTCTATACGCATTGATATACACGGTTTGTAATTTCGGGGTTGTTATCGGGCTTTTTGTTCTCCATTATATTTCGGAGCTTCATGCTTTCGTTTTCTCTTCCCGATCTTAAGTCAAGCGGATAATGGTCCAGAATTCGTAGGTATGAAGTTTCAGATGAACATAACTAATGTTCTAAGAAAGAAATGGTAATAGCACAATCTGACTTGTCAAATTACCAGAATACCTCGAAAAAGACCGAATCATTAAGAAAATATTTTCTTGATATTTTTATAGATTATATAGAATGAAAGAGTTATGTAACATGGTTAATGATGAGGGTATGATCTGTGAACCTTTATCACGTTCCATTAGAAACTCATCATGACTTACTGTAATATAATCACGTTGATCAAGTGTCATTATATTATACTAACTCATGCTTCAATTCCCAACATTACTTCAAAACATTTATATTTTAAACTTGAAAGTTTCAGAATTTAGAAACTAAAATAGTTTCTTTTATGGTGTAACACAGATATCGTAAGGAGAAAATTGATTTCTGATAAGAATGATTATGGAATTATCTCCAGAAATATGGAGGATATTTATAATGAAAGATACGATGATATCTTAGAATTTCTAATATCAGAGGATGATGAAGAATATTGTCCGCAAGGGTTTAGATTCGGAAGCAAGGTATTCGTTAATGGCTTCAGCAGATACTGAATCATTTGGATTCTTTGAAGACAGATTTCGTCCTTGTGATTTATCCACAGCCTCTTTCATACTTTGCTCAATCCGTTTTCCAGTTCTAAACTTTCTCTTTTTTCTGAGCTTTGCCAGCACACTATCCTTTATCATCAAACTTTTTGCTGTTAAGGTCGTTTACAGTTTTTGCTGCTTCATCAGCATTTTTCAAGATTTCGAGAACTAGTTCGTAGTTTAAGGTGTTTTTTGGAAAATTCACATTCGAAATCTGTAGGTCTAGAAGATAGATGTTATCTATATATAACTGTTGTCATAGAAAATGCTGCGAGATTCAAAATACTGATTGCTAATTCTCGGTGGTTGGTATGGCAATTGTTGTTACTAGTTGTATATGAGTACTTGATAGAGTTTCAATGAATAATTATTGTGATTTTTCGAAGAAACTTAGGTCACAAATTAATGAAGTTGCTGGTAAATTTACTGCTAATGTGGTGGGACATGAAAGGTTCCCTTGTAACAAGAACGTATATGTCAAGGTTACAATAAAGTTAATCTGAAAAGTCGAAGTTGTCTGGTTGGAAGTGTGATGAAAATTGAAATCTTGAAAAGAATTGCAAGATTATTTTCGGTATTAACAACATTAAAGGATCTTGCACAGTTTTGAAGTCAAAGTATAGCTTTGAAAGATGTAGAGATCTAAGAATGATGTCACGGGTTCAGAGTTATGACTTGAATTCTGATCCGTCAATATCAGAATATGTAATTGAATTTGTATGAAAACGATTGTATATCGTTGTGAAGATAGTGAGTATAGTTAATGATTTTTGAATCAAAATTGAAGAATGTACAGTGTAACATATTAATTGCGAACTTAAATATTTCCCGGGTATTACCTACCCGTTAAAGATTTCACAATTAATACTTTGTACAAAAGAATTTTTTTATTACCGTCTTTATGAAAATATATGTATGTATATTTTCTTCAGATGTAATACAGATTTAATGAGTTAGTATCATATTAAGCTCATTTGATTTTTGGCTTGGATGAATAATCTCTAAAACATTAGAGATTACATAATCTTCGCTGAGTATTTCACTAATGAAATCAATACTTCATTATTTATTCTTATTGATATTCCTCGGTGAAGGATGTTGATGCTTGTGGAATTCTTGCGAACTTTGCAAGGCACATATGATGTTTTCTGGAAAGTTTCGAGTATATCGAAAATGAAAATGTATAATCAATTATGTAATTGAATAATACACTTGGTTTATTATGAAATGGGATTCATTAAGTTGAAACAGAGATTATAGTTAACAATGGTTAAGTTGTTAAGGAAGGATGTACATCACTGCATATTAGTAATATGAACTAACCGAGTAGTACCTACCAGTTAAGATTCACACATAATAGCTTAGTACGAAAAGATTTATTTTGATTTAAAAATTCATATATATTAAATATACATAAAATTTCTTCAGGGGAAATGAGTTAATACTTCATCGGTTATTGTTGCTGGTATTTCTTGGTAACTACGGTGCGTATGACGTTGATGCTCGTGGAACAGATTGTGAAGTTGAGGTTTGCGATGCGGATGCTGTTGGTGGTGGTAATGGTACTGTTGGTGTTGTTGTCGGTGGTACTGTTGATGCCGGTGATGCTGCTGGTGCTTGTAACCTTTGCATAGTATTCTCCAAAGCCACTACCCGAGCGCGTAGCTCGTTGACTTCTTCTATTACACCGGGGTGATTGTCGGTTCGGACGAGTGGACGAATAAGATCTAGAATTTGAGATAATATATAATCGTGACGAGACACTCTGGAAATGAGAGAGAAAATGGTGTCTCGAATAGGTTCACCAGTAAGTGCTTTAGGTTCTTCGCCAAGAGGGCAATGTGGTGGATGGAAGGGATCGCCTTCTTCTTGTCTCCAATAATTAAGTAGGCTATGAACCCATCCCCAATTCATCCAGAATAGGTGATGGCTGATTAGTTGATCCATTCCGGTTACACTGTCTTTGGAATTCAGGTGAATATCCATATCGGAATAGCTGACAGAGTTTAAGGAATTTGAACTACATACGGGATTCATCTTACACGATTAGATAAAGGATTTTTGGTATGAAATGATTTTTGGGTATCGGATGATATTCTAATTACATAGAATACCAATATATAGTACAAGGGATCCCGCAAATTACGGAAAAATTTTCGAAAGCTGTCAGGTAAAGTTGACAGTAACAGATATGCTAAGATATGAAATTTGGTCTATACACTATCTATGCAATCAATGCAATAAAACGCGTTTAGACTTAAGATGATAGACAGGTAATTTCCAATAAGAAATGATAAGCAAAACTTTTGACATGCAGACACAGTTGAGGTACAGACTTACTAATGTATCCTAACAATTATCAGTTAGACATACTCATGCAAGACCTGGTTCACTAGGACCAATGCTCTGATACCAACTGTGACGATCGCTCCAAATCCATATGAATGAACACGTCATTCATTGATTCCATTGTGAGGTATTTGACCTCTATATGATACGTTTTGTAAACATTGCATTCTTTTGAAAAGGCATACCATAAATGAATATTTAATTTCAAGGTTTTCGACATCTGATGATTTCTACATATAGACAATCACCGTAAATAATAGTTTACAATAATACTTCCGTTGACAATGCAGTCAAAATAGATACATGATGATGGTTTTGTGAATGCAACATTTTCTTGAATAAAGCATGCAAGACTCCATGCACATAGCTTGTATAACATGTAAGCAAACAGCGGAAGACTTCTAGGGAACCTGAGAATAAACATGCTAACAAGTGTCAACACAAAGGTTGGTGAGTTCATAGTTTTAGTGTTTCGCATAATCTGTATATAAAAGTGGATCACAAGATTTCAGTTGTTTCATCCAGAAACGTTTATCAAAATATTCTACGAAATTGAGCACCCTGGTAACTAAACTTTAACGTATACATAATTTATACCATTTGTATAATCATCTTAATAATACACGCAAACGAACGTGTACGCTTCTCAAATAGCATACGTCCGTTAAAAGGCTAGTGCTCTAGCTCGGACGGGGATATCAAGCCCTATGGATCCATATACCTCTATTAGCGCCCATTGGTTCTTATAACCGACAGTTACTAGTTACCAAAGCTAAGGGATTTTCGGTTCAAACTCGGTGTAGAATTTAGTATGTACTTGTGTTCATTGCATTTAAAATAAATTGCATGTATTCTCAGCCCAAAAATATATTGCAAAAGCAATTAAAAAGGGCGCAAATGAAACTCACCTTAGCAGCACATCAAGTTGTTCATCGTAATGTGACCGAAACTCGGAATATCAAATAATCGTAGATCTCAACCTAGAGAACATATATTGGTCAATAAATGTCTATCAAGCTAGGTCAGGTCATAGTGTATCACAATCCTAATGCTCGAGATCGATATACAATAGTTATCAAAAGTTATTTCAAAAATTCAATCTGACTACATACAATAGTTGAATGATCATGGCAATCGAATCATTTTAATATTTCACATAGTTTCCCAATTCTTGTAAGATTAAACTATAGTTTTTATAAGGCTTTAAAATATGATAAAACAATCAGTTTTGACAATTGTTCAACAAAACGAGACGTGTCTTATATAAGGATTTATTTACTCGGTTGGTAATATTCAAAAATCCATTTTATCAATCTCGTAAACAAGTTGTTTAAATATTAATTGCAGATTCAAAAGCAATTCCAATTAACGTCAATTATAATTCAGTTGATCATATATTTTAATCCGTTCATCGAAACTATTCGATATCTAAATGAAAAGTTATTGATTTTTCGCCAGCTTTCCAAAAACATGTATATCATATACCTTTTACCAGTAATATATGTATTTAATTTGTGATTCATTATAAACTGTTTAACAATGAAATTTAGCATACAAGCATGCTTAAATATATATACTCGAGCACTAGACATGGATACACAATTAATATATAAAAGATAAAATATGAGTGCTTACGTATCAATATTGAGATTCAATATTGTAGAAAAGTACGTAGACACAACAGAGATGATAAACACTAGGTTTGACTTGCGAATAGTACCCATGAATATTACCCATAACCTCCATAGCTATAACCCATATTTTCCTTAGCTCTATCCCGCTCGTAAAACTTGTTTTTAAATTACTCGAACGGCACTCCGTCGTAGTATTTTATGTATAATACTAATTAATAATACTAATATTAATAAGATTAATAATAATATTAATCTTAATATTAATAATAATAATAATAATAATAATATAATAAATAAATATAATGCATACGGAGTGAGGATAGATGGATAGATGAAATGGTGTAAAAACTGAACCCAAACTCGAGCAATTTATAGAACCTTTTCTGAAAAAGTACCCCATGCGATTGCATGGGATTTGTGCTTCAAGGCCATGCGATCGCATGGCCCTCTGATCCAGCTCACAAACTTTTAACTTTTTGTTTGTCGACATAATTTTATATAATTTTATATAATATATTTAATTTATATAATTAATTATATATTATATTAAATTTACATGCATAGTTGACTTGTAATTTTCGTTCCGATGACTCGTACGTTGTCACTCGACTTATGTCTCGGTTCCGGTTTCTCGAACGCATTTTCGTACGCTTAGAAAACTCGTAATTTACGTTTTGTGACTCGTACCTTTGTCAAAATATAGTCTTAAATTATCAATAAACTATATCATTCAAAGTGTATCTTAAACTTTCGAGTGTTTTAGTCATTTACTTCTATAAATCATTGTCTCGCTATTTGTTGATATATATATATATATATATATATATATATATATATATATATATATATATATATATATATATATATATATATATATAATAACAAATCGTTTTATGACTAAGTTAATATATATTTTCAACATTCATAAACACGTTTTAAATATACGTTGCAAGTTATTCATACAATTAATATTCCAACTTATCATATATATTCAAATAAATATTTAAACCAATAAGTTTAATGTACGGTATTAAACAATTAAAACTTTGTTACGTTTTCAAGTTATAGTATATATATGTATCTATTTACATATAATGGTTTGTGAATCATTGAGAACAACCGAAGGGTACTTGAATAGTTCAAAAATTTTGAGATTCGGTTTTACAGACTTTGCTTATCGTGTCAAAAATATTAAATCATTTAAAGATAAAGTTTAAATTTGGTCAGAAATTTCCGGGTCATCACACCAGTTTTATCACACTTCCAACTAGTCAACTTCGACTTTTCAAATTAGCCTTAATGTAACCTTGACATATACGTTCTTGTTACCGAGGAACCTTTCATGTTTCACCACATTAGCAGTAAATTTACCAACAACTTCATTGATCCTTGACCTTCCAAAAAATCCTTATACTCATTAAAACCCTATCATATACTCATCCGCGTCTTGTAACGAGAATTTTCGTACCAATTATCGGGAATCGGGAATCATCAATCAGTATTTTGAATCTCGCAGCGTTTCTACATCAACAATTATATATATACAATGTCCATCTCCTAGACTTACTTACTTCGAATGTGAAGTTTCTGAAAAACACCCCAAACTGCGAAACTAGCTCTCCGAATTTTAGAAAAATGCTGATGAAGCAGCAAAAACTGTAAACGACTTTAACAGTCGAAAGTTTGATGATAAAGAATAATGTGTTGGTAAAACTCAGAAAAAGAGAAGGTTTGAAACTGAAAAACGGATTGAGCAAACTATGAAGGAGGCTGTGGACAAATCACAAAGACTAAACCTGCCTACAAAGAATCTAAATGATTCAGTATCTGCTGAAGTCATTAACGAATACCTTGCTCCTGACTCAAAATCCATTACGAACAAATCGTCTTCATCATCCTTCGATATTAGAAATTCTAAGATATTATCATATCTTTCATTATAAATATCTTCGATATTTCTGAAGATATCTTCATAACTATTATCATCCAAAATTATTTATCTCTTCGCGCTATCTGTGTTACATCATAAAAGAAACTATTTTAGTTTCTAAATTCTGAAAATTTCAAAAAATTGATGTTTTTGAAGTAGTGTTGGGAATTGAAGCATGAGTAGTATAATATAATGACACTTGATCAACGTGATTATATTACAGTAAGTCATGCTGAGTTTATAATGGAATGTGATAAAGGTTCACATATCATACCCTCATCATGAACCATGTTACATAACTCTTTCATTCTATATAATCTCTAAATATATCAAGAAAATATTTTTCTTGATGATTCGGTCTTTTTCGAATATTCTGGTAATTTGACAAATCAAGATCATGCCATTACAATTTCTTTCTTAGAACATTGACTATGTTCATTCCAAAATGCATAGCTACGAATTTTAGACCATTATCCGCTTGACTTAAGGTCGGGAAGAGAAAACAAAAGCATGAAGGACCGAAATATAATGGAGAATAAAAAGCCCGATTAAAACCCCGAAATTACAAACCGTGTATATCAATGCGTATAGCAATATAAAGACATGGGAAAATGAAAAATACTATAACCCCAAGGTAATAGTAGAAGAAAATAATCTCCTCTGGTGGCAGATGAAAAAGAAGAATGAAGGATACGATAGACAAGAAAATATCAAGAATCAGAACTGAATTAAACATTTTCACAATCTATTAAGAAGTATGAAATAGGGAAGAAGATTATAGGAGTGGTGAAAATAAATGAAACAGAAGGGGTTAATTTATAGCGAAATAACAGACAGAGCAATCGAGGCAGGTGATCGCATTTAATTAAAGAAAATCTTAATTTCCTTAAAATCCGAAGAATCAAATCTTCTTTGGATTATGAAGATTTTTCTATTCCTTAATTTTCGGAAATCAATCGTGACTACGTCAAAAGTTAAGACGAATTTCTATTCCTTTATTTCACTCTATTACAATAACTTCTCTCATACTCTTCGAGTAATTGGATTGTTTTATCCATATTATTCAACGGTGATAAAACTCTATTTATCAACTCATATTCGTCATAAAAACATTTTTTTATTAGCCATGACGACCTCACTCAAATTTCGGGACGAAATTTCTTTAACGGGTAGGTACTGTGATGACCCGGAAATTTTTGACCAAATTTAAACTTAATCTTTAACGTTTCCGACACGATAAGCAAAACCTGTAAAACTGAATCTCAATATTTTTGAACTACTTTCATATGTTCAATTACCCATCGACTGTTCTCGACGATTCGTGAACAATTATATGTAAATAGATACATATATACACTATAACTTGAAAACGTAAGAATGTACTAATTGTATGATACTGTACATTAAACTTATTGGTTTAAATATCTATTTGAATATATATGATAAGTTGGAATATTAATTGTATGAATAACTTGCGACGTGTATTTAAAACGTGTTTATTGAATATCTATTAACTTGGTTATAAAACGTTTTAATTTAAAACAATATTATTAAATATACTTTGATAGATAACGAGAAGATGATTTATAGAAGTAAATGACCAAAACACTCAAATGTATAAGTTATATTTCGAGTAGTATAGTTTATGGATAATTTAAGTCTATATTTTGAAAAAGGTACGAGTCACGAAACGTAAAGTACAAGTTTTCTCGAGTGACGGCGTACGACTTATCGGAACAAAAATTACAAATTTACTATGCACGGGAATATAATATAATATATAATTAATTAATATACATTTTATATATTTTATATTATTTTATCATGTCGACAAGTAAAAAGTTAAACAAAAAGCTGGAGAAGAACCCCATGCGATCGCATGGGAATCCCTCTACCAAGCCATGCGATCGCATGGCACATAGATTCAGCAAAAGTCTTTAAAACGCATCGGGTTCAGTTCATTCAACACACACACATATCAATCTATATCTCTCTGTATTTATTTATATTATTAATATTATTAATATTATTATTATTATTATTATTATTATTATTATTATTATTATTATTATTATTATTATTATTATTATTATTATTATTATTATTATTATTATTATTATTATTAATCATATGATTATTATTAGTAGTATTAGGAGTAACTATTAATAGTATCATACATAAAATACTACGACGAGGTCATGAGCGTGTCACTTTCAAAATGGGTTTTTGAGCGGGATAGAGCTAAGGAAATTATGGGTTATAGTTATGGAAGTTATGGGTATGGTTCTGGAGTATTGCTCGTGAGTCAAACTAATGTTTATAATCTCCGTTGCGTCTACATACTTTCCTGCAATATTGAATCACAATATTGATACGTGAGCACTCATAACTTAACTTTTTATATATTAATAGTGTATCCCTGACTAGTGCTCGAGTGTATAGAATTATGCATGCTTGTATGTTTACTTTCATCGTTAAATAGTTTATGATAGATCATGAGTTTAATACACATGCTACTGAGATAAGGTATATGATATGCATGTCATTGGAAACCTGGCCAAAAATCAATAACTTTTCATTTAGATATCGAATAGTTTTGATGAACGAATTAAAAGATATGATCAACTGAATTATGGTTGACATTAATTGAAATTGTGTTTGAAACTGTAAATTAATATTTAAACAACTTGTCTATGAGATTGATAAATTAGATTTTCAAATATTACTAATCGAGTAAATGAATTTCTATATAAGACACGTCTTGTCTTATTGAACAATTGTCAAAGTTGACTGTCTTATCATGTTTTAAAGCTTTATAAACACTATAATCTAATTTTCAAGTATTGGAAAACTATATGAAAATCATGTTCGATTGCCATGATAATTCAAGTATAATATAGCTTCTGAAATAAAAAATATTTTGAGTTTGATAAACTATAAATTCGTTCAATTATCAAGATTTATACTATGTTAATAAACATGTATAGATTTAAAGATCATATTGGATCAGGTTGACTTTTGAGATGACTTTTGTTAACTTCTGCATGTCGGTCTCGAGCATTAGGATTATGATACACTATGATCTGACCTAGCTTGATAGATATTTATTGACCAACATATGTTCTCTAGGTTGAGATCTACGGTTATTTGGTATTCCGAGTTTCGATCACATTTCGGTGAACGACTTTATGTGCTGCTAAGGTGAGTTTCATTTGCTCCCATTTTAATTGCTTTTGCTATCTATATTTTTGGGCTGAGAATACATGCACTTTATTTTAAACGCAATGGATACAAGTACATACTAAAATCTACACTGTGTTTGAACTGAAAATCTCTTAGCTTTGGTAACTAGTAACTGCCAGTTATAAGAACTGGTGGGCGCGAGTAGTAGTATATGGATCCATAGGGCTTGACATCCCCGTCTGTTCCATGTATAGAAACCCTAGCCTGAACTATAAAACAGACGTACGCTATTTGAGGTTAGTACACGTTGGTTTGCGTGTATTGTACATGTTGGTTGCATGTATGTTAAAACAGGGGTACTTATTATAACGTTAAAGCTTAGTTACCAGGGTGCTCAATTTCATAGAATATTTTGATAAACGTTTCTGGATGAAACAACTGAAATCTTGTGATCTACCTTTATATACAGATTATGCGAAACATTAAAACTATGAACTCACCAACCTTTGTGTTGACACTTTCAAGCATGTTTATTCTCAGGTTCCTAGAAGTCTTCCGCTGTTTGCTTATATGTTATACAAGCTATGTGCATGGAGTCATACATGCTTTATTCAAGAAAACGTTGCATTCCCAAAACCATCATCATGTATCTATTTTGACTGCATTGTCAACGGAAGTATTATTGTAAACTATTATTTACGGTGATTATCTATATGTAGAAATCATAAGATATCGAAAACCTTGGATTTAATTATTCATTTATGGTATACCTTTTTAAAAGAATGCAATGTTTATAAAACGTATCATATCGAGGTCAAATACCTCGCAATGAAATCGATGAATGACGTATTCATCCATATGGATTTGGAACGATCATCACAAGTTTCAGGTGCCTCCCAACTGCCACTACCTATTGGTTTTGAAATGCGAGCAACCACACGATCGGTACCCTTTGAAATGTATTTAAAGTTATGATGAGAGTTGTCGAACCGCAGCACTCAACATATATATGTGAATGAAAAGTCATACATAACAGCCTGTTATAAGGTAAAACATAGCTGTTATCTAGCTTAACACCTCTTCGTGTGGTATAGATACCAGTGCTACGCCTTCGGTAGTGCGCACGACCATTAGTATCGAATAAAGTCTTAACGTTATTTTACTTGGGAAACTTCTTTTTACAAGCAAAAGCTTCCATACATGATGCGCGAGGTTTTTCTATCCCACACGGGCCGTGCATTATAGTAGCTGAGATAACTGCATAACCAGCCGGGTCAGTTATGGGATCAGGTAGTTCGGGAGCACTGAAAAAATAAAAGCGAACGGTGATTATGATTTTGTATAATATAGATGATATAAAGTAACAAAAAACAAAAATAAATAAATAAATAAATAAAACAATATAATAGTACCTCCTCTGAAATCACCAAGAGGTTTCTGTTCTTTCAAGAAGACGACGAACACTTTAACTTTCATATAGAATACACGAGCGACAATGTCAGCCCGATCTGAAGGTGTAAGGTGTGGGAAAGCTCGTAAATACCAAGTTATTTCAGGCTATTTGGCATTACAGGTGAAAGTGATTAAAAAATTAGGGGTTTCTAAAAACCCGACAAATAGCCAAAGCATCTAGGTAATGGCTATACATATAATGGGGCCCACCAGTGAACGAAGCAGGAAGAATAGTTATGTTGCCGACATCTGCACCAGTTTAGCCACCTCTGCTAAGGGCATCGTACAAAACCGACATGTATTCATTTCGTATATCTTTCTGCTTCATTCTAATATAATCCATCCGATCAAGTTCTATACTGCAATAAACTGTTACAACATACTGCTGGAAGAAGCGCCCAACCCGCAACATGAGGCTGTAAACATAAAGCCTGTCATGAATCTGATAGCTATAGTACATGTTCATCGAAATTTTTTTATTTTGAACCAGGGGTGTCACGTAGCATCAAGTCGGGATGGAAACCTTGTTCACCAAAGAAAAAATTAACGGGTACTGCAAAGACATGTACAAAGGATTAAGTTTGTTAACCCTCCTTGGCCTGTCAGACCTTGGTTCAATTATTAGATCATAATAGGAGATAGTTTCCGGACCACTATCAAAGACAATAGCCCCGACTGTATCAGAGGTAGGAAGAGCATGCTGCTTTGAACCGGACATGCTGAATAGTCGTACCTTGAAGGTTGGCACCTCCTCACTAGAACATTCGTCTCTAGCGGTACGAAACAACTTAACGAGCTCGTTATGCGAATCAAGGAGCTGTATCAGCTGAACGAAAACTGAGGGCAAAGTCGATCTGAAAGATGTTTGCCATAGTGGGTCATTCTGTTTTCAACTTTGTTATCAGTATCGTATATGTAATGCTGTAAAAATCTTGGATGAGTTCCCTCCGGAGGACATAAAGCACCAATCCAATGGTAAATCTGCCCAGACTCTTTGAACACGTATGGTGAGCGACCATCATTTATGGTGTCGTCAACATGGGCATCAAATGAAGTCATGCTAAACATGTGGTTGTAGGCATGTATGTTCTCAAGGAAACTAGGGCGTTCTAGTGGTGGTTTGAACACCGTAGGAGGATCTTCATAGCGCGACAAATACACACGGCCATTCTCACAACACCGGTGGTAATGCATTTTTTTTTATCTTTAAAGTAGCCCTTCAAGCGTTCAGTACACCAAAATAGGGCCCCACACTGTTCGCAAACGCACGTGGAGTCACCCAAGTCAAAATACAAAGGCGAAATAGCTGGAAAAAATAAAACTCAGCAACTGAACAGGTTACTGGCAAGGGAAAGCATAAAAAATTAATAAACAGATGCAGCCGTAACTAATATGCCTTTCTTTAAACAAATGTTGCTTTATATAAAGGTATATGCCACATAAACAACAATAAGAAAGTAAAAAAAATTAAAACAAAAACAAATGCAAGCATCAAATTAAACAAAACACATAGGTATTCCATTTATTTCTCAGACCTTTTTTCCCCAAACATTTTAATAGAGCTAAATCTATTTTCAAACAGAAAACTTATATAAAATCAGTTACAGTTACAGGGACACTATATACAATAAATACTAGTCACTAGCTAACCACACACAAGGTAGTAAAAACATAGCTAGTAAATACAACAATATAAACCAAGATAAACAAAAACACTTGACAATTTTACACATAAATAATTTGTGCTAATCTAAACAAAACACATACATGCTATATATGTTGCTCATCTAAGTTTTGAAAATACTTCCAAACAACCAAATACACTTTGAAGAGGAATAATCAGGATTTGTTTACATTTATTAATCTAAAAAAATTATATGAAAGACACTGAATACAACATTTAAGCAAAGTATTCACACTAATCTGTTAATAAAGTTCCAAACACCTAAATATACTCTGAAAAAGGCAATGCATACCTGAAGAATCAAAGACCGCAGACAAATTATAAATCGGTATAATTGGCCGTTTACTAGATTGAACACATAATTGCATAGGGGACTATACTTAGCAGCTGAGGAAATTCAATCATGAAAACAACATTCAGAAATAGAAATATTTTAAAATAAATAACCATTTACATAGGTAACATAGGCATGATCATAACCTGTCACTGCGGACGCATCAACATTAGATTTTCGCAGATAAGCCCTCCTCGCAACTTGTTTCAGTGAAACACCCTGTTAAACACCAATACCACTCGGCATAGGATCATTGACTACATGTATAGCATCATCATCTTTTTTCTTTTTCTCAACCATTTCATTATTACAAGTAACAAAACGATGTGTATCGCTCAAAAATCCAAAAAATGCCAAAAAAATTGAACACTATAGTGATGAAGCAGACCGCACCACATAGCACCGTAAAAAAAACCACAACCAGCAATAACGAGCGAATAACATAAATATTTTAAAATTCAAAAAAATTAGAATAACGCACCTTTAAGACCAATGAACACTAACGCTACGATAACACCTAAAAAATAAGGAAAAAAATAGCATTCAATTTGAACAAACACCACAATAATGAATGAATAACATAAATCAATCTAAAATTTTACAAAAACGCACCTTGAAGACTGATGAACCATAATTCAAATACACACTTGAATGCTACAATAACACCAAATCAATCAAGCCAAAAATAGCATTCAATTTGCAATAATAAATAGGCATATCAAATATGGTTACCTGTGGAGAATAGACCCAACGTGAAAAATATCTGGAAGGAAAATTTGGGGCAAAAGTGATAGAAAGATGAGGTGAGGTAATGTATAGAAGAGGCAAGACATGTCGGACATGCTTTCATGTCTCCAGAGGGATGACCGATCATGACTATAGTGACGAAAGTGATGGCTGGTAGTATGGTGTCGCGCACAGTAGTTCAAAGGACGCTCCAAGATCCGGTGTCTGGGCCAGGTAGGTTTCAAGAGGAAGTGAAAATAAGCCCAACTAAGCTAAATGAGCCCATTTAAAGAGAAATTCCTTAGAAACAGTCCACAAAGCTCTAGAAAACCAAAATATATATATATATATGTTGTAACATCCCGTTTTTTCCCGTACATATTGAAAGGTATATACTTAATCATTGTACGTTTGTAACTCGCTAGATAATGCGTAATTGTATAGATATATATATATACTTGATAATGGGTGCATATACAAGTTTATACACGGGTTTTGATAGCGTTAAGTCTTGTGAGACCATTGTTGAAGGTTAGGCGAATATAGGAAGCGGGATTTAAGTGCACGAATTAAATAAAATCAAAATTTGTTTAAGGTTGTCGAGGTGTCCAGGTGACGGCTAATGCCGCGCCGCGACAAACTGGGCCGCGTCGCGACACATAAAGCAATTCCAGATCAGAAGTCAGGTTAACAGGGGTCGTTTTTCCTTCTTTATGTCGCGCCGCGACAAAGGAGCCGCGCCGCGGCATATCTGCAGTTCTGACTCCGATTTCTACTCTATTTAAAAGGGTTTTAGGGGTAATTTAGTCTTTTTGCATGTAGATCAGATTCACAACCACTTATCCATTTATTTCATTTCCTTTTCTCTTTTCTTTCCAATTTCTCTCCCAAAACACAAAACCCACTTAGTTTAATCTTGAGATTTGAAGGTGAAGATTTGTGAATCAAACCTAGGAGCAAGAATTAAAGTTGTTCTCTTTGTTGTTAGCTACAAAAAGATAGTCTTGGTAAGTTCTAACTCTATGTTTCGAGTTTTAATTAGTTATGCTAGGATTTTGGTTCATTTGGAACTTATGTGACCCACTTGGGGTTAAAATGGGTGAACTTGGGTTGTGTTGATGAAAGGAAACCCTAAGTAACTATAATCTAGGGTTTGGACTTAAGATTTGAAGTTGAAAGTGTTAAATGGGTTCTTTGTCACTAATACACTTGTTAATGATGATGAAAATAGTTAATGAACTAAGTATGACTAGTTTGTGAGTCAAAGTATTAAAATGAGTCAAAATGGGTAATGTTGACCTAGTTTAGGTGAGATGGGTATGAATTACCCTAGGTTGTGCTAGTTAATGTTAATAGACTTTAAATCACTACCTTTAGTGATTTAACATGCGTCTTGGCCATTTATGGGCGGTGTTGGGTGTAAGTGAGCTAATAAATGCTAATGGTCATTAAATGCTCAAAGTATAAGTAATGTGGTAAAAGCCATTAGTTGTGTATTGAATGTGTACCTATGTATTAGGTACTTTGTTCGAAGTGTACGGAAGCATTTGAATCACCACCAAAGTGTTAAGGTGAGTGGAATAATTACATATGCACGTATATGATTTATTTACTTGTGGGGTATGGGTTAAAGTTCGATGTTGACGATACCATACCCTAGAGTATATTATGTTGTGGATGAGGGTTTAAAGTTCGTTGTTGACGATACCTCATACGTATGGATTTAAAGTTCGATGTTGACGATGCCATACGATTATTATAGTGACGTTGATGAGGGTTTAAAGTTCGTTGTTGACGGTACCTCATATGTGGGTTTAAAGTTCGGTGTTGACGATACCACATTAATATAGGCGAATGGGATTTAAGTTCGATGTTGACGATACCATTCGTTGGGCTAGCCTTGGGATCTTGAGTACTATGGATGTTGTGAACATCATCGTTATACTTGTGTTTTAGCATTTTGTATTGTTGTGTTATATGTTATAGTTATACTAGCCTTGTTATCGTGGTACTTAGCGTTATACATGTGAAAGGTATGCTAATTATGTAACTAGTATGTATGCGGATTTGGTAAGTGTTTGCAAGTAAGTAGGTTATATATATGTATGTATTGTTGCACTCACTAAGCCTTGCTTACCCTCTCGTTGTTTACTATTTTATAGGTGCCGGCTTGGACAAGGGTAAGGGCATAGGTTTGGACTAGTGGTCTCCCGCTTATGTTGTCGGGGGGTGCTTTTGGTGTTAGTTTTTTTGAAGTTGGCCTAACGTTTTGGGTAGCTTAGCCCCAAACCATGCTCGAGTGTCGTTTGGATTATAAACTATCATTGTAGTGGGTCAACCTTGTATAAAACTTAATCAATGGCCTTCGTGCCTTTTGTAAACATTTAAATTGATGTACGTTTAAATGGAACTTGTGGAATGGTTTACATATTTAATTGGCGCGTAAATGTATATTATATAAAAAAAAAATTATCGTATGGAATACGGGTTGGGTTGTTTCAAGTGGTATCAGAGCATGGTCTAAGGGATTTAGGCGACTTGAGATAGGTGCCTAGACTTGGGCTTTATTGTGTGAGCGCTTTATGCGAGACTTGTAGGACTTTGGGTCTAATCGGAAATTGTTAGTGCTTTGGTTTATGTGAACTAACCTTGTGCTAATTATTTTGTGTTGTGTTTAGCAATCATCAAGCAAGACGGACGTTGTACTAGCAAGTTAATGCGACGTGCTCGCGTAACAACGATTAGCTACCGTTGTTACGGGTGCAAATCGTGTCAAACGAGTAATGTACGACGATTGTTGAGCAAGATGGGGTAGTGTGGTACGCATGTATATACTTACGTGTTATGCCTTTTCGTTCATGGTTTAACCTTTTCCGTTTTATAGAATGAAGACGAGAAACGGACACGATAATGATATCGGTGGTACAAGCGAGGACTCCGAATTCACGGCCAAAGTTGAGGCCATCTTGAAGAACTACAAGGAGGATTTTCTTGTTAGCGTGAGAAAAGTTTTCAAGGAATCGGTTGACGAGCAGATAACCGATTTAATTAATGAACGAATGAAGGCCACTGTCGATGAGGCTCTTGACGCTAGAAACATTTATCCTCGTGGTGAAGGAGGTGAAGGAAGGCGAGACTTCCACTACAAAAACTTCAAGGATACTCAACCTCCGATGTTTAATGGAGTGAGGGATCCATTAAAAAGCACTTGTTGGATTTCCGATATCGAGGGGGCATTCTGTACCGCGGAGTGTCCTCCCGAGAAGAAGACGAGATATGGGTCTAGCATGTTACGTGAAGAAGGCAAGTTGTGGTGGGACGATAAAATCAATTTATATGGTGAAGAGCAATGCATGAGCTTGACATGGGAGGAGTTTAAGAAGGAATTCTTCCAAGAATACCGAACTTCTTCCGACCTTGATAGAATCCGGGACGAGTTGCATCATTTGCAACAAGGTTCGATGGACTTGGTTACTCTCAAGTCTACCTTTTTGGCAAAGACTCGCTTTTGCCCAGAATATGTTGGTGACGATCACAAGCTAATGAAAGATTTCTACCGTACCTTGAACGACGAGTTCAAGGGTAAGATTAGTCGGGGAATGGCTAAGACTTTTGAAGAGCTATTCGAGTTGGCTCGGGGTTTTGAGCCAGAGGTTCCAAGAAAAATCGATTTCACTTTTTCAAAAAGAAAATTTGAAGGTTCGAGTTATTCGAATTTTTCAAATAAAAAGAACAAGAACAAAAAGGGTTCCGAAAGTGTCAATAGTGTGAAGAAGGGCGCTACCGGTGGTTTTGAGAACTTTGTCCCTACTTGCTACAATTGTGGGGTACGTGGACATATGGCTCGAGATTGTCGGAAGTCAAATTCAACAAACAAGCTCACTTGTTTTAATTGCAACAAAGAAGGACACCGAAAGTCAGAGTGTCCCGATTTGAACAACGATAATGTTAAAAGGCTAGAGAAGGCGGCGGGTACGGCTCGAGGACGAAACTATTTGATGACTAACGATGAAGCCAAGCAATCCAACGAAGTTGTCTCAGGTACTTTCTTGGTTAATTCTAATCCGGCAAGGATTCATTTTGATAGCGGTGCAAATTTGTCATTTGTGTCTCCAAAATTTGTGCCTAAACTTGATAGACCGTTAGTTAAGTTAATTCGTTCGGTAGAAGTCGAAATAGAGGACGGCAAGACGGTGCTAGTGGTTGATGTGTGTAAGAATTGTGACGTTGTTTTTGGTGCCGAAAACTTTAAAATTGATCTCATCCCGATGACTTTGGGCGAATTTGATATCGTTGTTGGTATGGATTGGCTCGATCAAAATAGAGCCGATATTGCATGCCATGATAAATTTATCCGTGTGAAGACCCCAAGTGGGGGAGAGTTAATTATTCACGGTGATAAACGAAGAAGACTTGTGCCGATATGTTCTTTTGCACGGGCACGTCGTTTTCTTGTTAGTGGTGGCATGGCTTTTCTTGCCCATGTTGTTGATACTCATGATGAGCCACCACCTATTCGTGAAATTCTGGTAGTTCGTGAATTCGAAGACGTTTTTCCGAACGAGTTACCGGGTGTTCCGGCGGAAAGACAAGTTGAATTTCGCATTGAGTTAGTTCCGGGAGCTACTCCCATTGCTAAAACTCTTTATCGTTTAGCACCAACAGAAATGCAAGAGTTGTTAAATCAGACCGAAGAGTTTCTTGAGAAGTGTTTTATTCGACCGAGTGCTTCGCCATGGGGCGCTCCGGTTTTATTCGTGAAAAAGAAGGATGGTAGTATGCGAATGTGCATCGATTATCGGGAGTTGCATAAGGTGACGATCAAGAATCGTTATCCATTGCCTCGGATTGATGATTTGTTTGACCAACTCCAAGGTGCGACATATTTCTCAAAGATTGACCTACGGTCCGGCTATCACCAAATACGGGTCCGTGAGGAAGATATTGAGAAGACGGCTTTTCGAACGCGTTATGGGCATTTTAAGTTTGTAGTTATGCCTTTTGGTCTTACGAATGCACCAGCGGCATTCATGGATCTTATGAACCGAGTGTGCCAACCTATGTTGGACAAGTCGGTGATTGTGTTCATTGACGACATACTAGTCTACTCGAAAAGTATGAACGAGCATGAACTTCATTTGCGTGAAGTATTGAAGACGTTACGAAAGGAGAAGTTGTATGCTAAGTTCTCCAAATGTGAACTTTGGCTAAGGGAGGTTCAATTCCTTGGTCACATTGTGAACAAAGACGGCATTCAAGTAGATCCGGGGAAGATAGAGACGGTGAAGATTTGGAGACAACCGACTACGCCTACGGAAATCCGAAGTTTTCTCAGATTGGCCGGTTATTATCGTCGGTTTATCCAAGACTTTTCTAAGATCGCTTCTTCGTTGACGAAATTAACTAGGAAGAAAGCAAGGTTTAATTGGGAGAACGAGCAAGAAATTGCTTTTAAACTGTTAAAAGAGAAGTTGTGTCAAGCTCAGGTGTTAGTGTTGCCGGAAGGAGTGGAAGACATGACGGTTTATTGTGATGCTTCGTTAAATGGACTCGGGTGTGTTCTAATGCAAAGAGGTAAAGTCATCGCTTATGCCTCTCGACAATTAAAGGAACACGAGATGAGATATCCGACTCATGATCTTGAGTTGGCGGTGGTTGTGCATGCGTTGAAAATTTGGCGCCATTACTTGTATGGTGTCAAGTGTACGATTTATTCGGATCATAAGAGTTTGAAACATCTCTTTAATCAACGAGATTTGAATTATCGTCAACGTAGGTGGATGGATGTGGTGAAAGATTATGATTGTGAAATACTGTATCATCCGGGCAAGGCGAATGTGGTCGCGGATGCGTTAAATCGAAAGAGTCATCACCCGGCGTTACGATTGGGATTGTTACGTATGATTATTACTAACGATTTTCTTGAAAAACTCGGTGTGATTCAAATAGAGGCTTACTTTCACAACAAGCATGCGGAGCGAATTGTGGGACAATCGGAGTTCATTACTATAGGCTCGCGTGGTTTGTTGTCTTTTCAAGGAAGAGTGTGGGTGCCTAAGATGGGTGATTACCGACAAGTGCTACTCGATGAAGCACATAAGTCAAAGTATTCCATTCATCCGGGTGCGACGAAAATGTATCTTGATTTAAGGAAAGATTATTGGTGGCCGGGCATGAAACGTGATGTTGTGAAGTATGTTGAGCAATGCGTCACGTGTTTGCAAGTTAAGGCCAAGCACCAAAAGCCGTATGGTAAGTTACAACCGTTAGAAATTCCGAAATGGAAATGGGAGCACGTTACCATGGATTTCATCACAAAGTTACCTAAAATGGCGAGAACCCAGTTTGATTCGATTTGGGTGATAGTTGATCGACTGAAGAAGAGTGCTTTGTTTCTTCCCATTAAGGAAGCGATATCATCGGAGACCTTGGCTAAGTTGTTTATCAAGGAAGTCATCTCTTGACACGGTGTTCATATATCTATTATTTTGGATTGAGATACTCGTTTTATCTCTCGATTTTGGGAAAAGTTTCATGAGGATATGGTTACACAATTGAAATTGAGCACGGATATCATCCTCAAACGGACGGTCAAACTAAACGTACGAATCAAACATTGGAGGATATGTTACGGGCATGTATTATCGATTTTGGTGGTAGTTGGGACGAGCACTTACCTTTGGTGGAATTCTCGTACAATAATAGTTATCATACTAGTATTGGGATGCCACCTTATGAGATGCTTTATGGGCGTAGGTGTCGAACCCCTATTTGTTGGGGTGAAGTGGGACAAAAGGAAATCGGGAGTACCGATTTGGTTTTAGAGACGAATAGTAAGATTGATATGATTCGAGAGCATTTGAAGAAGGCTCAAGATAGGCAAAAGTCGTATGCCGACAAACGTAGACGAACGATCGAATTTCAAGAAGGTGACATGGTGATGCTTAAGGTTTCGCCATGAAAAGGTATTATTCGATTCCGGAAACGAGGAAAGTTAGCTCCTCGGTTTATTGGACCATTTAAGGTTTTAGCTCGTGTTGGTGAAGTCGCGTATCGTTTGGAATTACCCGAAGAGCTTGCGGGGATCCATAATACATTTCATGTTTCCCATCTCCGTAAGTGTCTTGCAGATGATTCATCTTGGGTGCCATTAGACGAGATCGAGCTAAACAATAAGTTAGAATATATCGAGGAACCGATTGCCATACTTGATGAGAAGGTCAAAAGGTTGAGACATAAAGAGTTTAGGACTTTTAAAGTTCAATGGCGTCGTATTAAGGGTTCCGAGTTTACTTGGGAGCCCGAAGAGTTTGTGTTGGTTTATCTTCCGGCTTGTCATGCGGCTTGGATCGCGAGGACGCGCTCCGATTCAAGTGGGGGAGAGTTGTAGCATCCCGTTTTTTCCCGTACATATTGAAAGGTACATACTTAATCATTGTACGTTTGTAACTCGCTAGATTATGCGTAATTGTATAGATATATATATATATATATATATATATATATATATATATATATATATATATATATATATATATATATATATATATATATACTTGATAATGGGTGCATATACAAGTTTATACACGGGTTTTGATAGCGTTAAGTCTTGTGAGACCATTGTTGAAGGTTAGGCGAATATAGGAAGCGGGATTTAAGTGCACGAATTAAATAAAATCAAAATTTGTTTAAGGTTGTCGAGGTGTCCAGGTGACGGCTAATGCCGCGCCGCGACAAACTGGGCCGCGCCGCGACACATAAAGCAATTCCAGATCAGAAGTCAGGTTAACAGGGGTCGTTTTTCCTTCTTTATGTCGCGCCGCGACAAAGGAGCCGCGCCGCGGCATATCTGCAGTTCTGACTCCGATTTCTACTCTATTTAAAAGGGTTTTAGGGGTAATTTGGTCTTTTTGCGTGTAGATCAGATTAGAGCATTAAATCACAACTACTTATCCATTTATTTCATTTCCTTTTCTCTTTTCTTTCCAATTTCTCTCCCAAAACACAAAACCCACTTAGTTTAATCTTGAGATTTGAAGGTGAAGATTTGTGAATCAAACCTATGAGCAAGAATTAAAGTTGTTCTCTTTGTTGTTAGCTACAAGAAGATAGTCTTGGTAAGTTCTAACTCTATGTTTCGAGTTTTAATTAGTTATGCAAGGGTTTTGGTTCATTTGGAACTTATGTGACCCACTTGGGGTTAAAATGGGTGAACTTGGGTTTTGTTGATGAAAGGAAACCCTAAGTAACTATAATCTAGGGTTTGGACTTAAGATTTGAAGTTGAAAGTGTTAAATGGGTTCTCTGTCACTAATACACTTGTTAATGATGATGAAAATAGTTAATGAACTAAGTATGACTAGTTTGTGAGTCAAAGTGTTAAAATGAGTCAAAATGGGTAATGTTGGCCTAGTTTGGGTGAGATGGGTATGAATTACCCTAGGTTGTGCTAGTTAATGTTAATAGACTTTAAATCACTACCTTTAGTGATTTAACATGAGTCTTGGCCATTTATGGGCGGTGTTGGGTGTAAGTGAGCTAATAAATGCTAATGGTCATTAAATGCTCAAAGTATAAGTAATGTGGTAAAAGCCATTAGTTGTGTATTGAATGTGTACCTATGTATTAGGTACTTTGCTCGAAGTGTACGGAAGCATTTGAATCACCACCAAAGTGTTAAGGTGAGTGGAATAATTACATATGCACGTATATGATTTATTTTCTTGTGGGGTATGGGTTAAAGTTCGATGTTGACGATACCATACCCTAGAGTATATTATGTTGTGGATGAGGGTTTAAAGTTCGTTGTTGACGATACCTCATACGTATGGACTTAAAGTTCGATGTTGATGATGCCATACGATTATTATAGTGACGTTGATGAGGGTTTAAAGTTCGTTGTTGACGATACCTCATATGTGGGTTTAAAGTTCGGTGTTGACGATACCACATTAATATAGGCGAATGGGATTTAAGTTCGATGTTGACGATACCATTCGTTGGGCTAGCCTTGGGATCTTGAGTACTATGGATGTTGTGAACATCATCGTTATACTTGTGTTTTAGCATTTTGTATTGTTGTGTTATATGTTATAGTTATACTAGCCTTGTTATCGTGGTACTTAGCGTTATACATGTGAAAGGTATGTTAATTATGTAACTAGTATGTATGCGGATTTGGTAAGTGTTTGCAAGTAAGTAGGTTATATATATGTATGTATAATTGTTGCACTCACTAAGCCTTGCTTACCCTCTCGTTGTTTACTATTTTATAGGTGCCGGCTTGGACAAGGGTAAGGGCATAGGTTTGGACTAGTGGTCTCCCGCTTATGTTGTCGGGGGGTGCTTTTGGTGTTAGTTTTTTTGAATTTGGCCTAACGTTTTGGGTAGCTTAGCCCCAAACCATGCTCGAGTGTCGTTTGGATTATAAACTATCATTGTAGTGGGTCAACCTTGTATAAAACTTAATCAATGGCCTTCGTGCCTTTTGTAAACATTTAAATTGATGTACGCTTAAATGGAACTTGTGGAATGGTTTACATATTTAATTGGCGCGTAAATGTGTATTATATAAATAATAAAAAAATTATCGTATGGAATACGGGTTGGGATGTTTCATATATATATATATATATATATATATATATATATATATATATATATATATATATATATATATATATATATATATATATATATATATATATATATAAACACATTATAAAACACCAAAAAAATAGAAAAACACATGAAAAAAAACGTTAATAGTTTTTTTTTTACCAATGGGAAGCAAGCAAATAGAATGGCCATTAGAAGATGGCCTCGGCAGAGGATCATTGACTACATGTATAGCATCATCATCTTTTTTCGTTTTCTCTACCGTTTCATTATGACAAGTAACAAAATGATGTGTATCGCCCCAAAAAACCAAAAAATGCCAAAAAACAATTAACACTATAGTGACGAAGCTGCAAATTAACACACCGCACCACATAGCACCGTAAAAAAACACCACAGCCAGCAATAACGAACGAATAACATAAATAAATTAAAATTCGGAATTTTAGAATAACGCACCTTTAAGACCGATGAACACTAACGCTACAATAACTCCTAAAAAATCAGGCAAAAAATAGCATTCAATTTAACCAAACACAGCAATAAAGAATGAATAACATAAATCAATCAAAAATTTTATAAAAACGCACCTTGAAGACTGATAAACCGTAATTCAAACACACACCTGAACGCTACAATAACACCAAAACAATTAGGCAAAAAATAGCATTCAATTTGCAATAATAAATAGGCATATCAAAATTGTTACCTGTGGAGAATAAACCGAACGTGAAAAATATCTGGAAAGATGATTTGGGGCAAAAGTGATAGAAAGATGAGGTGAGGTAATGTATAGAAGAGGCAAGACATATCGGACATGCTTTCATGTCTCAAGAGGGATGGCCGATCATGACTATAGTGACGAAAGTGATGGGCGGTAGTATGGTGTCGGGCACAGTAGTTCAAAGGACGCTCCAAGATTCAGTATCTGGGCCAGGTAGGTTTCAAAAGGAAGTGAAAATAAGCCCAACTAAGCTAAATGAGCCCATTTAAAGAGTAATTTCTTATAAATAGTCCACAAAGCTCTAGGGGAAAAAAAAAAAACATTATAAAACAACAACAAAATATAAAAACACATGAAAAAAAGTGTAAATAATGTTTTTGAGACCAATGAGAAGCAAGCAAATAATGGTCATTAGAAGATGGATAATGATTCATGTGTCATGGAGGTCTCCTGGCCAATAGCCTACAATATTTGTCTCATGTATTATGAAATGGATATGAATAAATCTTATGATATTATCATGATTAATGTGTAATGAATGTCTCCTTGCCAGTAGCCCACAATATTTGACTCAGACAATAATAATATTTGACTAAATAATTTCCTAAATTAAAAAGACACCACTGAGAAGCGTTTTATTATGGTTGATAATTCTCACACACTGTTTTTTGATCCTCACACACCCTTTTACCTTATTATTAGGGAGGAGTTCAAGTAAATTGGTGTGTGAGGATCAAAAAACAGTGTGTGAGAATCATCCCCCTTTTATTATAATAGAGTAATAATTATTATTATTATTATTATAATATTATACTGGTAATTGAGATCTGGATCTAGACATATCACGCACATGCTAAAATACAAAAACGAAAATTACAAATAAATCAAATTCTTCCGTTAAAAATACTTGGTCATATTAACAATTTTTATAAAATACATGCCCATAAAAGCATTTGAGGATAATATTATCTAACAAATCATGCGCCACACAGAAAGCATATACCTTCTTTTAAGCAATTGATAAAAATGAATTACAAGATAATAATACCTTCGATTTTTCTTGTAATTCTAATCTTCCAGAGCATAGTTCCAACTAAAAGCTCTTCCTTTACTATACCAGAGGCCAATATCAATGAGATTCAAGCAGCTTTTAAACAGAACATACTTACTTCTAAGGATTTGGTTAAGTTTTACATCAAGCAGATACAAAAACTCAATCCCATCTACAAAGCAGTAATCGAAGTGAATCCAGATGCAATTCAACAAGCTGAAAAGGCGGACAAAGAGAGAAAGAATAAGTCACCGAATTCGGGTTTTGGGTTGCATGGTATCCCTGTTTTGATCAAGGATAATATTGCAACTAAAGATAAGCTTAACACGACTGCAGGATCTTACGCACTTCTTAAGTCAATCGTGCCTCGTGATGCTGGTGTGGTTAAGAAGCTGAGAGAGTCAGGGGCGATTATACTTGGGAAATCAAGCTTGAGTGAATGGGCTCATTTTAGAAGTTCGATTGCACCTAGCGGTTGGAATGCTAGAACTAATCAAGCTGTTGTAAGTTCCCAAAATTCTTCACCTTCATTAGTTTTTGGACAATGATATTTACACCATCACTTATTATATTATAAATATACTAAAGCTGCGTATTGTTAATATCTTTACAAGAGATTTTAAGTTCAAACTTCGTTAGTAGCATATCATGAGGTGGTTAGAGATGGAAATAGTCACGGGATACCTGGGTACAGTCGCATAAATTATCGTAATAATACCATTTTGATTAGGGAAACCGTACCCATTCACTCGCTTGTGTATTGTTAATATGTACTAATCCACAATTTTGGTGTATTATCTAACGTGATGCGTTAAATATTACTCCATCCGTCTCAAATTAGATGTTCACAAATAAATTTTTTCTAATTTATAATAATTTAATGAAATTTCCATTTTAGCCTTCATTTAATAAGTTATTGTAATTGTAATTGTAATTAATTAGCTTCCAAAATAAAGTAAAAAAAAAAAAACAATATTAAAAGTTCTGTTGATTTTCATATATTAAAGAAGTGGAATTTAAACTTTATGACGTTTTAGTATTATTTTGAGTATGAGACATTTATTTTGGTATAAATATAAATAGCAATATGGACTCTTTTTATTGGACGGAGGAAGTATCACCCATAACTTTCGGTGCATTATGATATAACATAATTATTAAGTGCCTAATGATTCAAAGGTTTTGAATGAACTTAATTTTGAACGACAAGAACCTGTTAAATAATCAACTATATGAATATGAATGATGTAAAATAAATATATATTAATTACCTTATAAATAAATAAATGTAATTGTTTGATAAGTGTTGTAGTTATAATTTAAGGAAAATTTTAAAGAAAATGAGTGTTGAATGGTTAAGAAATGAGAGGTGATACTCACACACCAGTTTTTTTTATCTATACACACTTTTTACCATAAAATTTACAATTATATCCTTAAATTTATCTAGGGAGTTGAACCACTATTATTGTAAGTAAGGACATATTAGTAAATTAAGTGTGTATGGATCAAAAACTAGTGTGTGAGTATCACCTCCCGAAGAAAAGTTTCAACTCTGAATGGTTCAACATCATTTGTCATGCATGTGTCACAAACAAAGGCGGTGCATGATGAACTGTGTGTTGAACCATTCAACTAAAGAGTAATTAAATGCCGCATTGTATGCTAAGAAATTAATTAGGTTCAGCTTGTAATAAAATATACTACTCCGTATTGTTTCTGTGAATACTCAAATAGTAAAAAGGTCGTAATCAATTAACGAGAAATTTTGTTAAAGTTCAATTCTATGGGTACGTGTTCGGTGCCGTATTAAGACTTTTTGAATTTGTTTAGAACCCATATGTAGCAAAGATTGATCCATGTGGTTCAAGCACCGGATCAGCTATATCAGTTGCAACAAATATGGTTACCGTATCATTGGGTACAGAGACAGATGGATCAATCATTTGCCCTTCAGATGCCAACTCAGTTGTCGGGATCAAACCAACATTAGGCCTCACAAGCCGCTCAGGAGTCATTCCCATTTCGCCTAGGCAAGACTCAGTTGGGTAAGTCCATAATATTCCATTATATGTTCACTCTCAGTTGATATCCAATTAACTTTGCTAATTTTTTCCCTTAACCAAATCTTGATGAAACAGACCGATATGTAGGACTCTGACAGATGCTGTTTACGTTCTTGATGCCATTGTAGGTTATGATAAATATGATGCAGTGGCAACCAAAAAAGCCTCAAAGTATATTCCAAAGGATGGGTACTTAAAGCATCTAAAATCCGGTGGACTTAAAGGAAAGAGATTAGGGATAGTGAGGGCTTATTCCTATTTCGGATTCGCTAATGACACTCAAACTTTGAATAAATATAAGAAACATTTTGATATACTAAGGTAAAAACTTAAACGCTTAACAAATTCACAACATACGTTGTTTTTTTATCATCTTTATAACTACGTCTAACATTGTTCTACTGCAATTTGGAGTGACAAGCCAAAATGGTGCTAGTATGATAGAAATTCTTGAATTGAAGAACTACGATGATATTGTTTCAATGTTCTATGGTGAGGATATAGCACTCCCTGCTGAATTCAAAATAGCCCTAAATGCCTACTTAAAGGAGCTAGTTTCTTCACCCGTGAGATCTTTAGCAGATGTTATAGCCTTTAACGAGAAATTTGCAGTTTTGGTAAGTGAAGTTCACACATATAGACACTATCTTAAATTTGTACTTTTATATTTAGACATACCATAACAATGGTCGCCTAGTGGTTAGGTGAGATGATGTCCTCATCTCAGGTCCGAACTTCCCAAGATAAAAAAAAAAAAAATTGTTGGTGGCCAGAGGAAGGGTTAGAAATGGTCATTAAGATAGCTTGTTAAATCAGTTAGACCACGTACATCTACTTATGAGTCAAACAAAGACTCACCATTTCAATTACTTTCAATCATATTATGTTCAACAATATTTTTCAGGAGAAGATAAAAGAATACCCGCAAGATTTGTTTTTGGATGCTGAGAAGACTAAAGGTATGGGAAAGTTTGAGAAACAAGCAGTGACGAACCTAACAAAAGCTTCAAAATATGGCTTGGAGAGGTTAATGAAAGATAACAAATTGGATGCATTGGTTACACCATCTTGGTTTGGTGCTTCAGTTCTAGCTATTGGAGGTTATCCGGGAATTAGTGTTCCGGCTGGATATGATGAAAACGGGGCTCCGTATGGTATTTGTTTTGGAGGTTTAAAGGGTTCAGAACCAACATTGATAGAAATTTCTTATGGGTTTGAACAAGCTACTATGTTTAGAAAGCCTCCTAAAATATAGGATATCAACTGTGATCATTTATTTGGTAATGAATAATGATGATTCTGATATAATGTTTTTAATTAATTAATATCTATCGATCGAACGGATTATTGTCAGTTGTGATGACCCGGAAATTTCCGACCAAATTTAAACTTTAATCTCTATATGTTTCCGACACGATAAGCAAAGTCAATAATGTTGAGTCTCGAAAACTTTGAAATTTATATTCATGTAATCAATTACCCTTTAACTGTGTCCGACGATTCACGAATAAT